>NC_143056.1:28605000-29230000 GCF_052426305.1 Pelodiscus sinensis
TACTGTCCTCCTCTTTAGATGTATCTTTCAACCCATGCTGTGACTATGTTATAGTAACAAACAATCGCTTAGCAACACTATGCAACACATTTTGCTTGAGTTTCATTTGTTATTCCAATTTCACTCTGACAATATGGGACAACAGATTGTTTAACGCATTATTACGCTTGTAAGTTCGTGCAAAGTGGACGAGAAATGAGAAACTCCAAACTCGTGTATGTGCGCCTAAATCAAGTTTCTGCTTAAAGTTCACTAAAATGCATCTGTAGACTTGTATACAGAGCTTTAATGTTGCTTGAAGAAATTAAGAAGAAATTTTAAAAAAATAAACCACTGGAAACTATAAGGAAGAGCTGTTTAAAATATTGCATTTATGTCTATAGAAAGGGACAGTATGAAAGCTATTAGACTGGCATTCAGCAGAGTATTATAAATCTTAACAGTACATTAAAAAGCAGGGCGATCATAAAAAGAATAGGCTTCTACAGTTTTATTACGGCTACTTTGTGACTTAATGTAACATACTTGTCCTATGATGCAAAAACTTACCGCAAGGAAATACTAATAGAAGAACTGAAATAATTATTCAAGCGGATCAAAATGTATTCAACATAATTTAATTCTGCCCTTAATACGAAAGACCACAAGCTTTTTCACACTAACATAGCATCGTGAACAAGAACTATGTCAAACTGCAAAAAAAGCATTTGAAATTTTATAGCTAATTATCTTAATTAAACTAATAGCAGCTAATTAGGTACCTCGGGCAGCATAGTTCTGTGGCTCTGTATTTTGGCTGGCCAGATCAGAAAAGGGCTTGCAAAGCTCTTTTGAAGTGGGTCATACCCACGAAAGCTCAAGATCCTACATATTTTTGTTAGTCTTTAAGGTGCCACAGGACTACCCGTTACCCCAGGAATGTATCCCATCCCTTCTGATGTACAAATATTGCTTTTATACCAAACACAACGCCAAGATGACGTTCAGCAGCCCCACTCACTCGCTTGTTTGGTATAAAACCCAACTGGGACCAAGTGGTAACCCTCTTTCTTACACAGAACATCAGCTGAGAATATATATAGGTCATAAAAACATGCAAGACTCTCCCCTATTTAAGAAAACTCGAGATACTGTACACTGTAGAGTGGTATTCTTTGTTAATGTAAACGGGTGCGTAGGGTAAATCTCTCCATTTCGTATTCAAAACAAGAGCACTCTGTCTTCTGTTTGTCAGTTTCATAGCAATTCCACTCTTGTTGCGTTTAGTTCTGTGTTCCATTTCTCTGTCCTTCCATTCCCAGACGATCGATTAATGAAACGGAATGATACCCATTTAAACAGCGCGCACTGCATGTGAACTGGAGAGTCCGATTGCGATTTAAGGGGCATTAAGCAGTTCAGTAGAGGCACCACAGACGAATACGTGAATAAGCATTGAGATCGGGAAATTCTGCAGCACGCTGTTCTATTTGAAACATGACTGGGAGCGCTAAACTAGTCCGGGGGAATTACGCGTTTTACTTCTGGGCAATAGTTTCACTTTACATTGCATTTGGAAATCTGCGTGAATTTCAGCTCTCACCGCCTTGTGTAAGAATTTACATCCAGGGCTCGGATCAAATATTTTGGTTGCAGTTGTGCGTGTGTGTTGTTGTTTTTGAATTTAAGCACCAGAAAAAAAAATCAATTGATCGGCAAAGTAAACAGAAGCAGAATGAAAGAAACGTTCTAATTAATCATATTGTGATTTATTAATAAAAAGCGAGCACTAACTCTCTCCCAAAAAAGAAAACACACAAAACCCTCATTCACGCCCTTTGCTAGTATTAAGAGTCTCCTGGTCTAGATCACTTTCATATCCAATTTGAAATTGTTGACTGCTGAAGGGCAGTACTATAAGTAGGTTTCACCTATCGTTAATGAGCACACTCTTTGTTGAGTAAAAATAATTTGTTCCTCGTAAACAGATCCTAATGGCTTGTTTTCATTTCATGCGGACAATTTTCTACCTTCTTTGATAGAGGGTTGATGGGGCAAATAGTCTAATCTTATTCAGTTTGCCTCCTGTGGATTCCCAGTGACAGTCGTGACAGACCGAGTATTCTACAAATCACAGGAGCCAGCTACCAAGAGAGACAAGCGACTTAATCAACAGTTTAAGGGAATTAAACCGCGCCCTTTACAAGTAATGGGCATGCAGAATTAAGTACGGTACCATCACTGCTCCATAGACTTGTGTTTTCTAGGACAGAAAATAAATGATTCTTTCTTGAAAAGAAAAAAGCGCATCTTAATGAAGCTAAAGCAAATCTAAATCTGTCCCACACACCATGTTTTAGATGACATTGTTGTTACTAAAATGTTCAGTTTCTGATGTTTCGTTTGTAATGTTAAAGCCATTAACAGCTACCTTGATTTGATTTAATAAAGCACAATTGTCCAAATAAATAATCGTAGGGCTTTTTTTAAAAATTAGCTTATTGCATATAAGTCAGAACAAGGCACAGTACACATCCCTCCATCTATGGTCCCTCGGTCAAAGGACCCAAACCCCATCCCCGAAATATCCTTGCACAAAATATGGCACAACTATGTCGCAGAATAATTCTTCTGAAAGCTATTTTAAGTGTTTCCTAACCAATTCCAAGCATAAATAACGAATCTGAGCCGCAGACAGAGGAAATCACACCTAATAACGTGAACTAACAGGAGGAGAGTAGGTGCATAATAGACAGGGCTAGGAGCTGCTAACCACTTCTCCACAATGGCATTAATCAGATTAACCTGGGCAATTAGCTGGTGCAGCGGAGAGATCAAGCCTAAATCTGGGGCCTTTTCACACACAAAAAAGTCCTACTAATGGAAAGGATTAAGTTAATGTAATTAATTCTCAATACACAGATCAGGCTCTTTTCACTCCTTTGTGTCCCCCGCTCCCAGCTCCACCTCTTCCCCACCCCTCCCCAAAATAAAGTCAAATCTGGTTTTGTTTGTCATCTGCCTATTACCAGGAACTAAATCCAGGATGACGTCGCCTGGGTATAAAAAAGGGAAGAAGTTCAGATGGATTATACTCCATGCAGCCCTCGGGGTTGAACTCAGTAAACAGGCTAGAGAGGAGGAGGGGAGAGTCGCAGGGCAGTCTCCTGCGAGCGCGCACACACAGCTGCCTTCGGGAAACGAGCATTGCTAGCGCTCGGATCCCCTTGAAAGTCTCGGGAAAGTTTCGGTCTCGTCCGTCCCCGCCCGCCCCAGCCCTGTTCGGGGAATGCCTGCTGGTATGTTCAGCATCGACAACATCCTGGCCGCCAGACCCCGCTGCAAGGAGTCGGTCCTGCTGCACCAGAGCGCCGCGCCCGTGGTGTTCTCCAACCTGCATGCGGACTCCATCTACGGCCCCGAGTACAGCGGATTTTACTCCCGGGCGGTGGCCCCCGCTTCCAACCTGCCCGCGGTCGGTGGATCTAGGATTGCCTACAACAACTACTACTACGGGCAGCTGCATGTGCAGGCTTCCCCGGTGGGTCCTTCCTGCTGCGGGGCCATGCAGCCTCTGGGAGCGCAGCAGTGCTCCTGCGTCCCTGCCACAGGTAAGCCAGGCCAGGTGCCCGGTTCCTTTTTCCCCAGCTGAGAGAGCCCGGGGTGGGGGCGGGTTGAGACGGCTCGCGAGGAGAGTGCCTGGCTATGTGTGGGCTTGGGGAGCCGGCTGGAAACTGAGTTGGGGTCCCTGCCTCTCCGAAGCGACTAGGGATCCCAGCGAAGTAGTGTCACCCTGCCACCTTGGCAGTTCCTTGTCCCATATTGTCTGCAGGACGCGCCTCGCTCCCTCCCCGCCCTGAATTCGGGTTTTTTAGCACGGGCGTTCTTTGATTCGGGGTGTGTGTATGTATGTATGTGTGTCCCGGGTTGTGTCCATGGTTCGGGGTAGCTGTAGGTGAGAAGGGGGTACTAGTTTTTTTTTCCGGGTTGATGCAGGCCGGATCTCTCTGTCCAGTGCAAACAGTGTGGTCGTTTTCTCCCTAGGCTACGAGGGTACTGGCTCAGTCCTGATGTCGCCTGTGCCCCACCAGATGCTGCCGTATATGAACGTGGGCACCTTGTCCCGGACTGAGCTGCAGTTACTGAACCAGCTGCACTGCAGGAGGAAAAGACGGCACCGGACGATATTCACTGACGAGCAGCTGGAAGCTTTGGAAAACCTCTTCCAGGAAACTAAATACCCAGACGTGGGTACCAGGGAACAGCTGGCCAGGAGGGTGCATTTACGAGAGGAAAAAGTAGAGGTATTCCCCCCCCCCCTTTCCAGTTAAAAGTTATCTCAGTTTCCGTGCCTAATCTAGCTGCAGACCTCGCCGCGCATTGTCCAAGACAAGCTAGAGAATGCAACAGGTTTACAAGAGGGGCAAAATGCTTCTCTCTGTAATTGGATAAACAAACCGCTCATTCAGATAATTAGGAACTATCGATAAGCAATCACCCCCTTTTAAACGTGGTTTGCCTTAAACTAGAAATAAACCTAACCGATTATAATTTCTCTGCTTTTCCATTTAAACCGAACGAAAGCGAATCGAGTCAAGACATGTATGCCATGCAGAACTGGTGTCACGAGTACAGTCTGGAAAGGCTGCCTAAGTGAACCAAATATTGGTGGTGTTCCTATAATGATTTGATTTTTTGCATGACAGGTTTGGTTCAAGAACCGCCGGGCAAAATGGAGAAGGCAAAAGAGATCCTCTTCGGAGGAATCAGAAAACGCACAGAAATGGAATAAAGCGTCCAAAACGTCCCCAGAAAAGAGACAAGAAGAAGGCAAAAGTGATTTGGACTCCGATAGCTGATACCTTACAAATGGACCCTTGTCGTGGACTGTGGGACTTGCACAAAAGGATGCTACTTGCACACGCTCTGCCTTGTTGGAGGGAAAAGAGATCTGTATATAGTGTACGTTGGCCGGAGGTGATTTCTTGTAAATAAAAGATGTTGCGGAGGTGTTGCACAGGTATACGGCGGCGCCTTTATTTATCTCTATTTATAATCACTTTATTAAATCCGGTGCTGCGAACATAGTTTCTATAGCCTAGAAAAAGCAGCGCATGCAGTTATTTTACCAGAGTTTGAATAGTTTGGAAAGGGTGCAAGTTCCCGTATTGTAAATGGGGCCAATGGGTGACTTGAATAGTCTCTAAATTCAGCGTGTGATAATTTTAGCACTGGGGGAGAGATACAATTTTAAAAAATAAAAGCAGATTTTTTTTTTAATGCGGCCCTGGGAAGAGTCCCGCCGTGAACAGTTGCAACTTTCTAAATACACTACAACTTCCAATGCGGTGTGGTGTGGGTTTCCTTCTCTTCTCGTCCCATAGCGGTGCTGTAATAGTACCGCTCTTCCGGAAGATGATGCTTCTTTACAGGGACCTCCCCGCAACAGTTTCAAACCTACGATTATTGTTTGCAAAGCTTCCCTAGACCCTCATTTCATCTAGGGCGAGCGATGCTTAATGTCAGCCCTGAGGCGCTAGCAGCGGGTTCTACACTGGAATCGCGTCCCATGCCCTCTTGCGGTATTTACTGTGGGTGGCCCGGGCCTTTAGGGCCGGGCAAGAAAGGCAGCAGGACGCATGGTGGCAGTTTTCAGAGCCGTTCGCTAGCGCTTTTCCTTCTGACATTTCCAAGCTGGCAGGCGCAGGAGCTGCTCGGCCAGGCCTGGGCGGGGACGCTGGCTAACACATATATGTACATGGGGCACGACCCCCTGCTCCTGGGGCTGGGTTAGAGGTCCCGCCGCGCTGGAGGCTGCGGCCTGGCGCTCGGGATTTGTGGCATCGGCTCCGCCAGCAGGGCGCGTGGGGCTGGCTCGGTCTGAGTCTGGGAGGTGGCGGCCTTGCTTAGGCCGGGCAGGCCTGCGCCGGTTGACGGAGCAGGGGAGCAGCACCCTGCAACCCGCCCGGCCCTGCAGCCCCTTGCGAGTGCGCTCAGTAATGCTCGCAGCACGCACCGCCCAGTCCCTGGTTCTGAGCAGAGGAGCGGGGGACAGAGCGCAGCGGGCCCCGAGCCCCGCTTCCCCCCGGAGCGCTGCGCCCCACGTGCAGGCAGCCGCGTTCTGCGGCCGGGAGGCTGCTTTCCCCGTGGGCCTGGCTGCCCAGAAACGTGCCGAGGGAGGTGCCTGCGCCCGGCCCGTTCCCGAAGGGCGCCGCGCTCTCTGCCCGGGGTGTTTCACAGGCCCGGGTGTGCTCCCCGCTCTGGTAGCCTCCCGCAGCGCTACGCGCAGGTGCCGGGGGCTGGGGAAGGGGCGTGTCTGGCCCTGGGGCTCATACGGGGCAGGGCTGGGGTGTGAGGCCCCGCTCCGAAGCGCCCCATTTTCAGCGCCTGTCTGCGGGCGACGAGGGCGGGTCCTTTGAGCAAGGTGCCCGCAGCCTAGGGGAGGTGGTCTGGGCAGCACGAGGAGAGCCGCCCTGCTAGGCTGAGAGAACCGCTGGGCTGCCTAGCCCAGGCGTGGGAAGGGCCTGCCTCAGGGCTGCAGAGCAGCGGGGAGAAAACTTTCTGCTCAGGCTGGTTACTTGACGTGGTTGCGCCAGAGCTGACGGTCTAATAGCGACCAGAGAGAGAAGGTAGGTGGAAATAATGTCTCTTATTGGACCAAGTCCTTATCCTGGGACCCCCAGGACTACACCTACACTGCATGTAGTACTGAGCTGAACCGTTCTTCTGCCCCTGGCATCGTGTTTTGCAATCCGCTGTTTGTGAATGAACCTCTCTTGCTCCGCCAACAGTTTGCTCTGCTCCTCTGTTCTCGCTCACTAGAATGGAACTATGAGCGATATCACTATAAAATATTTTCAGGAAAAGCAAATCCAGCTTCCTTCTTGTTTGATTTCACATATCCCCTCTCTCTTGCTTTCTGGAAGGAGACGCTCTAAATTTTCAGCCACTGATGATCCCCAACCTATCTCACTACACCACTATTGTTAGTGGTACAACTCAGTTACCACCAGGTAAGTCTTAGACAAGGGAAGTTTTGAACTGCTCTTGGGATATTTGGTAGAAAGATGCTAGTTTCTCTTTACCTCATTGAGACAACGGAATTGTAATTGGGATACAGTCGTCTCCTAATCTCTTTGCCTTTCTCTGTTTCTGGTGTCACAGCAGAGACTTCCAGATTACCCTTTAATGTAATTTCTCTTCATGTTCACTTTCCCCAGGCCTGCTGCCGTCTCGCTGTCTTCATCCCTTTTGAGTCAAACAGCCACCTCCCACCCAGACATGCTTCCTCTTCCGTAGTCTTGTTTAGAAGGGCATTTTCCCTCTGAAGTTCCAGGGATTGCTACCCTCATTTCAGCTCCACCAGTGATATCAATGGTAGAGCCCACAATGTAGACAGGGCATCAATGTGAACTGATGTAGCTATACAAGTAGTATAAACAGTGGGTAGTTTTAGCAAAGTATGGAGGGAAAGATTAGGATGCTCTAAGAACTGCTCTTAGACATCTTCCTGCCCACCCAGTTGCCACAGGTGTGCTCCTTCCTGACTTCTGATACATCAGATTTTATTAAAATCACCACTGTAGAAGAATGGTGCAGCTGTGCTGATGTTAGTGCAGCCGTGGGTGATTTCCCAAAAATCAGCAGTAAAAACAAGATTCTTGATGCTCCTGCTGTCCCTGATTGGATGAATGTGACACCTTCTTCCCCTCTGGTGAGATGCCAGAGTAGCCTCAGTCTTACAATGAAGACAGGAGTGCCTCACGTGACCTAATCCTCGGTGGTTTTATTGCTGTTTTAACTACTCCTAGGGCAGAGAAGGAGAAAGCAATCCTGCCTTTGCTATTGAAGAGAAGAAGCAAAGGGAGTAAGTACAGTTTCCCAATACATGCTTTCCCATCAGTGCAGACACCAGTGTGGGTGTGTGAAGAGCTAAAGTTATGCTTCTAAAAGCACAGCAGTGACACACCAGACATATACATTGCTGATGTAAAATTGGATTGAATAGGCAGCCCAGCATCACCAAAACTAGGTTGCAAAATGTGGGAAGTGAGTGGTGTATGTGGGCAAGTTTTTGTTGGGAAGGTATATACAGGAAGCCTCATTAGATGTATATTTAATTTTCCCTTAAAATATTTAGCCACCATTATGTTTTAGTGAGCATGTTTATGCTGCATGTAGTGGTGAGATATAAAGGAAAAGGTGGTATAGCCTTAATTTTGCAAATGTTTATGCACAATCTTAATTTTATGCATGACCTTGACAACTTATTGTGGGTGTAAAAATAATTTTGAATAGGTAAAGTATGTATTTTTAAAAATAGGCATGCTGCTAAAATGGCTTGCTAAATCTTGACAAGAGAGGGAACTAAAATGTAGTTGTGATAGGCTTGATCCTTCAAACACCAGTACATGTGCTTAATGTCATACATGACTACTTTCATTAAAGCTAATAGCATAAATATTTTAAAAAAATCCCACAAAGTCAGTTTAGATCCATTTAAATTAAATTCTTCAAGTTTACTTTTAAGAAGGCTGAAGGGGGGGAAAGACTTGTACCTTGTTTTTCTTTTTCATGATGTGTATAAAAAGCTGAAATTTTATTTTTTTAGCCTTGTTTTTATAGTAAAAAAAAATCTTGTTTAGCCTGCAAGACTGGTTGTTGGAGAACTAGTGAAGGGCAGGTATCACAAGAATCAAGAGAGTGAATGGCTGAGCAGTGAAGATAAATGAAATTTAGTGAAACTCTTTAGTGCTCTTTGTGGAATTAAGTACTAATCAACATGATTAAGAATGCACAAATAGTGCATTGACTTAGATGGTACAATACCGGGAGCCAGATGTATGTAGGATTGGCAGAATCTGGCCCTTTTTGTTTTGTTTTTGTTTAACAGCTTTCAGTGATGAGAGCAAACAATATTTCTCCTCTGTGACATCTGGCGCATCCTCCAGCAAAACCGGGGGTAATCAGAATTGATATTCCTAAGGAAAAAAATAAGTGTGTCTATGTAATCTTAAGAAAAAAACACCTTTCAGATCTTCTTTATCCCTTACAAATAGGCTTGGAAGGATTAGATTGTAACATGTTGACAGTAAATGTTGACTTCACCATGCGCACACACATTGACAAAAATAGTTCCATTAATAATGCTTGAAAAACACAGATAGGCAAAGTAAGAAAAATACTTCTTGTAAACTAATTAGTCAGATTTAAGGATATTTACTTTGTATATCTTGATATGTGATGTTGACATTTTATATTTTAAGTTATAAAGCTTTAACTTTTTGAATCTCAGCATTTATAGCCATTAAATTCTGACCCTCCCCATAATTTCCCACAGTTGTGAAAATTTAAATTGGTTTTGTCTGACTGTGAACATTGAAATAGATAAAAATGAAAAATGTATCCATCCAAATTTTTAATAAAAACTGAATTCTGCAAGCCAAATACTAAAAGTTTAGAAAAAAAATTATTTAAGAAGGGTAATCAAGATTTCATTCTAAATGTTTTAATCCCACCCTTTATTTTTAGGGAATTCCTGTATGTTGTAATGACGACTCCACAAATTAACAAAACAGTTCAGAGAACTATTGTTGGTGTAGTAACTAAAATATGAAGGATCTGAATCCCCTATTACAGGATACAAATGAAAACTATTGAAGCTCTAAATACCTGCTTAGAAAGACACATTTTGTTTTTAATTACATTGACTTCAAAGAAAATACTTCATAGTTATACTGATATAACTGCAAATATATAGCTGTGTGGAGCATTAAGAAATGATAGGATAGTACATCAGGGAGATAGGACCTAATTATCTATATTCACTACAAATATACTAATTAGTACTTTGCACTTCTTCATCTATTCCGTGATATATACGGGTGTAATCTTGTTGAAGTTAATGGGAATGGTGCTCACATATCTGAGGATGTGACTTAGAATCATAGAATAATAGGACTGGAAAGGACCTCAAGAAGTCATCGAGTCCAGCCCCCCGCCCTCAAGGCAGGACCAAGCTCCATCTACACCATCCCTGACAGATGTCTATCTAACCTGTTCTTAAATATCTCCAGAGAGGGAGATTCCACCACCTCCCTTGGCAATTTATTCCAATATTTGACCACCCTGACAGTTAGGAATTTTTTCCTAATGTCCAATCTAAACCTCCCCTGCTGCACTTTAAGCCCATTACTCCTTGTCCTGTCCTCAGAAACCAAGAGGAACAAATTTTCTCCTTCCTCCTTGTGACACCCTTTTAGATATTTGAAAACTGCTATCATGTCCTCCCTTAATCTTCTTTTTTCCAAACTAAACAAGCCCAGTTCATGAAGCCTGGCTTCATAGGTCATGTTCTCTAAACCTTAATCATTCTTGTCGCTCTTCTCTGTACCCTTTCCAATTTCTCCACATCTTTCTTGAAATGTGGCGCCCAGAACTGGACACAGTACTCCAGCTGAGGCCTAACTAGTGCAGAGTAGAGCGGCAGAATGACTTCACGAGTTTTGCTTACAACACACTTAAACCCCAGGATCTCACATTGCTTTACAAACATCAATTAGGTAAGGCTTACATGGTCCCAGTGGGGAAAAGTGAGGTGAGATATAACTCCTGGGAGTTAGATGCCTAAATATCTTTGTGAATCTCACCAACAGTGGGTAAATAACTTGCTCAGGATGACACAGGAAGTCTGTGCCAGATCGAAAAATAGAGCCTGATCCCACTTAAGCCCTATCTTGAAGAACAAAAAGGCCGCTTTCAATTTTGGCTTGGTGTACATCTAAAAATTAGATCACCCTAGTCACAGGGCTCTGAGCAGTTATGCACACTGCACAACATGGTTATATCAAGCTAACCTCCATTTTATGTGCAGCCAGATAAATGGAAGATTTCATCTATTGACCTAGTTCATGTCTCTTGGGGAGGTGGATTTATAGTGCAGTAGCTGTGCCACTGCAGTATAGACATAAGCTGTATTGGCTCAATGAAATTAATCTGACTTGAATGAAAAGTCCTGTTAACACTTGTTGGGATGCAGGCCAAGGTATCTGAAGCCATTGTGTAGCCAAGAGGGGGACGCTTACACTGACTTTAATGAAGTCACTCATTATTTACATCACTGTAGGTTAGCTCGCAGTGAGTGCCCACGTGTCATGTTTTTGTTACAAAACTATCCTTTCTCCCTGACCTATTGAAATAATTTCTAAATAATTTTCATTATACAACATTGTGGTGGCTAGAGAATTATTTCAGACAGTACTAAGGAACAGAGTTACAAATAATTGGATTACATAAAAAAGGAAAATGTAGACCAAATACAAGACAAACTTTCTGACAGTGAGATAAGATCAGCTATGGAATATTTTTTCAGAGGACATTTAAAACTAGAATGGAGCAAACTCTAGTAAAGGTACGATATGGAAACATTCTGCTGAATGTAGATGGTTTAGGTTATCTAATGGGTCTTTTCCAACTCTGACTTCTTTGATATATATGTCTAATCCATGTTATATTAGCATAGTCATCATCTGAGTTTTAAGTGATGGGAATGTTTTTTAATTATTGTGGTAACCCAGTGTCAGTAAGTAGAAGCCAGATTCTCAAATTACGCCATCTGAGAATCTTGATCCTACTTTATATTTTCACTAGTATTTAAAGTTAACCCAAAGCGTCTCTTTAACTGGACCCTGAAAACATGGGGGGGGGGGATGCGCCTAGACTGGCAAGATTTTGTGCAAAAGCAATTGCTTTTGCGCAAAAATTTGCCAGCTGTCTACACTGGCCGCTTGAATTTGCGCAAGAGCACTGACTTTGTAATGTACAAAAGTGCTTCTTGCGCAAATGCTTTCACGGTCTGGCTCAGGGATAAGCCCTCTTGCACAAGAATACTTGCACAAGAGGGCCAGTGTAGACAGGCACCTTAATTTTTTGCGCAAGAAAGCCCAATGGCTAAAATGGCCATCAGAGCTTTCTTGCACAAAAGCGCGTCTAGATTGGCAGGATGCTTTTGCGCAAAAAGTGCTTTTGCGCAAAAGCATCCATACCAATCTAGATGCTCTTTTGTGGAAATACTTTTAATGGAAAAACTTTTCCGTTAAAAGTATTTCCGCAAAATCATGCCAGTCTAGACGCAGGCAAACTGTATCAGTTTTGTTTATTTCATAAGTCATTTGTAAAAGACCCATTTGAAGTTGTGGAAGTTATAGAAATATTGCAGCATTGTAAGGTAGACAGGATATGGGGCTAGATGGAACATTAGTCTGAGCCAATGGTGTCTAAAATTGTGCCTGAATGCTTGCATGTGCTGATATTTTTGTGCTACTTTTGCATATATATGCTCTTACTGAGCTTTTCAATCGTTAGCTAAAATAGTGCACCACAAAAATCTGTTGCCTGTATATTAAACATTACAGACTGTCATGGAAAATTGCTCCTTTACATTATTTTCAATGTTTTCCAGAAATGGTACAAAATTCAGACCTTGAATACCCACAGAAGTGTGTGTTTATTTGTAATGCTAGTAATTATTAGAATAATTCTTTTGACTGTTCTCTTGTTTTTAGGGATTTTTCTAGCATCTGTTGTATAGTAATCTCAAAGGCTATGGCTTCACTGCAGGCTTCTTGTGCAAGAACTGTTTTGCGCAAGAGTTCTTGCTAAAAAGGTCTTGTGCAAGAGTGTGTCTACACTACCATGTCCTTTTCTGCAAGTCCTTCCATGGCAGTGTGGATGCTCTCTTGCGCAAGAAATCTCTGATTGCCATTTTAGCCATAGGGATTTCTTGCGCAAAAAACCTTTGTTGCCCGTCCACACTGCCTTCTTGAGCAAGAGCTCTTGTGCAAGAGGGCTTATTCCTCGTGAGGAGAGGAATAACTCTTGCGCAAGAAGCCCTCTTTTCTGATGCTTTACTGTAAATTTACTTGCGCAAGAACACGCGTGCAGTGTAGACACTTCGCAAGTTTTTCTGCAATAACAGCCATTCTTGCGCAAAAAGCCTGCAGTGTAGACGTAGCCAAAGTGCTTTGTTAATATTTAGGGTTGTGACCCTGACTTTCATCCTCTTCTGGGGAACAAGGCAGCATAAGGAGCCTCCTTATTCCTCTACATGGGCTAGGTCAATGTTTAAGTGAACAAAACCACTTTGAGAAACCTGTTAACTGGCCGTGTTGGTTTGTTTATTTACTGATGCCGCGGCCACGGAGCCTTGCAACTGCTATTGGCTTCATTTTGCCATTTGCAGCCCAGGAGAGCCGCAGGAATCCCAGGATTTGGAGAATTTGAATGAGTAGACCACGTGTTTCTTCAGATAGGCCTTGAGCTTCTACACTTATTTGTAACCTCACATTAGGAATTGTTGAATCCTGGGTCCCAATCTGGGGATTCAGCATCTACACCATATAAATTCACCTATATTCCAGAGCCCTCTGGAATGTCTGCCTAGCCCTTTATTCATGCTGCAATGTGAGAAAACGTGACTGTCCAAAGGGCAAAGAATGTGGGATCATGGGATTGTGGGATACTTTTGGTGGACTTTCAGACCATTAGTCCAGTGGGATTGAGTCTGCATTGCAGAGCAGAGGAGCTTGAACCCTGTGTCACAACTTGACACAGGCTTGGACCTCTGCTGCCTGGAGTCTGTAGGACCCTGTGTCCAAACCCAGAGTTAGCACCATTTGTGTGTAGTTAGAAGGGGGATAGGCTAGAGCCTGAGTTCAAGCTCTGGGTTTACATTGCAGTGTAGACATACCCTGAGTCCCAGTCTTGTTGTCGGGCTATTTCTGAGACTGTGCAATTATGTATTAGCCCTTCCTCAGGAGTCACAAGGTTGCTGGCCCCTGGTAGGGGTGTGTGGGCAGACGCTATCTGTTACCAGCTAATTTAAGGAGTCCATCTAGAGTTATAACATGCTCCCAGGCCTGATAAAAAGTCATCAGGGCTCAGGTGTAGGGAGGTGCTCAAAAGAAGAGAAGCTGTCTTAAGAGAGAGGTCTTCTTGTGGTTACAGGTGCCAAGGAGGAGGACTGTGCAACCCTAGAGCCCAACAGAGACTTGGGTTCAAGATTATTTCTGTTTAATAAAGTGGGATTCTAGCAACACAATTTTGTCTTGTGTGTTTTTGGACAATGTGGAGGGTCTTAGGAGGGTCTGAGAGAACAGAAAGCTCCCTTAGCTGGCTTTTCTGATCTCTCTCAAACAGTGTTCCCTCTAATGTTTCCCCCCCCTGAGTGGAATGAATTTTCTCATGTGCACCAATGTGGAGGTGATGTGTGATACATCACCTTCATATTGGTGTACATAACACAAATTCTTGTGGCAAGGGTGGGGCCAAAGGATACTGAGTGGAGGAAGGGGCTCAGGCAGGGCAAAGTGTTGGGATGCAGGAGTATGAAGGCGCTGGCTGGGGGTGTGGGCTGTATGGCAGGGCTGGGGTTGAGGGGCTCAGGGCTGGGACAGAGGGTTGAGGTGCCAGGGCTCTGGCTAGATGTACAGGCTCTGGGTTGGGGCTGGCCACAGTTGGTTTAGGGTCCAGGAGGGGGCTCCAGGTTTGGGGAGGGGCTCAGAGCTGGGGTTTGAGTGCAGGAGGAGATAGAGACTCTGGATTGAGGGTTGAGGTGCAGGAGGGGTACAGGCTCTGGGCTGAGGATGTGGGCTTTGGGGGTGCAGGAGGTGCTCAGGGTTGGGGATGGGGCTCTAGATCAGACAGGGGGTTGGGACTGGGGTTTACCTGGGCAGCTCCATGCTGGGGCCAGTTCCCCTTCTGCTGGCCATGTCTGCTCCCTTCTGGGGCCAGCGGGGAGGCTTTCCTCTCCATGTTTCCACCAGTTGCCAAAGGAAACTCACCATTAGTTACACAATTGCGCCCGAGCCATTTTGCTAGTACTGCAGCTAGGGAGAATTATTAAACAGACTAAGCATTCTAACTTTCTCATGTTAGTTTATCAAACTTCATTTTAAATGAAATAAAATATTAATTTATGTCCAGTGCAAAAGGTTTCAATGTTTTCTTTATTTTTGGCAGGGATGGAGAACTGTCAGTTAGCAACCACACAAGTAAGAAGCAAAAACACTTCTCCCCAAACCCCCAACCCTCTTAGCCTGACTCTATCACACCCTGGTCCCCAATTCCCCCATTACCTCCTCACCCAGCCTCCGCTTCCCCTGCCCCTGGCCCCCATCCCTCCCATGGTGTGGGGCGGGGGAGTGATCCCGGCTGTGTGCGGAGTCCCTGTGCTGCCCGGTGGAAGTGGGTGGGGAACCAAGGCGGTGCTTGGGAACACCAGGGGTGGACTTCCCTCCCCTGTGCCACTTAGTGCAGGTGGGTGGGGAGCCATTCTGGGGACGGATGCGAGTCAGGGCTTTCTTCACCTCCCCCCACCTCCCATGTGCCCAGAAGCCAGAGCTGGTGCTCCAAGCCTCGTGGGTGCTGAGCTCCTGCTGTGGACTCCGTGTGCCACTGAAAATTGTCTTGCATGCCACTCATGACATGTGTGCCATAGGTTGCTGATCCCTGACCTACTGTATAGAAAATTGTATCTCTGTATGCCTAAGTGCTTCAAGAAACCAGCTTAGGGTTGGTGAGTACCTGGATTTTATATTTATTGTATTGTATTCTAATTATTTGATAACTGATATCCCACTCAGTTAATAAGAATATTTCATTAACTGGTATCCCCCGCATCCCAACGTGCCGGATAACAGAGCTTTTACTGTACCAGACTTTCAGAGGCTGTACTGTTTGCAAATGAGATCCTTGATGTGAAGTAGGGTTTTTCCATGGGTTGAGAGTGATGAGAGTCAGTGTTAGGTCCTTAGGGCCATGTGAACCTGATCTCTACAAAAGTAACTTGTTTGAAGGTAAATATTGCAAGTCATCACTTGTGCACTGAACAAATGGGTAAATCAGATGCTGAAGGGCATATATAGTGGCCTTCAGAAACTGGAAAGCGGCTGTGTTTTTCTGTGCTCACATATCTATTGGCACAGCTGTTTCAGTCATCCGGGCATCTGAATTATTCTGACATCAGAAAAAACATTGAAACAGGGACTGATTATGGTCACGTTGCTTGTGTTATTTTAATAATGTGGCCTGCTGAACACTGGGGACCAAGCTGTGTCACCTTTCACATTGCACTAGGAGTGTACATAGGATTTACATCCTATGAAGCTGGGAGGGGTTGCAACTGCTTTGGGGGATAGGGTCATAATTCAAAATGATCTGGACAAACTGGAGAAATAGTCTGAGGTAAATAGAGTGGAGTTTAATAAGGACAAATGCAAAGTACTCCACTTAGGAAGGAACAATCAGGTTCATACATACAGAATGAGAAATGATTGTCCAGGGAGGAGTACTGCAGAAAGGTATCTAGCGGCCATTGTGGACCACAAGCTAAATATGAGCCAACAGTGTGACGCTGTTGTAAAAAAGCAAACATGATTCTGGGATGCATTAACAGGAGTGTTGTGAGCAAGACACAAAAAGTCATTCTTCCGCTCTACTCTGCACTGCGTAGGCCTCAATTGGAATATTGTGTCCAGTTCTGGGCTACACGTTTCAAAAAAGATGTGGAGAAATTGGAGAAAGTCCAGAGAAGAGCAACAAGAATGATTAAAAGTCTAGAGAACATGATCTATGAAGGAAGACTGAAAGAATTGGGCTTGTTTAGTTTGGAAAGGAGAGGACCAAGAGGGGAGATGATAGTGGATTTCAGGTATTTAAAGGGTATCACGGGGAAGACGAAGAAAAATTATTCTCCTTGGCCTGTGAGGAGAAGGAGGAATGGGCTTACATTGCAGCAAGGGAGGTTTAGGTTGGATATTAGGAAAAACTTCCTAACTTTCAGAGTGGTTAAACGCTAGAATAAGTTACCTAGGGAGGTTGTGGAATCTCCATCATTTGAGATATTTAAGAACAGGTTAGATAGACCTCTATCAGGGATTGTCTGTCAGCAGTTCCCAACCTTTTCCAGATGGAGACCCATTTTGACAGTTGAGGAAGACTTGATGACCCAAGGCAATTCAAAAATGGGGGGGGGGAGGGGAAGCACAGCCACCTGGGGAGACACTTGGCGACCCTTTTGAAATGTAATGGCAACCCATATTTGGGTCATGACCCATAGGTTGGGAAATCCTGGTGTAGATGGTGCTGGATCCTGCTGTGAGGGCAGTGGACTGGATTCAATAACCTCTCGAGGTCCCTTCCAGTTCTAGGGTTCTATGATACATCAAGAACCAAGAAGTAGGACATTGGGTTCCCTAGAATGATTATTTTTTATTTCCTATCAGTTTGCTGTGGCTGTCCTAGGAACAGGTGAATGTTACTTTTCAGTTTCATACATCAGCTCTACTGACTGAAATAAATGTCTGTCCCTGAGTAGATGAAAGCCAGATAGCTGCAAAATAACAAACATAAATAAGAATAAAACTAGTATGAACAACAGTAGTTTCTAAGGCTGTTCACTTACATAGGAACAAATCCTAAGGGCCTTGGTTACTATTTTATCAGTCACTACTCTGGTAAAACTTCTATTAAAAATATGCAAGAGCTTTGCCTGAAGGTAATAGAGAGTAAAAACTCAGGGCTGGGGTTTTGGCCTCAACTCTGCTTACTGGTTTCAGTATGGCTGAGTCTGCGCAGTGCTAGTGTGTTATTGCCCGAAAGGCTGGGAAAAGAATACCTCCAAAATGGTAATTATTAGTTGGTATAGCTAGCACCTATCTACTGGAAGGTTAGGGAGGCGGAGCTGGGAATGGGACAAAGCTCATGGTATTCTTTCTGATATACATAGACAGCCACACCTGCTATAATTTAAAGTATCCTCCTGCCAACCCAGGATCAATGGAGCAAAAGGAGTAGGCAATATGAAATAATATAGTCAAAGGGAGTCCAGAGTGAGTGAGGCATGTGGGGTTTGGCTCAAAGCACATTTCCCAACTGAATTTTAAGTTCTTTACCTGTGAAAATTTAAAGGGCTCCAGAAATATAACACTATTCCTTCCAAAAGTAAAAGTTGTGGAATAAAAGTGAATAGGATTTTATTTGTGCCCCCTAGTCTGGGGCTCTGGAGCGCTTCCAATCAAGTCCCTGTGGGTGGGACCATTAGTGGAGCATAAAGCCATTCTAATTCTCTCATCACTAGAAGAGCTGTTTGGTGGTGCTGTGGCTGTGACAGCAGGCCTGGGGTTGAGAACTCTCCTATCCTCACACTTGCATATGAAAAAGTGATATCACAAGGAGCCTGCAAGTCTTGGGGTATGTCTACACTACAGAGGTTTTTTTTCGGAAAAACGGGTACACAAGTCCTGGATACACATGTCGGATATACAAATGGCAGGATTCCATGCCAACCATGCCCGTGTTAGTCCGTGTGGAAGATCCACAAGACATAAGAGGATGCCCTTTTCTTAGAAGAAAAAATTCAGAAAGTTGCCTTTGATGCTGAAGAGTCATTTAAATAAGACTCGGAACACTTATGTTGGAACACTTTAACGCTAATGATTATGGCTCTACCAAATTCCCGGCCCATTTTGGTCAATTTCATGGTCATAGGATTTAACAAACAATAAATTTCATGATTTCAGATATTTAAATAGAAAATTTCATGATATTGTAATTGTAGAGACCTTGACCTGAAAAGGACCTATGTGGGGGTTGCCAAGTTATAGTATGGGGGTTGCGGCATTGCCCAGAGCAGGCAGGTGGAGTGTAGTGGCTGCTGGCCACAAATTAAACTCTGAAGGCAGAGCTACTACCAGCAGCAGCGCAGAAGTAAGGATTGTATAATATTGCCATTCTTATTTCTGTGCTGCTGTCTGCAGATCTTGGCCCTTAGCAGCTGTCACTGTCTGGGTGCCCAACGCTGAAAGCAGCAGTGCAGAAATAAGGGAGACATGGGCATGGTATTGCCACCCTTACTTCTGTAGTGCTGCTGGTGAGGTGCTGCCACTGTTCTCCAGTTGCCCAGGTCTGAAGGCAGCATAGAAGTAAGGGTAGCGATACTATCACTCTCCTAAAATAACCCTGGGATACCCTGGCAACGTCCTTTTTGGTCACAACACCCAATTTGACAAATGCTGGTCTCCCCCATGAAATCTATATAGTATAAAATAAAAGCAAACAAAAGGCTAGATTTCATAGGAGAACACCAGATTTCATGGTCCATGATGCATTTTGTATGGTTGTGAATTTGGTAGGCCCTATTAGTACGCATCACTGTTGGAGAATTGTGCTTGCCATGGACAAGCATAACCATCCAGAAAGGCTTTTTCAACTCTGACAGTATGGTCCTATGTATGGTGTGTATATATACATTTGGATCTATTGTGTATAAGAAAATTAATTCATTAGAAAACTCATGAGGAACAAAAAATTAGGTTGTTACAACATAGTTATAACAACCTAAGACTAGCCCTAATTTACAGGTCTGTCAGACTCAGTAAAATTCCAGTTTAGGCACTACTAAAATATAATAGGTTTAGGGCTTGAAAATGAAAAAGTAGACAATATATGGCTTATACAGGAATGGATTAGAGGGAGATAGCATGTGCAAGTCATAGGGGAATAGAAAAGACATCTGTTTTATTTCTGGCTTTGTCTCTGCCTTTCTGTGTGAATCAGGTGATTAACTTCAGTTGTCTGTGCTTCCATTTCTCCATCTGAAAAATAGAAACCTTGTTCACCTTTTCATTGAGTTCTAAAGATATCAAGTGCTAACTATTTTTATTGTCAGCAAAGCTTTTAGAAGGGGTTGATTCTTATTTAAATGACTCTTAGAAGAGAATTGAGTGACTCTTAGAAGAGAATTGAGTTGGGGGGAGGAGGAGTTGCAGGAGCATCTAAAGAGAGAGGTGGGGGACTTGTTACAACTGGGACATAGGCTGTCAAACCTAGTGGTTGGGGTAGAAGTCAGGGTCAAGAATCAATAACCAAAGCCAAGAGTCAGAGCATTTCTGAGTGTTGTTGCCATCCAATTGCTGGATCCAGCAAACCGTCGTCATACTCTTATATAATCATTAATGTCAAGTTAAATGTGATCATTCCACTGTTGTAAATTTCATTAATGTGATGCAATTTTTGCTGCCTTGTCAACTGCTCCCTATAAAAACACATTACAAGAGATAATGTTCCACTGTGGTAGGGCAGGCAACCACTCTATGGCACATGCTGAGCTGAACTGAAACTTAGTGCAACCTCAGAACACTGGTTTATAATTTCATGAAAAGGAATGTGCACTTTGCCCAAAAAGCAACAGAGTATTTTATCTGTGTAAACATGAAGCTCAATAGCTATAGAGCTGCTCTTTCGTTGAGCAAAATACTTGCTAATAGTGAATGAGACGAAAGAGCCTTTGACTGGTAATGCTTCACTTGGGGCAGCTCTGAGGCATGGAACGTTATAACGGTTTCTGTGAACCACCTTTTTGTTAAGCCTGACCTGGAGCCAGCAGGAGCCAAGTTGGTCCCAGGACAAGACAGAGTATGTGGGACCCGGCTAGAGATTGCAGCTCACTATTTTATCCTTCTCTCTTGGTCACACCCCAACACACCTCCACTAACAGGGGCAGCAGGATGTGGAAGTGTGACAAGGGTGTATGAACCCCCTGCAGTAGGCCTGGAGGAGTTAACCTAACTCACCTGGCTGAGGAGGCCCCATCCGCACAGCCCTGCTGGGCATGTTCCACAACTGGAGGCTGGCTAAAAAGCCTCTGGAGCTGCTCAGTCAGTCAGGACTGACTGTTGCAGGGGAAGGAGGTGCTGCAGGAGCTCTAGGGGAGGAAGCACAGCTGGACCAAACATTAACAGCCAGACTGAGAGGGACTGCAGTAGAAGCTTCCGGACCAGAGCGAGAAGCCATGGAGGGCTTCCTACAGGATACAGGTAGGAAGTAGCCCAGGGCAGGGACTTGTTCCCTGAGAACTTGGTGTATTGTGGTGGGATTCCCTGCAGAGCTAGCAGTGGACCACTCCACTGCTGATAGGGCCCTGGCTGGGATCCAGTGGAGAGGGAGGGTCTGGGTCCCCCTATCTTCTCCTCAGATCTCCCCCCCCCCCACAGGGGAGCTTTGTTTGTTGTGTATTGACTTTGGCCACTAGGCCATACCATGTATTGACTCTCTGGCTGCTATGCTGTGTTACCCTGAATGGGGGGAGCGGTGATTTAGTCTCTGGCCACTAGGCTGTGTTAACCTGAACACAGGTTGCAGTGGACTTTGTGGCTGGTAGGCCACCGTATCCCAAGAAGGAGTCCAAGAGGCTCCTGAGGGCCAGTTGCCGCCCTCACTGGTGGATGGGTAAAGCATCTGTCGACAGGGAGCCATACATCTGTTGAAGATTCTTCCACTCCAGAGAAATCCCAGAGAAAGTGGTTCACACAGAACAGCCTTGGCAGAGGTCAGAAGCTGGTCTATAGTCTAGTAGTCTGAATGCAAGACTGAAAAAATACGTAAGCTAATAGTTACCTGCTCCGTAAGGGTATTGTGAGAATTAATGAGCTATCTGTGTTCTTAAGAAGAAGATTACAACTATATAAATATTAAGTACATACCATTGTTGACTCTTGAAACTCATTGATGAATTATTTTAAATTATTTACATTTATGAAGCACCCAAAACATGTCTGTATAGTTAACCACATTACAGACTGAAGAGGCGATACCTGTTCTGAAGAGCTTATAGCTCAAAATTTTGATCCTACAAAGCCTCATACAGATTTTCAGAGTTCTGCATTGTGAGCAACCTGCTATATTGAGGGCTGGACCATTGTGAAGACACCTCCTGACCTTACTGCTCTTCACAATATAGCTTCCTATGCACTTTCTAGAAATATTTATAAGGAATAATCTGTTGTAGGAGAACTGTGTATGTTGACTGATTGTAAGAAGATGGGTGCACTTTGGCAGTATGTACATTGTTCACTGTGTGCATTTGTGGTAGATCTTTGTAGAAGAATTTGATCCGTTTTTCTGTTTCCAGTTATTATTATTCCTTTATTTCCATCCCCAGAATAATAAATAAACTCGAGAAGCTGGCTCTTAGCTGAATAGAATCTTGGCATCTGCTGGGAAAAGAATCTCTCTGGCTCCAGGACAAGTGGAATCTCACAGTAAAAGAATAACATTCAGTGGCACCTAGAATTCAGAGAGTAAAGAGAAAAACGTGAAGCTGCTCTATCTGTATGATATCATCAGTACAACATACACACAGATGTTATTACTCTAGTGCAGTTCACTTCATTTCTGGTTTCCATCCTATTTGTGTATGTTCAGTGGCATCACAACCTAAGTGGCTCTTTTTTTTTTTGTGCTTGGAGACTTCTACAGTGATTACTTTTCTGCCTATTTTGCAATTTCACCCAATTTATTCTAAATCAGTTTGTAAACTTGTAGGCTGTGTCTACACTGGCACCTTTTTCCGGAAATGCTTAAAACGGAACAGTTTTCCGTTATAAGTATTTCCGGAAAAAGAGCGTCTACATTGGCAGGATGCTTTTCCGGAAAAGCCCTTTTTCCGGAAAAGCGTCCGTGGCCAATGTAGACGCGCTTTTCTGGAAAAAAGCCCCGATCGTCATTTTCGTGATCGGGGCTTTTTTGCGGAAAAGACTACTGTGCTGTCTACACTGGCCCTTTTCCTGAACAGTTTTCTGGAAAAAGGACTTTTGCCCGAGCGGGAGCAGCATAGTTTTTCCGGAAAAGCAGCTGATTTCTTACAGTAAATTGTCACTGCTTTTCCGGAAATTCAAGGGGCCAGTGTAGACAGCTCGCAGCTTATTCCGGAAAAGCGGCTGCTTTTCCGGAATAAGTGGCCCAGTGTAGACACAGCCGTATGGTAGAGAGAACTTTAGATAAACAATAATGGGTGATACAGTAGTATGGATACAATAATTATTTACCAGTACAGATTTTCTTACCTCCGGACATTCAAGAAAATCATGGGCTTGAACAGGTCTGATTGCATCAGAGTTTTGAATGAATTCAGAATGATCTTATATGCATTAATGTGTATGTATTTTTCCTTTATTTCTGATTAAAATTAAAATATTGCTGGTATGTGCTTTAAATCTAGTGTTAAAGATTACTCTAGATGGAGCTGTGTGTTTTCTGTGCTTAATGGGAAATCTGAATCACATATCTATATGCTATCTCTGAAAAGAAACTTTAAAGAAGCCAGTTGTGGGCTGCAGCATTTAATTCATGGATTCCTCCAAACTTCAAAGTGTGCTTAAATTCAAATCCACATCTTTCTCATCTCAGATAGTGGAGCTGCAGAAAGGGGTTGATTTGGCAAGAAGTGTTTTGTGCAGTGCCTGGCACATTTAATTCCTTCTGTCCCAAAACCACTTCAGTGAGGTTCATTTTATCCATGCAAGTTATTCTATCCCTGTGGTGGAGAAATTCACCCTCCTCTGATGTGGAGCTGATAGGAAGCCAACTGCCAACATGTGTTTATATTTGCTAGGGTAACAATCCTTTGTAAACATCTGTGCCTGAGAACCTGATGTGGATTTTGGGTGATGCTTCAAGGAATCTGGTCCCATACAAATAAGAAAATACAAACCTGATATATATATATATATATATATATATATATATAGATCTCGCTCAGCTTCCAGATGTTCCATGCTGTTTAAAGGAAAATTACACTGCGTTGGCTTGAGGCAAACAGGGAATTCAAGAACACGTTGTCTTGAAAATAAACCAAATAGTTAAAGCAGCATACATTTTATTTGATCTATACTTTCATTTATGGATCACTTACTGAGATTTTTTAAAAATTTTAAGCCTTGGGTGCTTAGTTAGGTTACTAAATGCAATGTAAAATACCTAACTGAGAGTGGCTTTCTCTTTAGAAGTGCTGAACACCTAAAAGTCCCACTGATGTCAGTGGGAGTGCCAGATACTCAGCACTTTTGTATATACCTTAGATTCGAAGATCATATTTATTAGTAGCTCTGTGGGCCAGAGCCCGCTGCCTTAATCATATGAGGAATCCTCAGTCATGCAGCCAATACCATTGAATCTAGTGGGTACTGCTTACTTGAGTGAGGATTATTTATGTAATAATTTGCAACACTGATGGGATGTTATGAACACCTATATGGAGATAGAGATTAAAGTTTGTTATTTTGAAAAAAGAAGTTTGAAATCTCAAGTGGAAAAAATGGTATTTGCAGCAGTAGTGTAGTTGCTATTGATTCAATGCAGACTCAGGGAAGATCATCAGCTACTGAACTGGCATCACCACTTCCTCCTGCACCTGAAAGTCTCTCATCCAGATTATGACTTGACCTTACCCTATGAAATCTATTGGGATCACAGAATTAAGTAGCATGGCAAAGAGAGCACTATATCGGGGGGAGGGATAGTTCAGTTGTTTGAGCATTGGCCTGCTAAACCCAGGCTTGCGAATTCAGTCCTTGAGGGGGCAATTTAGGGCTCTGGGGCAAATCTATCAGGATTAGTACTTGGTCCTGCCATGAGGGTGGGGGACTGGATTTGGTGACCTCTCAAGGTCCCTTCCAGCTCTATGAGATAGGTATAGCTCATATACATTTTTTTTGTACAGTGTCTGGCACAGTATTTTTAACCAAGTGAGTTATGACCATTGGTGGAGTGGGAGGGGGCATCACAAAAAGGTAATTGAGAATCATGAGGTGTTGGCAATTGTATTGCAAACTAAAGCAAAGACAATTTTACTCCTGGCTCTCCGCATGCCCATATCCTAAGAGTTTTTTATCCACATCCTCAAATTCACCCTCATTCTATAGACTACTAATTGTTATCATGATACATTTTTACTCTTACTGTATATTAAGGATAAGGAAGTTGGGAAATTTGTTTCCCTTTTTGAATAAGGGGATGCCACCCAGAAAAGGTTGAGAAACTGAATGGAGTTTTGGTCTGTTACTGGTCCTTTGAGATATTATTGCACCTCAAAATTGCTACCAATAAATAATTGACTGCTGCAACATTAAAGTACCATGAGGCAAATAGAAACCAAAATGGTATTAAGGATGAGGTTTCAGATATAGAACCCAGTTGTACATTCTGAGGCATGCTAGGCTCCCCTATCCCACTTTAACAATAAAAGCTTCTATTAAAACTTTTTGGTGCAGCTTCTAATTAAAGCAACATTGGCTTACATTTTCAAAGATCACTTTTACTTAATAGATGCAACCAGTATCCAACATTCATGCATACTAGCATTAAATCGTACACTGGCACTCATCCCGATGAGCTTTGTGAGTGGAAATTTTAATTTTAATTTGGGAGTGCACAATTTAAAGGTCAGGTGATAGGAGGGCACAAACATTTTTGGGAAAAGGAACATGGAGGTCAGATAAAAGCCCAAACAAATATCCATCCCATGTTATTCAGAGTTCTCAACCTACTGATGTCAAGTGCATGACATTAGTTACTCTGACAAAACCCTGATAAAAAGGACTTAAATGAGTAGGAAGAATCTCATATAATGGATTACACTTTTTTTACCTCCATAAACTCTTCCATAATGTCAATTTCACAGTCAGCGTTTTAAATAGCAGTGATTTGTCTTGGTATTCAGGAGCTACCACTGGGTTTGTGTCGTGTGGGATGGAGGTCAGTGCGAGCATACAATGAGTGCCGTGCCTTGGAATGAGTTATGGTTTCAAGGGATGTGTCTAGTATGCTCATTTTGGGTTTTGGCATTTAATTCCTTCCTCCCATTGAAATATGTTGGAGGATTCCGATGCCAAAATTTTCACTGTGTAAGATGTATAATTTCTCCCTTGTACTTCAGTGGGAGGAACATCAGACCCCAAAATGATTATGTGCGTAATGGTAAAGAATGTATCACTGCATTTTTTTTTTTTAATGTTAGTTGTGGGAGTTCCTGGAAGGGTAAAATATTGTTGTCACTTTTCCCATTTCTTGATTTCCAGTGGGACTTTTCCACACAATCATAAGATTGTGTTAAAGAACTAACACAGACCTTTAATTCTGCCCTGAACTTTGTTGCTGGCCCAGTATCCTTCAGATATGAAGCAAACTTCTGAATATGAACTTCAGAAAAATTCCAATGCAGGTCTAGATTCAAATAATAAGCATTGGCATTTGTATAGAATTTCGCACGTGAAAGCAATGTTTTTTTAAACAGTCCTTCACAATGCACCAGTGAGATGACTCAATGCCATTATGTCCATTTTATGGGTGGAAAAAACAAAGGTACAGAGAGTAAGTGACTTGCTCAAGACTACTAAGCAACTACAGCAGTGGCAGAGCTGAGGTTAGAACCCAGGACTTCCTCCCAGGGGGCTGTGGTTTTTCTGTTTCAGGGTCAGCACAGAATCTCTCTGAGACAGTTTTCCATTGCTGTATTTTTGTTATTTTTAGTGCATTTGGTTTCAGATGAAAAATATATGCTTGGTTCCATCAAGACATAGCCAGCCTCTGCTTTCTTCCTAAGCCCAGCCTCTGCACCTGACTATGCCCATACTTGTCTGGAATTTGTAGAGCATGACATAGGATATGGCTCAGAACATGTGCAGGACTCTCCATGGCCATCTGCAGTATCTGATAACACACTACAAGATAGGCAAGGAAAATTCCCGTTTTGTGCTGCTTTGCACATTATGAAAACCAGTGCAGGCTCTGACCCCTCCACTGTTTAATGACTCTTGTTTTGTGGATGTTTACTCAATATGGGCCTGGTCCGAAACTCACCAATCTTAATGGGAGTTTTCCATTGACTTTTATGGGGTTTGAATCAGACCTTCTGTTATGTGTTGCTATCAAACAAAGACTAAATCTATACTGCTTCCTTCTTGCACAAAAGCCTATGCAAATGAGTGTGGATTAGCATATTGCCACTCTTCATTTGTATAATTAATTAGGGGCTGTTTTTGCGCAAGAGGCTTTTGTGCAAAAAGGAGCTGTGTGTACAGCTCCTTGTTGTGCAAAACCCCCCTCTTGTGCATGAGCCATTCTTCCTGAAAATTGAGGAAGAACGGCTCTTGCATGAGGGGTTTTTTGTGCAAAAAGGAGCCGTCTATATAGCTCCTTTTTGTGCAAAAGCCTCGTGTGCAAAAATGGGCCCTAATTAATTATTCAAATGAAGTGCCACAGTATGCTAATCTGTGCTTCATTTGCATAGGCTTTTGCGCAAGAAGGAAGCAGTAAAGATGTAGCCCTAGTGTCTGCTACTAATCCTCTTGTGGTATCTGATATTGTCTTCACTGGGATCCTGGATGAGCAGAAATGAGGTGGATGAATAGTCTTCTTTTGCTAATTCTAGTTGTCTATTAAGTTTCCAAAATAATGCAGCTCATAAAGAGACATAAAGAATTAACTAGCTTAGGAACAGTTACAATTATTCTAAACACATTGAGCTTCATTAAATATTATCAAGATGCCATTGTAATGTATGTTTAAATAGGAGTTGCTCTCTCTCTAAAAATGATTTACAATGTGTTTTAATAGGATGAGTTTCCAGGTTTTTGGATGTCAAAGCAGTGTTATTAATCTTTTTATTGGTATTTTGAAAAAACATGTCCTGTGTTGCCTGATTGGTAGATATTTTAACATTCTCCTTTTCTGCAGTGGATTATCACATTGACCCCACTATTACTGTAGCTCTACAGTTTTCATATAAAGGCCAGAACTGGTGTGGCCAAAAGTAAAATTTGGGCCAGTGTTTCAAAAGACTTCAGCTTACTTTGCTTCCTATAGACAGTTTTTGTTGAGCAAATACCTATACTTTTGTTGAGCAAATACCATATACTTTTTTCCACATCTTTTTTGAACACTGTTGTATGTTTGCCCCAAATTTTGTACAAAGTGGGTCACATGCGGTTTCTATAGAAAGCTTATGCTTTGCTGATTCTGTTTATACTATTCTTATGCATGTGTGACTTTTTTTTATAACTTCAAATACCTATTGGCTATGTATTGGTGTACCAAATATTTGCTTCTGGAATATATCACTGGGCTTTGCCCATCTATTGTGGAAGGGTAGTCAAGTGAGTACTTAACTGATGATGGGCCTTAAGTGGTACCACTCCACATCTGAGGAATTTTGCTGTGAACCTACAAACCAGCATGTAAACCCTGGGTTGGGCAATAATTTTACACAGGGGGGATGCTTCAGAAATTTTTGAAGTGGCCTCGGGCCATCCTGGAAGGGGCGGGGCCTTGGGCAGAAGGGGCGGGGCCAGGACACTTCCATGCTTCCCCACCCAAAGACCCTGATTGGCCTGGGGTTGGGAAGAGCTTGTGAAGTCTTTGCCCCACCACTCCTAGAGAGAACCTCCAGCTGTTCTGAAGAGCTGATGGTGTCCTCTAGGAACTCATGCCTCTGGCAGTTGGAGGAGACTTCATGTGCTCCCCCTGCTCCCAGGTCAATCAGGGCTTGGGGGTAGGGGAGTGGAAGGGGAGAACACACAAAGTCTGTCTGCCTGTGGAGACCCTTTTGCCCACCCCTGATGTAAGCAATGGCCACTAAGGACTGAGTCATGGATGGACAGATGACTTGCTCATGTGACAAACTCCATTTTGGGAGGTACTTGCACACAAGTACCTCCATCTCTGCTACAAGCCTCCAGTAGGGACTTTGTAATTGGTGTATGTAATATGTTTCCTTTAACAATTTTACTCTTAGCCTTTTCTTTCTTTTATTAATAAACCTTTAGATTTTATATTCTAAAGGACTGCAGTAAGAAAAGAAGATATGGTAGGCGATCAGCTTGGCTTAGCAGTGAAATACTTGGTGACCTTAAACACAAAAAGGAAGCTTACCAGAAGTGGAAACTTGGACAGATGACTAGGGAGGAGTATAAATATATTGCTTGCGCATACAGGGGTGTAATCAGGAAGACCAAAGCGCAGTTGGAATTGCAGCTAGCAAGAGATGTGAAGAGCAACAAGAAGAGTTTGTACTGGCATGTTAGCAATAAAAGGGTGATCAGGGGTGTGTGGGACCCTTACTGAATGAGGGAGGTATTGACAGATGATGTTGGAAAAGCTGAAGTATTCAATTTTTTTTGCCTCTGTCTTCACAGACAAGGTTAGCTCCCAGATTACTGTACTAGGCAACACAGTATAGGAAGGAGGTGGGCAGTCCTCAGTGGAGAAAGAACAAGTTAAGAACTATTTAGAAAAGTCAGACATACACAAATCCATGGGACTGCATTTAATGCATCAAAGGGTGCTGAGGGAGTTGGCTGATATCATTTCAGAGCTTTTGGCCATTATTTTTGAAAGTTTGTGGAGATTGGGAGAGGTCCCAGATGACTGGAAAAAGGCACATGTAGTACCCATCTTTGAAAAAGGGAAGAAGGACAATCCAGGGAACTACAGACCGGTCAGCCTTACCTCTTACTTCAGTCCCCAGAAAGATCATGGAGGGGATCCTCAAGGAATCCATTTTGAAGCACTTAGAAGAGAGGAAAGTGATCAGGAATAGTCAATATGGATTCACCAAGGGCAAGTCATGCCTGAGCAACCTGATTGTCTTCTATGATGAGGTAACTGGCTCAATTGACATGAGGAAGTCAGTGGATGTGATATACCCTGACTTTAGCGAAACTTTTGATATGGTCTCCCACATCATTCTTGCCAGCAAGTTAAGGAAGTATGGATTGGATAAATGGACTGTAAGGTGGATAGAAAGCTGGCTCAATGTCTTATTGGTGGTCGGTTTCATGTGGAGTGCCCCAAGGATCGGTTCTAGGGCCGGATTTGTTCAACATTATCAGTGACAAGGATGAGGGAATGGATTGCACCCTCAGCAAGTTTGGAATGACACTAAGTTCGGGGGAGAGGTAGATACATTGGAAGGTAGGGATTGGGTCCAAGTGACCTAGACAACTTGAAGGATTGGGCCAAAAGAAATCTGATGAGGTTTAACAAGGACGAGTACAGATTCCTGCACTTGGGATGGAAAAATCACAAGCACCGTTACAGGATGGGGACAGACTGGCTAAGCAGCAGTTTGGCAGAAAAGTACCCGGGGATTACAGTAGATGAGAAGCTGGATATGAGTTAACAGTATACCCTTGTAGCCAAGAAGGCTAATGGCTTATTGGGGTGCATTAGAAGGAGCATTGCCAGCAGATCTAGGGAAGTGATTATTCCCTTTTATTCGGCACTGGTGAGGCCACATCTGGGCTACGTCTAGACTGGCATGATTTTCCGCAAATGCTTTTAACGGAAAAGTTTTCCATTAAAAGCATTTGCGGAAAAGAGCGTCTAGATTGGCACAGACGCTTTTCCACTGGAAAAGCGTCTGTGCCAATCTAGACGCACTTTTGTGCAAAAAAGCTCCGATCGCCATTTTCGCCATCGGGGTTTTTCTGCGCAAAACAAATCTGAGCTGTCTACACTGGCCCTTTTTCACAAAAGCTTTGCGCAAAAGGACTTTTGCCCGAACGGGAGCAGCATAGTATTTCCTCAAGAAGCACTGATTTCAGACAGTAGGAAGTCAGTGTCCTTGCAGAAATTCAAGCGGCCAGTGTAGACAGCTGGCAAGTTTTTCCACAAAAGCAGCTGCTTTTGCAGAAAAACTTGCCAGTCTAGACACAGCCCTGGAGTATTGCATCCAGTTCTGGGCTTCCCACTACAGAAAGGATGTGGATGTATTGGAGAGGTTTCAGCTGAGGGAAACCAGAATGATTAGGGGGCTGGAGCACTTGACCTACAAGGAGGGGCTGAAGGATTTGGGTTTCTTTAGTCTTCAGAAGAGAAAAGTGAAGGGGGTTTTGATAGCAGCCTTTAACAACCTGAAGGGAGGTTTCCAAAAAATGATGGGGAGAGGCTGTTCTCAGTGGTGACAGATGGTAGAATGAGGAGAAATAATCTCAAATTGCAGTGGGAGAGGTCTAGTTTGGATATTAGGAAAAACTATTTCACTCAGAGGGTGGTGAAGCATTGGAATAGGTTACCTAGGGAGGCGGTGGAATCTCCATCCCAAGAGGATTTTAAGTCTTGGCTTGACAAAGCCCTGGCTGGGATGATTTAGTTGGGATTGATCCTGCATTGGGCAGGGGGCTCGACTCGATGACCTCCTGAGGTCTCTTCCAGCCTTATGATTCTAAGATTTTATGACTAGCACAGCATGTGTGCTCTTTTGGGTAAGATCTGACCTGATAAATTGACTTAGGAATGTGACTGGTCCTTTGGGATCAGAAGAACCAGTTCGTATTTGGTGAGACTAGTTTTCATAATCTCTCATCTGTGCAAGGATTATACAGGAGAAGCTAGAGTGTCTAGGGGATTTCTTGTGTGACTTCTTGCTGGCCAGTGTAGCAAACAGAAGTACACTTTGTGAATGGTTTGGTGTGTCTTAGAGTAGGACCCCAGTCTTGGGCTGTAAGTAGCCTTATTTCTAAGCAATTTGCCCTGATTTGTCCTCTCAGCGGTGTCCCAAGAACCAGTTAGAGCTACAGCATACTGCAGCTCTGTAGTTTTCATATAAAGGCCAGAATCTGTTACGCAGTGGAGTTCAGCTGGTTTTGAATTGGTGTGACTAAGACTATGTCTGCACTACAATATTCTTCCGAAAAAAGCAGAAAAAGCTACGCAAATTGTGCTTTGCCATTTGTGTAGCTTTTTCTAGAAGACTCTTTTCCAACATTTGGCCTGTCTATACTAAGCCAAATGTCGAGAAACCCCCTTTTTCGGCACATTCCTTCTTTCTCGTGAAAGAAGGTTTACAAGGATGCTGAAAAAGTGCATCTGTTCTTCCGAAAAAAATTTGGAAGAGCAGACGCGTTCCCTAGACGTGGCACATTTTTTTCCGGGATGCCTCCGGTATCCCGTAAAAACTGTGTAGTGTAGACATAGCCTAAGAGTAAAAATTGGGCCAATGTTTTATAACAGGGCTACTCATCATGTGGCCTGTGGGCTGCATGCGGCCCATGGCCTGTTTGCGGCTCACGGGTGGGAGTCAAAACAAAAAAGTAGTCAATATAACGGTCTTCTGTTGATATGTGTTTTACTAGTTAAATTCTGGGACTGTCATTGCTCATTAAAAGTGCTGTCATATGAGTGGAAATGGGGTAAATATTGCATTGTATTAATATCAGCAGGACTGACTTAAATGGGGCCTGTGTGTTGTGTAGTCTTGCCTGTAATCTTTGTATTCATGCCCGTCAGTGTGAAAGAAGTTATTTGCATTTATCTTTGCATGTCTATGCAACCACACTTAAATTGCAGCCCTCACCATGTGCTGTGAGTATCATTGTGGCCCCCAGGGCTTCCAATTTTTTAGAAGATTTCAGATAGCAGCTTGCTTCGAATCCCACAGACAGTTTTTTCAGCAAATGCATTTACTTTTTCATATAACTCCACACTTTATCACAAAAAACTAGCACGATTCCTTAATAAAACACACAGCCCTAATTTTTTTACACACTGAGACAAAAAAAAAAAAAAAAAAAAAAAAGACAAAGACATTCCAGGTAAAGTTCAATATTAAGGTTCAGCTTAGAAATGGTGGGCCAAATTTGGCTCTCAGCTACACTACTGACTTAAATGGTTTTACTGCAGATTAACACTGGAGTAAATGACAAGAAAATTTGGCCTGCTATGTTAATTTTTGTGAAATCATTATTATATGCTGCTATAATATATTACATTTATTAATAACTTTTTTATAATACCCTTTGTGTTATAAAATGTATCTTTTATATTTTTAAACAGACAATATATATAGCTAGCTTCTATGAAGTACATTGGTGCTTCAACTTGGCAGCCATTGCTCATGTGAGTAATTCTTACCCATACAATAGCAACACTGACTTCAGTAGGTCAACTCATGTGAGTAGGGCTAAGCCTACCACCTTTACACAACTCCTCTTGACTTCAATGAGAGTACTCCACATGAGAGAGGCAAACAAGACATGGCCTTGAATCAATATGTTTTGTGCGTGATTTTGAATAGCTGTAAAACACACTTTAAAATGTCAGATAATAAATAACAAATGTAAAGCATTCATTACTGGAAACATTATAATATATTAACAATCCTTTTTGTGTATTCAAGGGATTTCTACTGTAGGTCTGTGAAGTGTTCATTATTGAAAATATTTCTGCTCTGTGAAGGTTCTATAAAATACATGCTTTTTGGTACAAGCTGACAACACTTCAAGGCCCCGAGGCCTATGCAAAAGTCTGGGAGCTGTAACAGTAGAGGTACTGTGCACTGCTAGGCAGAAGCAAAAGAGACGCACATAAAAATTAACAAAAAGGGTTTATTCGATGAGGGTACAAGAGGTGGTGTCAGGCAGGGTCACAAAAATTAATATAAAAGTTAGAGCTCAGATTTCTGACACCTACACTTGTTTTAAAAAAATCAAGTACATAGTCCTCATAATCCTTGACAAGACAGAGCTCCTGGGTCCTTAATTTGAAATTGTCAACATTATTTATTTGAGCTGAGGTTGTCAAGTTGGAATACCTAAAATTATACATTGGCATAGGATTGTCTTGTATCATCAATGAATACCTCTAGCAGGAAGAAACAAACAGGACAATCCCTGGAGGAACTGCTGTCAAATACAATTAAAACCTGTGAAAGAGGAGTTTACACTCACTCTTTCATCTAACCATTTGGACTCATAAATTATTTAAGTAGTGTCTAGAGACGCCAGCCTAGATTGGAATCCTCTTGTATGAGGCACTGAACAAACCTAAAGGACAGTTCCTGCCCCCAAGAGATTTAAAAAGCAGTATTATCCTCTTCATTTCACTGGTTGGGGCCTACCTTAGGCAGAGGGAGATTTAACAAGTTGCCCAGTGTTACACAGGTAGTCTGTGGTTAAGCTATGTGGGTTCAAGTCCCAGATCAGCACCTGAGGTGACTGTCCCATTTAACTGGTGTCTGTTACCGATTGCACAGCATTCCCAGTGTGCAAGCAGGCTGTATATTATGGCAGTGGTTATTAATCTTCATGGTCACTAGCAAGATTCCAGTATATCCCCCTTCATGATACATCTGGGCTGTGTCTAGACTGCATCCCTTTTACGTAAAAGGGATGCAAATTAGGCATATCGCAATTGCAAATGAAGCGGGGATTTAAATCCCCCCGCTTCATTAGCATAAAAATGGCTGCCGCTTTTTTCCGGCTTGGAGCTTTGCCGGAAAAAAGTGCCAGTCTAGATGCAGATCTTTCGGAAAATAAAGCCTTTTCCGAAAGATCCCTTATCCCTCTTAAAATGAGGTACAAAAGGTGGGATAATGAGGGATAAAGCTCCGAGCCGGAAAAAAGCGGCAGCCATTTTTATGCTAATGAAGCGGGGGGGATTTAAATCCCCGCTTCATTTGCAATTGCGATATGTCTAATTTGCATCCCTTTTACAGAAAAGGGATTCAGTCTAGACACAGCCCTGTTATAAGTTCACGCCTATGAAACAATTTAAAAAGAGACATATTTAATATGAAAAGGGGATGTATTTGAAACAAAGTAGAATTTATAATGCTCACAACTTCTGCAATGCTTTTATTCCAAGAATCACAAAGCACTTCACAAACATTATGGTATTAATCCTCACACCCCCTTTTCTAATGGGCAAATGTCATTGTCCCATTTTACAAATAGGAAAAAGGTGGCACACAGAGGTTGGTCACGGCTGCAAAAAAAGTTTGTGGCTGTGATAGGAATAGAGCAGTGGTCCCCAACCTTTTGAGGTTGTTGGGCGCCAGGGGGCGTGGCCGTTCGGGTGCCGGGGGCGGGGCTGTTCGCCTGCCGGGCGCCTGGGGGTGGGGACACTTTCGCGCCCGGAGGCGCCCCCCCGTAGCTGCATGCCCGGGGCTGGGGGGCCCCCCCATAGCCACGGGCCCGGGGCCCCCCCATAGCCACGGGGCCGGGGCCCCCCCATAGCCGTGCACCCAGGGCCGCCGCTTTCCCCTCCCCCCCGCAAGCGCCGTGCGCCCGGGGCCGGGGCCGGCGCTTCACCCCCTCCCCTTCGCAAGCGCCACGCGCCCGGGGCCGGGGCCGGCGCTTCACCCCCTCCCCTCCGCAAGCGCCGCGCGCCCGGGGCCGGGGCCGGCGCTTCCTCCCCTCCCCCCCGCAAGCGCCGCGCGCCCGGGGCCAACACTCCCCGCAAGCGCCGCGCCATGTGCCCGGTGCCAGGCCAGCCCCGAGCACCTGGCGGGTGCATGCAAATGCCCCCGCGGGCGCCATGGCGCCCGCGGGCACTGTGTTGGGGACCACGGGAATAGAGCATTTATCTCTTGTTTGGTCCTGTGTGATAGCCACAAGATGTCTTCCTCCTATACATCCCGCAACCACAAAATTACTGCAATTTCAGGCACAAATCAACTGCCCCATCTGGTTTCTGTTGGGAGCCTCCAATTAAAGAAGTTAGTGTATTTTTTGGTCTTCATTTTATATTTTCTAGCTAACATTCCTCAAGTCACACATGTAAAGTATATATGCTAGTTTGATTAAAATTATGATAAACATTAACATGCATGTGATATGCTCTGGCAATAAGTGTTCTAAATCAGGAAAATCAATAAATGCTAGCATTTGAAAATTTAATATACTGAGTTTACATGTATTTGACAAGAGAGACAGGAAGAGATTCCAGAAGATGAAAAGGGCATCTATAAAAAGGGGAATAAGAACAACCCAGTATCAGAGGGGTAACTGTGTGAGTCTGAATCTGCAAAAGCAACAAGGAGTCCTGTGGCACCTTATAGACAGATGTATTGGAGCATTAGCTTTCATTGGCAAAGACCCATTTCGTCAATGCATCTGCATGTGATGAAGTGGGTCTTGTGGATAAGGGAGAAGTGCTGGACGTGGTATACCTAGACTTTAGTAAGGCATTTGATACAGTCTTGCATGACCTTCTTATCAATAAACTAGGCAAGTACAACTTAGATGGGGCTACTATAAGTGGGTGCATAACTGGTTGGATAACTGTTCTTAGAGAGTAGTTATTAATGGTTCACAATCCTGCTGGAAGGGCATAACAAGTGGGGTTCCACCGGGGTCTGTTTTGGAACTGGTTCTGTTCAATATCTTTATCTACAATTTAGATGAGGGCATAGAGAGTATGCTTATTAAGTTTGCAGATGATACAAAGCTGGGAGGGGTTGCAACTGCTTTGGAGGATAGGATCATAATTCAGAATGATCTGAACAAACTGGAGAAATGGTCTGAAGTAAATAGGATGAAGGTTAATAATGACAAATGCTAAGTAATCCACTTAGGAAGGAACAATCATTCTCACACATACAGAATGGGAAGCGACTGTCTAGGAAGGAGTACTGCAGAAAGGGATATAGGGGTCATAGTGGACCACAAGCTAAATATGAGTCATCAGTGTGAAACTGTTGCAAAAATGCAAACATGATTCTGGGATGCATTAACAGAAGTGTTGTGAGCAAGACACCCCCAGCCCTCACCTTCACCCACCACAACCCTTAGCCTCCTGCCCCACTTCCACCCACATCCCCAAGGTCCTGCCCTGACTCCTGCATTCCCCATACTGCCAGGTCCCTGCCCTGAAGGACACAGGTAATGCTGGGTAAGTCTTCTAGTAATAATCCATATTTCTATGTATAGAGTCACATTTACCCTCTGCCAATTCACATGTATAACAATCTGGCTACTGGGTATGAACCACTATGCACTAGTGATTAGAAACAGAGCTACTCAATTGTGACCTATAGGCATTATACTGTTAACAGTACTGTAATGCTCTTTCAGTTCATCTGGTAGGGGCTGTGACAGTAAATTGTGGGTTCTAATCTTGCTTCCCTCATAGGCACAGTAAGTAGAAGAAAATCAGAGAGGTGTGCACAGATTGCTTATAATCTGAATGCTCAACAAAAGAAATTGGGCTAATGGGTAAGAACTGTAGCTCCTTAAATTATGGTGTGCATATATGGAAATGGAGGAAGTGAGAGTAATGTTTGTTTTGCTATATAACTCTGCGTATACATACACAAGCACCTAATCTGGACTTTAAGCACCTTTGCCAAAAACTATAAACAGTCCTGAAATTGAGTGGTTTGGGCAATTTGAGAACGAGGCCGGGAGCAGCTTCCAAAGTCAATATCTGTCATGGGGAGTGCCATGCTGACAGTGCTATCTTATATACTCCAGCTCAACCTGCTCTGCTGATCACCAATGTGAAAAGTACAACACCTGGAAAGGAGATAATCTCTCAACCAGGAAAGTACCTGGCTATTTAGGCCTCTATAGGTCAAACCTAACATCTGAATTAGTTAACTCTCTTCTGTAAATCTCAAGGTGCTGCATAAAGGAGGAGTAAGTATCATTATCCCCATTTTATTTCTGGAGAAACTGAGGTGAGAGCAATAGCTTGGTGGCAGCCCTAAGTTTAGTGACTCCTACTCCAGTGTCCACTTGACCACGTTTTCTCCCCTCAGAATATTTAATTCCTAGAAAATGCACATTATGTAAATAATTGTATTGTTACCCCTGTATCAGTCCAGTTTCTATCTCTGCAGAAATTCAATGAGCTTTCTCAAAATGTAGTAATTCTCATGGTTGTTGCCCAGCTGTTTTCAAATCTTAATGACTACAAAGTCGTCTTCATTAAAATATATACATTAAAGAAAAAGCTTCCTCATGAATACTACCCTTTGTAGTGGCATTTATTATGAAATGAAGGTAGCTTGCAAAAATGGCAGTCATAAAAGAGAATGCCCTGGCTTCGTGGTTTGAATCTATTTTTGGTGCACAGAAAGTGCAGTCAGAATAATCTAGAATAAACTCAGGATAAATGAGGTGTCACTGTAGAATGCCAGCCGTAACAACCAAAGGCATTTTAAGCCTTTTCTTCCTAGAATGGGAGACAATCTGGCAGTCAGGTAGTTTCCCAAGAGGCCAGGGATACTAACAGAGACAGATGCTTCTTAGTCAATGAGGGAAATACCAAATCCCATAAGCAAAATAATTATGTATTCCGGTGATTGGTGCCCTAGGCCTACTTCATCAGACAGATGTATGTATGGAACATCTAGTGGTCTGAAGAGATCAAACCCATGTGACCAGAGAGCACTGAAGGAATTACAGTGTTTTGGTTAAACACTGAGCAGTTTCTCTCTGTGCTTCCTGAACACATGCATACACAAATAAACCAGCATGCAACCACACTGCACTCACACTCAGCTGAAAAAAATCCTCACGGCATACAAGATTAAACCAAATCAAACGAATTTTTAAATTGAGTTTATTTTAAACTTCTTGTCCCCATATTGTTTTTTATTGTTTTAGGAATTGGTTTCTTTAGTTTATTCTGTAGCCCTCACTCACTGAGCTACCCTAAAATATTAGCAGAGTGAACATATAAACTCAAATTAATCCTTGGTGTAACTCCATTGAATTTGGCTTGTATGACTTTTCACTCCTCAGCCAGAAGAGCGAGAGGGTATAGAGTCATTCAGAGAATGTGTCTATGTAAAGTAATGCTAATTAAATGTGATATTTTTAACAATAATAAAAGGGCTTGTGTTTAAGGCACTGGCTTGGGGTTCTGACTCCCTGTGTGACCCTGGGCACATCACTTTGTACCTCAATTCTCCTCTATAAAATGGAGATAATTTTTTTCTCCCACCCTTTGTCTGCTTTATCTGCTTAGAACAGGGTTAGGGAACCTAAGGCCCAGGGGCCAGATGCAGCTTCCAGCTTGCCTGGATCTGGTCCCCGAGGCTTAGAGCCCTCTCCCAGGACTGTGGAGCCTGCACTGGCTCTCCAACCTCGCCGCTGCCCCCACCATGGGGTTAGAGCTGCCTCCCCGCTCAGGCTCTGGTGTGTAAGGGAAATGTGGGGAATGTCCTTCTTCTCAGTCAGGGGCCACATCAGTGAGGTGTGGGGTTTTATTTTGTTTGTTTTTTTGTTGCTTCTCACTTGTGTGAGGCTCCCAATTGATTTTTCTTTGGGTCAGCGGCCCCCAACGCAAAAAAATTTCCCCACCCCTGAAATGCAGTGTAGCAGGAACTTCTCTAGCTGTGTGCTTAGAGACCGTCTATTACAGCACAACTGTGATTTCAGTTGGGATCTACAGGTGGTTTTATTATACAAAATTGGGTATGGTAGAGAGAGATATTTGAAAGAACAAGATTCAAGTGAAAATAATAGCAGAATGTAGATGGGCCTAAACTGTGCATTTAACTCTGATCTCAATTTTAAACTCCTAGATCCAAAGACCTGCAAGTCTCTAGGATTTTAGTTCAGCCTATTGCTGGAATAAGAGCAGACTACAAAATTTTGAACATAACTCCACTTCCAAACACCTTCAAAAATCTGTGGTATGGGGGGGAATTATGGGCCATCTCTGGAGGCCCAGTCACAATGCAACAAATCCAGTGTCCACGTTGGTACCCCAGCGTTGTCTCCTGAGCTCATCAAGCTCTATGCTTCTCATTGAGGTGGTTTACTTAGAGCCCAGCTAACTGCAGAATTAGTGCACACTAAGGGTATGTCTACACTGCCCTCCTAGTTCGAACTAGGAGGGTAATGTAGGCATACCGCACTTGCAAATGAAGCCCGGGATTTGAATTTCCCGGGCTTCATTTGCATAAGCAGGGAGCCGCCATTTTTAAAAACCCGCTGGTTCGAACCCCGTGCAGCGTGGCTACACGGGGCACGAACTAGGTAGTTCGAACTAGGCTTCCTAGTTCGAACTACCGTTACTCCTCGTGAAGACACTGCTTTTAATCCTTAAGCAAACGAATAGTGATATAAAGCTCAGGTTAGGAGGAATTCTACTTTTGCCTGTGTATCTTCTTTGTCCTGCAAATCATCCATATAGTCAGCCTGCTGAACTGTCTGAGTGCTTATTAGCACTATTCATAAATGATAACTGCTCTGTGTGTGGGGATTTGGCAAATGCACATGCACAAGCCAGTTTCAAATAAGAGGAGGGGAAACAGCCTCTTTCTGCTCTGTATACTTTAGGGATAGAAATCCAAAGAGAAATCCATTGCCACATTCCCCTCCCCCCACCTTCACTGCAACTCTTCAAATCGTAAAAGCCAGCAGCAAAACTCAGACTAATTGGCAACATGGACTTTATTCTCAAACCATCAGTCTGGTTCTGTAGTTCAAGTTTGAGGCACACTGGCAAGGCAGCATAGTGCACTTTAGTATTGTCTCTGTGCAAAGGGGCATTCTTGAGTGTGGTTCTATTCTTACTCCTGGCCTCCTCTGCAGGCTAACAGATGACTGTGGTGGGACTTCAAACAGCTTGGATTTTCAACCAAGTCACAAAGTCCAAATGAACCCTTCCCAGGTAGTAAAAGGTCCAATAAGTGAACTCTCCTATTACCATCATTAGGGTGTTCTGCCACAGCTCTGAACTCTTTAAATTCAGCCCTCTGTTAGGTTCTCACATAAGTCCTGTCCCCTTCTTGTGATTTATGCCACTGTGGCTGGTGGGGGACCCAGGTCTTCCAATTATCTGTGCTCCAGTTCAAGGATCCACACACAGCAGCCCCATGCTTCTTCACTTCAGTTCATTGGTGCTTCTTCCCTGGGCTTCATCCTACTCCAACCCCTTTAGCTTCACCCTTATCTCAGGCTTAAGGTTCTCATGTCCTCTCTCTCCCTGCAAACTCAGCTATGCAAAATGTAGCCAGATCCAAACTCTGGTCACCTGCTCAAGCACCTTTGAGCAAAAAGGAACATCCCCCACATTGTCCCTGTGGGTATGTCTACACTACCACCCTAGTTCGAACTAGGGTGGTAATGTAGGCAACCGAAGTTGCAAATGAAGCCCAGGATTTGAATTTCCCGGGCTTCATTTGCATCTTGCCGGGCGCCGCCATTTTTAAATGTCTGCTAGTTCGGACTCCGTGCCCACGGCTGCACGCGGCATGGACTAGGTAGTTCGGATTAGGCTTCCTATTCCGAACTACCGGTACACCTCGTTCCACGAGGAGCATGGAACAAGGTGTACCGGTAGTTCAGAATAGGAAGCCTAATCCGAACTACCTAGTCCGTGCTGCGTGTACCCGCGGGCACGGAGTCCGAACTAGCAGACATTTAAAAATGGCAACGCCTGGCAAGATGCAAATGAAGCCCAGGAAATTCAAATCCCGGGCTTCATTTGCAACTTTGGTTGCCTACATTAACCGACCTAGTTCGAACTAGGGTGGTAGTGTAGACATACCCTGTGTCCCAGCCAGGTACTGGACTGTAAAGGCCTGGCAGCTCCTTTTATCTGAGCCTGCTGGGCTCTGATTGGCTGCTTTCATAAGGCCTCTCTAGGCAGCCTGGAGGACCCACCTTTGCTGTTCTTCACCTATCATTTTTATGCTTTCCAAAACAGGACCTAGTAGGCCTGCAGGACACCCTGTAGAAAGCCACGAAGGCTAAGTATATTCAGCCACATATTGTCTAGGTCTATGAATTAATAGATGGATTATAGTTTAAAGCTGATCCACAACCTTTAGCAACCACTTTATGTAATACACCATTCCAAATAGGGTTACCAGATGATTTCAAAAAACTACTGGACACACATGATCTCAGATGGGGGTGGTGACCGTCTGGGAGGGGAGGGAAGTGGGGATGGCTGGGAGGGGGTCGGGAGGAGCAGGGCTGGCGGGGGGGAGATCGGGGGAAGGAACTGGCCAGCGGGAAGCAGGGCTGACTGGGAGGCTGTTGGGGGGAGCGGGGCTGGCCGCGGGGGGAACCAGCTGGCAGAGAATGGGGCTGGCCAGGAGGAGTGGGGCTGGCTGGGAGAGATCGGGGGAAGGAACCAGCTGAAGGGAAGCAGGGCTGGCTGGGACGGGGTCGGAGGGAGCTGGGATGGCCGGGGGGGAACTGGCTGGCAGGGAGCAGGGTTGGCCGGGAGGGGATCAGAGGATGTGGGGGGGAACTGGCTGGTGGGAGGTAGGGCAGGCCCAGGCGCACGCAGATGCCACCGGGGTGCACGGACGAGTCCGGCCCCGGGGATTCCATCCCCCCCACACTGCACAGTTGCGTACTGTCTGGCTGGCAGACACGCTCACGCAGTGTGAGTGTGTTTGCCACCCAGGCAGTACATAACTACATACTGATACTCATGATAATAAAATTTATTAATTAGAAAATACCGGACATCTATATGTCTGGTATTTTCTCAATTTGTTTCCTGGACAGAACGCTCAAATACTGGACTATCTGGTTAAAAAGTGCACACCTAGCAACCCTAATTCTAAAGGATAACCAGCAATATTGCTGCCACCAAAATAAACCTACTTACAGAAATTGTGGGGCTAAAATATAAAAGTGTTGCCTAGCACTAAAGAATTCAAACACCATTAACAAACCCCTAAGGGTATGTCTACACTACAAAGTTAATTTGAACTAATAGCTGTTAGTTCGAATTAACTTTCATAGGCACTACACATGCAAACCGCTAGTTCGAATTTAATTTGAACTAGTGGAGCGCTTAATTCGAACTAGGTAAACCTCATTCTACAAAGACTAACGCCTAGTTTGAATTAAGTAGTTCGAATTAAGGGCTGTGTAGCCACTTAATTCGAACTAGTGGGAGGCTAGCCCTTCCCAGCTTGCCCTGGTGGCCACTCTGGGCACAACCAGGGAAACTCTTCTGCCCCCCTCCCAGCCCCGGAGCCCTTAAAGGGGCACGGTCTGGCTACGGTTCCCATGCCGGGTGCAAGCCTGCCAGCACCCAGCCAGCAGACCCTGCACCCGGCATGGCATGAGCCAGACACCCACTGCCACCCAGCCCTCTGCCTCTTCCCAGGACCAGGCTGGCGGCTCCCAGGAGCCTGCCCGGGGCCGCAAGAGGTGGGCACCCGCCTGGTTTAGTGTGGAAATCGACCTCATCCAGGTTTGGGGGTGAGGCCTACAACGTCCATGACCTCCGCACTAGGCAAAGGAAAATGGCTATCTAGGGCAGGATAGCTGCCAGCCTGGCCACCAAAGGCCACATGCAAACCCAGGAGCAGGTTTGCATGAAAATCAAGTTGGTCCAGTGAGACCCCCAACCCTGAGCCCTGAGTTTAGAACATAAGAACGGCCGTACTGGGTCAGACCAAAGGTCCATCTAGCCCAGTAGCCTGTCTGTTGACAGTGGCCAACACCAGGTACCCCGGAGGGGATGGAGCAAAGACAATGACCAACCCATTTGTCTCGTGCCATCCATCCCCAGCCTTCCACAAACAGAGGCCAGGGACACCATTCCTACCCCCTGGCTAATAGCACTCCATGGACCCAACCTCTATGACTTTATCTAACTTCTCTTTAAACTCTGTTCTAGTTCTAGCCTTCACAACCTCCTGTAGCAAGGAGTTCCACAGGTTGACTATTTGCTTTGTGAAGAAGAACTTTCTTTTATTAGTTTGAAGCCTGCTACCCATTAATTTCATTTGGTGTCCTCTAGTCCTTATATTATGGGAACTAATGAAGAACTTTTCTTTATTCACCCTCTCCCCACCACTCATGATTTTATAGACCTCTATCATATCCCTCCTCAGTCTCCTCTTTTCTAAGCTGAAAAGTCCCAGTCTCTTTAGCCTCTCTTCATATGGGACCTGTTCCAAATCCCTAATCATTGTAGTTGCCCTTTTCTGAACCCTTTCCAAGGCCAAAACATCTTTTTTGAGGTGAGGAGACCACATCTGTACACAGTACTGAAGATACGGCGGGTACCATAGTTTTATACTTCCTCTCCTCCTTCTTGCTTTGGCTTCCCCCTTCCAGCTCCCTCCTCCCAGGTTTCCCCCTCCCCTCTCCCAGCCTCTCTCTTCCCCTCTTCCACCTCCTTTTCCCAGTCTCCCCAGAGGTTCATCCCTCCCCCCCCCAGTTTTGTTAAAGAGAATTTCTATTTTTGAACACGTGTCCTTTATTTTTTACATCAGGAAGGGGGCTAGGAAGGGGTAAGTGGAAGGAGGTGAGGGAGGAATGGGGCATGAGCCCCTGATGGGGAGGACTGGGGTGGCTCTGTGGGTTCCTCGGGGTGGAAGCTTTCCAGCAGCCCTCCGATTGACCCCCCCCCCAGATGGCAGCCTGCAGCTAGTGCAACCGGGCTGATGGCCAAGTGCTGTGATGTGCTGAGTGTGGGCACTCAGGGCACTCCAAGACAGGACTGCTTTGCTGTCCCTCATAGAGGTAGACAAGCAAGAGGGTAACCCTGAGAACTGTCTGTCCAGGGTGGGGGTCGGGTCCCTTTAAGCACAGCCCTCGGCTAGCCTGAGACAGCAGCTCCACACTCCAAGTCCTAACCTGATGCCCTGCCGGCACTGGTTCTGGCCATCCTTAACTTTGGTTCAGGGTCCACTCAATGTGGACATGCTAGTTTGAATTAGAAAAACACTAATTCGAATTAGTTTTTAGGTCTAGATGCACTAATTCAAATTATCTTAGTTCAAATTAACTAATTTGAATTAAGTTAGTTCGAATTAGTGCTGTAGTGTAGACATACCCTTAGCCACTTGATATTTACAGAAAACAGCTCAGAACATTTCTCCATAACAGGTTGGACATCTCTTATCTGGCATTCTCGGGACCTGACCGGCCCTGAACTAGAGAATTTGCTGGACTAGAGAAGGTTCCCTGCCACAGCTCCCAGCCGCTGACTGTCAGCTGAGGGACGGGAGGACTACCCCCAGCCCTTGCCGAGCTGCCTGCTGGGTTGCTGCTTCCATTGCTACTGCCCGGGCATGGCTGCCTGCTGGACTCCAGCAGCCTGCAGGCTCTGACCCTGCTTCCACAGGCTGTCCAAGGCTCCAGCCCCTCGCTGCTGTGTGTGTTGCTGGGACTGCCACCTGCCCCATTGAGAGAGAAGGCTCCTGCCCCATGGCAGCTCGCAAGCTATAGTCCCAGCAGTGTGCTGCCACGGACTGTCACTGGCCGAATCCTGCACTGTCGGGGGCTGCCAAACCCTGTCTCAGGCTGTCAGGAGTTGCTAACTCCTCCAGCCCCACTGCTGCAAGGCTGTTGCCATCCACAGCCCCTACCCGTCCTACTGCTTCAGCCCAGGCCCTCCTGGATTGTCCTCCTGCCACTAGGCTACCGAGGTTCTCTGATGAAGGAACATCCTTGAAAGTATTGTACTTCTGAAAGTACTGAATCAGACTATAGGGTCAAATTCTCCCCTTCCTTTATCTGTGTAACCTCTGTTTTCCATGTGGCTGCATAAGTACAGCATGGGACAAAATATTGTCTCTAATCTTTAAATGTTCTCCATTCAACCCATAATGTGATTCTTGGCTATGAGAGAAGCCATAATGCAAAGTACTGCACTTAGCCAGGAAAAGTCAAAATCATAAATTCGAAGTGGGAGATAACTGGCTAGGCAGTAGTGCTGCAGAAAAGGATCTTGGAGCTATAGTAGATCGTGTATTGAGTGAGTCAACAGTGTGATGCAGCTGCAAAAAAGCTAATATCACTCTGGGGTGTATTAAAAAGAATGTTGTATGTAAGACTTAGAAGGTAATTATCCCACTCTGCTCGGCACTGGTGAGGCCTCAGCTGGAGTACTGAGTCCAGTTCTGGGCGCCTCACTTTAAGGAAGATGTTGACAAATTGGAGTGAGGCCAGAGGAGAGTAACAAAATGAGAAAAGGTTTAGAAAACTAGAGCAAAGGTTAAAAAATAGCATGTAAAATAAACACTGAGAGGGGGGCCTTGTTAAGTCTACAGATATTGAGGGCTGTCCTAAAGAGGACGCTGATCTGCCGTTCTCCATGTCCACTGTTGGTAGGACAAGGAGTAATGGCTTCAGTCTGAAGGAAAGGTGAGTTAAACTAGCTACCAGGAAAAACTTTCTAACTTTAAGGATAGTTTTAAGTACTGAGAGAGGCTTCTGAGAGAATCTTGTAACTGGAGGTTTTTAAGAACGGGTTAGAAAAAGACTTGTCAGGGATGGTCTAGGTATACTTGGTTCTGTCTCAGCACAAGGAGAGAGTCTATTCTAGATCATGGTTCTCAACCTTTTTCTTCCCCATAACATGCAATAAAAACTCCACTGCCCACCTATGTCACAACTATTTTCCTGCATATAAAAGGCAGGGCCAGCATTACAGGGTAGCAAGCAGGACAGTAGCCCAAGGCCCTATGTTAGAGGGGTCCCTTTAAGGCTTCATATCTTAAGCTTCAGCTTCCACCATGAGTGGTGGGGCTTAAAGCCTAGCACTTCAGTCCCATGCAGTGGAGCTTTGACTTTCTGCTCTGGGCCCCAGTTAGTCTAATACTGGTGCTGCTTCACAGACCCTCTGAAATGTTCTTGCAGCCCCCCAAACCCTGTTTGAGAACCACTGCTCTAGATAGCATATCAAGTTCCCTTTTAGTCATAAGTTTCTATGAGTCTATAGCCTTTGGGAAGCAATGCTATGGCAAGAGAGGCAGATATTCTGTCTCTGGCGAAATGAGAGTAGCCAGACAATGAACATAAGACTAGCCATACTGGGGCAGGCCAAAGGTCCATCTAGCCCAGTATCCTGTCTTGTGACCGTGGCCAATGCCAGGTGCCGCAGAGGGAATGAACAGAACAGGTAACCATGAAGTGATCCCTCCCGTGTCACCCATTCCCAGTCTCTTGCAAGTAGTCTCCTGGCTAATAGTCATTGAGAGACTTATCCTCCTTATCAAGTTAATTTTTTAACCCTGTTATGGGCTTAGCCTTCACAACATCCTCTGGCAAGGAGTTCTACAAGTTGACTGTATGTTGTGTGAAGAAGTACTTCCTTTTGTTTATTTTAAACCTGCTGCCTATTAATTTCATTTGGTGACCTTAGTTCTTGTATTATGGGAAGGAGTAAATAACTCTTCTTATTCACTTCCTCCACACCAGTCATGATTGTATAGACCTCTATCATATTTCTCCTTAAACCACTCTCTTAATTTCTCATATGGCAGCCATTCCATACTCTAAAAATTTTTGTTGCCCATTTCTGAACTTTTTCCAATGCCAAGATTTTCTTGGGGATGAGATGACCACATCTGTGCACAGTATTCCAGATGTGGGGGTGCCCTGGATTTATGTAGAGGGAACAAGATATTCTGTCTGATTCCCAACATTCCATTTGCTTTTTTGACAGCCGCTGCACATTGGCTGGATGTTTTCGGCCAACTATCCACAATGACTCCCAAGATCTCTCTCTCTTGAGAGGTAACAGCTAATTTAGTCCCCATCATTTTATACTTATAGTTGGGATTATGTTTTCCAATATGAATTACTTTGCATTTATCAACATTGAATTTCATCTCCCATTTTGTTGCCTGTTCACCTAGGGCACATTTACACAGCAGGGCTAAAGCCGAAGTAAGCTATGCAACTTGAGCTACATCAATTGCGTAACTTAAGTCGAAAGAGCTTATTTCGGCTTTTGGCGCTGTCTACACAGCATGAAATCCAAGAAAAAGCACTCTTCCTTTGGACCTTGTAAAATGAAGTTTACAGGAGCTGACGTAAGAAGTCCTCTAGCTCAACATTATTTTGACATTATGTCGAAATAACTGCTTGTAGTGTAGATGTAGACTATGTTATTTTGGAATAATGGCAGTTATTCTAAAATAGTACTGCTGTGTAGCTGTACCCTTAGTTATGTGAGATCCTTTTTAAGCTCTTCACAGTTTGCTTTGGATTTAATTATCTTGAGCAGCTTTATATGATCTGCAAATTTTGCACCTCACTGATTATCCCTTTCTCCAGATCATTTATCAATATGTTGAATAGGATTGGTGCAACAGTCAAGTCAATATGGTTTCTGTAAAGGGAAATCATGCTTTGCTAATCTACCTGAGTTCCTTGAGGGGGGGGGGGGGGTCGACAAACATGTGGACAAGGGCAATCCAGTGGATATAGTATACTTAGATTTCCAAAAAGATTTTGACAAGATCCCTCACCAAAGGCTCTTAAGTAAAGTAAGATGTCATGGGATAAGAGGGAAGGTCCTTTCATGGATTGGTAACTGGTTAAAAGACAGGAAACAAAGGATAGGAATAAATGGCAAGTTTTCCAAGTGGAGAGAAGTAACTAATGGGATCCCCCAAGGGTCTGTCCTGGGACCAATTCTATTCAACTTATTTATATATGATCTAGAGAAAGGGATAAACAGTGAGGTGCCAAAATTTGCAGATGATATCAAACTGCTCAAGATAGTTAAGACCAAAGCAGACTGTGAAGAGCTTCAAAAAGATCTCACAAAACTAAGTGATTGGGCAACAAAATGGCAAATGAAATTTAATGTTGATAAATGTAAAGTAATACACATTGGAAAAAATAATCCCAACTATACATAAAATATAATGGAGACTAATTTAGCTACAGCTACTCGAGAGAGTTCTTGGAATCATTGTGGATGGTTCTCTGAAAACATTCGCTCAGTGTGCAGTGGCAGTCAAAAAAGCAAATAGAATGTTAGGAATCATCAAAAAAAGGGATAGAGAATAAGACAGAAAATATCTTATTGCCTCTATATAAAACTGTGTTACGCCCACATCTTGAATATTGCGTACAGATGAGGTTGTATCGTCTCAAAAAAGTCATCTTGGCATTGAAAAAAGTTCAGAAAAGGGCAACAAAAGTGATTAGGGGTTTGGTGGAACGGGTCCCATATGAAGAGAGATTAAAAAGATTTGGACTTCTCAGTTTAGAAAAGAGGAGACTAAGTGGGGATATTATAGAGGTCTGTAAAATCATGAGTGATATGGAGAAAGTGAATCAGGAAAAGTTATTTACTTATTCCCACAATATAAGAACTAGGGGTCACCAAATGAAATTAATAGACAGCAGGTTTAAAACAAAAGGAAGTTTTTCTTCACTTAGCGCACAATCAACCTCTGTAACTCCTCGCCAGAGGATGTGGGGAAGGCTAGGACTTTAACAGGATTCAAAAAAGAGCTAGATAGATTCATGGAAGTTAGGTCCATCAATGGCTATTAGCCAGGATGGGTAGGAATGGTGTCTCTAGCCTCTGTTTGTCTGGAAATGGATGACAGGAGAGGGATCACATGATGATTACCTGTTGTGTTCCCTCCCTCTGGGACATCTTGTATTGGCCACTGTCGGCAGACAGGATACTGGGCTAGATGAACCCAGTATGGCCATTATTATGTTCTTACATGTTCAGTACAGACCTCTGGGGGACACTACTAGTTACCCCTCTCCATTCTGAAAACTGATTATTTAGTCCTACTCATTGTTTCCTATATTTTAACTATATATCAGTCCATGAGATGAGCTTCCCTCTTATCCCATATAAGTTTACTTTGCTTTAGAGCCTTGTCAGAGACTTTCTGGAAATCTAAGTCCACTATATCCATTGGATCCCAATTCCCCTTGTCCACATTCTTCTTCGAGTGATTGCTCATGTGCATTCCAGTTAGGTGTGTGCGTGCAACGTGCACGTGTTGTCGGAAGCTTTTCCCTCAGCAGAACCCTTAGGGCCAGTGGGGAGCCCCCTGGAGTGGCACCGGTATATCAGCCCATATATACCCCTGCTGGCCCCCTCACCCACTCAATTCCTTCTCACCGCCTTGACGGTCATTGGAACAACCCTCAGTGCTTCTAGCGATAGTTGTCTTCAGTATTGTTTTCTGTTTCTTCAGTTAGCTTAAGTACCTGCAGTTAAGTTAAAGACTTTTTTGTTGTTCTTTGTTGTTTTTGTTGCTGTTCCCCACCGTGGTGCGCCGTGTTCCCGCAACAGGGCATGCCCGGGCCTCAAGGCTTTAAGTCCTGCAAAAAGTGCCACAAGCCTATGCCCCGAGGCAACCCTCATTCCTCGTGTTTAAAGTGCTTGGAAGAGACGCACCTCACTGAAGCCTGCAAAATCTGCAAGGCGTTCAAGCCGCAAATGAAACGCATGAGAGAGTCGCTTCTTAAGATCATCCTTATGGAGGCAGCTCTCTAGCTAGTACCGGTGTCAGAGTCGGCACCGGGTCCTCAAAGTGCACCAGTGTCAGTGTGGGACTCCCCCCTCCTCGCTGCCCCCTACTTCCAATGCCTTCCAGGCAACATGGGACATCCCAGCACCAGGTTTTGAAACAACCCAAGACCACGAGGCCCTGGCCCACCGCCCTCCTCTCCCGGCCCCACCGGCGCCGCCTGCAGCACCGACCAGCAACACATCCCTACTCTTGAATCCCCATCAGGATGCTGCAGTACCATACCCCAGCACTGGCTCACACCGTCCCGGCACCTATCTCTGCACCGGATGCCCATACCACTGTGCCACCACTGCTGCATCGGTACCATGGGAAGCTGGAATCTATGGCCAGGCTCCTCCTTAGTCCGCCTCGGACTATACGTATGATTCCAAGGCGGAATCCATTGGGTCTTCTTGAAGATCCCAGTCCTAGTCGTGGCACCGCTCCCATTTGCGGCACCATTCCCGGCACCATAGCCCGCCTTGTCCATACCAGCAGCAATGGATACAACCAGTCCCGGTACCGATGCTCCCAACAATTGTGGCTTCCTCAACCTCCAGCCCGGTGGCCTTTTTGGACTCCCTTGGTGTGTCACCAAGCCCAGGGAAACCCCCCTTCCAGGTCGGCTTCGGTTGTATCAGGTCCTCAGCCCCCTCCTTCGGCGACCCCACTGGTTCGATTGCTGACCTCTGGCCAGTCACTGCGCCCCGGCCAGCAATTTCCCTGGTCCTTTGGGGAGTGCAGCTCCGGTGAGCCAGCTCCGGTGGTATGCAGCAGAATCTGGTTCTCTTGGGGGTACCTGTCGGGGAAGTCCGAAAGGGATCATTGTACTCCTCCCCAGACGAAGCTCTGGGAGACCCCGGATCATCCATGGCCTCTATGAACATTAGGGTCCACCAGGACCTCCTCTGACATCTGGCCCAAAGTTTGGGAGTCCAGACGGATAGGGTGTCCTATGACTCCAATCCCACAGTGGACCTCCTCCACACGGATGCCCCCTCTAAAGTGGCCCTCCTGATTAACAAAACAGTGACCAAGATCTCCAAAGCCTTGTGGAAGACTCCCGCGTCAATCCCTCCTATGGATAAGTGGGCTGAACGGAGACATTTTGTTCCTCAGGAGGGTAATGAGCATCTTTTCTCCCACCCTCCCACTGGGCTCTCTCATGGTACAAGCTGTGAATCGAAGAGAGAGACAAGGTCAGCCCGCCGTTGTCCCTAAGAACAGGGAGGCCAAGAAAACTAACCTGCTAGACCTACGCATTCGGTGGTATCCAGTACCACATTGCAAACCAACAGGTCCTCTTGTCCCGGTATGCATTTAACACCAGGGCCTCGATGGACAAATTCACGGACCTACTCCCCTGAGAGTCCTGCTCTGAATTCAAAACTCTCCACAAGAAGAGCAGAACGATTTCCAGGGTGGCTCTCCAGGTGGCTCTAGACATGGCTGATGCTGCTGCCCAAGTAATGGCCACTGGGGTGGTCTGTACGCCGCAGTTCCTGGCTTATACGGTTCTGGGGTTTCCCTAGAGCTCAAGAATACAATACAAGACCTCCCTTTTGAAGGCCCCTCACTCTTTTCTGAGCAATCTGATCAGAGGCTCCATGGCCTCAAAGATGCCCATGCTACTTTAAAAACATTGGGCAAGCACACCCCGGGTACCCTGAGGTGCCTCTTCCCCATTAGGAATGTTCCTAGAGCACCTCTCCAGGGTCTGCGTACTGACTTCTCCCACCATAGCAGCAGAAGTGGTAACAACAGGTGTCACCCTCGCCCAACTTCTGATCACAACCAGGGGCCCTTCAGCAAACCTCCCTGTCCCCATCAGGGGTTTTGACAGGACCTATGAGGGCAACCTTCCAGTCTCCCCATTTCTCTTCTGGGACTCATAGACTTTAAGGTCAGAAGGGACCATTATGATCATCTAGTCTGACCCCCTGCACAGTGCAGGCCACAGAATCTCACCCACCCCTCCTAGAATAATCCTTTCACCTATATCTCAGATATTGAAGCCTTCAAATACTTTGAAGACCCCAAGATGCAGAGAATCCTCCAGCTGTGATCTGTACCCCATGCTACAGAGGAAGGCGAAAAACCTCCAGGGTCTCTGCCAATCTACCCTGGAGGAAAATTCCTTCCCGACCCCAAATATGCTGATCAGCTAAACCCTGAGCATGTGGGCAAGACTCATCAGCCAGACACCCAGAAAGTTCTCTATAGTAACTCCTATCAACCCCGCCATTGACCTATTTCCCACTAATAATGAATGGTCAATTAGTTACCAAGATCATGTTATCTCATCCCTTCATAAACCCATCTAGTTTAATCTTGAAACCAGATAGATCTTTTGCCCCCACTACTTCCCTTGAAAGGCCGTTCCAGAACCTCACTCCTCTAATGGTTAGAAACCTTCATCTAATCTCAAATCTAAACTTCCTACTAGCCAGCTTATATCCATTTGTTCTTGTGTCCACATTGGTATTAAGCTTAAATAATTCCTCTCCCTCCCTAGTATTTATCCCTCTAATATATTTAAAGAGTGCAATCATGTCCCCCCTCAGCCTTCAAGGTAAACAAGCCAAGCTCCTCGAGTCTCCTTTCATAAGACAGGTTTTCCATTCCTCGGATCATCCTAGTGGCCCTTCTTTGTACCTGTTCCAGTTTGAATTCATCCTTCTTAAACATGGGAGACCAGAACTGCACACAGTATTCCAAATGAGGTTTCACCAATGCCTTGTATAATGGCACTAACACCTCCTTATCCCTACTGGAAATACCTCGCCTAATACATCCCAAGACCGTATTAGCCTTTTTCACGGCCATGTCACAATAGCGGCTCATAGTCATCCTATAATCAGCAAGAACTCCGAGGTCTTTCTCCTCCTCCGTTACTTCCAACTGATGTGTCCCCAGCTTATAACTAAAATTCTTGTTATTAATCCCTAAATGCATAACCTTACACTTCTCACTATTAAATTTCATCCTATTGCTATCACTCCAATTAACAAGATCATCCAGATCTTCCTGTATGATATCTCGATCCTTTTCTGAATTGGCAATAGCTCCCAACTTTGTGTCATCTGCAAATTTTATCAGGACACTTCCACTTTTGGTGCCAAGGTCAGCGATAAAAAGATTAAATAAAATTGGCTCCAAAACTGATCCCTGAGGAACTCCGCTAGTAACCTTCCTCCAACCTGACAGTTCACCTTTCAATATGACCCGCTGTAGTCTCCCCTTTAACCAGTTGCTTATCCACCTCTCAACTTTCATATTAATCCCTATCTTTTCCAATTTAACCAATAATTCCCCATGTGGTACTGTATCAAATGCCTTACTAAAGTTGAGGTAGATTAAATCCACTGCATTTCCTTTATCTAAAGAATCATTTATCCCACTTTACCCCAGCCTGACGGTTGGTCACTTCGGACCGCTGGATGCTCAAGATAGTGGAAAGGGGTTATGTAATCACTTTCCACTCCCCTCCCCCTTCCCAGCCCCATACCCCATCCCTTTTCAGGGACCCATCTCACGAGCCTCTGCTTCAAGAGGAGGTCCAACACCTCCTTACGATAGGGGTGGTAGAAAGTGTTCCCCCAAGTTTCAGGGGAGGGGGTTCTATTCCTGCTACTTTCTGGTCCTGAAAGTCAAAGGGAGCCTGCGTCCTATCCTGGACCTAAGATCTCTCAACTCCTTCATCACCAAAGCAAAGTTCAAAATGGTAACAGTGGCATCCATAATCTCCTCACTAGCCCCCGGAGACTGGTATGCTGCCCTCAACTACTTTCCATTGCCCCCCACCACTGCAAATTACTCAGATTTACTGTGGGCCCAGACCACTTCCAGTTTACGGCCCTCCCGTATTTCCACGGCCCCTCGGGTCTTCACCAACTGTATGGCGGTGGTCGCCGCAGCCCTCAGAAAAAGGGGTATCCAGGTGTTCCCCTATCTAGACGACTGGCTCCTGAAGGGGAGCTCAGAATCACAGGTGTGAATGCCCATTATTGTAGTGCACGCACTCTTCGACGATCTAGATCTTTTGTTAAAGCTGGACAAGTCATCCCTAACGCCTACTTTGATAATAGAGTTCGTGGAAGCAACCCTGAACTCTACCTCGGTGAGAGCCTCCCTGCCCCAAGTCCCGGTTTATTGTGATACAGGTGGTGGTCAGGGAGCTCCAAAACTTTCCAATGACTACCACATGGACTTGCATGCGCCTCCTGGGTCTCATGGGCACCTGCACTTATGTAGTGCAACACGCCAGGCTGCGCATGCGCCCACTATACATGTGGCTATCCTGAGCCCACACCCTGGTCATCCATTCATGGGACAGGGTGGTGATGGTCCCCGCTTCCGTCCTCCTCACATTGAAATGGTGGACCAACCAGACAGAGGTCTCTGGGACATTTTCCAGGACAGTACCGCCACCCAACTCGTCACGGATGCGTCGAACACTGGCTGGGGAGCCCACGTGGGAGACCTTCACATGCAACGTATGTGGTCTGCGGATGAGATCTCCCTGTACATCAACATCAGGGAGCTATGGGAAGTCCAACTGGCTTGTGCAGTTTTCTTTCTCCACCTCAGGGACAAGTCTGTCTTCATCCTGTTGGACAACACGACAGCATTGGCATACATAAACAAGCAAGGTGGGGCCCATTCCCCTCACCTGTGCTTGGAGGCGATTCACCTGTTGGAACTTTGCATCATGGCGGATATCCACCCGATGGCCTTGTACCTCCCAGGGTCCCAAAACATCCTGGTGGACAAACTGAGCAGGTCCTTTGCCAGACTTGAATGGTCTCTGAGGTGGGATGTAGCCCAATCTATCTTCCGTGCGTGGAGGTCTCTCCATCTGGACCTCTTCACCACAAGGCAGAAAAGGAAGTGCCACCAATTCTGCTCCCTCATGGGACAGGGACAGGGCTCACTGGAATGCTGTCCTTCTCCCCTGGCCGCAGGGCCTACTATATACCTTCCCACCATTCCCGCTAATCCACAAGGTCTTACTCAGGGTGCAGAAGTTCAGGGTGTTCCTGATTTTTATCGCCCCAGCCTGGCCCAGGCATCACTGGTTCCTAGAAGCGACTGTCTAGGAAGGAGCATGGTGGAAAGGGATCTAGGGGTCATAGTGGACCACAAGTTGAATATGAGTCAACAGTGTGATGCTGTTGCAAAAAAAGCAAATATGATTCTAGGTTGTATCAACAGGTGTGTTGTAAGCAAAACTCGTGAAGTCATTCTGCTGCTCTACTCTGCACTAGTTAGGCCTCAGCTGGAGTACTGTGTCCAGTTCTGGGCGCCACATTTCAAGAAAGATGTGAAGAAATTGGAAAGGGTACAGAGAAGAGCGACAAGAATGATTAAAGGTCTAGAGAACATGACCTATGAAGCCAGACTTCATGAACTGGGCTTGTTTAGTTTGGAAAAAAGAAGATTAAGGGGGGACATGATAGCGGTTTTCAAATATCTAAAAGGGTGTCACAAGGAGGAAGGAGAAAATTTGTTCCTCTTGGTTTTTGAGGACAGGACAAGGAGTAATGGGCTTAAAGTGCAGCAGGGGAGGTTTAGATTGGACATTAGGAAAAATTCCTAACTGTCAGGGTGGTCAAATATTGGAATAAATTGCCAAGGGAGGTGGTGGAATCTCCCTCTCTGGAGATATTTAAGAACAGGTTAGATAGACATCTGTCAGGGATGGTGTAGACAGAGCTTGGTCCTGCCTTAAGGGCAGGGGGCTGGACTCGATGACCTCTTGAGGTCCCTTCCAGTCCTATGATTCTATGATTCAACCCTCCTCAACCTGTCATGCTAGAGACCCATGACCCTCTTGCTGCTCCTGGACCTGATTACTCAGGACTTGGGCAGGCTCCGCCACCCGGACCTGCATTCACTGCATTTGACAGCATGGAATCTCTGGCTAGTGGCCGAGGAACTTCAGTGCTCAGAATGGGTCCATGAAGTCCTACTGGGTAGCAGGAAGCTCTCCACTAGGACCACATACCCTGCTAAGTGGAAACGGTTCTGTATTTGGGCAGCCCAGAAGGGTGTACACCCAAGGTGGCTGCGATCCCCTTGATCCTGGATTACCTGTTAGACCTCAGGCTCCAGGACCTCTCTTCCTCCTCCATCAAGGTTCACATGGTGGCCATTTTGGCCTTCCACCCGGGGGAAGAGGGGAAAGCCCTGTTTGCTAACCGAATGGTCAACAGGTTTCTGGAAGGGTTGTACAGGCTCTACCCACACATCCGCCAGCCTGTCCCCTAGTGGGACCTAAACCTTATGGGACACCTGTTTGAACCCTTAGCGAAGTGTTTCCTTCTATACCTGTCTTATAAGGTGTCTCTCCTGGTGGCACTCACTTCTGCCAGGCGGGTATCCGAACTCAGAGTGCTTACCTCGGATCCCCCCTACACGGTGTTTTTCAAAGACAAGGTTAGGCTCTGCCCGCACCCAGCTTTTCTGCCCAAGGTGATTTCTTTCCACACCTCCCAGGATATTTTCCTACTGGTCTTTTACCCCAAGCCGCACGCGTCTGGGAAAGAACAGGTTTTACACACTTTAGATGTGTGCAGGGCATTAGCTTTTTTCTTAGACAGGACAAAATCATTTAGGAAGTCAACGCAACTCTTTGTGGCCATTGCCGAACAGGCGAGGGGTCAACCCGTGTCCTCCCAGTGGATCTCCTCCTGGATAACTGCTTGTATCAAGGAATTCTATGCCTTATCCGGCTCCACCCCTTAGAGCACACGCCACGAGAGCTGTGGCAGCCTCCACCGCTTTCATGGTGCAGGTTCCCATCCTGGACATCTGCAGAGCTGCAACATGGTCCTCTGTCCATACCTTCACCAATCACTATGCGCTAACACATCAAGCCAGGGAAGACACTGCCCTGGGAAGGGCGGTCCTCCACTCCTCTGTAGCTTCAACATCCGGCCTTACTCTCCATAGGTTCTGCTTTGGAGTCACCTAATTGGAATGCACATGAGCAATCACTCGAGGAAGAAAGAACAGTTACTTACTTCGTAACTGTGATTCTTTGAGATGTATTGCTCATGTCCATTCCAAATCCCCGCCTGCCGCCCTTTCTCTGGAGTATTCCGGTAAGAAGGAATTGAGTGGGTGAGGGGGGCAGCAGGGGTGAGTGGGCCAGCTGGTATGGGCCGATATACCAATGCCACTCCAGGGGGCTTCCTACTGGCCCTTAGGGTACTGCTGAGGGAAAAACCTCCGACGACATATGCATGCTGCGTGAGCACACCTAATTGGAATGGACATGAGCAACACATCTCGAAGAATCACAGTTACGAAGTAAGTAACGGTTCTTTCTTGTTGCTTGCCTCAAAGAATTCTAGTAGACTGATGAAGCATGATTTCCTTTTACAAAAACTGATGTTGACTTGTCCCCCAACAAATTATGCTCATCTATGTGTCTGACAATTCTGTTCTTTACTATAACTTTAACCGATTTTCCTAGTATGACAGTTAGAGTTACCTCTCTCTAAATACTGAAATCACTTCTGGAGCTCTTTTTAAAAATTGGCATCAGATTAGCTATCCTCCAGTCATTTGGTACAGAAGCTGATTTAAAGGAGAGGTTACAAACCACAGTTAATTTCACATCTGAATTGTCAGAACTCTTGGGTGAATTCCTTCTGGTCCTGCTGACTTGTTACTATGTATTGATTTTATACCAAAACCACCTATAATGACATCTCAATCTGGTATAGTTCCTCAGATTTGTCACCTAAAACCAAAGGAAGCTAAGATTGAGTAACCTGGTTACATCCTGGGCAGCATGGATTCCTTTGGCAGCTCTGAATACAGCACAGAACTTGCTGCCTGAGGGGGGGGGGGGGGGGGTAAGATGGTTTTTAACTGCCTTTGCACCTTCTGGGCTTTGAGGTGCTCCAGAGTGTGGAGCAGCCCCCAGTAGGCTCTCAGGGCTGTCCACGTTATATTTAAAATATGGTACAGTAACTTATGCCTCTGTGCTTATAATATTATGAGTGGAGCCAAACTGCCACAATGGATGGAGTGATGTGAAGTCCTCCCCAATAGGCTTTTTGTCAACTCTCTTTCAATCCTTACATCATTCCAGTGAACTCTTATCCCTTTCAACTGGGCTTTTTCAGGAACTGGGATTTGCCTCCAAATCCTGTAATCTGATGGCAGCGCCTGCACTCTCACCTTAAACAAGGGCCCTTAGTTTGGAGCAGGATTACTTAGGCACCTGCAAACTGTGCATTCGCAGGGAACCCCAGAGCAACGAGCAGCCCTCTGAAAGCCAGATCTGGCCCACTGTCATCAACTGTTTGTTTTACATAGTGCCACCAGGGGCCTAGGATGGTGTCCTTTCTGTAATATGTCCTTGCACACAATGTACATGCAAGGTCATGTTTCAGGAAGGATGCCATTTGTGGACCATGCACAGGAGGTTGCTGGTAGGAGTCCCACAACTGAGATTTTAAGGGCATCCCCATTGGACAAACACGGTCTCTGAAACTGAATGGTTTATTTGTTCTCTGCATAGACACATGATAGATGCCACCAGAATAGGCCTAGGAATTAGAACACACTGTCTAAACTTGATCTGAGAGGCCTCTTGTCCAAGGTTCAGCCAATTCCGGCTCTTCTCCTATAACCTCTCTGTCTACTCTGCTTTAGTCAGAGTCCAGTACCTGCCCTCAGTGCTTCCATTTTAGTTCTCCCTTTCCAGTCTAAAGTTGTTTCAAGCAATATTGGGATGCAGTCTGTACTTTCATAAGTGATGGTGAGCTAGTCGGGAGAGGGTTTAGTGGAAGTTACTTCCCATAATTTACATTGGGTTAATAAATATTAAAGAAAGAAAGGAATTTAAGTGATTTGCATTCTTACCTGCCTTTTTCTTTGGATCTTCTTTGCAGCCACTACTGAATTGCTGAAGGCAGTTTGTCACTTGTTTATGTGCATGTCTGAAGGCCATTAAATCCCAGAGGCAGTGGGGACTGAGAGGAAAACCAAATAACATATGGTCTGATAAATTGATATATTAATAGTTCTGACAAAGATTCAACTCTCTAAACTGGGTAATAATGAGGCATATAATACTGTGCAGTCTGAGCCCACAGCAACTGATCATTTATGTCTGAGGAAGGCCACTTTCTCTCTTAAACTCTATTTCCTGGACTGGAAAAACATACACTGACTTAGGTTTGTTCTCTTTCTTGCATGCCAAGCCTCAGTCTGGACCAGCATGACTACAGTTTTTCTCCCTGTGAGTGCAGTCTGCATAGAATCTCTTGATCATTTCTGGGTTAGCTGAGCTTGAGGGAGAAAGACACAAGAATCTACAGTTCACTCTTTAAAGACATGTCCTCTCCATTGTCCAACTAAAATAATCTTTAAAAAAGAAGCCTTGGCAAGTAGTTGGAGTTCAGAATTTTGGTTTTATAAGAAAATTAAATGAAAATTGCTTTAGAGACCCTCATAGGAGAGAGAACATATCAGGAATACTGTAGCTGAGAGTAAAAGGGGTTGTTTGCAAATTTGAGTAGAAATAAAATATTTATCTACATGTTTGCAGACTTAGACATAGTAATATTGTACTTGGGTGGGAGAATTTAGAGAGGGATGCTGGTGGTATACAACCATTGTGATCCATTCCAAGTTTGGCTTGAAAGGGGCTTCTGGACTTTTATTTTTGGTGGGAAAACCGGTCTGCATAGTTGCTTGGTCCTAACATTCCCATTTGAATAAAAACATTCTTCTTATGGCTGAATCTTGTTGCAAATCCACAAGTGAAGTATGGGTCTGGTGGGTTGGAACTGGGAATAGGTCTGAGCCCTGAGGTAACAAAAGAATCCTGATCTCAGAAGGGGAAGTTGGTTTCCCTTCTAAATTTGGGCTGGAGTGAGCCAAAGTATATAACAGTAACGAGAGTTTCTGCTAGCTGGGGGAAACACAAAATGACACTGTGTACTTAGTCACTGTGTGCCAAAGTTAGACACAGTGGCTTAGGGGAAAAGAAATGTTCTTTCTACCTCAGCTGCACATCAGATAATGCAACTGACATATATCCCTTGCTCTTTCCCTTTGTGAGAAGCCAAATGAGAATGGCTTCTCTTCTCCCAGGCTGAGCCTTGTATTTGTTTCGGACAGTCAGTCAGGGTCAGGGATTAATACCATGAATGCTTTCACTATGAGAGAGAGACTGGGGATAGGGTTGCTTCTGCTGCAGGGTGCAAGTCACACAGAGGGGAGTCCCATAAAAGGTAATGCAGTCTGGAACCCTATTAGCGTGGATGCTAGGCCACGTGACATGCAAAGGGAGGGAATGATCCCTCCATGATGAATGTTTTTTTCGTTCATTCCCTCTCATGGGCCTAATTTTCAGAGAGAGGCTGAGCATCTGTGGTTCAGATGGTGTCACAGGTGCTCAGTATCTCTGAAAATCAGGCCTTGTGCAATTAAATCTTGTGGACTGTAAAGCCTTTAGGGCCTTCTGGAACATAAGATTGGCCATAGTGGGTCAGATCAATGGTCCACCTAGTCTAGAATCCTGCCTTTGTCAGTATCCAATGCTGGATGCTTGGGAGATAATGAACAGGTCAGGTAAGCATTGACTGGTCCCTCTCCTGTCATCCACTCCCAGCTTCTGGGAGCTTCTAACCCTTTCATGTAGCACGTTGAGTGTTGTTGGGGCTACAGGAATACAAATGCAAGCCATAGCAATCCTTAACAATATGGTTATAGATGTGGAGGTAGTTGATTGAGATGTACATACTGCATAGGATATAGGGCTTGGAATAGACATATAATGTAAGTTGATCTCTCACTGACTTAAATTAACTTTGACTTTTTCCTATCCTCTTGGCTTGCCAGCCCTCAAACTCCATTGTGTTCTCTTATCCACGCAGCTAGAAATGTTTGAGAAATCCTGTCCCGGCATGCATTGGTGGTGAATTTTTTAGTCATTTTTGGGTGTTGCTGCGATGCAGTTGCTGTGAGAACAAGTTGAGAATTTTCTAATTGGTGTGGGTTTCAGTTCTCAACCAGAATGTGGCATTCATGTATGTGAACATGGAATGTGCGGGTAGCTGCTCTTCTTCTAGACTGATGACAGTAATCAGCTATATGTAATTACAAAAATTTAACCTACTCTCCAAAATGCCAGTGCTTGCCAGATTGTTCGCAGTATTGTAACTGTGTCAATCCCAGAACATTAGAGAGAAAGTGAGTGAGGTAATACCTTTTGTTGGACCAACTCCTGTAGTAGAAAGAGACAAACTTTGAAAAAGTGCACCCAAAGAAGAGCTGTGTGTAGCATAAAAACTTTTCTTTTTAATCAACAGAAGTTGGTCCAATACAAAATATTACCTCACCCACCCTGAGCCTCAGATTCGCAGGGTTTAATGTGCGCAATCCAAGACCAAAAAGTTAAATTAGAAAACTAACTTCTATGTTTTTTTACTGCATTAGAGAGTTGATTTCTTTCCAATTTGAAACAGATGATACATTGTATGAAAAGGTTGGGGTTGCACTTAATGTACTCCTATAAAAGGAGGAAAGACACACAAGACTTTTCCGCTACATTGGGTTAGAGCTTTAAAAATATGCTTTTTACAAGCCTAATAGCAGTTTTATTCCTGAGTCACGTGTGTTTTGGGAGAAACCATGTACTTTTAGTGTTGCTTGAAGCATAAAATGTGCAATAAAAGTTTTTCTTAAAAAGAATTCATAGTATGTTTAGCTTTGCAAAGAAAACACAACAGTAAGTTAAACCTAATGCCATTAAGTTTTTGTGGTTTCCATGTAATTTGTAATCCAAAGAGCTTTTGGTATTAGAGGTTAAAATGGGAGGGTGGGAGAGACAACCCACACACAATAAGGAAAACTGGCAAGCTGGGCCAGCAAAATATTGAATATTAAAATGTTCACACATGCAGTGAGCTGGCAGCAGTGTTGGTTCTCCAAGGTCTAAATAGAACCTGTAACTTTCCATAAGTTTAAAAAAGAAGTTAAATGGGCCTCCCACCTAGATCACCTTCCTGTTCCTTTAGATGGCATCACTGGGTTAGAGAAGAGTTCATAGGCAGGGCATAAGCATGGATGGGAACCATTTTAGACATGGGCTAAATCGAAGGCACTTACGGCATCATACCCTAAAGAGTCTAGCCACAGTAGAATTCGGACAGCTGTCTAGTCATAAATTGTTTTTCTTTGATTCCAGAGTGGCCCCTTCTTCCAAAGCATGTCCATGTTTCTACAGGGTCCTGTGCAGAAGGTAACTCAGCTCTGGATCTGAGACGCATGCTAATAGCTCCTTCACTAGCTTTCTGGGATGGAACAACAATGAGGAGTCCAGTGGCACCTTAAAGACTAGCAGATTTATTTGGGCATAAGTTTTCATGGGTAAAAATCACTTTATCAGATACATCTGGTGAAGTGTTTTTTACCCATGAAAGCTTATGCCCAAATAAATCTGTTACTTTGTAAGGTGCCACTGTACTTATAATATATATCTTATAAGAGCTCTTTCGGAAAAAGGCGTGTGTGAATGGGGAAGAGGGAGTTCTTTTGAAAGAAGAGGAAAGAGGAAAAAGCATAGGTGCCCTGGTGGCCACTCCATCCATAGTAATTACAACTTAAATGCGAGGTAGCATCCATTCAGATTGCTTTTTCAATGCGCTTTTGCTGTGTAGACACTTTCTTTCGGAAGAAGTTTTTTCAGAAGATCTCTTCCGGAAAAGCATCTTCTGAAAGAAGCCTGCAGTCTAGTCATAGCCTGAGTGAATGGGCTGGCTGAGGGGGCCTGGCCCAAGAGCACTGCTGTTTGGGTGTATAAATAGGGCAACAGCTTAAGCTATTCAGGTGTGTGTGAGAGTGAGGAATCTGAACCTTTGGCACTCACTCAAAATGGACCTTCTGAGCCCTTAGAGAGTGAATTCAATAACACAATACAGTACGTTGCAAATACACAGCAGCCAGTGGCATAATGACAGTAACCTCTATTTGAAACACTCTTCTCCCACAGCAGCAGTATTTGTCTGCAAGCTGTTTCACGAGGAGTTCAGATTACTAACTGTCCAGTACTTTTTACCAGTTCAATTAAAAAAAAATCTTGCTTTTTATAAGTCAATAAATAGGGCTAATATACTTTTAATATAGGGTCAGGAGGAGCCAAAAAAATTGGAAAGGCTGATAAGGCAAAATTATCAGTTTTACTACATAACGTTGCCAGATTCAATGAAGAAAATATATTTGATGCCGAGAACCCGCCTGTTGGACAAGCAGTCGCAATCAAGAGGAACCCTCAGTAATCCCTGCATAGGACTTGCTCAAATTCAATTTGGTGCTTTCAGCTTTTGATATATTGGGAGCAGACGGTTTTAAATAACAGGCTTTAAACATGCACTGTAACCATACTGAGCTACAACACACACATCAAAACAAAGAAAAATATCAGTTACCACAGCTTAACGTCCAGGGGAAAAAACTATAATATTTTCATGGGATGATAAAAATGGCATAATTGAAAGGAAATGTTGCCTTTTTTTTAAGCACATATGTGACTGGTAAATCTGGGAATGAGGTTTTCTTTAGTGCTCACACAACAGCACACTTTTTTTGTGTGTGAAATACATTCTTTGCAGTAAGAAGAGGCCATGTCTACCAGTAAATGGGGAAACTGGAGAATACACCTAAAACCTTGGTAGTAGGACTTTGTAGTCTGATTGTATTTAACCTGAGTGTTAAGTGAGTAAGGAGTGAGGAATTTGACCTTTGTACCGCCTACACTGTGAAGAGATAGAATAAGTATAGTTATCCATCTCATTTCACTAAGATTTCTAGTGAGAAAAGAGCTTGAATGCTACTGGTTCCTCAGTGGAGTCTGAAAAATCACTTACCCAGAGGAAGAAAGACAAACCAGCAGGACAAAATCCTATATCCCATCAGTATATCGGGGCACTAATTAGCCTAAACTGTACACAGCCTTCTACAAGAGGAAAACCCAGAAATCTGTTCGGGAGAGAGAGCAGCCACTGGTATGCAAGGAGAACTAAGGGGAAAAAAATCCAGCTTTTCCATAGCAGGGAGAAAGAGAGAGCTTCTCCCACAGTTTTGTTCTTTAGTTTCCACACAGGCAGAACCAGGCAACCTGCAGAAGCTTCTACAGGTAAGGCATAGAGGGAGCAAACAGGAAGAAAATGACCATTATTGGCTGGATGCTTTTTCACTCCAGCCCTGCAAAGCACTGGCTGTGTCTAGACTGTGGAGTTAAATCAAAAAAAGATATGCAAATATTGAACTGCAATTTGTGTATGTTTTCCCACTTTTTTTTGGAAGAGACTTTTCTGAAATTTGGCCCATCTACAAGAGGCCAACCTCTGTCGGAACATCCCTTATTTCTCATACAATGAGAAATACAGAGATGCCAAAAGAATGTGTCCACTTTTTCTGAAACTGTTCCGAAAAAGCAGATGTGTTCCTTGGACGCAGCAGAGCTTTTCCAAGAAACCTCTAGTATCCCAGAAAAGCTCTGCAGTGTAGACACAGCCACCAACTGAGGTCCACTTCAGTTTCCTGTCCTGTGGGCACATGGCACTTCTGCCATTATGGGGAAACTGTCAGTCAAGCACATAGGATCTAGTCTTGCAATCATTTCAAGATTCTTCTCTGGTAAATGACACCACCCAGCAGGAAAGATCCTTCCCCTTCATGTAAGAATGCTGGGGGTGCACTGGGTTCCAGCCCCCTATTTTGTTTCCAAGATCTGTAGTTCAAAAGGACATTATAGTGTTTGGCAGCTTGGCTGGTTAGAATACAGTCTCCATCTCAGGGCAGGAGTATCACTGATTTTACTTGGTTGTCTCCTGGGTGGAAATACCATCTCAGTATAAGTAACCACTGTGCTTGTTGCCCAGCAGATACTTTTAATACAGTATACAGTGGGCCCTAGAATTTCAGAGGCAAGGACAGCACAGTTTAGCACTAATGAAGTGGAACGGTCTTGACAACGATTAGAATATAAATAGGCTGGCTGGAAAAAAGACAGGTGTATCAGAACACACACATTGTTAGAGATAATTCATTCTGTCCCTTTCCAGGTGACATGTTGTCATGCCAATCAGCATGATACAAGGTGCAAAATTGCAAGCCATATCTTGCATCAGCCTGTAGCAAATGCAGTGGGATAGATTCTGATCTTTTGTTACACTGGTATAAAACTGGAGAAGCAGCTCCACTGAATCTGCCCATGTGTACAAGAGATCGGTTTCTGGTTTTCTATGGCTAGATAAATAGTACTGTGAGAAAACAGCCCTTAACAATCCACAGGCTAGGTCAAGAAAATTTATGCAGGGCATATTCTGGCACCTATCCCTTCTCAATATGTATATAGCAAAACCAGTATAAATTGAGGTAGCTCCATTGGTGATCTGTCCTGATAATATTGTATAATATATTAATCACTGTTTCTGTGCATTCTCATTCGTCCTTGTAAACAGAGCACTTGCTTTTCAGAGCTGAAGGTGTTCATAGTAGCTTTATCTTTCCCCTTCATTTTTCCATTACTTTTTTAAAAGTACCATTTACATGTAAACTGCTTTTTGTTTTCAAAGGGAACTGTCTCACTCCTCTTTCTAGACATGCATGTACCCTTCTCTGCATAGCTTACATGTTTCCCAATATGTGTGTCCAAAATAGAAGAGCTATCACATCATTCTCATTCAACAGGCCTAAAACTATCCTCACTGTTTCCTTCAAACTAATTTGAGATACCAGAAATACATGTCAGGGAGATCCGATATAACACTTATTTCTATCCATCATGCAAAACCCCCACAAACTGTGATAGAAAACCAAGATAAAGATCATAATCTTTTCATCTAACATTTTTAGGAATAGATCTATCTACAGAAAACACCCTAGAAAGAAATATGTATACAGTAGTAAGCATGGGAATTAGCTTAAGTGTGAGCTACCAAAATGAAGAAACTTGAGTACAGATTTATTTTTTCCTTATAAGATGACAAGTGAATATTTCTTCTGCACATACGCCCTAGTATTTTATAAAACAAATGTTGAACAGATGTATTTAAAGTGTGGAAAAATTAAATGAAAAGCACACTGAGAATTTAGAGTTGAAAACCAAAACACCAATGGAAATTAGAACTTTGAACAGAAACTATGCTGTTAATGTAGAAATTTTGAACTGTAACTTTAAAAAATGGCTTCCAAGGACCCAGCTGCAACTTGGATCCATAAAAGCTTCAGTTTAAAAAGATACAACTTTAGTTCTGAAAGTATTATAGCTGAAAAGGACATTCTTATGATTAAAATGAACAGCTCATGCAACTCTGTTAAAGTGTCTTGATTCTCAAAACTGTAGAAATCTAAAAAAATCTGAGACATTTTCCCACTCTGAAATCCTGCAATTAAAATTATTTAAAGATGACTAAGGAAAACCCATGTAACCATCATTCTGTAAGAAACTCATGGCAGAATGAAAAGGGAGTAATCACATTATTGAAACTAGGGTAGTAAATCTTCATTTCACATTGCTCTTAGGAGCATCAGCTTGCACCACCAACTTCTGTAAACCTGCCATATATTTCTCTGAGAAACTATGGTCCTGATTCAGGAAAAAATTAAGCACAGGATTTAATCACATATTTAAGTACTTTATTTAGGGATGTATTTAAGCACATATCTGTGTGTTCCTGAATCAGGCCTATGTATAACCTTATAAACAAGTGTTTTTAAATATTAATCAACCATTTGTATTAAACCACACAAGAAATGGACCTCTGGTGATTAATACCAACTGAGGATCTGGCTCCTCAGTTTAACAGGGCAGCCTAACTGTTAACTTAAAATAAGAATGTGATACAGAAATACCAATGAGCCTGCTTGTGCTGGGATGAAGCATGGCTGACTGCTGTGTACTGTGTTATCCCTCCAAGAGGTGCCTCTAGCAGGGAGGAGGATCCTGTTGTTCAGTTCTCGATTCAGGCCTGGAACTGCCATGCAATCTGTAAGCAAGCCTTTCAGAACAAGCCTTTCAAGTCTGGTGCTTAACCATAAACACCTAAGTCAGAGGTTTGATTTCCAGAGATGCTGAGCCCCTCTATTGGTTTTAGTGTGAATACTCATGAGATGAAGAATTGCTCCCATCAGCAATAAGGATATTCAGGCACAGGCTCCTATCTCTTTGCTAATTTCAAGCTGGGGCTGAATTTGGCCCTGTAATTCTTAAACATCTCCGCTGGCATTCCTGGAGACTCTGGCATTGAAGCGGGCACTGTCTATGCGAGGTGTGTAGAGCTAGGTTAATTTAGGCTTGAGAGAGTGCTCTTTATCTAGATGTGTCTCCACTGTCACATCTGTGGCGTCATTCCCTTTGGCTGCTGGCAAAAGCTGCACTGGGCTTCACTGCTGTTGGTGGAGCCTGATCTGTCCCCCGCACAGCTAACAGAGATAGATTTTACTCCTTTTTTTCTCGGGCCTGTGATGGGGTAGCACCCAGTCCCGGAGCAGATTCCCCTTGGCTCTGGGAACACAATCTCTTTGGCCTGACCCCAACGTTCAGTGCCCCTCTATCAGGGGAAATATGGCTGCCCAGCCTAATCTCTAAAGTCAAGCCTTTTTCCCAGTCCTGGAGGCAGGATTACGGGGGTGGAGGGGGCTTGTGGACGTAGGGGGACCCAGGCCCTCCCACTCCACCAGGTGCCAGCCCAGGGCCCTTTTGGCAGTGAAAGTATCCACTGCCTGGTCAGCGGGGGTGTCTGCCAGAACACGCCGACCTCCTGGAGGTCCTTCCTCCGCCCTGCGCTGCTTCCTACCTCTTCCCCGATTGAGGCTACATCCCTGGACCTGTGAGTAGTGTTGTGGCTCCTAGGTGGCTGTATCAGCAGGCCTAGCTCCTGAGGCGCCGGTGCACCTGCACTCCTGCCCCTCCGGCTACCTCCCCTAACTGTCTGCTTTCCCTGGCTTTTATCTTAGACCTCACTCTTGAGCATGCCCAGCAGGGCTGCGGGGGCAGAGTCTGCTCCGTGCCCGGGGCCAGGTGAACTCCTTTAGCTTCAGTGTGGGGCAGTGCCGCCCCATCACAGGGCCCCAAAAAGGTGATTGTATTGTTCCATGTCCGTCTGGCTCTTGGATTTTATGGTGGACATTTCAATTCAGTAACTGCTTCTCTCTGGCGATGTGTTTGGATTTTACTGTTGAAGGTATCCTTGTGGATTACCCTTAGAAGAGACTGCTACTTTGTGATCTTCTGCTTCAAGGGCACTCCCAGAAATTTTACTCTTGGTTCATACCATCAGCTGTCCCCCTTGCAGCCTATACCCCCAGCATCTGCACCATGCTTAGTCCTTACCTTCTGGCCCATCCATACAGACGCCATGTTACTCCCCATCCCTAAGAGGGGACACAGGCAGCTGGAAGTGGGGCAAAGCCAGCAGGCCCGCAGGTGGCGGGGAGCCCTGGTGTAGGCGGCAACCCCCTTGCAGCAGAGGGGTGGTGCTGTGTGGCTCAGTACCCAATGTGCTCACTCGGGTTTGGCGCTGCAGCTGCTCTGTTGTAATGGAGGGAAAGGAGGATGAAATGGGGCTGTGAGTGTATGATGTATTTCCCCTCCTGCATGACAGATGTCTGGTAGGGCCAAACCTGTGGAGGTAGCAGAGTGGCCAGCACTGGTACTCTTTGTCACTGCCCCAAGTATGCACCACGTGAACATTATGTGGGCACCACTCCTGTGATTCTCATTGGCTGTGTCGACTGGCAAATTTTTCCGCAAAAGTTGTCTACACTGTCCGCTTGAATTTCCACAAGAACACTGACGATCTCATGTAAGAAATCAGTGCTTTTTGCGGAAATACTATGCTGCTTCCGTTCGGGCAAAAGTCCTCTTGCACAAAAGCTTTTGCACAAGAGGGCCAGTGTAGACAGCTCAGATTTGTTTTGTGCAAAAAAGCCTCAATTGCAAAAATGGCGATCGGGGCTTTTTTGCGCAAAAGTGTGTCTAGATTGGCACGGACGCTTTTCCGCAAAAGCAATTTTTGCGGAAAAGCATCCATGCCAAACTAGACACTCTTTTCCGCAAATGCTTTTAACGGAAAACTTTTCCGTTAAAAGCATTTGCGGAAAATCATGCCAGTCTAGACTTAGCCATTCGGTTTAATGAGCACTTTCATTCCCTTTGAGGTTGCTAGCGTCTTCTCCAAAGGCTCAGCTGACTTAGCCCCAAGGCATTGCTAAGCTGAGTGATGCTAACACATGCACAGGGTGAGGGGCATAATGAAATAGACGAGTTGGACACCAGACAGATGTGCTGAAGGTGAAGATGTAATTTGAAGGTTTCTGAAGGTAATTTGATGGACCAGGGGATGTCAGCTCTGGCCCCTCTACTGATGGGCTCCGGGGCTCGCCCAGGTCCCTCAGCAGACTCTGCTCCATACCTCCCCTCCCCCCCCCAGCTTTGCTGCCTGTCTGACTCCCCTCTTGGTCGCCAGTGACTGGGCTCCCTGCCCCTTGGCTGCCATGCTCCATGCCCCTGGTGGGGTTCTGCTCGCCTTGGCAGGGCTGCAGTGCCAATTCCAGCCCCAGCACTGGTCACTGGGCCCCACATGTCTGGCCAGGCTTTGCTGCTGGCCCTGGCCCCCCATCTCACTCCTGTCTCCTAGCCTGGGGGCTCTCTGATCAGAGAGTCTTGGATCAGTGAGGTTCAATGTGCACAAGTTTATGACAGTGTGTGTGCTCTCCTCCCCCCCATCTGCCTGTTAGCATTAAATGAAATAAAAAGATGAGAGAGATTTTCAGTATTGAGTGTCATTATTTTTCCATCAGCATTAAAGGGGATTAGATTTGAAGGAAGTGGTCTCACTCTTCCTAGAGTAAAGCTATGTTTACACTAGTAACTAATAAACAGGGAAAGCACTGCAAGCTTTTATGGGTATAGTTGATTTCTCCATTGCTCTCACTTATCTTCAGCACAACAAAGGATACCGGCAGAAGCCCAATTTTGCCACTAAAACTACACCCACAGTAATGATTTTGCCAGCACAGTTACGTAAGTCAGGGGTAAGGCCACTTCATAAACCTATCCACCCAAGCTATGCCAGCAGCAGTCTGCATTGTAGATAAGGCCTAAGGAAAGTTAATGTTATGGCTAAGCAGGTAGCCAGTCGAGATCATTGACCTCCTGAATGATTTCTGAATCTTAAAACTTAAGAAACAGACACAAGATGCTTTAAATAATTCAAAAGCCAGATGTCACTATCTGTTACCCTTACCGCCGCCCACTACAATTCCTTCCACTCATATATTACACAATAGTAGTACAGGGTGCCTTCCTGCAGTGATCTCCCTGGGAGCCTCTACAAAGCCCCAATGAAGTTGTTAAGACTCATGCAGGCATGCAGGAGTTTATCTACAGAGATTTTTGCAAGATTGGGGCTTTAAATTCTTATGAAGAACAGTGTTGTCTAAGCATTTGTACAATGCCTAGCACAGTGGGGCTGCAATCCTGATATGAGCTGAGCTATGCTTCTCTAATGAAATGTAATAAATGTAGCATCCCCTATCTATGGCAGGCCACTTACAGGACTGGAGCAGCCCCCTGCCCATGGCAGGATGGGTATTGCTCCAGTCCCCATCAGTTATCAGTTAACTGGAACCAGTAAACATCGTCCGTTAAGGGTGATGCTTATTGGTTAATTGGTTAACCGTTCACGTCCCTACTTGACATTAAATTATTTACCAGCTTGCATCTCTTGGTCTGAATTGCCTGGCATGATGATAACAAAGGCAAGGGAGAGGGACTATATTTTGCATGGATGATATGCCTCTGTCTGCAGTCAGCCCATCAGTATGCTGTAGCTGAGCATATTCACATTTTTGTAAAGGATCTTACAAAGTGTTGTGAATTGTTTTTTAATCTAATGCTATAGCATTTGTATGTACTGGTGGATTTGACATTCAGAGCGAGGCCACATGACTGCTGCAGCTCTGCAATTTGCTGCACATTCCACCCATTGCCTCTGACTTGTGTTTAGGGCATAAGCTTTCTAAGGAAAAAAGTGGTACACTAGTGTACAATCCAGGTGCCAACTGAGGGAGTAGTGTGATCTTGAACCTGCAGACAATGGCTCTGCGAGATTTGAACTGGCCCAGTCATCTCACTAGTCTGTTAACTCTGAAACCTACACATGACTATAAATGTCATCATCACTCATTGTGTAACATTTTAGCAGAAACATCCTGCTATTGTGCCTCTTGATCTTGCAGGGGGATTAAAGTACACATCTCATTCAAGGTGCAACTTATTCCTTTGCTTGCATGCAGCTAGCTCTTCTGCATAGAGGAGAGGATAGCCATTGCTTTGGCAGTTACTCACCTCTTTCTGCCACCCTCCATCCATTTGCCTGCAATAGGAAACATCAGGCACCCTGCCCTTGCTCTTCCCACTTTTCTGTAGCAATGATCTGGGCCAAATATGGCCATATAGGGCAATCAAAGGGAAGGGCTTGCTCCCCTTTTATTTCGCTATGCAGCCATATAACTAAAGCCTTTCTAATATCCTGGGACCAAGATGGCTACAACTATACTGCATACAATCTAGCTTTAAGGCATTTTACACGGATACAGGTTTAGTACATAAAGCACCATAGTCCCATACAGAAGCTGGAGGTGGCTTTTGGAAGTGGTGTTCAGAATCAGGTTAAGGTTCAGGTCTGATGGCTCTGAAATCTTGCAAGTTTTTACAAGATTTCTAGCATATTGAATGATGAAATCTTATGAGTTCAGCTGCTCTCATTAAAGCTTGGACTTCACCCAAAGAGAGAAAAGAAAAAGGCCCCTTCTGGGTTGGAATTTGACCCAAAGCTAAAACCGTAGGAGAGTCAGGGCATGTCTACACTAGGAAATTATTTTGAAATGAAATAATAACTATTTCAAAATAAGCTTACTCCCCAAAGAAAGCAGGAGTTATTATTTTGAAATAACCCATCCCTTATTTTGAAATAACGGACTGGGTAGTGTGGACGCTGTACTTGTTATTTTGAAATAGATCCAGAAATTTGAATCCTAACCCATTTCTCTGAAGTTAAAGAAGTTAGGGTATGTGTCTACACTACCCCGCTAGTTCGAACTAGCGGGGTAATGTAGGCATACCGCACTTGCAAATGAAACCCGGGATTTGAATTTCCCGGGCTTCATTTGCATAAGCGGGGAGCCGCCATTTTTAAAACTCCGCTGGTTCGAACCCCGTGCAGCGCGGCTACACGGGGCACGAACTAGGTAGTTCGAACTAGGCTTCCTAGTTCGAACTACTGTTACTCCTCATTCCACGAGGAGTAACGGTAGTTCGGAATAGGAAGCCTAGTTCAAACTATCTAGTTCGTGCCCCGTGTAGCCACGCTGCATGGGGTTCGAACCAGCGGGGTTTTAAAAATGGCGGCTCCCCGCTTATGCAAATGAAGCCCGGGAAATTCAAATCCCGGGCTTCATTTGCAAGTGCGGTATGCCTACATTACCCCGCTAGTTCGAACTAGGAGGGTAGTATAGACATACCCTTTCAGACTTGAGAGTTTCACTTTGGCCCATTCACTGATTAAAAATGTGATCCAGCAATAGAGGCTTCATATTACTAGCTTTTATATGATGCTTTTTATCAGTAGATTTCAAAGTGCTTTATAAAGCTGGTGCCTGTAATCTCTATTTTGCAGATACTGAGGCACAGAGCAGAGATCTGCCTTGCTCGAGGTCGGTCAGCAGGCCAGTGACAGAGCCAGGTCTAGAATCTAGATTCCCTGAGTCCAGTCCAGTGTACTATCTCTAACACATTTTGGGATTTTATTTTTTAATTCCCAGAATGTATTGCATTTTATGCAACATTTTTTAAAGTGGGAGAACAAAATCATTAAAAACTGACAGGAGCTGGGGTGCTCATCATGTGACAGCTGAGAGCAGGGGGACCAATAGACTGTCTGGGCCACTGGTCAAGATGGGGGAAGGTGGTTCTCTGCTCCTGGAATAGGCAGGGGTCTCAGGTGAAAGGGGCAGACATGGAGTAGACAGCCCTCAGCGCTCCCAAAGTGTGCTGTGGCCACCTCCCCAACCAGCCAACCCTCAGAACCACCTTGAATGTGCCCTGTGGCACTCCACCAGTGATTTCAAGGGTCTTGGAGTCCAGTTACTGCCACTCTTCCGGTGAGGTCCTGAGCTGGGAGCCCCTGGCCCTTTTAAATCACTAGGCCCTGGGGAAACTGCTCCCTTTGCCTATCCTCTTCTCTCCCCATCAGCAGGTCTGGTTGAGAGAACCTTCTAATCCTTGTAGCTATCGGGTTCTCAGCTGCTGGGACCTGGCTCCTTGCTGCTCTCATTCTCCTGCCTATAAAGAGGAAGCAAAGGCGTGGAAGAACCCTTTGCTGACCACGCCTGCCCTTCAGAGTGGTCTTAGAATCCTAGGGCTGGAAGAGACCTCAGGAGGTCATTGAGTCCAGCCCGCTGCCCAAAGCAGGGCCAATCCCAGCTAAATCATCCCAGCCAGGGCTTTCTAAAGCCTAGACTTAAAAACCTCTAGGGATGGAGATTCCACCACCTCCCTAGGTAACCCATTCCAGTTCTTTACCACCTTCCTTTCCCTACTTTCCCTGTGAAAAATTCCCAGATCCCCACAATCCCAAAATTTTGGATGAAAGAAGTAAAACCCGTATATGGCTTAAAAAAAAAAAACCCCGAACCAAAAACAACCCCCCTCCCCCTCCAAAAAACAACAACAACAAAACCAGAAATTTTTCAGGTAAGAAAATAGGTAAATACCAATAGTAAAGGGCCTTGACTGTCTATAAGGTTGCAGGTACAGTCACTAATTCAGTCAAAAAAAAAATCTTATTTCCAGAGAGTAATATGGAATGAGCAGAAGTCAGAAATAAAATATTCTTACTCATGAAAGATCAATGGGGCATTTCCAATGTGCTGAACACACAGTATAATGGTATGTAATATAGTAAATAAAATCCTTAGGCTCAGAATCCACACTTTGGCCAAGCAGTCAAAATTTTTGCAAACTCCAATAACTCATGTACATAACTATTTGAAATGACTTTTCTTTATATTTTGATTATAAGCAGGCATTGTTTAAAAGATTGCACATGTAATAAAAAAATATATTCTGAATATGAACATACAGCCCAGCTCAAATCCAGCAAGATAGCCAAAGATTCAAAATACGATTTTTTAAAGATTCTTTTCACCATCTCCAAGCCTCTCTCTATAGCTATCACATAAAATGATATTGATATAGCTGTATTTTTTTGATATTACATGTGTTATAACTTCTAACCCTGCATGCAATGAGAAGGTCTTATTAAATTATAATAAATTGCACGTGCGAAATGCTGCCTTTAAAAATATGCAGTTGCACAGAGCGGCTCTCATTTGAAACTGTTATAATCACATAAATTTGCTAAACCCATTGTTGAAACGACTAAAAAGATATAAAATGTAGACTACTGTAGAGGTTAGATGATGGGGGTCAATGTCATTAGACCTCTTTTCTGCTCTGTGACCTGCCAATCACTTGTTCTGTAACCTTGGAGAAGTCACTCAGCCCCTCTGTGCTTCAGTTTCCCCCAACTGTAAAATGAAATAAGATTGAGAGGTTTTGAAGCTTATTTAATATTTGCAGTCCTTTCCTTGCCCTGGCATTGTGGGCGTGCCATTCAGGAGAGGTAACAGAATAGCACTAGGGAGCTGTCCTTCAGATTGGGAAAGTGAAATTAGGTGTTCAATTCCAATTTAATGTCTCTGTATCTAGGCTAACTCATTCTGGGTATTTCATCAGTGCATACTTCCTAAGATTTCACACACCAAATGTGGAACAGATGTATTTCCACAGTTAGGACATGGAGCTGAATCCTAGAGGGGAATGGACAAAAGAGCTTTGATGAGCTGTAGATTGCATTTATGACAGTCAGATTTTGTTGCTGTAAGACAAAACTGCCTTCAAATAGTATGGGAAGACTAAACTTTCAGACCCCAGGCTTCCCATGAGCGCATCCATTTGTCCAGGCTCAAATGCTATACTCTACTCAAAGAACACCTCCTTAAGCACCACATAGAACTGGCTTAGCCAGGAATCACAGATGCATGGTGGCTCCATCAGTTGCTTTTTTCAGGCTCTGGTGCTCCATAGACATGGCTGAAACACCCTTCATTGCCTTACTGCAGCCACCTCACATGCCTCAACTGCTTTCACAAACTCCAGCGGATAACTTTCTTGTGGAGGATTCATTCCAGCCTCCATGCTGAGAAAAGGCCTAGGAAATAATGCTGCAGCCCAAGGATTTACAAGGAGTTACTACTGGTAGACTCTAAGGGTACGTTTAAATTACATGGCTCTGTCGATGGAGCCATGTAGATGAGGTTTCTAGACACAGGGAAATGAAGCGGCGATTTAAATAATTGCCGCTTCATTTACAACAAAATGGCTGCCGTGCTGTGCCTATCAGCTGTTTGGCGGCACAGTGTGGTAGTCTGGAAGCTCTGCGATTGACAAGGGAAGCCCTTGTCGACTGCCCCGGTAAGCCTCATTCCACGAGGCATGATGGGGCGGTTGACAAGGGCTTCCCTTGTAGACTGCAGAGCGTCCAGACTACCGTGCTGTGCCGTCAAACAGCTGATTGGCACAGTGCAGCAGCCATTTTGTTGTAAATGAAGTGGCGATTATTTAAATCGCCGCTTCATTTCCCTATGTCTAGAAACCTCATCTACATGGCTCCGTCGATGGAGCCATGTAGTCTAGACATACCCTAAGAATTAACCTCTTCTCCCATAATTCCCCTGGTCTTCCTGAAGCCTGACCTGAAGTTTTCCAGAAGGTACTGTTCTATGGAACCTTTCTGGAGGCAGAGCAGAGCAACTGTGACAATGCAGTGAGTGCAGTGCAAGTGCAGATTTGCTTTAGAACGACTCAGCTTATGGATACCCTGCATTGCTGGCTCTCTCAGCCATGCTGTCTCTCTTGCTCTCTTACCAGTAGTTCAGTCCTTTACTGTAGATGCAGCCTCAGTCTATATTGGAAAGGCCGGGCATTGATAAAATAATAGTTAATGCACCCTGAACATTAAGTACAGTAAACCATGTTGCTTCCTGGTATTAAGCAAATCATGCAATGTTTTGATGGAGCTATCTGAGTATTTAATGTGCACAGAAATGTGAGCTGGGCATGATTAGTACAAGAAATAACATTTGGGAAAACCATCTAATCCTGCTTCTTCCTTTTAACTCAGGAGAACCAACGAAACCGCAGCACTTGAGGCTGCAATTTCCTCTTTGGTCTAATGATTATGAGAGTTTGAATAACTAACATAACAGAAATTGAGCATTAACCAAGGTATAAAAACTGCCAAATAGACACCCCGAAATGCATACGCTTCATGTTTTGCTGCACTGCTAAAGCTATAACTTTCAGAAATTCTACCTCAGTGTTACTATTTAGCACACGAGTTTTAAAGAGTCAAACCAGCAGACAAGTTTCATTAACACAGGAGGTCCCAGAAGAAATAAATGTTTATTAAAATTTCAGTGATATGAGAGCTTGGGAGTATTTGTTTAACCATAATCCTAGTTTGGTGCACAGCCTGCCAAATGCATACCTGGTGAGCTATTTAGAAACCTCCTGTTTCGTGGGCTAATTAACAGTCTATGAATTTTAATTGAAATTGGGGTGTCACAGCTATAATGTATTGCAGAGAGGCCTGCATGTGCTATTCAGAGACACTGCCACAGTATTAAGACCTAGTTTTAGAGTGGATTTTTCAGCTTGATAAATTAGTTTTCCAATAACTGCTGAGTCAGACCTGTGAGGAACTGGATTGCTTTGATTCACATGAGTAGAATTAGACAAACAATATTTCAAATCAGAGATGGGCCATAACTGAAACCTTTAATCCAAACCTCTGAGTCTTGTGGGCAGGATGGTGACAGATTCACATTGGAATAGAATTTACCCATTTTGGATCTGGGTTAGATTCACTGAATCATTAGTGGCAGTCATGTGGAGGGAATAGGGCCTCCATAAAGAAACCATGGCCTCTTGATATGTGTGCATTTTGGGGGAACTGGAAATGAAGCAAATATTTTCTTAGATATCCTAGTCTCTTTATCCCTGGACTAACCCTTTACTGCATTTTGGCTGTTGCTGATTGCTCTGTTGTACTAAATCAAACTGGGCAAACTCTAATTAAACCTCTCTTACAACTTAGTCATACATCACCTCAGGGCTCGCAAGGGCACCATTCTTTATTAAGGATGTGTAAGAAAGTGGCCCCTCCTGGAAGCCCCTTTCAGAAGCTGGCTTTGGCAGGACAGGTATATCTGCCTCCGTGACCCTCCTGAGTCCTCTGAATTACTCAATGTGACGGCACGCCACTCCATGCTTTATGAAATTTGCATCACTCAAAGGTGCGTTAGTCTGAATACCTCATGTAACCTTTCTATTTGAATGTTACAGTCTGCTGGATCTATATACAGGCAGTCCCCGGGTTACGTACAAGATAGGGACTGTAGGTTTGTTCTTAAGTTGAATCTGTATGTAAGTCGGAACTGGCGTCCAGATTCAGACACTGCTGAAACTGACCACCAGTTCTGACTTACATACAGAATCAACTTAAGAACCCCAGGCGTCCCCAAGTCAGCTGCTGCTGAAACTGATCAGCAGCTGATTCCAGGAAGCCCGGGGCAGAGCAACTCTGCCTCGGGCTTCCTGTAGTCAGCGCTGGTCAATTTCAGCAGAAGCTGACTTGGGGACGCCTGGGGCAGAGCAGCTGGGGTGCTACTGGACCAACCCAGCAGCACCCTATCTGCTCTGCCCCAGACGTCCTGATTCAGCCGCTGCTGAAACTGACCAGCAGTGGCTGAATCAGGACCTGGGGCAGAGCAGCTGGGGTGCTGCCGGGTTGGTCCAGTAGTGCCCACGGGCGCTGCAGGACCAATCGGCAGCGCCCCAGCTGCTCTGCCCCAGAGTCCAAAACAAAAGCCTGGTCTGCTGGGGGGCGGGGGGAGCACACTAGCTGCGCCCCCCCCCCAGCAGACCAGGGACATGGGGAGCAGAGCCGCAGCGGCAGCGGGGTGCCGCGCCTCTGAGGCTTTGCTCTGGCAAAGCCTCAGAGGCGAGGGACCCCGCCACGGCTGCGGCTTCAGTCAGGGTGCCTGTGGTCTGCTGGGGACCGTCCCCAGCAGACCACAGGCACCCTGACTGAAGCCGCAGCCGCGGGGGGGGGTCCCGCGCCTCTGAGGCTTTGCCAGAGCAAAGCCTCAGAGGCGCGGGGAACCGCCGCTGCTGCCGCTCCAGTCTGGGTGCCTGTGGTCTGCTGGGGACAGTCCCCAGCAGACCACAGGCACCCTGACTGAAGCCGCAGCCGCGGGGGGGTCCCGCGCCTCTGAGGCTTTGCCAGAGCAAAGCCTCAGAGGCGCGGGGAACCGCCGCTGCTGCCGCTTCAGTCAAAGCTCTGGCAAAGCCTCAGAGGCGCGGGACCCCCCGCGGCTGCGGCTTCAGTCCGGGTGCCTGTGGTCTGCTGGGGACCGTCCCCAGCAGACCACAGGCACCGGGTCTCAAGGGGCAGCAGCAGCGGTTCCCGCGCTTCTGAGGCTTTGCTCTGGCAAAGCCTCAGAAGCGCGGGAACCCGCCCGGTGCCCCTGGTCTGCTGGAGACGGTCTCCAGCAGACCAGGGGCACCGGAGCAGCTTACGAACGGGGCTTTCTCGCCCCGATTTCCGGGGCGAGAAAGCTCCGTTCATAAGTGCGGATCCGACATAAGTCGGATCCGCGTAAGTCGGGGACTGCCTGTATCTTATTTTGATACATGTATCATTCTTGCATTTAAAGTTAGAAATATGAAGAATGAAACTGTTTATAGTTTTAAAAATGCTAATAAGAGCTATTACTGGTGCCCTTCCTACTCACAGAAGCCTTAACGACTTAGTGATCAACAAAGAATGTAGGCCCCACTTACCTACATGGGAAGTCTGTCCTGGGAGGCAGTGAATGAAAAAGATTGGAAAGCCATGGTGGTTAATGAGCTGAAAATGAGTTCCAATGACAGAAAAGGCTAGTACAATCCATAGATGAATAAAAAAGGGAAATGTGAGTAGTATTAGAAAGGTTATATAGGTTGGATCTCCCTGGTCTGGAACCCTCAGGACCTGACCAGTCCCAGATGAGAGATTTTGCCAGACCAGGGGAGGCCATATCTGGCTCCCCGGCTACCAACTCCCCCCAGTCCTGAACCAACTGCCAGACTCCTGCCTGGCTCCCCCTTGCCACCAGCCTCACTGTCCTGCTCATCCCCTCACCTCCTTTCTTGCTGTTACGGGCAGCCCTGCTGCAGCGCACTGGGCTCCGGGCCATGCAGGGCAGCCCCACTTAGTTGTGCTTGGCTGCCCAGTTGCAGTGTGTTGGGCAGCCCAAAAGCCAGCAGCCCAACTGCCTGCTCGCCACCAGGACTCTCTGGTCCTGGAACACCCATGGTTTTGCAAGGGTTTGGGTTATGTGGGGGAAAGGGATAAGCGTGGGGGGGGGGGGGGGGGGGGGGGGCAGATGGTTGGGGAAAGGAGAGACTGGGCTGCCAGAGGCAGACTTTGGTCAGGAGACTTCCCTGGGTAACTCCCAGCCAGCAGCCTAGCATGTTTCTCAGGCAGTCTGCCTGCTCTGCCCCCACACAGGTTACAGGGGCCATGTGCGTATGTGAACAACTATGAGCTGGAGAGGAGGGGGGTGTGGTACTTCATTTGCTATCTGTTTTTCAAACAGGCAGCTCCCCTTGGCCAGAAACTGTGCTAGCGGCAGGGGCAGCGGCTAGGGATCGTGCTAGCGGCAGGGGCAGCATATGAGACCTCCCCCATCCACTCTGGGCTCACAGTTGTGAAAGAGGAGACAGCCTGGCAGTTGCTTTTCTGAGCGGTGTGCAGGTGCGGCGAGGCCAGTGGCGAGCCTACCTGGGGCTCCCCGCTTCGTCCATGGGCTGGATCCAGTAGCTTGATGGGCTGGATTCGGCCCGCAAGCCGTATTTTGCCCAACCCTGTGATAAAATCTACTTTCCCTGTTAATGATTCAGTAGGCTGAGTGGTATAGTTATAGGTCTTAGAAACCAAAAAGGTTCCCTCTTTGGCTTCAGTATGTATTTAACATAGACCGAACTCCCACTGGTGTTAGTGGGGCTAGGATTTCACCCACTGGATGCTCAGATCAGTCCCTGACATTATCCTCTACTGATTTTATATTGTGACAGTGATGCTCCTAGAATAGCACAAGAATCTAACAGAAAGCATGACATTGGTGCCCGTAAAGAAGATCTCTCCCAGCTGCTGTTGTTAAAGGTATTTGTAAGCTGCACTTTACATAACTTCTGTCAGGTGAAAACAATGTTTTCCTAAAGCAGAGGCATGTGCTCTATAACATGAAACAACTGTCCTGAAAGGATCAAGGGGAGAACATAAATTGACAAACTGAATCCCAAGGGATTCTTTTAGCTTGTAGAAAGTGGGTCTGTGTAGATAATCTGTGCATATGCACATACTTTGTGATCTAAAGAGAACCAGGCTCAAGTTCAGATGCATTTCCAAAGGAATCAGCTCAAGGAACTGACCGTGATTTGCCACTTGGGAAAAGCCTCCCAAGTATTTCTGCCAAACCCAGGAGTTCTGATGAGGTGTAGTAGATCATCAGGATGGCACTGGGTAATCAAGGTGAGAGAAAGAGAGAATAGCAAAGCTAGAAATGCATGAAAGATATAAAACATTACAAAGTAGCTCTCTCCACTCCAGTCCAAGACAGTACATGCTGCACTATTTCTTTAGGCCTGAGTTTGCTGTTATACAGCAGCTTCCTTCCAGTTCTCAAGTTATCATAAAATCATAGAAAAGTAGGGCTGGGAGAAGTCCTCAAGTCTATCCCCCTTATTGTGGCAGGACCAAATAAACCTAGACCATACCTGGCCTGTGTTTGTCCAGTCCGTTTTTAAAAAACTGCCAGTGCTGGATATTCCACAACCTCTCTTGGAAACCTATTCCAGAGTTTAATCACCCTAACTTAGAAAGTTTTTCTAATAGCCAACTTAAATCCCCCCTTCTGCAGATTAAGTCTGTTATTTCTCACCCTACTGGCAGTGGATATGGAGAACAATTGGTCACTGTCCCCTTTATAATAGCCATTTAAATATATAAAGACTTTGATTGGCTCCTTTCTCAGTCTTCTTTTCTCGAGGCTAATTTTGCTTAGTTTTGTAACCTTTCTTCATAGGTCAAGTTTGCTAAACCTTTTTTCAATTTTGTTGCTGTCTTTTGGATTCTTTTCAATTGTCCACATTTTTCTTTAAGTGTGGTATTCAGAACTGAACACAGTACTCTGGGTGAGCCCTCACCAGTGCTGAACAGAGCAGGAGATTTACTTCCTGTGTCTTCTGTATAACACTCCTTTTAATATACCTTTATTATTAGCCTTTATCATGTCTGCATCACAATGTTGACACATACTATAAACCCAAATCCCCTTCAGTAATACTACCTCCTAGCAGTATTTTGAATTTGTGAATTTTTTATTTTTGTATTTTTGAACTTGTTTTTTCCTAACTACTATGGTATTTCAACCAATTGTATGCCTGCCTTATAGTAATTTTATTTAGTGCACATTTCCCTAGTTTGCCTATGAGAATGTCGTGTGTGACTGTCAGAAGCCAAACCACAATCAAGTTATATCATGTCTACTGCTTCCCCCATATTTATTAGTTTTATAACCCTGTTAAAGAAGAAAATTAGGTTGGTTTGGTATGATTATGTTCTTTGACAAATCCATGCTGTGTATTCCTTATAATCCTATTATCCTCAAAGTGCTTACAAGTTCATTGTTTTAGTAAATTGTTCCAGTATTTTTCCAGACATTGAAGTTAGGCTGAATGCTTTATAGTTCCCCAGATCCTCTCTGCTCTTCTTCTTCTTTTGTTTTTAAGATAGATGCTATGATTGCTCTTCTTCCTGTCTTCTGACTGGGATCTCATCTGTTCTCCAGGAGTTCTCAAAAAAGTCAGTTCAGTGTTTTTCAGCTAGTTTCTAAAATGAATCATGAATAATTTTCAGATAATTTCTAGAATGAATCATGGAAACATAGATTAGGATGGAAGAGATCTCAGGAAATCATCTAATCCAGCCCCCTGCCTGAAGCAGGACCAATCCGAAACTAAATCATCCCAGCCAGGGCTTTGTCAAGTTGGGCCTTAAAACTCTCTAAGGATGGAGATTCGGCCATATCCTTAAGTAATGCATTTCAGTGCTTCTCCACCCTCCTACTGTGGTTGTTTTTTCTAATAGCCAACCTAGACCATTGCAACTTGAGAACATTGCTCCTTGTTCTGTCATTTGCCATCACTGAGAACAGCCTCACTCCATCTTTTGGAACCTCCCCCCACCTTCAGGTGGTTGAAGGCTTCTAGCAAATGCCTCCTCATCTCTTCTTCAGACTAAATAAGCTCAGTCCCCTCACACTCTCCTCATAAGTAATGTGCCCCAGACCCATAATCATTTTGATTACCCTTTTTGTCCTTATCCTTTCTTTAGTGGAGAGCCCAAAACTGGACACTGTACTCCAGATGTAGACTCACCAGTGCTGAATAGAGGGGAATAATCACTTCCCTTGATCTTTTGGCAATGCTTCTACTAATATAGCCCATTATTCCATTAGCTTTCTTGGCAATAAGAGCACATTGTTGACTCATATCCAGCTTCTTGTCCACTCTAATCTCCAGGTCTTCTTCTGCAGAACTGCCTTGTAGCCACTCGGCCCCCAGCCTGTGCATGGGAGTCTTCCGTCCTAAGTGCAGGACTTTGCACTTGTCCTTGTTGAACCTGATCAGATTTCTTTTGGCCCAATACTCCAATTTGTTTAGCTCAGTATGGGCCCTATCCTTACCCTCCAGTATACCTTACCCATATACCTCTCCCTCCATCTTAGTGTCATCCACAAACTTGCTGAAGTGCAATCTATCTTATCATCCAGATAATTAATGAAGATATTGAACAAAACCAGCCTTAAGACCAATCCTTGGGGCACACTACTTGATCCTGACTGCCGATTAGTCTTTGAGCTGTTGATCACTGCCTGGTGAGCATGATGATCTAGCCAGCTTTCTATCCACCTTATAAGCCATTAATTCAGGCCATACTTCTTTAACTTGCTGACAAGAATACTGTGGGAGACCATATCAAAAGCTTTGCTACAGTTAAGGTAAACTGCGTCCACTGTTTTCCCCATTTCCACAGTTACCTTGTCATAGAAGGCAATTAGGTTAGTCAGGCATGACTTGGCCTGAATTTCATCAGGCCCTACTGACTTGAATTAGGGATGAGCAGATGTCCTGATTTTAGAGGGACAGTACCAATATTTGGGCTTTTTCTCATATAAGTATTTGTTACCTCCCATATCTGCCCTGATTTCTCATACTTGCCATCTGATCACTTTAATTCAAATATTCTTGAACTTGTTCTTTCCCTGTTTTGGCTTGCATTTCCACCATATTAGTTATGTTAACTATCCAGTCTCCATAACCTTTTTAGTGAAGACAAAATATATACCTCAGCTTTTTTGATGTCATCATTTACTAGCTCTTCTTCCTTTGTAAGTAGAAGACCCTATTCTTTCCTTCATCTTTCTCTTGCTCCTAATGTATTCAAATAGCATCTCCTTTTGTGCCATTTATGTCACTTATTAGATTAAACATATTTAGGGCCTCAGTCTTTCTGACTGTGCTATTTTTTTAAACTCATCCTCAGCAATTTGTCCATTTTTCTACTTTTTGTTAGGTTTCTTTGATTCCCGCTCCCCCCAGGTTATTAAAGAAACCCTGGTGGAAACACATTTGCCTCTATTTTTCCTTTGCATTGTGGTAATTTGTAGCTGTGCTCTTAAAATATTGCCTCTCTGAGAAATTGCCAGATCTCCTGAATTCCTTTTTTCCTTGGATTTTCTTCCCTATCAATTCTCTGAGTTTGGGAAAGCCTGCCTTTTTGAAGTCCATTGTCCTTTTCTGCTGCCCTCACTCCTTCATTTCCTCAGAATAATGAAATCTATCACGTCATGATAATGTTCACTCAAATTGCCTTCCACTTTCAGATTTGCTACCAGTTTCTTCCCGTTGCTCAGAATCAAATCTAAAATAGCTGCAATTCTGGTTCTTCCTCAACTTTCAGAAAGAGAACATTGCCTCCAGTACATTCCAAGAATAGAATGGAGATTATGTTCTGCTGTTGTATTACTTTAACTATGCAGATATCTATTAGAAAAGGTCCCAGTTGCTACTAGGTCTTATGTTTTGGGTATTTCTTCTGTTTGTTCTAGAAATTCTGTTTTTGGTCGTTTGTACTAGACCCCTATCATAATGTCACTTTTTCACCTCTTTTTTGCTTAACACAGAAACTTTCAACTGCTCTGCTTCCCTCCTCCTCATGCATCTCAGAATAAGTTTGCATGTGCTTGATGTTTAATGCAACAACTTTTTTTATCCTACATGTTCTTCCTGAACAAGCTTATATCCATCCACTATTCCCATCACAAGACTTTTCCCACCAAGTCACTCATGCTAATTAAGCCATAATTTAGTTTATGTACTATTACTTTCTGTTCCTCCTGTCAATCCCCATAATCCTTGCACTTGTGTACAGATAGCTAAAATGTTGAGCCATTCCACCATTGGTTTCCCTGTTGCTCCTGCAATCCTGTTGTATTTTTCCATGTGTCCTCAACATGTAACCCTCTATTAAGGTAATCTGTTTTTAAAACTTACCTGTGGGCTTTTGTCTCTTGTGCCCTTGAAACCTAGCTTGAAGCCTGCCATACTAGATTGGTGAGTCAATGCATGAAAATGCTCTTTGTATTCTTGGTCGGGTGGACCCCATCTCTTTCCAGAAGACTCTCTTCCTATTTGGAACTTCTTTCTGGAACACTATCCCTTAAACGCCATCTACACAGCAATGCATTCATCTCCAAGATGCCAGTGTCCATGGCTTGGCCTTGACCCTCAATGGGAAGAATGGATAAGAACACAACTTGTGCCCCTGACCCCTTCACTCAGCTCCCAGGATCATTCTGATCTGCTTAGTCAAACCTGGCAGCAGCATTAGTGTCCATGTGGATGAGCAGCATAGGGTGTTGGTCAGAGATATAAATAAACCTCAGCAACCTTTCTGAAATGTCTACGATGTGGGCTCCAGGCATCCTCAGTGTACTGAGCAATTTCTTTTCAGTGAAGGTAGATCTGCTAAACACTACACCTCCATGATGCTGAAAACAGCCATCACGCTGCCTTACATGAGCAGAACTTACGGCTGTGAGATGGAGGCACTCTAAAGAAAGAATAGAATTCATGGTTTAACTTCCAGAACTTCAGTGGCCTGCATTTGGACAAAGCGCTGGTGGGTGATGGGACAGGCCATAAAATACTGTCCTTAGGAATGGAGAGCTAATTGAACTAATATTTTTGTTAAACCATTAACCATCTTAAAACATTACAGCAGGCTGTTTTCAAAATTTCATTACATAAGCTATTAATATTAATCTTTTAAAAGACCTGATCTGCAGTTTTCAGCTACTTGCACTGGTGCAGTGAGGAAATAATATTTGCTTTGGTGCCACCTAGTGTAAATGTGCTTCATCAATTCTGAATCTTTTCTAGTCCTTTCCTTTCTACAATACTTTTCCCATGAAAGAATCTTGGACTTCTTATTTCTGCCTCACATGATAAAGCACAATAAAATCACTGGGGATTTCTTCCACACCACCTGCAATGGATGCATGCATATTCATTTTTCCCATTAGTGTTTCTGATATATTTACTGGGTGAAATGTTTAAGCTATTTGTGCTGACACATGCTCATAACACAGTGGAACTGATGTATTTCTGTTGAATGGACAGAGGCAGAGTACTGGAGAATCCATGTGCTTTTGCTACCACCACTGCACATTGGAAATGGGCGTTGATGGTTGATGTCTATAGCAGATTATTAGATTCTAAAGCTAGAATGAAGGGGTTGCCTTGTATATTAAAAATGTACACACTTGGACTGAAGTGGAGATGAACATAGGAGATAGCTGTGTAGAGAGTCTCTGGGTTAAGCTAAAAGGGGTAAAAAATGAGGGTGATGTCATGCTAGGAGTCTACTACAGGCCACCTAGCCAGGTGGAAGAGGTGGATGAGGCCTTTTTTAAATAATTAACAAAACTATCCAAAGCCCAAGATTTGGTGGTGATGGGGGACTTCAACTATCCAGACATATGTTGGGAAACTAACACAGCGGGGCATAGGCTATCCAATAAGTTTCTGGACTGCATTGGAGACAACTTTCTGTTTCAGAAGGTTGAAAAAGCTACCAGAGGAGAAGCTGTTCTGGATTTGGTTTTAACAAATAGGGAGGAACTAGTTGAGAACTTGAAAGTGGAAGACAGTATAGGGGACAGTGATCATGAAATAATAGAGTTCATGATCTTAAGGGAAGGTAGAAGGGAGACCAGCACAATTGAGGTAATGGATTTCAGGAAGGCAGATTTTGATAAGCTCAGAGAACTTGTAGGTAAGGTCCCATGGGAAGCAAGACTGAAGGGAAAAACAACTGAGGAGAGTTGGAAGTATTTCAAAGGGACGTTGTTAAGGGCCCAAAAGCAAACAATTCCGCTGTGTAGGAAAGATAGAAAATATGGCAAAAGACCAGCTTGGCTTAACAAGGAGATCTTGCATGATCTCAAAATAAAAAAGGAGTCCTATAAAAAATGGAAACTAGGACAACTAACAAAGGATGAATATAGGCAAGCAACACGGGAATGCAGGGGCAAGATTAGAAAGGCAAAGGCACAAAATGAGATCAAACTAGCTACAGGCATAAAGGGAAACAAGAAGACCTTTTATAAATACTTTAAAAGCAAGAGAAAGACCAAGGACAGGGTAGGCCCACTGCTCAGTGAGGAGGGAGAAGCAGTAGAAGGAAACTTGGAAATGGCGGAGATGCTCAATGACTTCTTTGTTTCGGTCTTCACCGAGAAGTCTGGAGGTGTGCCTAACGTAGTGAATACAAGCAGAGAGAGGGTAAGTTTAGAAGACAGGATACACAAAGAACAAGTTAAAAATCACTTAGGAAAGTTAGATGTCAGCAAGTCACCAGGTCCTGATGAAATGCATCCCAGGATACTCAAGGAGCTGATAGAGGCTGATATCTGAGCCTTTAGCTATGATCTTTGAAAAATCATGGAAGACAGGGGAGATTCCAGAAGACTGGAAAAGGGCAAATATTGTGCCCATCTATAAAAAGGGGAATAAGAACAACCCAGGAAACTACAGACCGGTCAGTTTAACGTCTGTCCCAGGGAAGATAATGGAGCAGGTAATTAAGGAAATCATATGCAAACATTTGGAAGGTAATAAAGTGATAGGGAATAGCCAGCATGGGTTTGTGAAGAACAAGTCATGCCAAACTAATCTGATAGCTTTCTTTGATAGGATAACGAGCCTTGTGGATAAGGGAGAAGCGGTGGATGTCATATACCTAGACTTTAGTAAGGCATTTGATACGGTCTCGCATGATATTCTTATTGATAAACTAGGCAAATATAACTTAGATAGGGCCACGATAAGGTGGGTGCATAATTGGCTGGATAACCGTAGTCAGAGAGTTGTTGTTAACGGTGATAAATCCTGCTGGAAAGGGATAACAAGTGGAGTTCCGCAAGGGTCTGTTTTGGGACCCGTACTGTTCAATATCTTCATCAGTGATGTAGATATTGGGATAGAGAGTACGCTTATTAAGTTTGCAGATGATACCAAACTGGGTGGGGTTGCAACTTCTTTGGAGGATAGGGACATAATTCAAAATGACCTTAGCAAGTTAGAGAAATGGTCAGAGGTAAACACGATGAAGTTTAATAAAGAGAAATGCAAAGTGCTCCACCTAGGAAGGAACAATCAGTTCCATACATACAAGATGGGAAGCGACTGTCTAGGAAGGAGCATGGCGGAAAGGAATCTAGGGGTCATAGTGGACCACAAGTTGAATATGAGTCAACAGTGTGATGCTGTTGCAAAAAAAGCAAATATGATTCTAGGTTGTATCAACAGGTGTGTTGTAAGCAAAACTCGTGAAGTCATTCTGCCGCTCTACTCTTTACTAGTTAGGCCTCAGCTGGAGTACTGTGTCCAGTTCTGGGCGCCACATTTCAAGAAAGATGTGGAGAAATTGGAAAGGGTACAGAGAAGAGCGACAAGAATGATTAAAGGTCTAGAGAACATGACCTATGAAGCCAGGCTTCATGAACTGGGCTTGTTTAGTTTGGAAAAAAGAAGATTAAGGGGGGACATGATAGCAGTTTTCAAATATCTAAAAGGGTGTCACAAGGAGGAAGGAGAAAATTTGTTCCTCTTGGTTTCTGAGGACAGGACAAGGAGTAATGGGCTTAAAGTGCAGCAAGGGAGGTTTAGATTGGACATGAGGAAAAAATTCCTAACTGTCAGGGTGGTCAAATATTGGAATAAATTGCCAAGGGAGGTGGTGGAATCTCCCTCTCTGGAGATATTTAAGAACAGATTAGGTAGACATCTGTCAGGGATGGTGTAGACGGAGCTTGGTCCTGCCTTGAGGGCGGGGGGCTGGACTTGATGACCTCTTGAGGTCCCTTCCAGTCCTATGATTCTATGATTCTAGTTTGACCTCCTTTATAGCACAAACCATAGAACCTACCCAAACTAATTCCTAGGGCAGATTTTTCAGGGGGGAAAAATCCAGTTTTGGATGGCAAATTCACCACAGCCCTTAATGAATTGTTCCAAAGGTTAACTATTTTAATCATTAAAAGTGTACACCTTATTTCCAGTATTAAAGTTTGCCCCGTTTCAAATTTCATCCATTGCATTATGTTATACTTCTCTTTGGTAGACTGAAGAACTCTTTAATAAATATTTGTTTCCTATGTAACTACTCAGAGACAGTCATTCCTTAAACTTTTATGTTGAACTCAAGGAACTGAATCTGTTTAGTTTATTGCTATAAAGCATGGTTTCTCATCCTTGATTCAGTCTCATGACTCTTTTCTGAATCCCCTCCAATTGAACAATGGCTTTTCTGAACTGTGTATAGTAGAATTGGACAACAATTCCAGTAGAGGTAACTCCAGTGCCAAATATAGAGAATATATAACTTCCCTACTCCTACTCAGGATCCTCTGTTTATACATCTCAGGATGACATGAGCCTGTTTGGCCACAGCATTACATTTTTATGTAATGAGTTAATCTTAAAATAATTATCCACCATGATTCTCAATTCTTTTTCAGTTGTTGCTTTCCTAGGTTAGAGTCCCTCATCCTGTAAATATGGCCTACAATCTTTGTTCTCAGAAGTATAAATTTATATTTAGCCATATTGAAACACACATTATTTGCTTGTATTCCCTTTACCAAGTGATCTAGATAGTTCTGAATTAGTGACCTATCCTTTTCATTACTTACCATGCTTCTAATTCTGGTGTCAGATGCAAACTTCCATCAGTGATTATTTTATTTTTGATTCCAGGGTATTGATAAGGATGTTAACTAGTGGAGGGCCAAGAACCAGTATCAGCAGGACCACACTGCAAATAGATGTGATCAAGGATGATTCCTCATTTACAGTTCCATTTTGAGATCCATCAGTTATATAGTACATAGTCTGTTTAATGTTACTTTTATGTATGTCTAGTTTTTCTTAATCAAAATATCGCAAGCCAGCAGGTCCAAGGATATTATGTTCACATTAGTACTTTTATCAACCAAACTTGTAATCTCGTTAGAAAAACATATTGGTTAATTTGATAGGATCTGTAAATCCATGTTGGTTTCAATTAATCACATTACTCTCCTTTAGTTCATTATTAATCAAGTCCCATATCAGCTGCAACACTGCAGTGTTGGGCTGTCATCCCATTTATTGTTTTTACAAAACTGGCATAAGATGAGCTTTCTTCCAGTCTTCTGGAACTTCCTCAGTGCTTTAAAACTTATTGAAAATCGACTTGCGCAGTCTAGTGAGCTCCTCAGTCAGCCAAGCCCAGGTATAAATAGAGATGAGGGAATAACGTTGTCATCTCCCAGGCGTGTGACCCGAGGGTCTGTGGGCCATATGTATCCTGGGGTCCCAGTTACCCTTTATAATCTTATCCAGTGTGATGAATAAAATCCCTTATTCTGCAAGGTGTCAGCCAAACTTCTGAGATTTGCATTAGTTAAGGAGATTTGTGTCCTGCAGCCTGTTCAAGATATATTACACTGTTGTCCAGAGTGGGTCTGGCTCAGTATATTTATATCAAGGGGGAAGAAGGCACAAAGAGCCTCCCTCCCCTTACCTCCTGTGGCTTGAGCTGCCCTGGTATGGCTGGGGATCCCACACAGAAATAATTTTGATAAAGAAGCTCACTGTTTGCCCTTTGGGGTGTGTCTAGACTACAGGGTTTTGTTGACAAAAGTGGACTTTTCTCGACAAAACTATACCTGCGTCCACACTGCCTTTGAGTTATGTCGACATAACTCAGCAGTTTTGTCGATGTATGTAAACCTCATTCTACGAGGAAGAACGCCTTTTGTCGACAGAGTTCTGTCGATAGAAGGCATTATTGCATCTACACTGTCCTTTGCGTCCACACTGTTATGTCGACAATCGGCTTGCTTTGTTGACAGAACTGGGTGAAGTCTAGACGCTCTTTGTCGACAGAAGCTTTGTTGACAGTATCTGTCGACAAAACTTCTGTCGACAAAACCCTGTAGTCTAGACATACCCTTGGAGGGTGAGGTCCTGGCTGCTGCAACATGGAGCCCTGTGGAGCAGAACCTTTCTGCTTCCTTAAGCAGGGCTATTTTTTCTAGGCATAAGCTTTCAATAACTCCTTGTATTTCCTTTTGTACAAGTGATCAGTTCATCATCAGCTTGGTGGATGTAGAACCTGTCCAGAAAGGATCAAACATACCTCAGGCCTTACAGCTTTATTTTGTATAGCATCTTTTGTGTACACTGTCTCCAAGCGCTTTACAAGGTTAAACACTGCAGAGTAATAGAAAATAATAGCAGGAGGGTGAGAGTGAAAACTCAGAAGGTGCCTGTATGTGGCATGTAACGTATAACATACAGCAGAGTGTACTGTTAATTCAGTTTTTGTTGTGATTTGTTCTGTCTTCTTTCCAAGAGCAAGCATGATGGGTGAATACTTTCAGAGAAAGTAAAAACCAGCTGGAATTAGCCCCAGTAGGGGCATGTGGGACCCAGCGTTCCCTGCTGAACTGTATCTTTACATTTAAAGATACTGTAGGGGTTTAGCTGCAGTTTTTCACCCCGGGATCCCCCCTTAAAACTGTAAAATCTGTGTGTGTAAGACTCCTCCTTCCTCCTTCCTGCAAGGTCTGCAGCTCCTGCAAGGAAAGTGAGTAGGATCCTGACATGCCGCAGGGTTTTATAGTCCCACAGTGCAGTCTGGGGCTGGCTCAGGTTTAGGGATGCCTTAGAGTATTGCTAAATTTTCAAAGAAAGTTCAGTGAGGCCAGTCGAAGGAGTGCTAGCTCCGGTGGGATTCTTCTACCTGCTTTATAGCAGTGAGGAGTCGCCATACAAGTACTGCCTCCCCACGTGAGTGACACAGACTGCCTGTACACCTTCTAGAACAGATTTTTGCTCGTGCTACAAATGAATGTTCTTACCCTATCTACCTACACCAGTGACACTCAAGCTGACCCAAATCTATTGCCTCTAATATTGTTTACATTTTGTTTTTGCCCTGTATCTATTCCTCCCCTCTGAAATAAACACACACACATACCTATTTGGGTGTTTGTTATATCTGACTAGAACTGGATGAGAAACAGTTTTCCTGTCCCATTAATATTTTTGAGAATTCAAAAAAAATCCTGTTTTGGAAAGAACTTGAGAAATTTAGACATGGTTTTTAAAAAAGAGAGCAGTGTGAGGCCAGCAGCTTAGGGACCTCACCTGCAATGTGATAGTGAAAACCCTTGCTCTGCCTGATTTAGGGCAAGGACTTGAACCCAGGTCTCTCAGGGGAGTACTCTAACCACTGGGCTGCTGGTTGTTCTACAGTGGTCTCTCCAGAGACTAACTACAAGATAGCATCAATCTCTATGCAATAATTTCTTAAACTTCTCTTCTCCCAGTACAAAACAATTTTCAGAGGCCATGTCTACATTACATGGAAGATCAATGCTGCTGCAGTCAATCTTCTGGGATTTGATTTAGCGGGTCTAGGGAAGACCTGCAAAATCATACTCAGAGGGTGCCTTTATCAGCACCAGTGCTCCTGCTTCTCCTAAGGAATAAGAGAAGCTGATGGGAGCATTTGCTCCCGTTGTCCTCCCCTTGTGTGGATGGTGCAGAAACTCAATGTAAGATACATCAACTCCAGCTATGTAGTTGCCATAGCTGGAGTTGCATATCTTAATTCGCCCTTCTGCTATATTGTAGACAAGCCAGAAAATATGATTTGTACATGATTTTAAAATATTCATGTTTATTTCTCCAGGTTTTCATGTTTTATTCAAAGTGTAATTATATAGCGGCAGTGCTAGGTCAAATTCAATTCCTATTGTAAATTCATTCAGCAACTACTCCAAATATTAATTTATTCTATTATGTCTAATTATTGGGAGTAGTGGAGATGGTGGTGGGGAAATAAAATAAGGTTACATATCAAGTCCATCTCCTCAGCCCCACATTGGCTTATGCACTCATAAGAGGATGGACAAGAAGAAAGAGACTCAAGCAGAGAATAATATGAATGTAACAATTTAATAAATGACATAATTTGCACATTTAACATTAAACAGTTAAATTCCAACCCTACCCACAGGCTCAGAGTTTGGCTGAATGTGAAATTTTCAAATCTAAAGGAAACATCTGGTGCTTTATCTGGCCAAATAGCCTATATGTATCACACTGCAGCATGTCCTGACAGTGCATTTGATGTTTTTATTGCAGATATGAATAATGCATATTGCTTTGTCTGTATATTTGTCATTATAATTTTTCCTGCTGTAGCTAATGTTCAAATCACGCTGCAGAAATTTATGGATTACTGAATTAGTCAGAGTGCCCTACTAATAGATTGATATTTGAATACCAGAATTGTAGATGTGTTGTATGTAGGAAGCAGAGCTCCTAAGTTAGTAAATGTGTAAATAGCAAGACAAATATGGATGCCTCCATAATTTTTGTGTGTGCATATTCTCTGTATTCTTTATATGGGAATTTTAACACTGTTACGTCTCATTTAATATGCTGTTTACTGCATTGGTTGTTATTTTTCTGAAGAGCATTCTCTATATAGAAGGGCCAGGTTTTGCCCTCGGAGTAGCCTAATAACTAAACCACTGAATTGGGAATCGAGAGATTTGGGTTCCATTCCTGGTTTTACCCCTGTCTGCTGGCTGACTATGGGAGAGTCCTCCCTTTTTCTGTGCCTTTGTTTCTCCAACTGTAAAACGGAGGCAGTGATACAGACCTCCATTGAAAAGTACTTTCACATCAACTGGTGAAGAGCTTGGTAGTACTGTTATTGTACAGGCAGTCCCCGACTTACGCGGATCCGACTTACATCGGATCCGCACTTACGAACAGTGCTTTCTTGCCCCGGAGGTTGAGGTGGCGGATTGCTACCTGTGAGCTCCGGGGCGAGAAAGCCCCGTTCGTAAGCTGCTCCGGTGCCCCCGGCCAGAGCAAAGCCTCAGAAGCGCGGGAACCCGCCGCTGCTGCCGCTTCAGTCCGGGTGCCTGTGGTCTGCTGGGGACCGTCCCCAGCAGACCACAGGCACCGGGACTGAAGCTGCAGCCACGGCGGGGTCCCGCGCCTCTGAGACTTTTCCAGAGCAAAGCCTCAGAGGCGCGGCACCCCGCTGCCGCTGCGGCTCTGCTCCCCATGTCCCTGGTCTGCTGGGGGGGGGGGGCGCAGCTAGTGTGCCCCCCCCAGCAGACCAGGCTTTTATTTTGGACTCTGGGGCAGAGCAGCTGGGGCGCTGCCGATTGGTCCTGCAGCGCCGCTCTGGGCACTACTGGACCAACCCGGCAGCACCCCAGCTGCTCTGCCCCAGGTCCTGATTCAGCCGCTGCTGGTCAGTTTCAGCAGCGGCTGAATCAGGACGCCTGGGGCAGAGCAGATGGGGTGCTGCTGGGTTGGTCTAGTAGCACCGAGGAGCGGCACTACTGGAGCAACCCAGCAGCACCCCAGCTGCTCTGCCCCAGGTGTCCCCAAGTAAGCTTCTGCTGAAACTGACCAGCGCTGACTACAGGAAGCCCGAGGCAGAGTTGCTCTGCCCCGGGCTTCCTGGAATCAGCTGCTGATCAGTTTCAGCAGCAGCTGACTTGGGGACGCCTGGGGTTCTTAAGTTGATTCTGTATGTAAGTCAGAACTGGCGGTCAGTTTCAGCAGCGGCTGAATCTGGACGCCAGTTCCGACTTACATACAGCTTCAACTTAAGAACAAACCTACAGTCCCTATCTTGTACGTAACCCGGGGACTGCCTGTATCTGTGAAATCCTGTTGACTTCGGGGCACTTCATGAGTGTAAATTAAGCCAGAATTAACCCTTTGTCTTTTTGGCCTGACATTCTGTAATGATACAGGTTGAACCTTTCTAGTTAGGCACTCTGGTCCGGCAACATCCATGGTCCGGCATGATTTTTTATAAAATCATAAAAAAATTTCTGTTAAAAGCATTTGTGGAAAATCATGCCAGTCTAGATGCAGCCATATAGTTAAAGCAGTACATCCTCACAAGCGTGGATACAGTTATACTGGTATGAATGGATTTATATGGGTATAGTCTGTTCCCATATGGGATAGGGAATAAACTATACTGATACAAAGCAGATTTTACCAGTGTAACTGTGCCTATACTAGTGGTTATACTGGTATAACTATTTCAGTTTAAAAAAATTATACCTCTGTCAACACTGTTTACAGGAGGAGGAGGAACAGGAATGGGGCCCATATCCACTGATTCATGGCACTCCAAAAGTGCTCGGAGGGAGGGGAGATATAGGACCACTCATGTGGCCCACTCTCTATTTGTGGTTGCCCATCACTGTTCTGGAGCATTCATTCAACATGTTTTACAGTTATTACTGCAACAGCTACGTGTTACCAAGCAACTATCTTGACCAAAAGAAATAGTCAACTTTTTAAACCAGCACCATATTGATGGTTTTACTAACTTATTTATTTATTTGGAAATGAAATCCTGCGGTTTTGGGATTATCTGATAATTATTAGCCAAAAAGCTCAGAAAACAGCCACATTCACCCTCACATTTATAAGTTTTGCAGAAGTTTGTCAAATCAAGGCAGCTAAAGTAAACATGACAAATGTAATTTTGTAGTTCTTAATACCGTTAATCCTTAAAGCATGGAACTAGGAAACCCTTATTCATAGTGGTATTTGAAACCTGTAAGCAATCTCATGTTTCCAATGCTGATTTTCTTTTTATTTCACAAAGAAAACAGTATCAAGGCCGTTTTTCCTGGAATATTACTTGAGGCTATTCAGAAAAAAATACAACAGGAAATTTGGCTCTTTAGACCTAATAATGGTCTCCTTATTGAACAGAGACTTGCTTTTTTTGTTAAACAGATTTTCTTATGAAAGGGTTAGAAGTGAATAAACGACAAGTTCAGGCTCATCTGATTTCTTTTGATTTATGCTGACCTTGCAAGAAAGAGAGGTCGTGCTGTTGGCAGGCAATAAGAACTAATCTGTTACTAACTGAGTAATTAAAAGTGAGGCCTTATATATTTTTGTAGTAAGTTGACAGCATTTTCCATCCCCATGTCATACATACTGTTGCTCTAATCAACATGGTCATGGCATTTAACGCCAAATGACAAGTTTATAAGAAGTCAGATGACAAACCCTGAAATGTGCTGTTCTTTCATCAGATGAATAGTCTGACTATATTGTAAATGGGAGAGAGACTCCACTACAAATTGTCAGCTTGATGTGTACAGTTAAGGACAGTAAACTTTTCCAGTGAATCTGAAGAGTTATATTTGGTTAAAAATGTAGTAGAGCTGTGTTCAGTACAGATTCAGAGTTTTGGCAGAAAAACTTTCATGGGTTTCTGTAGTTTAACTTGTTTGACTTAAGAGTGCTTTATTCTGACACCAGATGTGACAGTATCATTTGATTTCTTATAAAGTTATTCTTTTCTGTTTACCAAATGTCTTATAAAATAGCAGTTTTCAAGTCCTGGTGCCTGAGATAAAAATCATGCCCATTTTGATTCAGGGTATCAGTCCTGCAAGGTATGGAAGTGACACTTCTGACCCAAACCTCAGTCCAGCAACACTCTTAAGCAGCTGCTTAACTTTAAGTATCTGAAGCTTTAGGGGGCAGCTGTGTTCGTCTGTATAGGATAAACTTAAAAAACAAGAAGTGGTCTGGTAGCACTTTATAGACTAACAAAACATGTAGATGGCATTATGAGCTTTCGTGGGCACAGACCACTTCTTCATGTGCCCATGAAAGCTCATGATACCATCCACATGTTTTGTTACTCTATAAAGTGCTACCAGACAATTTTTTGTTTAAGTTTATTTAAATATCTGAGTAGTCTAATTTCAAAAGCACAGTCCTCTGAGAATTCTGAAATTTTACCGTGGCTCCAAATGCAACAATTGCAGAAATCCACCAGGACTAAAAACACTTAATTACATGTTGAAAGCTAAGCATGTGCTTAAATGTATTCCTAAGGCCAGGTTGTTCACTCAGTCCCTTGCAGGGTTAAACCCCAGAAGTTCACACTTTCTGTAAAATAGCTTTCATATATAATGTGGATGATAAGATTTGGAAAACACTGCAAGAAAAATAAGTTAGTATTCGAAATCACACCTCCCATACATGGATGTTGGCACACACTTTTTAAGATGGAGAAGGGAGACAAAGATACACAAGGGTGATCTGTCTCAGGAAGAGTGATACAGTTCTTCCAACTCTGAGCCAGTAAAGACAAATGCTTTGTCTTTCCCTGTTATACACCTTTCCTTTCTTAGAAGAGAAACCACTGTCATGAAAGATTTCAGCAGAGATCTACATTGAACTGAGAAACCTGTGAACATCACCGTCACATCTGGAATGTCCTCCCCATCTCTATCAAAGAAATAACACAATTATTTTCACAGATATCTCATGTGGTTTGAAAAATATAAACACTGCTGTCTTCATCTTTTTCTACTTGATCTTACTCACATGGGTCTTTATTTACAGTGCCTCCATCTATATTTCTAGACATCTGCTATGCTACAAACCATTCTTTCAGTCAAAAGTGCCTACAGTTCACTCCTTCTGTTATCCATTGTTTGTTCTTTATGGCACATAAGTTTCTGTAGCTGTGATAAAATGTGCAAGTACATGTGATGGCAATGAGGTAGGCATTACTGTCAGGAGGAAGATGCCTTCTGTCTTCTGCAAAAGGTAACAGCATAATTCCCCTACCTATGCTTGTGTTTACTTGGGATCTGTGCTGTCATGAAACAGTCTGGAACTATTTGGGAATGGGCACTTCTGCCTAAGAGATGGCTGTGTAAAAAGGCAGATGAAAGACCATGGACAAGCATCATGTGTTTGTTGTGGGCATGAGTCCCAGCCAGAACTGTCAAAATTGAATCTGCCCTCAGTAGGGTTGCCAGATGGTTTAATCAAAAATACCGACCCCCCCCCCCCCCACACACACACACAAAAAAACACCGGAGGGAAAATTCTGTGGAGGAAAATAAAAAAGGGGGAGACCAAATTTGTTGAGTGGAAAAAAAGTACCCCGAGAGTTATTAAGCAAAAATAAAATAAAATAAAATAGCATGGCCCCTTTAAGAAAAGTCTTTAGGCATTTTGCTGGCAGCCATCTTGTTTTCTTGATTGGAGTCAGAAGGCAGCTTTCTTGCAGAACCAGGTAAGCGGGGATGTCCTAGGGGGTGGGGCGGGGCGGGGCTGGGCTGGGCCCGGTTGCTGAATGTGTGTAGGGTTGCCAGGTGTCCGGTATTTTCTGAAGTTTTTTACTGGACAGGAGGCGAAAATATCAGACTGTCCGGGTCAATACCAGACACCTGGCAACCCTAGCTCAGCCTTCTGGTCAATGACCAGCAAATATGTCCTTTCTAATTCAACCTTGGATAAATGAATTTCCAACACGTTTAAAAAAAAGTGTCTGCAGCTTTTTGAGAAGAGTTTTTATCTTTCATTTTAGGGTGGTTATGTTTATTTTTTGTGCTCAGGAAAAAGACATAACAGTGTGGTGCAGGGGCCTTGAAAAAGGTGTTGTATTAGAACTGCCATCCCTGTTTGCATTTCCTACCTGGAGCCGAGCCAGCTTTCCAAAGAATAGGTTGGCAGAGCACCGGGACAGGTTATGCAGCTGTCTGCTGCCTTCCATGGACTGCTGTATGCATAATGCTCCTACTGAATAAAGCAATTAAAGTCCAAATTACAGAAAACACAGGGGTTTGTTTCAGAGCTTTTTATTTGTTGTTCCATTTCCTGTTTCATTCCTACTTAACCTCTGCTCTCTCTACTTCAAAAATAGCATCCATGTGAATTTGGAAACAAACTTCATGTAGATGAGACTGGATTATAAAATATAATATGTACTATATCCTTTACTGTGTATTCCTTTAAAACAGTAACCTCTAATTATTGTTCACTGAATTGGAAAATTTTATTAAACTAGTATGCTTTTTGTAATCATTCACTCCCCCCTCGCCAATATCTTCTCATCTACGGATTTCTCATTTTCATCTCATCAAAAACCAAGTTTGCCCATGATTGCGGTGACTGTGGTGGTATTTGAGGGAAAGAAATGGAAGGAGAATGCTGGTTTGGTGAATCCAGGCTTTTAAAGGCATTTAGGTGCCTACCTCCCACTGAAACTAATAACAGAAAGCAGTGCATGAAACAGTGGTAGTGAGCATACAGAGGAGGAAGCACAATGAATTGCAGCTTTGCTTCACGAGCTGTGTTTCCTTGGGACACTCCTTTTTTTTTTTTTTGCGCAAAGTCACATCAAACGCATTTGTCAATAGAAAGCTAGTTTTATGTGTCTGTCTATATAGGAACATAGGAATTGCCATAATGGATCAGAGCCGAGGTCCATCTAGTCCAGTATTCTATCTCTGAGAATGGTCGGCTACAGATGCTTCAGAGAAAGGTCTGAGAACCCCATACCATACAGATACTGGATAATTCCCAACTCCCCATCATTGGTCTTATCCTGACTTCTGGTAATAGAGTGGCTTAAGGCCTGAAGCATGAGATTTAATGTCCATTCCAGACATTTTTGCTGTCATTCATTATAACTGTCTAATTTATTTTTACAATTTTGCTAACATCTTGGCAAGGAGTTCCACAGTCTAAGGCTATGTCTACACTGCACTCTTATTTTGAAATAACTTACGTTATTTTAAAATATCAGAGTGTGTGTCTACACAGAAGGCCTGTTATTTCAAAATAATTTCAAAATAACGGGCTTCTTACTCCGACATTCCACGAGGAATAAGGGAAGTCGAAGGAAGAGTGTTCTTCCTTCGATTTCCTGCTGCGGAGACAGCACCAAAAGCCGAGTTAAGCTACTTCAACTCCAGCTATGCAAATTAATTTATCTGAAGATGCATATATTAACTGGACTTTAGCCTGCAGTGTAGATGTACCCAAATTGCACATTGTGTGAAAATGCAATTCCTTGTATCAGTCTGGATTGGATATCTTTCAATATAATTGAAAGTCATCTTTTCCTTGTGTTAGGAGACGACAGTTCCCTATCTACCTTATCTGTACTCTTCGTTATTTTATATACATGTCTTCTCTTATTCATCTCCTAAAATAATCCAGTCTTTTCAATTTATCTTCCTATGACAGTTTTTCCATGTCCTTGATCTTACGTATCATACTTCTTTGAAGCTCTGAATTTTGTAATATGCTTTTTTGAGATGGGGTGATCAGGTAAGTTGCTTGACCACTGGGGTAAACATTATTCTGTGGTGGGTCTCTCTCAAGCTCTCCTGTTCTGCTTTGTATAAAATACTTGAGCAGTCATTGGTGCAAGGAGTATATGGCTTTTTAGCCTAATGGTTAAGGCCCTTACCTGGGAAAGGGAAAAATTAAGAAGCGAGGAGTCCCGTGGCACCTTATAGACTAACTGAAGTGTTGGAGCATAAGCTTTCATGGGCAAAGACCTACTTCGTCAGATGCATGTCAGTGGGTCTTTGCCCACAAAAGCTTATGCTCCAACATTTTAGTTAGTCTATAAGGTGCCACAGGACTCCTCGCTGCTTTTGCAGATTCAGACTAACACGGCTACCTCTCTGATACTGGAAAAATTAAGGTTATGCTTATGTACCAGTGACTATTTAGTTTTTGATACAAAATAGAATGGCTTTAGCAAGGAGCTTGAGAGTCATTGCCCACTGGTGAGGGCCATCTAGTAGAGTGCAGGAGACTCAAGTTCAAATCCTTTCTCCACCTCAGTCAGAGGGTGGAATTGATGCTGGGTCTCACAAATGAGTATCATAACTCAGTGGCTAACAGGTACATTTACAATATATTTAAAAAGTTGTATTATGGATAAACCAGAGTGTAATTTTTTTCAGCCTTTTTGATTGGCCAACTTTTTTCAAAATTTAGTTTCCATTTGACATATGCTCAGGGTAGGCGATAAACTTTGCTAGGACCTGGGCAGTATTTGCGTGGGGGCCCGACTCTGGGCCCCCTGGAAGGGATGGGGCTTCTGGCAGTAGGGGTGGGACTAGGAGCAGCCAGCCCTCAGTGTTGCTTGAACCACACTGCACCTCTCCCACACAACCCTTCATGCTGCCCGGACTTTGTCATGCTGGGCTCTGGTGGTGATCTAAGTGATGCAAATCCAGTTGCTGCTGCTGGGCCCATTTTAAATGTCTGGATCCCCTGGCAACTGTCCCCTTTCCTCCCCCTCCCTGTTGGCAGCCCTTCTTACACTTGGTTTCAAGTGGAGTGCCCCAAGGATCAGTTCTATGGCCGGTTTTATTCAATATCTCCAATAATGGAGTGGATGAGTGGATGGATTGTACCCTCAGCAAGTTTGCGTATGACACTAAGCTTGGTGGAGAGGTAGATACGTTGGAGGGCAGGGATAGGGTCCAGAGTGACCAAGACAGATTAGAAGGTTGGGCCAAAATAAAACTGATGAGGTTCAACAAGGACAAGTGCAGAATTCTGCACTTGGGATGGAAGAATCCCAAGCATTGTTATAGGCTGGGGACCGATTGGCTAGGTAGAAGTTTAGCAGAAAAGGACCTGGGTATTGCAGTGGATGAGAAGCTGGATATGAGTCAACAGTGTATCCAAGAAGGCTAATGGCATATTAGGGTGTATTAAGCATTGCCAGCAGATCTAGAGAAATGATTATTCCCCTTTATTTGGCACTAGTGAGGCCACATCTGGAATACTGCATCCAATTCTGGGCCCCCCACTATAGAAAGGATGTGGACGCATTGGAGAGGGTCCAGCGGAGGGCAACCAAAATGATTAGGGGGCTGGAGCACTTGACCTATGAGAAGAGGCTGAGGGATTTGGGCTTATTTAGGCAGCAGAAGAGAAGAATGAAGGAAGATTTGATAGCAGCCTTCAGCTTCCTGAAGGGAGTTTCCAAAGAGGATGGCGCAAGACTGTTCTCAGTAGTGACGGATGGCAGAAGAAGGAGCAATAGTCTCAAGTTACAGTGGAGGAGATGTAGGTTGGATATTAGGAAAAACTATTGCACTAGAAGGGTGGTGAAGTAGTGGAATAGGTTACCTAGGGAAGTGGTGCAATCTCTATCCCTAGAGATTTGTAAGTCTCGGCTTGACAAAGCCTTGGCTGGGATGATTTAGTTGGGATTGGTCCTGCTTTGGGCAGGGGCCTGGACTCAATGACCTCCTGAGATCTCTTCCAGCTCTATGATTCTATGATACACTGATTTATTTTTTTCCCTAATTTTCAGAACTACGAGTGAACCCAAATCGATTATTCTCTCTATGCCACATTCAAGCCACCCATAAGAATTTTATTTGTAACTTTTGTGGCTTTTCTGTGTGTATTTTAAGGCATCCAACAGAATCTTCTTGAATTCACCCTGTAGGACATTTAGGCTATTATTATTTTCATACGTTTTCTAGAAATAGCTGTTACGCTCAGATTTTAAAGGTATTCGGGCACTGCTGCAGTCAATGGTGTCATGCCTAATTTATTTAGGAGCCTAAATCTCATTTTCAAAAGGAATTTTGGCAGTTATGAGCCACAATCCCATTGATACTCTGTTGCTAACAACACGCTAAGTGAGCTGTATAACATGGACTTGTGCCATTTTAATTCGGAGGGAAGTAATCATTGTCAGTTCTAAACTCCATCCCTCCCATCCCCACCGCAACATGACTGAAACTAGAAGGTGATGGCCCATTCCACTACATCTGGTATTTCTTAGAGATGTTCTTTAGACTGTTAAAACAATTGAACTAATTTGCATTTTTCTTGATTATTACATAATTTCTTCGACTACCTCATGTATCATTAGAGAGCCTAATCTAGTGGTACTATTGGCTCTGCTACAAGCATGAAGGACTAGAAATGTGACAAAAACGATTCTGTTATTTGGCATTTAAGCATTTAGACACTGAGCTTCTGAACCTTCTGACATTCAGCCAACAATTAGTTACACGATGATCAAGTAAAGTGGTTGGCAGTAGCATTAAGATTAAATCTGAACACCCGTAGATCTAGGGACAAGATTCCAAATCTGAACAGCTACGCCCATCTGTGGTTGGCTGCTGAACTTTTCCAGGGCTCTAATATAGAAAAATGTCTAGAATGTTGTCTTTTGGAGGAGTTATAAAGTATTTGGATGAGTCTGTTTTAATTTTTTGAATGTTTGCCTCTGGTTTTCTTTAAGAATATATTTGTTTTTGTTTAGCAATTCCTTTATAATAACTTGGCATTCTTTATGACTAAAGACAAAGGAGCTTTTGCGATTGTTTCCAGAATTTACTAATCCATTCTGAAGCAATTTCTTTCCAAAATGTAAAAGAGACTTCAAGTTATTCTAACAGGAAGAAGGTAGCTGAGATCTGGAAGCCATGTCTGGAACATTCTGCAAGAAAAATAGGCACTGGTAATTGTATGTCTTAAATGAGTAATTTGTTTTGGAGAAAGGCTTCTGAGATTGATGTTTTTGAGATATGAACCTGAAATGGCTGTTTCCTATGAGTAATAGTGGAAGTTGTTCTGTCTAGGCAGAGGAATTACTGGTATTCTAGTTTTACATTGTGGAGAGGATCATGACAAGTGTAAGAAATAGAACATTTTGCAAGATTTTCTATTTGCTTGGCATGTGATACAGAACCATTGCCAAAAATATTTTTCCCATTAAGTTCATTTGGAAAATATATCCACATCATATTGGTGATCTCTGATCTATTTTTTTCAGCACCCACTTTGAAGAGAGTCCTATATTTGGGTTTAAATTATCTGCATTCCACTTACCGTATTGCAGGGAAATTTAAAAATCCCAAACAATTCCTTAACCACCTAATATCCTTCAAGCATTCATTGCTACAGAATAGAGTATTGGTCTTCTTCACAAGCTATTTCAGTTTGCACCAAATCTGAGATTTTTCTGCTTAATGTGTTAGATCTTGAAAGAGTGCTTTGTTTATACATAGTTACCTCCATAGTAGAGAATGTGGACAGAGCCCTTTCTGGAGCTGATGAAATGGTATCACAAATAGGAGTATCAGCAATAGCAGTTTGTGGGATAGCACTTGAATGAGCAACAAAAGAACAAAACTGAGGAAACCATTAAACTGATAAGCTGGGGAAAGTCTTTATTGTCTTCAGTTTACAATGGGGAAACTAAAATACAAAGCAATATGGTGTTTTTTGCCAGGTCACGGAAGAATTCAGTGGCAGAGCCACAAATAAAATCACTATATTCTAACTCCATGTTCTGTGCTTTTGCCATATCATTGCCCACTTCATCATTATTCATTTATTTCTTTACTTTGTGAGGAATGGAGAATGCTAAGGTAAAAATGCACACTTTCCTTTAAACTGCCTTACACACTGGACCCTGCTTTGTAAAAGCATCATTAGAACTGGTTGGCAAAAAGATGGGTATGTTTCTTGAAAATCTCATAAAAAATCGTTCCCTGCCTCCAGTCCATCTCTAATCATTGTACACTTCAGGAGGTTATTTATACATCAATGAATAAAAAGCAAACATTTAACTGCCCCAAATTAACTCAACAACTCAAAATATTTTTCTGTCCAGGGCTGAAATCCATTCTAAATTTTGCATTCTGGCAAACCCTGCAGTAACAGTAATGTTTGGCTCTCTTGGTAATGATGACTGTACACTCACATATAAAAGCAAATCTGTAGAAAGTATGTTCTAATGACCGGGGAGTTCAGCTGTTGGGAATTGTGCAGTTAATTTCAAACTTTGTGTTGCAGATGTTGGTATATGCTTTGAACACTGGGGCTATGTCTAGACTACAGAGTTCCTGGGAACACGTCTGCCCTTCCGACATTTTTTGCAAAACAGCAGATGTGCTCTTCCATGCCACAAGGAAGAAGGGTTCTTCTGAAAGAGGAAGTTTCTCTGAAATTTGGCCCTGTGTAGACGGGCCAAATTTCAAAAAAGTCTCTTCTGACAAAACTATTGGGAAAAGGTATGCAAATTGCAGAGTGCAATTTGTGTACCTTTTTCAAATAAAAAGCGGCAGTGTAGACATAGCCTTTGAGAGAGAACAAACTATTCCTACACCTGAATAATCATGTGTCCTTTTTAATTATTTGCCTAGTTTCCCATCTTAAGGTCATACAATATATTTTTGATAGGAAGGATGATCGGAATTTGGCAGTATCATGTCGTCTAGCCGGTTGGCCTCAGTTTTTAGTTTACAGTTTGACTCAAAGCTCATTTAGTAGAGTGTTACCCTGAAAATACTTCACTGGTAGGTGAAGGTGTACACAGACAAACTGCAGAGCTATTGGTATTTTTGGTGTTCTCGCTTTCCTAATTTTAAAAATGTTCCTAGTAATTGTGATCAGTGTAGACAGTGCAATTTAGTTAGTTCAATTTAGTTAGTTCCTTCTGCTCACTGGATAACTGTCAGAGATGTGAATGCCAAGCTTAGTTGTGGAGGATATTTTCCAGCAGTAGCATGTGGTTCTCTTTGGCGGACACCTCTCAACCGTTTTGTTGGCAGCTGTTAAGTAGCCTCTGGATCTGTTATGTGGTAAGACTACTGAGGGGCTTCTGATCTACATATTTCTCTGGAAACAATTTTAGTGAGCTATCTTTGATTCTGCAAATGCTCATTTGTTCTGTATTTATTCATTTGGTTCCAAAACCCACATAAGTCTGTGACTGCATACAGATCCTTTTATAGCCAAAAGAGCAATTTTATGGACTAGAATTCAATGCAGATACTTGTTTTCCCCACTCAATACATTTCTCACTTGTATATCATCTTTTCTGTGAGAATCAGAAAGTAGTTTCCCTCCACTCTGGAATAAATCATGCACAACGTAATGTAATTATGGGCTAGATTCTAGCTGTTCTGTGTAGTATAAAATTAAGGATGCACAATGCCCCTTTCCCTCTCCTGAGACCATGTAGGAACCTACAAGAAATGAGGAGCAGCCAAACAGGTTGAGGGAATGATGAGGGTTCTTCTCTCTCCCATTTCAATGCTGAGCTGAATACCCATGATGGTGCTGCACCCTTTTCAAGTTGTAGAGGTGATTGCATTTGAGTGCGCCGTCTCCAACACCCTGGAAGCATCCCGTCTCTCTCTGCCTTCTCCACAATCCAGAACACTTCTTATCATTACTTTCCAAGCATACCCACTTCTTTGAAGGGCTGTTTCAAGTGAAGTAACCAGGGGTATGTCTACACTACCCTCCTAGTTTGAACTAGGAGGGTAATGTAGGCATACCGCACTTGCAAATGAAGCCCGGGATTTGAATTTCCCGGGCTTCATTTGCATGAAGCCGGCTGGCGCCATTTTTAAATGCCGGCAGTTCGAACCCTGTGCCGCACGGCTACATGCGGCACGGAGTAGCTAGTTCGAATTAGGCTTCCTAATCCGAACTAGCTGTACTCCTCATTCCACGAACTGCCGGCATTTAAAAATGGCGCCGGCCGGCTTCATGCAAATGAAGCCCGGGAAATTCAAATCCCGGGCTTCATTTGCAAGTGTGGTATGCCTACATTACCCTTGTAGTTCGAATTAGGAGGGTAGTGTAAACATACCCTATGTAAGTACATCTCCTATTTCCTATTGGTAGGCAGATGCTCTACACACAGTGCTTGTATTTATACTTATATGGCAAATTTCTGTCCAAAGATCTCAAAATGTTTTAGAAACACAAGTTAGTTAAACCTCAAAAAATCCTTGTGATTTAGAGAATTGTCCCAGTTAGATGTATGAAGAAGCTGAGATGTTGTGAAGGCAAGAAGTCCATACAGAACCACGAACAAATCTGATATTGAAAATAAAATCTCACTGAACATTGCACTGTATACGTACCTATTCCTGCAGCTTGCTATCACTTTCTGTTTCAGAACTGGGTGCATTCGAATGCTTTGTAGTACACTTCATATTGTGTTTATAGCATTGCAGATAAATCTACTGCAATCAGCACACAGCCTCACTGTGACTTCCTCCATTTAAAACTGGCATAGGAGTCATGAGTGTGACACTTGCAAAAAAAGCAAACATCATTCTGAGAGGCATTAACAGGGATGTGGTAAGGAAGACATGAGAAGTAATTCTTCTGCTCTACTCTGCACTATTTAGACCTAAGCTGGAGTATTGTGTCCAGTTCTAAGCACCACATTTCAGTAAAGATGTGGGAAACTATCCAGAGAAGAACATAAAAAATGATTAAAGGTTTGCAAAATATGACCTATGAGGAAAGACTGAAAGAACTGGGCTGATAGCTTTCAGGTACCTAAAAGCGTATTCAAAGGAGGTGGGAGAAAAATTATTCTTCTTAACCTCTGATAGGACAAGAAGCAATGGGCTTAAATTGCAAAAAGGGAGGTTTAGATTGGACAGTAGAAAAAAACTCCCCAACTGTCAGGGTGGTTAAGCACTAGAATAAATTGCTTAGGGAAGTTGTGGAATAACCTTAATTGGAGATTTTTAAGAGCGGGTTAGACAAACACCTGTCAGGGATGGTCTAGATGAGTGGTTCCCAATCTTTTTGATATTGGGGACCAGTAAACCCATTCACAAGCTTTGAGGACCGGTAACATTTATTTGCATATTTGCATATTCATTAAACAAATAATGAATATGCAAATGAATTGTGTTGCTGGCCCTACCTGTCCGGTGGGTTGTTCCACCCCTCCTCCTGGCCCCAATCCTGGCTGCTTTATCAGCCGGTGCCAGCTCCCACGGCTGTGTCCGGCGCCAGGAGTTCTGTGTCGATGCACACGGTGCCCGGGTCCTAGCGCCTTGGGTCCTAGCGCTTGGTGGATCTAGCTCCGCGCCCAGGAGCATGCCCGGCAGAGACACCATGGCAGCGGGCTATCTCCCAAGAGGGCCGCGCCACCGCACTCGGCAGTGTGGGGTGCTGCTACCTCGTCACACAAATTAATAGGATCATGCGTGATAATTTTTCTAAGGACCAGTATTTTTTTTTCTAAGGACCAGTACTGGGCCGCAGACCACACTTTGGGAAACACTGGTCTAGATGATTGGTTCTGTCATCAGTGTAGGGACTGGACATGATTACCTCTTGAGATTTCTTCCCATTCTATGATTCTACCTCTCTCCTTTGGAGATGTATGAAAAAGTATGGCAGTGGTTGTCATCCCAAGTACATAGCTCATTGTCAAAGTTCTCAAAAAACATAGGCTCTCCTTTACATACTGGCATCATGTTAGAAATTGCTGTACCTCTAAGATAAATGCATTGTCAAAGCAGTGAAGCTGTTTAATGCCGTCCAGGAATTATTGCTTTTTCTATATTAACATGATGAAAATGTTTGGAGTTTTACTGATTTTTTTTTCTGCTTTCAATGAGATTCAGACACACAGGCACCGAAGAGCTAACTTGCTGGGACTTCCATCTGCCAACATATGGGAGTTCTTATCAATAGTTTGTTGTAGCAGGGACTTCCAAAATATGGCCATGAAATTGTCTTTTAAAAACCTTGCCCTTAGAGTTACTGGTCATTAGGATTCTCAGTATATCTTCCTAGACAGTTTTTTACTGCCCTGTGTCAAGATATCAGTGCCAACAGATCTACTTGTCTTTAAAGTTAAGTAGGTTCAATATCTCTGTGAAGTGTTAAGATTCATTTTTCAGGGTGCACTAGGCACAATAGATTATGATTTCTCTCGAGGCAAAATAATACGAAGGGAACCTAGTCATCAAGCTGGCAATTGAGCCTTTAGGTTAGAATTTTTCTTCCAGTGGCCTGTCTAGACAGGAGTACTGTGTGCTCTTACCTGCTTTGAATTGGTGACTGCAAACGTTATGCAGATAGCAACAGGATGAGGTGGTCTCAGCTCCACACAGTGCACTAGAGTACAAGGGTTCTACAGTTTGGACCGGATGGAGCATTATGTAAATTTGCAGTGCCTGCATAATAGCAGTTTTCTGAGTAATTCGGACTCTTTCAACGCTATTTTCTCACCTAATTGCTGCTGTTCGCATGTCTGCCTAGAGACCAGGAATGCCTGTCAAGCTAAGTTACTGCAGTTAATTATGTAGAGCCCAGTCCTGAAAGCTTTCCTCACACCAGTAGTCCCCTTGAAGTTGCTGGGATTACTTGAGTCACTACAGATTTCCAGGGTTGGCCTTTTATAGTGTAAAAATCTGAGGGTCATAGTCTCACCTCCCTGTTCCTTGAGTGAAGAGCCTTGTGCTTCATTCCTCAGCTGAGCTTTTGCCTTCTAAGTCCCTGACATCAGACAGTCCAAGGCTATGAGATTTCATAACTTCCATGCCCAGACTAAACTAGGTAAATATGTTGCTATCAAACAGATCTCTCATTGGTTGCACTGCCTGGAGCCTGTTCCCTTATGTCCACACACACAACAGCTGTGTCAGCAATATTGATTGACTGCACTAGTCAGTAGCAACACGTGTAAGGAGACCGTAGCTCCCATCCAGACAAAGTAATGGAGTCTCAGCTTGTTCTCCTAACCCTATCCCTCAGTGCTATGCCTCACATTCAGAAATTACCCCGAAGTCCCTGCTCCTGTCAACAGTGCTGGGTACTATGTGGCATGTATTTCAGGAGTCCCAAGATGCACTGGTAAGGTGCACTTAGAGTGTTGCTGAAGCAATATGGCTTCAGTCTGAAAGAGTGTGACTGGGTGGCTGCACTTGGGTAACCACAAGCTGTGCAGAAAACCAGTTCCTGAAAAAGTGTCCCTGCAAGTCTTCTCTCTTGGGGTACGTCTAAACTACATTCTGTTTTCAGAAGAGGATGTGCAAATTCTGTGAGAATTTGCATATTTTCTTCTGATCTCACTTTCAAAAGCAGAGCTTTCAAAAATGAAAGTAGTCTGAACATTTTTTTGGGGGGAAAAAACCATGTAAACCTAATTTTTTAAGGAAGAGCAGTTTTTTCGAAAAAGGGTTTTTTTTCCGAAAAAAAAGCTACGCTTTCAAAAGTGAGATCCTACGGAATTTGCATATCCTCTTTTGAAAATAGAGAGTAGTCTAGACATAGCCTTGGAGTTCAGTCCTGAAAGGTGCGAGGCACCCTCAAGGAGAGAGCTGCCAACAGGCCTTCACATGGTCACACCCTTCGTATGCTACCTTTTATGCAGTGATGTATTTTGTGAGAGAACAATATGGGATCTAAATATCATAGACTAAAAACAATGTTACTGGATTAGTGGCAATCTCTGAAATCAAGACACTGAAAGTTTTAAGGTGATATAAGACAACAGAAAATCATCTGTAGGAGGCAAATACTGTGGTTACTATGACAACTAACAGTAGAAAAAAGATTGGAAACAATTTTGTTTCTGCAATGCCATGGAGATTAAAAAAGTAATCAAGCAATAAAATGGGAAGCTACTGCTATGGTGATAGTAGTGTGGGAGTGAAAAATGATGGTTTAAATGTGTATTAACTAGTAATTAGATAAAATTACTGTCTTCAAATATAGGGAGATCACAGATGTATCCTTTCATTGATTTTGATAATACTAAGATCTCTACACATAAAAATGCCCAAGGCATAATTTATTTAACAAATAATCAGTTTGCTAAATCATTACAATATTAAAAATTATGAAAATCCTACAAGATAGGCAACAATCTAAGATAGGTAAGAGACATTGAACAAGGGCCTCGATTAAAAACACCATTAATTTATTGCATGTAAACATCAGATGTTTTTAAATGACTCCAAAAAGCACACTACAGTTCTTATACACATCTTCTCCTTAATGTGCCAAAGAAGAAGAATGCAGAAGAAAACAAACAATACTTGGAGGAAAAAAATTAATAAACAACAATGATCTTGTAGCACTGTAGGGTATGTCTACACTACAGAGGAAGATCAAAGCTGCCACTGTTGATCTTTCAGGGTATGAATTAGCAGCTTAGTTAAGACCGCTAATTCAAAGTGAGAGGGGCACTCCAGTCAATGCTGGTAGTACTGCTTCCACAAGGAGTAAGGGAAGTCAAAGGAAGAGTGTTCTTCCCTTAATTTCCTGCAGTGTAGACAGTGCCAAAAGTCAAGTTAAGTATTTTGATTTCAGCTATGCAATTATCATAGCTGAAGTTGCGTATCTTAACTCAACTTTGTCCTATAGCATAGACATACCCGTAGGATGTCTTCATTCTTGTAGCACAAGACAGGAAGTCTCGGGGTGAATTTCTGGACCCGTTAAAGGCAGTGGCAAACTCCTATTGACATCAATAATGCCAGAATTTCACCAAGGGGTTCTTTCCCTGGCTATATTAATTTGCTAGTTGCAGTCCAGCGAACAGTTTCTCACATATATGTGCATGCCTATGCTTTACCTAGAGGAAGTCACCTAACTTCTGTGTGTCTCACTCTTTTCCAAATGTGTTTTTTTTATTACAATACTTTCCACTCAAGGGATTTTTAAGGATTAATTAATGTTGGAAAAGTGTTTGGAAATCCTTGAAAGAAAGGTGCCATAAGGCATACTACCAGTGGCCAACAAGCAGTCCAGATGGTTAATAGTAAACAATGCTGCAGCAAAGTTTGCCCCACATTTAAAAAAATACTGTATCACCAGTTTGAAAAGTTGTAGGGATTACTTCAGAACACACCACATATAACTAAGGACTATATGATATGGCATAAAATACACCTGCATTAATGGAGGGAAAACAAGCAGAGAACAGAACGTTTTTGAAAACACATTTGGGATTACTATAACAACCTGGTTGTTGCCTACAATTATATTTCCCAAAGGCATCACATTTGTTGAGTCTGCATGACTGTAAATGGGAACGCAGCAGGAAAGAATGTTTATATTTTGTAACTCTCAGACAGCAGCCCACACAGCCAGGAAAATAACTGCATAGAAAGGAAGAGAGACATCTAAATTGTTTTTCAAAAGCTTCCTCCAACACTAGAGCAGGTTGGGATTCATGTAGCCATTCCCTATATGGCCCTAGAACTGGCTGGAGCTCAGAATTGGGGGAAAGGAACAATGACAAATGATGGGCCAAATTCTGCTCAATTTGTTTTCACTTTGTCATCAGTGGGACTGCCTGTCTAAGCAAGATTGAAAGATTTTGCATTGTTTATGCATATCCATATAGTGGTTAATAGGAAGCAAAGCAATTCCTTTTGAGTCAATTTGTATAGATTTCTGTGTCTCTTAGTTTCAAACAGTTCCATTTCTTCAAGAAAATGAAGCAAGAGGCATCAGTGAATGTTTTTGTGAAATGTTTGATAATTCTTTACATAGATACTGGCCATGCCGGTCAAGCTAAATGTTTCTTAACTGCAAATCCCTATAAAAAAGGGAAGACCAGCTAAGCATAATTTGAAATTATTCTAGGTCCTGACGCTTTGCATTTCTACATATGGTCAGAATGCAAGGTTATTCACTTAGAGACCTGAATGAATTAGTTCAAGATTTGACATTTTTCCCATTTCAGGAAAACAAAATAAAATGGTTCTCAAAGGATCTTTATTTTAAAAAAAAGTCAATGCTCTTACTCATAGGCAGCACGAAGTATAGAATTCCAGTATGGTGCCTGGGGAATTACACATATGTCGTGTTTTCCCTGCCCTTTATAGAGTGACTCACAGGCACACACTTTCATATTGCTTCCTGAGCACTACACTGCTACTCTATTGTACTCAACTTGTCACAGCTGGGGGAGGTGAAATGACAACCAGACAGATGCAGAGCCCCATTCCTTAGCCTGTGTGAGGAACTGTACCAGTAGATGGCATTATTTACATATCCATGACAGGGCTGAATTTTCAAATTTGGCTTTTAATTGTGAAACACTTTTGGATGCACCATTTAACACATGTAAGGCCTGATTTCAGAAGTTCTGAATCCTCCGCAGCTCCTATTGACTTCAGCTGGCATTGAGGGTGCTCGTCAGAGTTGAAGACCGTGCCATAATGGCAACTTGTCTCAAGAGCTATGGACCACTGTCATGTGTGGTCATGTCACTGGGGCTGGGACTTAAAGGCAAGTCTCTTGCTCATCACTCTTGTATCTCACACCTTTATTAAAATAGTGATAGAGATGCAGCCGTGTTAGTCTGGTGTAGCTGAAACAAATCTGAGGAAGTGGGCCTGGCCCACGAAAGCTCATCACCTAATAAACCATCTTGTTAGTCTTTAAAGTGCTACCTTTATTAAAAGACCCCAACATTACAAGCCACTGTTGAAAAGTTGGACCCAAGTTGCCTGTTATCAATAATACATCAGTTTCAAATCAAAATTCTGACTCCCTTATGTAATGTTATAGTTATTCCTATTAAATCTGCCAAATAAACATGTTCTCCTATTTCTCAGTCAGTTATTGCTTTTACCTAATCCACTTGTAATTTACCCAGTGCCAGGATCCTAAGCACTGTGCAATGAAAAGGATGCAAAATATCTTTTCAAGCTTCCCAAAAACTTTTTATCTGTCAAGTGCAATGTAAGACCTCTACAGACATAGGGAACTGAGTGCCTCTATAAAGGAATCACACCCCAATTGATGAGAGGATTTAGGACTGGGGAGGAGGGACCCAAATCTGTCCTGCTGGATCCTTCAGTTTGGCCCCTGAGCTCCTGCCAGGGAGTAGGTTCAGGACAGCCATGCCCAGGAGACAGCCCAGCTCTTGGGCAGTGCAATTGGTGATCTAGTTGCCTGGGGAGGCTAGCCCCGGCACTTCTATTGCCCTTCTCCCACCGCCTCAGCTCTCCAGTACCTGGGCTGCATGCTCACTGCTAGCCCCAATGCTCCACGGTGGTGCCCTTGCCAACTCTGGCCAGGCAGCAGGGCTGCAGTGCTGCCAGTCCTAGTGCTACAGGTAATGCAGTCAGGGGGCAGGAAGCATGGGTGTGGGATGGGGCAAGGTCCCACGTGTGCAGTCAAGGGGCAGGAGCAGAGAAGGTTGGATAAGGGTTAGGAATAGGGGGTCAGAGGGTGGGAAGCAGGGAGGCTATTTGAGGAGGCACGACGTCTTCCAGCCTTCCTTACCTGGCACTTTATACGATTTCAGTACCCAATGTGGTTCTCGGGCCAAAAAGTTTGCCCACCCCTTACTCAGGATTAATAGTATTGTTGGGTAATTTAGAACATACAGAGCAGGTCATATTCACTGCTGTGAACAAATGGGCACAGCTCCATTGAAATCTGGGTAGCAATTAACTTATCCGGAATTACTTTTCTGTATTTAACCTGTAACATAAATGTAAAGAAACAAAGCATTCATCCTGCCATTAGCGCTGCAATCGATTCAAATACAGAAGTATGAGGATGGAGCTGGGCAAATTTTTACAGACTGAAATTGTATCAGCTTCTTAGTGCTTCCTTAATGTAAGTTTTCATTTAACAAATTTACCCAAGAGAGATTACATGGGAGTTGTGTTAAGATCAGTCACTTTAAAAGATGTTGCATCAGGGATGAATTTGCTCTGTATGTTGATATTAATAATTTACAGACAAAGTAATACAATCTTCTTTTAGGCAGGAACACTTGGGTAGATTACTAATGTGCACTGGAATAATGGGGTTTTAAACTGGTTTAAACGCAAGCTCCATAAGAATAAAATGTTCCATCCATGTACTTTGAATCTGGACAACTGAGATTTACCAGTAGATGGTGCAAATCATCTTGATTTGGTTTCAGTCTGGAATATATTGAGTAAATAATTGTTTGATCTTGCATTAAAATTTTCTTATTTATAGCTACTGAATTCGTTAACTAAATGATGATATTCAAATTATATTTTTATTGTTTGTCCACTTAAGAGCCAAGGCTTAACATATTGATAGATAAAATCTTGAACAGTCCTTACACAGGTAAAAAATCTCAATACAGAGAGACAACTTTTACCCTTAATCCTATTTACACAAATCCTGTTGACTTACCAGGGCAAAGGCTAAGGGATTTGAGCCTATTGTGTTTTATTGGCTGATATATAGGCTTTTGTTTTATTTTCTGTTCAGGAGAAGCAGATGCTTAAATCTTACATGCTGGTTAATTAAAACACCAATTGATTAAAATCATGATCCCATGCTAGTGTCTTCAAATCTCCCTGGTATCAGCTCAAGGCATTCAACACTTGGCAAAATCAAGCCCTAAATTTTTATCACAAACTATGGAGAAGCCAAAAAAGAGTAATTGAGACAAGACCGCTGCCTAACACTCATTTCTCATGTTGATCTAACATACACAACTTTAACTACACAAATAGTGTAGCTGAAGTTGATGTGATTTCCACAGTGTCTTCTGCATGGTAAGTTTGGCGAGGACTGTTCTCCTGTCGACCCCGGCTACTCCTCTCATCCTGGTGGAGTACTGGAGTTGATGGGCGAACACTTGAAAGTTGATTTATTGCATCTAAGGAGAAAAGATAAATTAACTGCTGGTGGATCAATCATTGCAGAGTTTATCCACTATGCAGTGAAGACAAGCCCTAATAAGCAGACATGTTTTGGCAGGGAGAGCTTAACCTGGTAGCTGGGCAAATGCAGCCCTTATCCTCCAGACCATAGTCAAAATGCGGAGTGGCTGGGCAGTCACTCTGTGGCTGTCATTGCAACTCCTGGCCTATACAGTAGCAGCAGCTACAGCCAACTATGGTCTCTGCATATAGGGCTTTTTACCAGAAGAGCCATTTAGGTTACATACCTACCAGCCTCATCCCTACCCTTTTTTTAAGGGATTTGTTGCTCTTTCCAGCAGCAGGGCAATGCAACAGGCTGTTGCTTTTGTTCTTTTAAATTACTTCACTTGGATTGATTTTTGTCTCTCCACCATGTTTTCTGAATCATTTTCCTACAACCTGTTGGCTGCATAAGAACACCATAATGATTCCATTGCATTTCAGGGCCTGTACAAGGACAGGCTTTACCTCTGAAAGAACATGGTCCATATGCATTTCTTACAAATGGAGACAATTTTAAAGAGAGAGAGAAAGGTAAGAAAACAAAAAAGTAGCCAGATGTGCTAATTGGACCTGCTTTAAAGTTCATTGTGTCAACCATATGAAGGCATAATTTGATTCTGTTACTCAGCAAAGAGATTCAAAATCAACCCGGCTGTGTTTTGAAAGATCAGAAATAATTGGATGACACTTGCTAGGAGGACTGGATTCACACGAACTTGAAACAGTGCTACTCTAATAATTGAAAGACAGATCTTGACTAATTATCCATGGGAGAAAAGAAAAGATGATCCCTCCCTCTTACAAATAAGGTTCAAATTCCTCTTGAGCTGAAGAGTTTGTGTAACTCAGACCCATAATTCCTCAGTTCATAAACTTCCAAAAAGAGCAAATTAAATTCTGCAAGGCTACGTCTGCATTGCAGGCTTCTTGTGCAAAAACTGTTTTGCGCAAGAGTTCTTGCTCAAAAGTTATTGTGCAAGAGCGCATCCACATTGGTCAAAGTGCATCGCAAAAACTACGTGGTTTTGCACAAGAGAGCATCCACACTGGCAGAGCGCTCTTGCACAAAGACTTCTCCCCGGAACTACTTTGGACAGGGCAAAAGGGCACCAGGACCTTCTGGGGGCGGAGGCTGGAGCTCCTCTGAGACATGTGCTTAAAGGATCTCCGTGGACAGCCGTTTCTCTGCTACTGTGTGCTTTGGGACCTCTTGTAGGGACTGAAAGCTGTAGCAGTGCCTGTTGTGGTTGCCCTCTGCCTCTTTGGATACCACAGCTTGTGCCCTAGTGCTTTTATGAACTTTTGCCTTCTCCTTGCTGTGCCATGGAGCCAGGGCTGACCCTGTGCCTTCTCTGGCCCCAAATGGCCATTTTGGAGTACTGTACTTGCAGCTGCTGCTCCGTGCTGCCTCGCTACTCCTGTATGAGCTTGATGCCGAGCTCACTCTGGACTCCTTCTCCCTGGATGTGACGGCTTTGCTGTGGCATTCTTACCTGACTGTGGAGAGGCATTACTGGAGACTCAACACCAGTTCCGACTGGTGGGACCGGCTGGTCCTGCAGCAATGGGATGACCAGCAGTGGATACAGAACTTCAGGATGCAGAAGCAGACGCTTCTGAAGCTGTGTGGCCGGCTCGCCCCTGTGCTCCTGAGATGTACCACCTAGCTGCGGCCCATCATTCCTGTCAACAAGAGGGTCGCCATCACCTTGTGGCCACCCTGGACAGCTACTACTCGGTGGCACACCAGTTCAGGGTGGGCAGGTCCACAGTGGAAGCTGTCTTGATAAAGGTAAGGACCTCAGGCGGGTGGGGTGGGAAGGGCTGCACTCCCTGCCCAGGGGAAGGGAAGACTCCAGGCTGGATGGGCGGAGGGGGGAGACGGGGAGTGGGGGAAGCCCCTCACTCAGGGGCTTGTGCTGTCCCTCCCTCACACAGGCCTGCTGGTATGGGGGAGGGGCTCTGGGGCGAGGGGGCCCTGGTGTATGTGGGGAGAGAGGCTATCACAGGGGGGCAGGCACCCTCCCAGGACTCATGCACCTGCTCTGCCTCATTTGGTGCATTTTCTGTGTTTCAGTGTGCCCTTCTGCAAGTTGTCAGAGCCATCAACGACATCCTGCTCCAGAGGGTCATCCGCCTGCAGGACGTGGACGCAACTGTGGCTGGCTTCGCTGCCCTGGGGTCCCCCAACTGCGGGGAGACGTGGATGGGACCCACATTCCCATCTGTGCCCCAGAGCATTGAGCAGCCCATTTCATCCATCAGAAGGGGTACTTTTAGATGGTGCTCTAGGCCCTCATGGACCACCGTGGCCGCTTCACAGACATCTATGTGGGGTGGTCTGGCAGGGCACATGACACCCGCATCCTGAGAAACTCCAGCCTGTATCGCAGGATGGAGGCAGGCACTTTCTTCCCTCAGCAGTAATTGATGGTTGGGGATGTCTGCATGCCACTCTGCATCGTGGGGGACGTAGCCTACCTCCTCGTGCCCTGGCTGATGCGGCCCTACACTGGACACATGGACCCCGGGTGGGATCGTTTCAACCACCACCTGAACCGGGCCCGCAACCAGGTTGAGTGCGCCTTCGAATGTCGAAGGTGCCATTCTGTTGTCTGCTCACCCGTCTCAAAATAGGTGAGCAGAACGTCGCAGAGGTTGTTGCAGCATGCTGTGTGCTGCACAACATAGTGGAGTGGAAGTGGGAGGCCTTCCTCCCGGGGGTGGATGGCAGGCAAGGGCTGGGTGTTTGAGCAGCCCCGCACAGTCGCCATCCTGCAGGTGCACCACAATGAGGTGCACATCTGGGAGGCCCTGAAGGAAATAAAGCCTTTTCCGAAAGATCCCTTATTTCTCTTAAAGATTCCTTATTTAAGAGGACCAAGGGATCTTTCGGAAAAGGCTTTATTTTCCGAAAGATCCGCGTCTAGACTGGTGCTTTTTTCCAGCAAAGCTCTGAGCCGGAAAAAAGTAGCAGCCATTTTTATGCAAATGAAGTGGGGGGGATTTAAATCCCCGCTTCATTTGCAATTGCGATGTGTCTAATTTGCATCCCTTTTATGGAAAAGGGATGCAGTCTAGACACAGCCTATATGTGGTTGAGCAATGGGCAAGAAAAGCTCAGCCTATGGACATGCTAATTAGCAAGCAACCAAGAACAATAGGTCTCTTAAGTACCAGAGACCCACCAGGGAAGGAATCTAGGTGCCTGGCCACTGACCATGTGACTGTCTCCAGCTTGGAAGAGACCAGGAAGGGATATAAATATGCCATGTGGCCGACTCCATTTTGGTGTTCAGCTCAGCTCTTAATCGCAGAGGCATGTATGCAGGGATCAACGAGCCGGAAACAACTGTGGACCCATCGTGACATAGGATGTATACCAAGGACTTTTAAGCCAGCAGTTATAACATCTCTGCTGCAAGCCTGCATCAAGAACTGGGAGAGTCTATGCATGTAATGTATGATACTTTAACAACCTTACTCTCATGCTTTTCTTTCTTTTAATAATAAACCTTTGGATTTTAGATTCTAAAGGATTGGCTCAGAGTGATTTGTGGGTACAATCCAGAGTGTAAATTGATTGGGACCTGTGGCTGGTTTCTTGGGACCAGACAGAACTCATTTGGGGAAGGTGAGATTGGGTTCTAAAACCCCTCACCTGTGTGTTAGGCCTGGGGCATGGAGAGAGCTGGGGTATCAGAGGGGTTTGCTCGTGAGGCTTCTGGCTGGCCAGGCTGACAGCAGAAGCGCTCTGTGGGACTGGTTTGTGGGAAGCCCCGTACGGAGCCCCTAGTTTCAGCAATTTGCCCTGAGTGGATTCCCTCAGCTGTGCCCAGGCCCGGCCTGGTCCGTCACACTGCTAAAATATGATGAAACAGGGAAACACTCAAATTTTGGGGGATGACAACACTGAGGTAAAAGGCCGGATGGTACAAGTGCCTTGGAAGGTAGACAGATTGCACAGGAACAGACCTGAGAGTTGCTGTACTTATGTGAGCATATCCTGGCAAATTTCCTGTGGGATCTTGTTTGGCTGTTGCAGGCCTGCAGACAGTGGAGGGAGAGGGGCAAGAGGGCAATAGCGCTGGGGCCTGGACAGACAAAAGGGTCCAAATCTCCCAGCTGTCTCTTCTGCCAGTAGTAGTGGCAGCCAAATCCTGGCCCCCCCCCTTGAATTGCCGCGGGAATGCCAGAGCACCTTCCATGTGCCTCTGAGGGCCGGCAGAGAAGGGTGGATGCAGTCTAGGTGATGCTAAGGGCTGGCTTCCCTCAGCCCCACCCCTTCCAGGGCTCATAGCCAGCTTCCCCCTTCACACACACACTTGCCCCAGCACCTGTGGTAACTGCTAACCCCACTGGGATGCTGCTTTGAGAGTGCAGTGCAACAGTGATTATATGAACTCCTTAATGGACATAATTTTAAACAGTATTGCTGTGATTGATTTCAGGGGTGAAAAAAATGCCCACTCCTATATATGAACTATATAGACAGCTTGTGATCCTTTGGGAATGAAAGCTGTTATGAAAGTCTGCATTACTAATATAATATTATATACAATATGCATTAGTATATAAATCCCTGCATTTGTGAAATTGAGATTTAATTATGGGATCAGTCCTTCTGTGACCAGAATCTGGACGTTATAACTGCTTATATAAAGAAAAGCACCTTATATAAAGAAAAGCACAATCTGTGTCTCACAAGGCTTGCTATGTAACACACACCCCGAAGAGATAACATTTGTCTTGTATGCTCATCACAACATTGTAATTATTTATTATTATTATTATTTGTTGTTGATTGGGTAAGCATATTAATGACTACTCTGGTAGGTGTGATGGAAGGTGGTGTGTTTTAAGGGAGAGGCTTGAATGAAAAGAGGTGGTTGCGTCTTAGAGGAAGTTCCAGGCACAAGGGAGAGCATGGAGGTTGAGATGAAGAGGGGAGATGATGGCACAGGCACTTAAAACATGAGTACCTGAAATGACATGTGTGCTGATTGCACACAACATTGTGGGTGTGTCTAGACTACACCTCTCTGTTGACAGAGGAATGTAGATTAGGCACATTGAAATTGCTAGTGAAGCAGGGATTTAAATATCCCGTGCCTCATTAGCATAAACATGGCCACCGCTTTATTTCGAAATGGAGTTTTTTCAAAAAAACCCAGCAGTCTAGATGTGGAGCTGTCGAAAATAAAGCCTTTTTCAACACAGATCTTGTAAACCTCATTTTTGAGGCTTTATTTTCGACAGATCCGCGTTTAGACTGCCATTTTTTTCGAAAAAACTCCGTTTTGAAAAAAAGCGGCAGTTATGTTTATGCTAATGAGGCATGGGATATTTAAATCCCGGCTTCATTAGCAATTTCGATGTGCTTGATTTGCATCCCTCTGTTGACAGAGGGATGCAGTCTAGACCTAGCCTGTGAGAGCATTGTGCTCTGTCTGTATCCAGTCGAAGCACTGCTATGGTTCAGTAGGCACACCCTGAAAACGTTAGGTACGCAAGTGCAGTTAGCAAAACTACCTTATGCCAGGATGCCATCGTGGTAACCACAACCTTGCAGCCCACTGAGATGAAGGAGGGGCACTCATGCAGCCCATTCACTAGCTGAGGGTATCCCTCACTGCTTCAGAATGTACAACCAAAGATGGAATTCAGAGAGCAGCTGGCAGCATCTCCAGTGTCTTGCACCCAGATCTGTAGCTGGATTGTTTATTGTAAGCCCCAAACTGTAACTGGGCCTATAAAACTACAAGTGTATCATCTCAGTCTCTTCCCTCCTTAAAGTGAGTGATGTTATACAGAATGGGCACACTGCTGGAAAAGGTGGGTTCCCTGCATGTAGAGAGAGGGAGGACAGGATCCCTGAGGCTTGCTAAGGTACCAGGAGATGTTTATTTGTACAACTAGTCCAAAAATGCATTTTGGAGTTGATTCCCTTTTGCAAAGTTTGAGATTGAACTTTTTTTTTATTTTCAACAAGTTTCACAAAATATTTCTTTGAAAAATTCTGAAACTTCAATATTCCCCCCCCCTACATTTTCTCTTCTACTATGGGTAGTACATAGCTTTTAACTATATCAGTGTGGTTAAAGCTATCCAACCTTTATGTTACATTGCAACTCTCCATACAGCAAGCATGAAGAATCCTTCTCCAGAGACCCTTATTGTCAGTTAAATATCTGAACTACATCTCATGTATCTAGTTTATTTTTGTGTAATCGCTAATCTATTTTGTCTGTCTAATCAGTCTAATCTTAATTTTTCAAACTTTGTTTTTACAATACATTCATCACCACAATAGCACACCATGGAACATAGCCATGTACCTATAAATGTCTGTAGCAAGGAATGAAATGCGGTGATACTTGAAGTGGAGTATAAAGAAAATTGACAATATTAAATATTATCCTTTAATTTCTGTATCTGTTCTGGATCTTCTACAATCATCACCTTATATATACTATATATATTACAATCGGTGTTGGTTTCTTTTAAAAAATTCCTACTAGTGAAAAAATATATTAAGATTAGATATGTGGTGTACTCTGCCTGGTATTCTTTATGTTAAACTCAATCAGTTCGCTGACACCCTTTCTCCCTTCTGTTTATTTGTCTTCTCCAACGGTGGTCTCATCAGATGCCTAGTTTTGTAAGCCCTTTGGAGCAGAGGACTGTCTCTTTATTTCATGCTTGTTCTTTGCTTCATACACTGCAACCTAATCCTTCTTGGCATTGTTACAGTGTTAATAAATAAATGACAAATATAAAATTTACTTGGAAATAATTTTTAATATTATCCATCACAATTCATTTGTAAACAGTCAGATGTTCCTAAGTCTAGTTACCATTAGTGGGGGTGGAATTTTAAAATGTACTGTATCATCTTTGTATTCTGCAGAGAACACTGATAAGGGTACCTGCTGTTCTCATTCTTCAATCAATATCTTTAGGAATAGGATGCTAAATTCCAACAATACTTGTTCATAACACTGACAGAAAGATCCAGAAAGTATGCATGTATTTGTGTGATAAAATGAATTAAAGAAGGCTCAGCATGAAGAGAAAAGTATGGGAGTGATTCTTTTGAAGAAATCTATAAGGAATCCATTTGGTCCCAGTTCCTTTGTGGGCTCTATATCAAACATTCTCATTTATATCTGTAGTCGTGACAGGGATACTTGAAAACACTCTGTGTTAGCTCTGTGTCCTCTGTCATCACGATGGAGATGCCAAATAGGTTGTTATAGTTTACTTGGACTCTTGCCAAATATAACATTTTATATTCTTCTGACCTGGAGAGTAAATCAGTTAAGAGTGCACCCTGTCAGGCTTTAGTTCTGTTTTCTACAGTCTATCCAAATGAGCTTAGATATCAGTGTAGTAAAATAACATGTCAGCTTCAGTCCTTCTATTTTTTCGCCACATAAGTCTAACACAGAGAGATTCATTTCTACTTCCCTGGCTTCTGGAAATGACCCTAGAGTTGACTGGTGTCTCACCCATCCATGGTACTTCATTTGTCACATAGCTGAATGTCAATGGCAGCAAAAAGATATGGTGGGAGGTCATGGTATGGGTGAGTTCCCACAGGAACTCATGAATCAGATTTGAGGTCTTATTTCTGGGAGACAGCCAAGACACAGGTATGGAGGGACATTGCAGTGCCTGTCATAGCACGTCACTAAAAGAGAATAGGAGGGAAAGAGAATTGGAGCGAAGAGCCAATCAACTGTGGGCACAGAATGTTGAGTTAGCACTCTGACACCATTCATGTGACTGATTGCCCCAGTGATACAGCACCTCCTGTGATGTCTGCTCCTGCCACATTGAGTGTTTCTCTGGTTTGGGGGGCTAGCTTCTACTGCTTTTGCTTCTCCAAGCCCATGTAGCTCAGCATGGAGCAGTGCGTTCGTCCTAGAGTCCCTGGGATGGTGAGAGTCAATTGCTTTAATGTCATAGTCATGGTACTTCGCTGCAGGAGCCAGCAGGAATGCCTGTGTATGTGGCCAGTGAAAAAGCAATGCTAGGGCTGTTGGTTACCATGATGGCATCCTGGCATAAGGTAGTTTTGCTAACTGCACTTGTGTACCAAGCCTTATAGTGTCTGTGCACTCGTGTTGTGCCCAGAGGTTGCTCCATGCATTTCAATGTGCTCTTTACAGTGTGCTTTTGCAGGAGGATTGTCTGACCAGCCAGCTGATTAGGCTTCTCTAGTTGATTGCTCCCCTTCATATGATGCCAAATTATTAAAGGAAATCCCCTTGTCATCACTCAAGGTTATCTAATTCATGTTCCAGTCATCCCAGTGGTATGTAAGTGCCTATGCTGTGGGTGGTTATTTGGTTATCTGATGGTAGATGGGGCCTCATCCTAGTTTATTAGGTACATGTCATTAGCAACATCCTGTTCCTGCATATCTTCCTGCGCTGATGGCACTACACTAAAAAATAAAGAACAACTCTGTATAGCAGCATGGCATCCATTTCTGAAATGCCTACTCATGATGGGTAGAGCCCTGCATGGATACAAAATTGGTACCCCCATCCACATCTCGGGCCAGTTTTGTTCAACATCTACGTTAATGATCTGGATGGTGGGTTAGATTGCACCCTCAGCAACTTCACAGATGACACTAAGATGGGGGCAGGGCCTGGATAGGGTGTAGAGTGGCCTATATAAATTGAAGGATTGAACCAAAAGAAATCTCATGAGGTTCAACAAGCACAAGTGCAGAGTCCTACATTTAGGATGGAGGAATCCCAAGCACTGCTACTGGCTGGGGTCTGACTGGCGACGCAGCAGTTGTGCAGTAAAGGACCTGGGGATTACAGTAGACAAGCTTGATATGAGTCAGCACTGTGCCCTTGTTGCCAAGAAGGCTAATGGCATACTGGTCTGCATTAGTGGGAGCACTGCCAGCAGATTGAGGGAAGTGATTATTCCCCTCCATTCAGCACTGGTGAGGCCCCATTTGGAGTATCGTGTACAGTTCCCCCCCCCCCACACACACACACACTACAGAAAGGATATGAACAAATTAGAGAGAGTCCAGTGGAGTGCCAAAAATGATTAGGGGGATGGAGCACATGGCTTATGAGCAGAGGCTGAGGGACCTGGACTTATTTAGTCTTCAGAAGAGAATAATGGTGGGGGGGGGGAGGGGGGGCGAGGGATTTCATAGCAACCTTCAACTAACTGAAGAAGGTTCCAGAGAGGTTGAACCAGGCTATTCTCAGTGGTGGCAGATGAGAGAACAAAAGCAATGGTCATAAGCTGAAGTGTTTGGATATTAAAAAAAACTATTTCACAAGGAAGGTGGTGAAACACTGGAATGGGTTGCCAGTGGAATCTCCATCCTTAGAGGCTTTAAAGGTGAGGCTTGACAAAGCCCTGGCTTGGATGATTTATTTGGGATTGGTCCTGCTTTGTGCAGTGGGTTGGAATGGATGATCTTCCTGAGGTCTCTGCTAACCCTAATTTTCTGTGGTTCTGTGATCTGCATTTGCAAAAATGATCCACGGATATCCACATTCACATCCCTGAGATAGAAATTGGATATCCATGGATTTGAAGGGCTTTAATTATGGTCACATGTTTTACAGGCCCAATAGTAACTCCATGACTTAGCAACTCCACTGGTGCTTGGAGCTTCACAAATTCAAAGGCACTAGAAAAGCTACTTCTATAACATGGGTTCTTAGGGCTGATACTTATTAGCCTGTTGCATGAAGGGATGGGGAAAAGAATCAGAGGTGAAAGCAGAGTAAACAGTTGCTAAATCCCTACGCTCAGCTGTGTTGAACAAGGAAAGAGGCTGACAGTTTGCTTGACAGCTGCTTGTAAAGCCATCTGTCTGCCTGCTGCCTCCTATACCATCTTCCACAAGAGCAGAGCCTGTATCAGAGCAGCAGAACACAGAAGATGGCAGCCACCTCCCAAGTGAGTGGCTTCCTTCCTTCATTAAAGACGGTGTAAGTAGGGAAGGTAGGACGGTGAAGAGAAAGGCAGAAGTATTGGTGAAGGGAATGCATAGCCAAAACTGTACTGCCTTCAGTGGCAACCCCTAATCTTAATGGTGCTGCAATGATTAGAGTTGGCTGACCAATGAAGACTATGATCTTGAGGCCATGGGAATGAAGTTCTAGGTCCGACAACTAGATGAGAATATGGCCATATCTATGTTTGCCTGTTTTTCTTCTTGATGTTTGCCTTTTTGCAGCAAGTGGCTGCTAGCCTCCATGAAAAGCCAAGACATTGACACAGTACTGTGCTTTTCCATGCTACTGACTATCTAGTAGTGTGGAATTGTAGGGGGTCCCTTCTGAAAGGGTCTTGAAGTGGTCAGTCATGTGGAATAACCATCATGTTCATTTCATGTTCCGCTGAAGATGAGATTTCATCTGTGATGTGATGCCACCTCCTCTCAGCAGGAACACCAGTGATGGAGCTAGGCCAGTGGTCTCCAATTTTTTTAACTGTAAGATCACTTTTTCAATTTAAGTGCAATGTAAGATCTACCTCAAACCCAAATACCTTTCCTCCACTTCCTTCCCACCCCTTCTTTGAGGCTCGGCCCCTGCTCTACTCCTTCTCCAAGGCCTCACCCTGCTCATTCCATCCTCCTTCCTCTCCTATCCTTACTCACTTTCACCAGGCTGGGATAGGGGATTGGGATGCAGGCTCTGGTCTTGGGCCAAGGGGTTTGCAGTGTGGGAGGGGCTTTGGCATCTTTAGGTAGATGGCGAATGTGTCATAGACATCTGGTGAAAATATTGCTTGGGGTAGGGGGCTGAAAACATCCTGCAATCAGCCCCACAGTGTCAGGTTTTGTCCCATAGGGCTGGACCCAGCTCCCCTCTCTAGCCTGTTGCTCTCACCACTCACAATTTTGGTTCCTGCCATAGTGTCACTTGCTGCGTCTGTGTGGAACTGGGATCCTCCTCAAGATGCCCTACTCTGCCCCCTTCTTGATCCTCAGGACCTTCCCTGCTCTTCTAGGACTACCCCTCCCCCTCACAGTCACCAGGATTTCCTCCTTCCCCCAGGCACCTCCTTCTCTCCTGATCCCTCTCAGCAATCTCCCCTCCTATTTAATCATCTCATGACTGGACTAGCCCTGGGGACTGGTGAGTACTACATTGTACCTTATTGAGAAGCCTGGACTCCAGGAGGTATGAAGGTGGCTCAAATCCCATGCAGTGCCTTGTGAGAGTCCAGAACAGAATCTAGCTTATTGTTTATAGGCATTTCATCATGACTGCTATGGCTCATTACATTTGCCTATGAATAACACACCCATGATTGTCATGGCAGGATGGAGTAAGTTGAAAGTAGAACTAGATGGCCAGGAAGAGAATTTTTCAGCAGGAGGTTTTGCTGTCAGAAAATGTTAATCTCTTAAAACCAAAATGTTCTTAGTTTCAGGATGGAATTTTTGGTCAGAAAGAGATATCTGGGAATAGCTGATAAGCTGGTTGTTAGAATACCTAAGTGAGATATGGAAGATACAAGTTTCACTCCTGGCTCTGGTGAGTCCCCTAACCACTGACCTATAGGCCAAGTCGGTCTTGCGCACTCTCTCTCTGACCCATTGAATATTTAACAATTTATAAAATGTGGAACAGCTCCAGTAAGAGAGTTTGAGACTGACTCTTTAGCCTGAGGGGGAAGACCCATATTCAAGCTCTTGCTCTGCTTAATTCAGAACAGAGAGTTGAACCTGGATCTCCCACCCGATAGGTAAATGGTCTGGATTCTGGCTATTCTAGGGCCTTATAGTCGCATTTTTTTCATGAACATTTTTGAAAGGTCTCAGTCTGGTTCCATGCAGAATTAAAATATTTCAAAACCTTAAAACTGTTCATAAAACAGTTCTTGTTCTCTGGCTAGCCCTTGCTGAGAGATGTTGCTGGCAAACCTTGGGTGTAGATGAATGCATGTTGTTAGACAACACTGCAACTGCTGTGGGTGTAACTGTGTATGGGTGAAGGGTGAGATGTATGGGTGATATATGAGTGAGGGCGGTATAATTAGGAACTTCACACATCTAACAACATTTGGGCAGTTTTCTGAATGAGTTCGTTTATCACTGATGTGGTTGAAAAGTTATGGGATGTAAACTATTTCTATTCTGCCATGTAGTCCCGTACTTTTCATGTCTAAGAAGTCTCTCTGTGTTATGTAGAGGCAGTTCTCTGAAGACTATGCTGACACTTGGATGATGGGGTGAGAGGGTGGCATGTGTGAGCAAATATATGCCAGGGCTCTGTGAATAAGGCATGTCTGACTGAGAATACATAGAATATCATTGTTTCATTTGGATCAATGGGAAATCGTGGTTAATGTCACCTCAACATTCTTCTGTTTCTTATCACCCTTGCAACATTCCTTGTTTTTGGGAAATGTTGGCCTTGTTAAGCATATTTGGAATGCTTGAATCATTCCAGCTGATGGCATATATAGCAGGCAGTTTATCCACTATCTGTCCAGTTTCTAGAAGTCATAGTGACCCAATGGGATGATTTACTTGCACCCTTCACTGATGTAACCCAGACAAATGCACTGAAGCAATCATCTGTGAACATACAGTAGCTGATTTCTTAAATGGGACTGGAGCAATCGGTTGAACACACATGATTACTCAGCCCTTAGCTGCCCTTAGAGAGAAGATGCAGGCAAAGACAGCATTTCCATGATGCACATGGCAGTCATAGAGTTATATCTAATACAGGTTGGACCTCCCTCAACTCGCACCCTCGGGACGTGACCAGTCCTGAACAAGGGGATTTACTAGAAAATGGGAGGTCCTTCCCAGCATGAGCCATGCTGCCCTGCTGCCCTCAGATAGGGCTCCATCCTGGCCTTGCTGCTGCCTGCATGGCTGTGGCTCCTCAAGCTGGAGCTCCTTGACTGCCACCAGGGCTGGAGCTCCGTAGCTACGGCTGCCGCTCCCGAACACCATGACTGGGGCCAGAGCTTTGCAGCTGTTATCCAGCCACAGCAGCTGGAACTCCCTGCTGCTCCTCTGACACCCTGTAGGGTTACCTACCGGCTGAGTTGCTGCTCCCCCGGCCACTCCTGCCTCACAGCCCAACCTCCCCATACCTGAGCTCTGTGGCCCAGGAACATCCATGGTCTTGATTAAGGGAGTGTAGAAGCTATTTTATGTTTAGCTAGAAGCCATCTTGTATATCAGAAACCATTTCAGCTTTTCTCTCAAGCAAGTAGACCAGAGTGAACTTTCTGTCACCCCGTGAGAAGAGGCCTACAGGATGGGCTATTGGTATGTGTTAATTGGGCTGGTTGGGACAGGAGATGTACTCCCTTGTACCTGTCCGCCATCTTGTTGATAAGGCTTTGTTTTTCCAAATTTAATTGAGGATTTCTGTAATTGGATGCCCTGACGTCAGACTGTTTGGCTAAGGGTATAAAGATACTAGGATTGATTGTATTAGCAGCCTTACTGGGCCCGGCTCTGCTGTGACCACGTTTGGCTCATGCTGTGCTTTATTAATTAATAAAGCTGTTTGTTAGCTGCCTAAACACAGAGGAGCGTGTTTTTGCTTCGACAGGAGGTACAACCTGTATAGTGTAAACAATGTACCATGCTTCTATTTTCCAATTCTTCCCTAATGAGCGCCAAGCTGTTCTGCCTGCATAATGTGTGGTAGTTGTTCTATAGCTATCTGTGGGTATGTCTACACTACAAAGTTAGTTTGAACTAATGTCTGTTAGTTCGAACTAACTTTCATAGGCGCTACACTAGTGCTCCGTTAGTTTGAATTTAATTCGAACTAACGGAGCGCTTAGTTCGAACTAGGTAAACCTCATTTTACGAGGATTAAGCCTAGTTCGAACTAGCTAGTTCGAATTAAGGGCTGTGTAGACCCTTAATTCAAACTAGTGGGAGGCTAGCCCTTCCCAGCTTGCCCTGGTGGCCACTCTGGCCAACACCAGGCAAACTCTATTGCCCCCCTCCTGGCCCTGGAGCCCATAAAGGGCCACGGGCTGGCTACACAGTTTGTGCCAGTTGCAAGGCTGCCAGCACCCAGCCAGCAGACCCTGCACCTGCCGCAACATGAGCCAGCCACCTGAGGACACCCAGGGTACGTCTACACTACAGCGCTAGTTCGAACTAACTTAGTTCAAATTAGTTAATTCGAACTAAGCTAATTCGAACTAATGCGTCTAGAACTAAAAACTAGTTCGAATTAGCGTTTTGCTAATTCGAACTAGCAAGTCCACATTGAGTGGACTCTGAACAGGGCTTAAGGATGGCCGGAAGCAGTGCCGGCAGGGCATAAGGAGGACTTAGAGCATGGAGATGCTGTCTCAGGCTAGCCGAGGGCTGCGCTTAAAGGGTCCCGACCCCCACCCCGGACACACAGTTCTAAGGGGTGCCCCGCTTGCAAAGAAGTTCTGGCTTGGAGTGCCCGGAGTACCCACACTGGGCACATCACAGCACTCGGCCATCAGCCCGGCTGCACTTGCCACAGGCTGCCATCTTGGGAGAGGGGCTAATTGGGGGGCTGCAGGAGAGCTTCCACCCCCAGAAGCCCGCAGAGCCAGCCCAGTCCACCCCATCGGGGGCTCGTACCCCATTCCTCCCTCACCTCCTTCCACTTACCCTTCCCTAGCCCCCCTTCTTATTGATGTACAAAATAAAGATAACGTTTCTTCCAGCCCCGTGCTTGCTGCGCCCCTCTGGTCATTTGTGAGTATAACTGTCTCTGCTATCATACCCCTCCCTTTTTGCAGAACAATCACATTCTACACACATCTCATTGTTTTGGCACAATGAAACCATGGTCTTGCTTTAAGATATGATAAGAGAAAGTTGCTTACTAAATTTGGTGGTCCTAGCTCTTACTGATTAGGAGGAGTTCTTGAACAGACAGACTCACTGATGGATGATGGACACACAGACAGCCACACAAACTCTCTGAAATATATAGTGGATTCATTATTATGATGATTTACTTTTATTATCTTTGTAGTGTCCCTAAGCAGTTTACAAAACAAATGCAAACAAGTAGTCCCTGCCTTAATGATCTTGCAGACTAATTTTAGACATGCCACAATCAGTCAGCATAACAAAGACCAGAAGGAATGGAAAGAGTCCACATTAGAGTTTTCTTTCACTATAGGGTGCATCTAGACTACATAGCTCTGTCGACAGAGCCATGTAAAGTAGTTTACGCAACATAGTCAATGAAGCGGGGATTTAAATAATCCCCGCTTCATTAAAATAAAAATGGCCACTGCGCTGTGCCGACAGTCAGTTGATCCGGCACAGTGCAGCAGTATAGACGTGGCGTGATTGACAAGGGAAGCCTTTGTCGACCACTCAGGTAAACCTTGTTTCACGAGGCATACTGGAGTGGTCGACAAAGGCTTCCCTTGTCGACCGCGCCACGTCTAGACTTCCACGCTGCGTCGGAACAGCATGGTGGCCATTTTTATTTTAATGAAGCAGGGATTATTTAAATCCCTGCTTCGTTGACTATGTCAAGTAAAATACTTTACATGGCTCCGTCGATGGAGACATGTAGTCTAGACGCACCCATAGTGTCATAAATAAAACTGTAATAACACATTAAGCAAGTTTCAACATGTGCATTTCTTGATGGCTTCTCTTTCTCTGTATTTGTGAATTAGCTCATTTCTTGTAGTAGTGTGAAAGGAGCAAGTCCTTAAAAAGTATATGACTGAGGAGATGATGTTACCTGATATTCCATATATATAGGCAGCACAGAGAACCCTGTGGAGATAGGAATCAACAGAGAGTCATTGGCAAAATGACAGGCTGGGGGAGGGGTAGAAGGAAGGAAACCAATTCCATGTAGTGGTCTGTTACAGAGTGGCCATGAACCTGTGTCATGTCTGAGTGATGAACTTATACCCACTTCTCCCACCTGCACTCACCCCCTCAGTTTGACTGAACAATCACATATGCTGTAGGGATCCACAATGATCATTTCCGCCAGTTGCTCTGTTAGTCTGTTTCATGTCCTCAAACAAGGCGTGCCTGTCTCAAAATGATGTTCGTGTATCTGGAAATGGTTGCTTCTGTCAAGTGTTTGTTGCTGCCAATGAACAATAATAGTATCAGCAATCTCCCTTTATGTCTACATTTGGTTTGGTCCTTGTACCATATGTGTTTAACATATCTGCACACATCTGTTGTTCCTAATGTTGTACATCTTATATTCACACACACACCCTACCCCGGTTTGATCATCTTTAGGCATTTCTAGCATATCTCTTCAGGCTGCAGATGGTGCTATAGCTATTCTAGCTTAAATTTCATGCAGTGAAGTTCAGTAAATGTATGAGGAGTGAAGGATTTTTGGTATGCTGAAAACAGGGTTCAGTAGCTACCCAGGAAGGGATGATGTATTTTAGCAGAGCACCAAGATATGCCATGTGGCCAAGACACCAAATAACAGAGAGCAATGAGTAAATGCATACACGGCCAGAGATTTCTTTGGGTACATATGCCCCTTCTTAAGGTTTAGCTACACTGCAAAAAAAAGGTACATTCTGAAATAGAGTTAGAATAGCAATAAAGACACAGAAGCTCAGCTTTTAAGTTGTAAGAAGTTCAAATTCAACCCCAGACTCTCCTATCATCTTCAACTCTTGTTGCTAACCCAAGTTAAAAGCTGAAATGCCCTGTCTTGACTGCTGTTTTGACTCAAGTTAGCCACTCCCAAGGGTATGTCTACACAGCAAAGTTATTTCAAAATAACAGCCATTATTCTGAAATAACTTTCCTAGCATCTACACAGCCAAACCGCTATTTCAAAATAAATTCGAAATAGTGGAGCGTTTATTTCAAATTTGGTAAACCTCATTCTACAACGAATAATGCCAAATTTGAAATAGCTATTTCAAAATAAGTGCTGTGTAGACACTTATTTTGAAATAGGGGGCCTCCAGCCTTCCCAAGATGCCCTGGTGGCCACTCCAGCCTTAACCAAGAACACAACTCTCCCTTCCCCACTCCCTTCCAGCTCCCTCCTCCCAGGTTTCCCCCTCCCCTATCCCATCCTCTTTTTTCCCCTCTCCCACCTCCTTTCCCGAGTCTCACCAGAGTTTCATTCCCCCCCCCCCAGTTTTGTTAAATAAAGGGGGGTTAGGGAGGGGTAAGTGGAAAGAAGTGAGGGAGGAATGAGGCACAAGCCTCAGTGGGGCAGACCAGGGAGGCTCTTAGTGCTCCTCAGGGTGGAAGCTTTCCCACAGGGCCTCCTGGATACTGACAGCCCCCCGATGGACCTCCTGGATGGCAGCCTGCAGAAAGTGAAGCCATCCTTGCAGCAACACGTCTATGAGAAGCAACAAAGTGCCATGGGGCAGCTCTAGCTCCATGTTGCAGAGTGCTGTGGTGTCCCGAGTGAGGGCAACCAGAGTACGCAGAGACAAAATGTTTAGCTGTCCCTCATTGAGGTAGGCAAACAAGCAGGGAAAGCTGAGAACCGGCTGTCTGGGGGGGGGGGGGGGGGTCCCTTTAAGCACAGGCCTCAGATAGCCTCAGGCAGCAGCCACACACAGTAACTCCTGACTTGATGCCCTGTCGGACCTGGTTCCGGCCAGCCTTAAATGCAATTCAGTGTCCACTCAGTGTGGACACGCTATTTCGAAATAGCAAAACGCTATTTCGAAATGCATTTTGTGTGTAGATGCACTATTTCGAAATAACTTATTTCAAATTAACTATTTCAAAATAAGATATTTCAAAATAATGCTGTAGTGTAGACATACCCTAAGTTAAGAACACTTTTTTTTAGTGTAGACATATCCTCTGACTGCAGTTTTGTGCTAGTATGTTGCCACATATGAAACCAATATACTGCATGTGGGGATTCATGGCAGGTGGAAGGTGTTACAGATATTATTTCCCACATGGTTTGTTTTCATAGAAGACTTCCACTTAGAGGTAGATACATGCTTCTCTTGCACATGCTTCCTGTTTGTAGGTTAAATCCTGTGTTATGTTTATCTCTTTTCAATTTTCCATGGCTATGATTTTCTTCATTATGAGAATCTGTGCAAGCTTGCTAAATCTGTGGAATAAAGCATTTCTGAAAGGCACACAGAACACGGGCATGCCTGCACGCTTGAGGCACCACCCACTCCTGGGAACAGCACTGCCCGGCGCAGGTTTGGATGCGGCCCTGATGGAAGGCCAGGCTGCTCCCGGCCCCCTCTCACCCATAGGATCCCTGTGTGACCGAACACTTCCCTTGCCTCCCTGTCCGTGGAATGGGGGAGGGCACAGAAAGCATGGTCCCCAGGGCACCTTTAGGCCCCTGTGAGGTGAGCCCTCTGTCCAGGCCACACATGGCCTTGCTCCCGGGACATCACCATCCTCTGCCCCGAGAACTGTTGCTCACAGCTCACAGAGAAGGGCACGGCCTCAGGGACAGTGTCTGAATGGATGACTGACCACCTCTTCCTCTTTATTCTACACAGCCGGACCAGCCATGACTGAGGTGCAATCACCAACAGCCGAGCCAGCCGCCTGACTTGGGGGAGCCGCAGGCACCAGAGGGTCCATGAGGACCTTATGAGGGAGCACGTGTCCATCCTCCAGGACATGCAGCAGACCCTGGCCAAGAAGGTCCAGGACGACACCCAATGGCGGGCCCAAATGTGGACCAAACTGGTGCAGCAGGGCTACAGCTGCTGCAGTCCCTCCCCCCGTCATGACTGATCCCTCTTCAGCCTACCCTCCTGCCTCGTTCCCTGGACCCTCCTCCACCTCCGAGGTTGCCGAGGTCCCCGGCCTAAGGTGGAACTTCCAGTCACACCACATGCCACTCTCAACGTCAGCTTGAGCCCCTCCTGTCTCCCCATATCCAGGTTCTCAGTCCCCCCCCCCAGTGACTTGTATTATTAAAAAAAAAGGTTTTTTTAACACAAACTGTTGTTTTTATTCAGTGTACAAGAAATGGGGAAAGGCAGTTGTTGTGGGAAAGGCAGAGAGGGGAAAGGCAGAGCCCCCTAGTGGGAGGCCCTGGGCAGGGTTACTGGGGTCCTTCAGAGAAACTCTTCCTCGGGGCCTCCCAGATGCACACTCCCACCTCATGGGCCTGCCAGATAGCAGCTGTGTGCGACTGCTGGAAGGCCTGTCCCTCCTGGCCAGCCTCTTCCCCCCCCACCACCCCAGAAGAAAAGGCCTCTCCCTTGCTCTCCACAATGTTGTGGAGAACACAACTGGCCAAGACCATCTAGGGGATGTAGTGCTCCCGCACATCAAGTCAGGTCAGGAGGTACCTGAACCTCACCTTCAAATGTCCAAAGGCAAGTTCAGCCTGGATGCAGGCCCTGCCCAGGCAGGTAGTGAAACAATCCTTGTTTGGGTCCATGTGGCCAGTGTATGGCTTCATCAGCCACAGCATGAGGGGGTAGGTTGCGTCCCTCATGATGCACAGTGTCTTCTGCATATCCTCGACCCTGAAGTCACGCTGGGGGAAGAATGTGCCAGCCTCCAGCTTCTGGTAGAGGCTGGAGTTTTGAAACACATGGGTGTCGTGCGCCCTCCCCGACCACCCGACAAAAATGTCTGTAAACTGTCCGCGGTGGTCTACCAGGGCCAGCAGGTCCATCGAGAAATATTAATTCCTGTTAATGTACTGGGCGGCTAAATGTTCTGGGGCCTATATGGGGATGTGGGTTCCATCTATGGCTCCCCTGCAGTTGGGGAAGCCCAGAGTGGCAAATCTGGCCATGATGGGGTCCAGATCTCCCATGCGCATGACCCTGCACAGCAGGATGGAGTTTATGGCCCTTACCTCCTGCAGAAGCAGATAAACAAAGACCCAAATCAGAGAATTAAAGGGGGTGCCTGAGCCCTGGGGAGGTTCCCCCCCAAACACCGTAGGAGCCACCCCTTATGAGCCCCCCCCCCACAGGGCTGTGTGATGGCAGGACTGTAGAACCCCAGGGAGACAGGGCTTCTCCCCCAGGCTACCCCCTGCACCTCCAACTCCCCCTTTTCCTAGGGTCCCCCTTTCCAGTACTCCCCCCCCCCCGCCAGGGACTGCAGCCCCAGAATGCCTTACCTCCATGAGGAGGGCCCTGACAGTGGACTTTCCTACGCTGAACTGGTTACCCACAGACTTGTAACTGTCTGGGGTGGCAAGCTTTCAGTTGGCGATGGTGACACTTCTCCAGGGGGATGGCAGGTCTCATCTGGGTGTCCTGTTAATGGAAGGCAGGGGCGAGCCAGGCATAGAGCTCCATAAAGGTGGCCTTCCTCATACAGACGTTATGGAGCCACTGCTGGTCGTCCCACTGCTCCATCACCAGCCGGTCCCACCAGTTGGAACTGGTGTCCAGCCTCCAGAACATTCTTTCCATCGTGGGGTGAGGTTGCAAGGGCCTTCCTCCACCACACAGGCAGAGGGTCTCGTTGATGAGGTCAGAGTCGAGCTCCTGCAGGACCATGAAAGCAGCCTGCACAAACTGCTGCACAAACTGCAGCATGGCAGTGTGCTGCCATCACATGTCCAGAGGCTACTCCAGCTCTATGGCAAGGAGTGTGCTGTGGTGTCCAAAGCTGGGAAACCAGAGCACACAGTGCAGATGCGTTGCTGTCCCTTGGGGTACGTGTAAACTACATGCCTCCATCAACGGAGGCATGTAGATTAGCCAGATCGGCAGAGGGAAATGAAGCCACAATTAAAATGATCGCGGCTTCATTTAAATTTAAATGGCTGCCCCGCTCTGCCGATCAGCTGTTTGTCGGCACGTCGGGGCAGTCTGGACGCGCCGCGCCGACAAAGAAGCCTTTCTTGATCGGCACAGGTATGCCTCGTGAAACCAGGTTTACCTGTGCCAATCAAGAAAGGCTTCTTTGTCGGCGCGGCGCGTCCAGACTGCCCCGATCTGCCGACAAACAGCTGATCGGCAGAGCGGGGCAGCCATTTAAATTTAAATGAAGCCGCGATTATTTTAATCGCGGCTTCATTTCCCTCTGCCGATCTGGCTAATCTACATGCCTCCGTCGACTGAGGCATGTAGTCTAGACACACCCTTGGAGAGGTAGGCAGGCAGAGGAAGCTCAGAAATGGCTGTCCAGTGGGAGGGTCCCTTTAAGCACATTTCTCATTTAGCCTTAGGCAACAGCACTCAGAAGCAACTGCTGACCTAATGCCCCGTCTAAACTGGATCCAAGTGGCCTTAAATGCGAGGTAGTGTCCAATCAGTGTGGACGCTATCTTTCGAAATAGCAAATAGCTATTTTGTTGTACTTTTTGTGTGTGGACACGCTATTTCGAAATAAGCTTTTCTGGAAGATCTCTTTTGGAAAAGCTTCTTTCGAAAGAAGCTTGCAGTCTAGATGTACCTTGACTGTTTATCTTCCCATTGCCATAACATGACAATGTACAGATATAATTATTTTACAGCATCATAATAGAATGTGATGCTTCTTGGGTTATGGTTAATTTGTGACATATTTTGATCCAGAGCATAATTTGACAGGTGTCATTGTTCATGCCAATATCGTGGTGTCTGGAGAGATAAACACAGATCTTGTCCATAAATGCCATGTTTGTGTGTCTAAATCAAATACCAGGTTGTACAATTTCCCCATGCTCTTTAAAACTAGTTGTCTCACTACCAGTTTCTAAGCAACATGAAATAGCACATAGTTGCATATAAGCAGGAGTTTAGGAGGTGCTTACTTATTACCCAAGAGTAAATCTAAAGCAAAAAATAAAAAATAAAAAAATGTAAAAAAATTGTGAAACTAGTGTGGGACATTATTTGGGGGAAAGATTGGTTTAGTAAGATATAGTGAGTTGATTTTTCATTAAGATGTAAATAGCTATTTACTAACAAGTCACAGACACAGATTTATGCTGTGTGTATGGAAGACAGACCAGTTATTGGAGACTGTACATAAACCATTAAAATGTTCAAAGGCAGTTGTACCTCTAAACGTAGTATGACAACTGAGATACTTTTCCTGACTTTATAGACAATATATTATAATAGATTTTTTTTAAGCAAGAAGAAATGACCGGAACAATGGAAGAATTACTGTAAATTATTAATCTGAGGTGATTGTGTATTATTTGAAAGGTATATCAAAGACTTGGTGGCTAAGTTCTGTTTTCAGAAGTAATGTTTTTTCCTTCATCCCACATTTCCCGTCCTTCCCTCTTTTCTTTTCTTTTCTTTTCTTTTCTTTTCTTTTCTTTTCTTTTCTTTTCTTTTCTTTTCTTTTCTTTTCTTTTCTTGCTGTCATCCCCCTATTTTGTTTAAGCCTTTATATTTATTTCATTAGCTTTTTCTTTTGGTATGATTTTTCAGTATTCTGAAAGAATAATGCAGTTTCATTTACCTACTGAATAAATGGGGGGGGGGGCGAGGGGTGGAGGCAGGGAGGACAAAGAGTGATACAGATTAGAGGACAATGCATATTCTGATTATCTAATTATTATAACTGTATTTTCCTCCTTTATATTTGTGATTTTCTATTTTTCACTTCTTTTTTTCTTTTTCTATTCTCTCCTTTCTATTAGAAAAATGAAAAAACTCAACAAAATATAAATGAAAAAATATATAGCCTATTGAACTTAAGAGCAGAGCTGGTCAAAATTCAGAATTTCCAAATTGTGAAAAATATTTTTTCCATTTCATAATGAAGGCAAGTATTTGTTCCATTTCATAGTGAAGGCAAGTATTTTCAAATTTTCCCACAAAACAAATTTCCTGAAAAAATTCAGTTTCAGAAAATGTTTGTGTTAGTATTTTGAATTTTATTTTAGAATTTAAGAATTCTGTTTCAGATATTATTTTATGGGGTTTTATTTTTACAATATTTTTATTCTTTTTATATTATTTCATGGCATGTCAGCTAATAGTAGAGAATATTACTTTATACTTTAATATACACTATTATTAACATGTCTTAATATGATCATTGCATATTTTATTTTTAAATGAATTAAGGAGTAGCTTCTACTTGGTACTATCTTGTCTAGATCACAGTGTCTCCTGTTTGTATTGTACCAAAGACACTGATACTGTCAAGGTGTCAGGTACAGTGAGGATTTGAATCTCAGTCTCAAATATGAAGAATGACTGCTCTTAGCACTTTGTTATTGGGAAGGGAGAAAGAACGCTACTACCAGTGCCACTAGCTCTATCTCTTCCTTACTTATTCTTAAGCAACCTCTGACCTGCCATGGGCACCTAACTCCAGAAGAAGGTTCATGGCAGTGAACGGAGATGGTATCTTGGTGTGATTCAGAGTTAGGAGCTTTTCTGCCTTTGAGAAACTGTGCCTAATGCACACCTGTCTCCTCAGCATTTCCTGTTGGGTAGCCTGAGCAACTTCCCAATCAGGATGCTAGCTTCTGTGAATCCCATTCCTGGGACTTATGATTGAGCACTTAACTTGGGTGCTGTGATTTCTACTGGGTGCCAGGATGTCCAAAAAGTTAGGTGCTGGATTATTTGTTGTTGTAATGCCTAAATACCTCTTATAAATCTAGCTGCTTGTGGGATCTTCAAACGTGCCTATGCAGATTTGACGCCTAACCTGCTTATGCGCTTTTGGAAATCTCACTAGACCCCTAACTGATTTTTAGGTTCGTAGATACTTTTAAAATCTGTCATCTGAGTGCCTAACTCTCTCTTGAAAACTGATTCTCTCCTGGGAATTAGACTTCTAAATTTCTTAGGCCTGAGCCACATTTAAAACCTAGATATGGTGCTGAGAGTTGTAAAAAATCCACAACCCTGAGAACATAGCTTAGTTGATGGAAGGATGCTTCCATGAACTGGAAGATAATGACTAGAAGATAACTAATGTGACGCCAATATTTAAAAAGGTCTTTATAGATGATTGTGCCAATTACAGACCGATAAGTCTAATCTCAGTACCGGGCAAATTAGTTGAAACTATTGTAAAAATTAAAATGGTCGGACACGTAGATGAACATAATTTGTTGAGGGAAAGTCAACATGATTTCTGTAAATGGAAATCATGCCTTACTAATATACTAGAGTTCTTTGAAGGGGTCAACTAACGTGGGCAAGGGGGATCCAGTGGATATAGTATACTTAGATTTCCAGAAAGCCTTTGACAAGGTCCCTCGCCAGAGGCACCTAAATAAATTACGTTGTCATCGGATAAGAGGGAAGGTCCTTTCATGGCTTGGTAACTGGTTAAAAGACAGGAAACAAAGGGTAGGAATAAATGGTAAGTGTTCAGAGTGGAGAGAGGTAGCTAGTGGGATCCCCCAAGGGTCTGTCCTGGGACCAATCTTATTCAACTTATTTATAAATGATCTAGAGAAAGGGGTAAACTGTGAGGAGGCAAAATTTGTAGATGATACCAAACTGCTCAAGATCATAAAATCCTAGGGCTGGAAGAGACCTCAGGAGGTCATCGAGTCCAGCCCCCCTGCCCAAAGCAGGGCCAATCCCAACTAAATCATCCCAGCCAGTGCTTTATCAAGCCAAGACTTAAAAACCTCTAGGGATGGAGATTCCACCACCTCCCTAGGTAACCCATTCCAGTACTTCACCACCCTCCTAGTGAAATAGTTTTTGCTAATATCCAACCTAGACCTCCCACACTGTAACTTGAGACCATTGCTCCTTGTTCTGCCATCCGTCACTACTGAGAACAGCCTCTCTCCATCCTTTTTGGAACCTCCCTTCAGTAAGATGAAGGCTGCTATCAACTCCCCCCTCACTCTTCTCTCTGCAGACCAAATAAGCCCAAATCCCTCAGTCTCTCCTCATAGGTCAAGTACTCCAGCCCCCTAATCATTTTGGTTGCCCTCCGCTGGACCCTCTCTAGTGCATCCACATCCTTTCTATAGAGGGGGGCCCAGAACTGGACACAGAATAATCGAGATGTGGTAGGATGGGTAGGAATGGCATCCCTAGCCTTTGTTTGTCTGGAAATGGATGACAGGAGAGAGATTGCGTGATGATTACCTGTTGTGTTCCCTTCCTCTGACGCATGTGGTATTGGTCACTGTAGGCAGACAGGATGCTGGGCTAGATGGACTTTTGGTCTGACCCAGTATGGCCATTCTTATGTTCATGAACCTAGCTACCATCACTCAGTAAAGTGGAGTTCTTACCTAAATCCCATTGAAAATCCCACCTACATCCCATTGAAAACCAAAGAAAAATAATTCAAGATGGAAGTTGCCCTGTTGACTTCAAAGGGCTTTGGACCATCTTCCCACTCCATAAACCAAAGCAAGGTCATGTAATTTCATAGGAATTCACAGGCAATCCCTGCAAACTTTGCAGCAAACCGAAACCATGGACATAGGAGACTGAGCTCAAGTGAATGTCATCACATGGCTATGCACTTTCATGAATAGTTTGTGAATGCACAGTTTGCAATGTGGACTGACAGGAAGTCAGTACATACCCAGTTAGGGGTATGTTTTAAAGAAAGCCTTTTGAAGTCAAGAAAGTGGTTCCCATTGGCTTCCGTAGACTTCAGATGAGACACTAGGGTGGGATTCAGAGCAGTAGCATGCAGCAAAATCCTCAAGAATGTAGCTATTTTGTACTCCGCCTCCCCCAAAACTGCCATAACTCCACCTGTTTTAGCAGTTGCTGCTGCAAAGGATCCTTTCATTGTACAGCTGTTGAGCAACAATTGTATTTTTATTCTCTTTCATGCCACAGTTCTCTGTTAGGAAACTTTTAAGCAAATATGTATAATGGCTGGCTTATGCATAGGAGGAAGGGATACAAGGAATAGGTGTCTGGGCAGGTTTTAGTTTTTGGAAAAACGAAGCTGTTGGATGCTTTTGTTTTCTTTCTCTGAGACACATGCCTCTCTCCTTATGACTTGTGGAAATATTTGGTGCCAAATTCAGGTCTCAGCTACCCCCATTGGAGTCAGTGGTGTGACGTGTGTTTCTGGAAGGGGTCACTGAGAGCATAATTTCCCAGGTTTTTATCTTACTCATTCCATAAGTGCCAGAGAGGGAAACATGCTTAGCCAGTGAACTGCTCACACCCATTCTCAGCAGATGAATGGCCAGCCTGAGAAATCATGAGCTGATACCGGAAGAGTCCATATGTTGACATGCTGTGAGTGGAGATTAGGTGTGCCCAGAGCAATGACACTGAGCCTTCCTCCATGCTACTGAAATGAGGAGCATGGCAGCAGTTTTCTTGAGGAACCAGTATTCCTGCATGCCAGCTCAGAATGTACTATGCTAACTCCCCGTCTCATGGTTAACCCCATTCCTATTGTACCTCCCTCCAGCTCTTTGTGGCAGTAAGTGTACACTGTGTTATGTCTGGAGTATTTTGGAAGGTTGTTGCCAAAAACCTTTTGTGAAACAAATTTATCGGATTCATGTGGAGCAGAGAATTTGGTCTAATGTACCAGGCACAAGACTGGGAGCCAGGATCATAGTTCTGCTATTGACTTTCTAAATGACCTTTGGAAAGTTATTTAATCACCCCGGCTGTGTCTAGACTGGCCAGTTTTTCCGGAAAATCAGCCGCTTTTCCAGAAAAACTTGCCAGCTGTCTACGCTGGTCGCTTGAATTTCCAGAAAAGCACTGACGATCTCATGTAAGATCATCAGTGCTTTTCCGGAAATACTATGCTGCTCCCGTTCGGGCAGAAGTCTTTTTCTGAAAGACTTTTGCACAAAAGGGCCAGTGTAGACAGCACAGTACTGTTTTCCGCAAAAAAGCCCCGATCGCGAAAATGGCGATCAGGGCTTTTTTGCGGAAAAGCGTGTCTAGATTGGCCACGGACGCTTTTCCGCAAAAAGTCCATGCCAATCTAGACGCGCTTTTCCAAAAATGCTTTTAACGGAAAACTTTTTTGTTAAAAGCATTTTTGGAAAATCATGACAGTGTAGACGTAGCCCCTGTGTCTCAGTTTCCCCATCTGTAAAATGGGGATAATGATGCTTCCAATAACCCTCTATAGTTTCCTGCAGTATAAGATTGCTGTAATTTGCGAGAGGAAGCTATTCTGGCAAGTTGTACACAACAAGAAGAATTTTAAATGTGTATATTTCAGAAATAGGTTTCTGTCAGAAAGGAGAGTGAGAGCTAAAGGGAGGAAACTGGTAAGAAAGAAACAAAGGAAAGCTTCAGTGGTGATTTGGCCTGTCAGGGTGTTTAGTATTAAATACCCCATTGTGGAGATTCATACTGTGTCATAAAGTTGCCAGTGCTTTGCTGGTGAAGACTGCAGTTAAAATTCCAAAACCAAACTGGAGGGAAGACTGGAATTATTTCTCTGCCTGAGTCATTTCACCCCTAACCTATCTCTCACGACTGCTACAGTGTCTCTGGTAAAGCTGACATCCCTGAGGCTCATGGAGATACTTCAAAGGAATAAATATTGCATTATAGTACACCAGCATGCATCAACTAGCATGTGCACACACCTTGCAAATTACAGAAGCCAAATGCTCTACTTTGCTATCAGGAGACTCGGTATATTTTTCAAGAGCAAGTATGAGCCACTCCAACCAGGTGCAGCTTGGTATAAATTTGCTTGTCAAGTATTGTTGCCTCCCTCTTTAATTATGGTTGTGAGGAAGTGCTTTAATTTTAAAGGGACAACGAACTAAGAGATTCCCCAGTTTCCAGACTAAGAGATTAAAACACCTAGGCTACGTCTACACTGGCCCCTTTTCCGGAAGGGGCATGGTAATTTTTGAGATCGTAATAGGGAAATCCGCGGGGGATTTAAATATCCCCCGCGGCATTTAAATAAAAATGTCCGCCGCTTTTTTCCGGCTTTTAGAAAAGCCGGAAAAGAGCGTCTACACTGGCCCCGATCCTCCGGAAAAAGCGCCCTTTCTTTGAAGCGCCCTACTTTGAAGTAGGAATAAGATCCTCTGGAAAAGGGCGCTTTTTCCGGAGGATCGGGGCCAGTGTAGACGCTCTTTTCCGGCTTTTCTAAAAGCCGGAAAAAAGCGGCGGACATTTTTATTTAAATGCCGCGGGGGATATTTAAATCCCCCGCGGATTTCCCTATTATGATCTCAAAAATTACCATGCCCCTTCCGGAAAAGGGGCCAATGTAGACGAGCCCCTAATGTATTGGGATTAGCACAGGGGTGGAGCCATTTTGGTGCTAGCTACATAGGAAATGTTGTCAGCATTTCCCTCTATTGCTAACACTGATTCAGTACCACTAGGTATATCAAAGTTGGGAGTCAACCCTGAACCCCTCTCAAAGCAGATGTAATCAACACAATTTGAGCTGGTATAGCAGTATTAGGAAATTATCATCCCCAGCATATATAAGTATAAATAGCATTGATTTTTCTTTTCTTCTGTGTGTGCACACAGAATGTGCAGAATGTAGCAACTTTCTTCCTGCACAGACTTTGAGGTGTGGTCAAAGAGTGTTTAAGTATAGCTTACTCACTAACATCACATTGTCATTATCACAGCGTCTATGTTTAATTAACATTCCTTCTTCAGAAACCCATTTCTTCACAATGAAAATCACAGCCCGATTTAAAAAAGCTGATTCCAAGTGAAATTTCTGATATTTACATAAAATACGTAGCACTGAAAATAAAATTATAAATGCTCTTTCGGGTTAATACTGTGCCTGTGTGGGATTTAGTTTCATCACATTTAAATCAGTTTGTGTCCAAGAAAGCCTTCCCTTTCTCAGTCCTTAGTTCAAAAAGCCATTTGTATTTCCCTTTAAGGGGTTAATTCTGCAAGACACTCTGGGTGTGTCTAGACTACATGCCTCCTTCGACGGAGGCATGTAGATTAGCCAGATCGGAAGAGGGAAATGAAGCCGCGATTAAAATAATCGCGGCTTCATTTAAATTTAAATGGCTGCCCCGATCTGCCAATCAGCTGTTTGTCGGCAGATCGGGGGAGTCTGGACGCGATGCCCCGACAAAGAAGCCTTTCTTCATCGACACAGGTAAGCCTGGTTTCACGAGGCTTACCTGTGTCGATGAAGAAAGGCTTCTTTGTCGGGGCATCGCGTCCAGACTCCCCCGATCTGCCGACAAACAGCTGATCGGCAGATCGGGGCAGCCATTTAAATTTAAATGAAGCCGCGATTATTTTAATCGCGGCTTCATTTCCCTCTTCCGATCTGGCTAATCTACATGCCTCCGTCGAAGGAGGCATGTAGTCTAGACACACCCTCTATGTCTACACTACAGGCTTTTGCTGGCAGAGAGTATGCTAATGAAGCACTCATTAGCATTTGTCATGCTGTCATTTACATATCTCTACCGATGCTTTTGCGCAAGAGGTTTTTGTGCAAAATCAAGCAGTATAGACCGGCCTGTTTTGTGCAAAAAAAGCCCGTTTGTGCAAGATCCTGTATACTTCTAAGGAATTTTATGCAAAAGAGGTTTTTTGTGCAAAATGTACCTATCTACACTGCTTGTTTTTGTGCAAAAACCTCTTGTGCAAAAGCATTAGCAGAGATATGCAGATGACAGCATGACAAATGCTAATGAGTGCTTCATTAGCATACTCTCTGCCAGCAAAAGCCTGCAGTATAGACATAGCCTGAGTGACTGCTATAAGGTGCTAATCACTCTCAACTCTCATTGATCCAGTCATCTTGAACGCAGTTGGTGTTAAAGGTGTGTGCCATTTCACAGGTCATGCCTTAACCTAGTGTTTATATAGTCCTGAGAAACATATTTATTATTATTATTTATTATTTATAATTGTTTATTTGTACTGCAGAAGTACCTACCAGCCCCAGCTGGGATCAGAGCACCATTTTACTATGCTTTGCATATACATATAGTCCTTGAAGAGCTTAGGGTATGTCTACACTACAGCACTAATTCGAACTAACTTAATTCGAATTAGTTAATTCGAACTAAGCTAATTTGAACTAGTGCATTTACACCTAAAAACTAGTTCGAATTAGCATTTTGCTAATTCGAACTAGCATGTCCACATTGAGTGGACCCTGAACCGAGGTTAAGGATGGCCAGAAGCAGTGCCGGCAGGGCATCAGATTAGGACTTAGAGCATGGAGCTGCTGTCTCAGGCTAGCCGAGGGCTGTGCTTAAAGGGACCCGACCCCCACCCTGGACAGACAGTTCTCAGGGGTTCCCTGCTCGCTTGTCTAACTCGATGAGGGACAGCAAAGCAGTCCTGGCTTGGAGTGCCCTGAATGCCCACACTCGACACATCACAGCACTCAGCCATCAGCCTGGCTGCACTTGCTGCAGGCTGCCATCTGGGGGGAGTTCAATTGGGGGGCTGCAGGAGAGCTTCCACCCCGAGAAGCCCACAGAGCCACCCCAGTCCTCCCCATTGGGGGCTCATCCCCCATTCCTCCCTCATCTCCTTCCACTTACCCCTCCCTAGCCCCCCTTCCTGATGTACAAAATAAAGGACACATGTGTTCAAAAATAGAAACTCTCTTTATTGAACAAAACTCAGGGAGACTGGGAAAAGGAGGTGGGAGAGGGGAAGAGAGAGGGTGGGAGAGGGGAGGGCAACTAAAATGATCAGGGGTTTGGAACAGGTCCCATATGAAGAGAGGCTAAAGAGACTGGGACTTCTCAGCTTAGAAAAGAGGAGACTGAGGGGGGATATGATTGAGGTCTATAAAAGCACGAGTGGTGTGGAGAGGGTGCATAAAGAAAAGTTCTTCATTAGTTCCCATAATAGAAGGACTAGAGGACACCAAAGGAAATGAATGGGTAGCAGGCTTCAAACTAATAACAGAAAGTTGTTCTTCACAAAGCAAATAGTCAACCTGTGGAACTCCTTGCTGCAGGAGGCTGTGAAGGCTAGAACTATAATATAGTTTAAAGAGAAGTTAGATAAAGTCATGGAGGCTGGGTCCATGGAGTGGTATTAGCCAGGGTATAGAAATGGTGTCCCTTGCCTCTGTTTTGGAAGGCTAGAGATGGATGGCACAAGACAAATGGCTTGGTCATTGTCTTCGGTTCATCCCCTTTGGGGTAGCTGGTGTTGGCCGCTGTCGGCAGACAGGCTACTGGGCTAGATGGACCTTTGTTCTGACCCAGTAAGGCCGTTCTAAGCTCAGGGCTCAGGGTCGGGGGGTCTCACTGTACCACCTTGATTTTCATGCAAACCTGCTCCTGGGTGGCCAGGCTGGCAGCTATCCTGCCCTAGACGGCCACTTTCCTGTGCCTAGTGTGGAGGTCGTGGATGAGGTCCACGATCTCCGCACTAGACCAGGCGGGCGCCCGCCTCTTGCAGCCCCGAGCAGACTCCTGGGAGCCGCCAGCCTGGTCCCGGGAAGAGGGGGAGGGCTGGGTGGCAACGGGTGGCTGGTTCGTGCTGTGCCAGGTGCAGGGTCTGCTGGCTGGGTGCTGGCAGGCTTGCACCTGGCACGGGCACTGTAGCCAGACCGTGCCCCTTTAAGGGCTCCGGCGCCAGGAGGGGGGCAGACGAGTTTCCCTGGGGGTGCCCAGAGTGGCCACCAGGGCAAGCTGGGGAGGGCTAGCCTCCCACTAGTTCGAATTAAGTGGCTACACAGCCCTTAATTCGAACTACTTAATTCAAACTAGGCCTTAGTCCTCGTGCAATGAGGTTTACCTAGTTCGAATTAAGCACTCCGCTAGTTCGAATTAAGTTCGAACTAGCGGTTTGTATGTGTAGCACCTATCAAATTTAATTCGAACTAACGTCTGTTAGTAGATGGAAACCTGAAGCACAAAGAGGTTAAGTGACTTACCCAAGTTCATGCAGGGAATCTTTAGTAGAACTAGTAATTGAAGCCTGTCTCCTGAGTGTCAGTCCAATGCCTTAACCATACGTCCATCCTTTCTCTTTAAATGAACCTCAGTTAAAAATAGTAAATTATAGCAAGTTATATAGTCCCTGAAACAGATTCTATAAGTCAATATCATTTTTGTATATAAACACACAGAGGAGGTATCTGGTTTCATACTCTTATGTCTGAATTTGCATTTGTTTCTGTGGGAAAGTGTTAGAGACAGGCCCATGTATAAATTTAGCAGGATAGATTCTTGGAGCCAACTCGGCTTCACTTGCAGAGAATGAGAAGTGTCTGCTCCTCTAGTCCCAGGCTGCCAGACAATGGTCTAGTCCTCAGCATAAAACAGAGCATGTAAAGATTCCCGTGACCCAAAGGACCATTCTTATAGCTAAGGATCAGCTGAATGCAGCAGCATCCTAGCCACGTCCCCTTTCATCTGCCCACTTGCCCATTGTATGGCATGGAGCCCCTACCCAACTCAGTACAACCAGACAACTCCCATGTAGAGAGGGGATGGATCCTCACGTTGCTCTTGATGCTGCCCTGTACCAATGTCCTGGCAGAGCCAAAGATTTGGTTGAGTGGCTTAAGCCCTGCTCCCACCAGAACCAAATCAAAGTTTTGCCATTGACTTCAACTGGAGCAATATGCCTATTACAATGAACCCACACAAACACAACTTCAAATTGTCCCCTGTAGACTAAGAGCAAACATAGTCCCTATGGCATATTGGCTGAAGCACTTGAAGAGTTATGCTGAACTTCGTTCAAGGCATTGGATGTAACTGTTCTTTTTGACAGCTTTTGTTTAAAAATAGAAGGGAGATTTCAATAACTGAGGTGAGGATGAGTGGCTGAAATCAATATTCAACTGGTCTGAGGGAAACCAGTTCAAAACATCAAGGAGACTTACACAGTCCTGGGAAATATAAACAGTCATATGTGGGACAAGCATATGCAGCTAAAATATGTGTCCAGTAAAACTAGTTTCACCACTGCTTGCTATGTCTCGTCTCTGAAATTGGGTTCTGAGTCATAGCCCTTAGCTGAAGTTATTAGCATTTACTAGAGAGTGCCCTGCTGTATGTTCAGCAGCATAAAGAAGAGAATAAGGAGCAGTGTAGAGCTGGAGAACACAGGACGGCTCTATTGATTGCACTGTAAGTAATATTTTATTCCTTGGAGAATTGTAATCCATGTTTCCTGTGCTACATGCGGGTTGGTTCATGGTTAATCAGTTGTGGAATTATTCCATCCATACACAGGTTGCTTTTGTTCAACCTTAACCTTTAAAAAAACATCTGAGCTACATCTTTGTAGGCAAAAGCTCCTTTCAGATAAACTGTGTGTCCAGATGTTTTAATTAATTAAATAATACATAGCACTAGATGTGGTGTGTGACATGGAGATTGTAGAGTGAGCACATGAAAGCATTATGCCATAAGTTCAGTCAGAGGGAGAGAGAAAAGAGAGCGTAATATAAGTAGCAAACGGTATGATTTAACATGAGACTTCAAAAGAGCAAGAGCCAAGGAGGCAGAGGGTTCTTGCAGCAGCAGTAGAGGAATTTTGCTTGGAGGCAGAGTATGAGAAGCTGGAATAAGCCTAAAATGCTGTAAAATCAAGTAGGACACATATAAATGTGTTACTGACATGACAGGGGAGTCATGGTGGATACTTGAACGTGGATTTGCTACAGTTGTACTTCCTATCAGTCTATGAAAAGGCAAGGAGCAGCATACTTAAACTGGCTGGATTTGGGGCCTTTGATGGAATATGGTGGTGGAAAATGCCAATGCCAAGATGCGAGTTGATGGAGGTAGTCAAATTAAGCCAAAGAGAGATGCCCAGCTCCTAGTGAATGTGAGCATTAGACACATGACTAACTCCCTTTGACCCCTTTGAAAATCCCAGACAAGATGTTGGTTCCTTCAGGGTATTTTATTTCCCCTGGATGGAGTGGGTACTGGGCATGTTCTGGTTAACATATATGCAGGACTGTTGTTTCCTTTTATTTTGTCTATTGATCTAAGCCTAGACACTAAATACTAGTAGTTTATGCCCGGTAATATTATTTCAGTATTTAAAGATGCTGTTACCACAGGTTCATTGACACTGATCGTTCCCATACCACTTTGGATAGTGGTGTTGTTTTGGATAGTACTGTCCTCCCCTATTGTTTTGGATAATACTGTCCTTTTCCATGGTTCTGTTCATTCTTAGTTTCTCAAGGTTTTGCCATTTCATCCCCATTGCCCCCTTTGTCAGCATTGCTCTTTCCTCTTTTTTAATGATCGCTAGGATCTCCTCAGTTCTTCATGATTTTTAAAACATAATTGTCATTGGTTTGGTACATTCATTTACAATTCCCCTAACACTTTGGTATGCGCATTACCTAGACTTGTTGATATGTTTGTATATATTCACTAAGCTTTTAATAGGCATTATTTGCCTAGAGCAATATTTTCCTCCTGTTAATTACAGATACTTTTAAAAACCTGTTCATCTTGTATGAAGCCATAATAAGTTTTCATCCATTTTTCATTGGGTCTATTTTCTCTCTAATGTCTGCATTTCCCCATAACACACTTGTAAAAGTCATTCTTTTGTTCTCCTTTTGGTAACATAAATACTGGATTCTTTTTGCCTTATCTTTGCCTGCAAAAGTAGGCTGACTATTCTTTTACTTCCTCCTCCTTTTTGTTGCACTATAAGGATAAACTACGCAACTTCCGCTATGTCAATTGCATACCTTAAGTCAAAATAGCTTAACTCAGCTTTTTGGCACTGTCTTTCTTTGACTTCCCTTCCTCCTCATGAAGTGAGGATTACAGGAGTTGGAGTAGGAAGTCCTCCAGCTCAACATTATTTCAGAATAACAGTTTGTAGTATAGATGTGCACTATGTTATTTCAAAATAACATCAGTAAGGGTATGTCTACAATACAGAGGGGGTTTTTTTCGGAAAAATGGCTGTTTTTCCAAAAAAACTTCAATTACATCCACACTGCAATCATGTTATATCGAAAGAAAATTGAAAGAACAGCGGGTTTTCCAGCATTGGTAATCCTCTTTCTATGAGGAAGAAGCTTTTTTCCAAAAGAGCTCTTTCAGAAAAAGGCGTGTGTGGACGGGGAGGAGAGAGTTCTTTCGGAAGAAGAGGAAAGAAGGTGGCCACTCCATCCATAGTAATCACAGTTTAAATGCAAGATAGTGTCCATTCAGTGTGGATGCTATCTTTTGAAAAAGCAGATTGCTTTTTCGATGCCCATTGGCAGTGTGGAGGCGCTCTTTCGGAAGAAGTTTTTTCAGAAGATATCTTCCAGAAAAGCTTCTTCTGAAAGAAGCCTGCAGTCTAGGTGTAGCCTAACTCCAAAATAATGCTGCTGTATAGACATACCCTAAGTTTCTTTTAACCCTCTGTCCCTCTCTGAAAAATGCAAACAAATGGGGGAATGACTGATTTCAGTAAATTCTGGTCAACTACACCTTAATTATGGAGTTTTTTAAAGATACTTCCGTCTTCTTCCACATTCATGGATTTTAACATTATTTCTTTCACAGTTCATTCAATAATATCCCCAAATTTGTTTTCCTTGAAATATAATATTGCTAGAACCTCTTACTCCTTTCCTCACTATATTGAAGTCAAGTAGTCTGTAGTTACTGCTATCATATCTCCTCTATATTATGTTCAGGCTCTTAAACAATTCTTTCTTATTGTTGAGCATGTGTTTAAAACGACAAGATTTATAGACCAAATATGTTTTTTCTTACAGAACCTTAGAAAAATGAAGTCAGTCTTCCTGTGTTTTGTGATTGCTGGGATTCATGCGCATACACTTTGCCAACAGAACTCTACCAATGACAGTCCTGAAAATTACAACTATGGAAACCGAAACCAAGTAGGTCCAGCAAATGAAAATATGTTGGGTCAGAAAGTAGGAAGAAGCATTTGTCAGTTTGCATTTGACTTTTATAAGGAGGTTTCTTCTCAGAGAATCAACAGGAATGTGTTCTTCTCTCCTATGAGCATCTCCACTGCCTTTGCAATGCTGACACCGGGTGCAAAATTAGAGACACTGCAACAGATTCTTAGAGTGCTTCGCTTTAAAGCAAATGAGATTGAGGAAAGTGAGCTTCATGAAGGTTTCCGTCATCTCATGCAAATGCTAAACCGCCAGAGTGCTAACTTCCAGCTGGATATGGGGAATGTCCTGTTTATGCAAGACCAGCTGAAACTGCAACAGCAATTTTTAAAGGAGCTAAAAAATTCTTACAGAGGAGAAGCTTTCCCAGAAGATTTCAGGAATGCCAGACAAGCTCAGCAGAAGATCAATAAATACATAGCCAATAAAACACGTGGGAAATTTATCAACCTGCTCAGTAATCTGAATCCAGATACTGAAATCCTTCTTATTAATTACATTTACTTTAAGGGTAAGACAAAATCCTTGGTCATCCCTTCTCAGGTCATTTGGCTTTCTTTATGTCACTTCTCTAGCCTTCACCACTCCTTTTTCAATACTCTTTTGGGAGGGAGAACCTCAACCTGCTTCACAATTGGCCTTTTACTCACATGGTTAATTATGAAAAGAGCTGGTCAGTACATTTACACTGAAAATAATTTTCTGACTGAAAATGTTGACAGATTTTTTTGGACAAAATGTTGGTGAAAAGGGCTTATTTTCCGCAAGATCCCGTCTATACTGACGCTTTTCTACGGCAAAACCCCGAGCCGGAAAAAAGCGGCAGCCATGTTCATGCAAATGCCGTGGGGGATATTTAAATCCTCTGCGGCATTTGCAATTCCGACTGGTCTCATTAGCATCCCTTTTCCGGAAAGGGGTGCCAATGTAGACACAGCCTTAGAGTGCATCTACACTGCACCATTATTTTGAGATAACTAGGGTTATTTTGAAATAACAATGCGAGTGTCTACACAGCTATTCTGATATTTCAAAATAACGGATGGCTTATTCCGAAATCGGTAAACCGAATTCTACGAGGAATAACACTTATTCTGAAATAGCTATTTCGAAATAAGGTGTGTGTAGACGCTTCACTGCTTCTACAATAGCCTCCCACTAGGCCCATGCTAAATTATTCCTCCCTAGTGCCTCCTGGGGCTCTAAGTTGAGATAGCATGTCTACATTAGGGAAGCCTTCCTCAAACTAATTTTGAGGCTTCCCTGAAGTATAGACGTGCTATTTCGAGAAAAGCTATTTTGGAATAACTATTCTGGAATATCTTATTTCGAAATAAGCGTGCAGTATAGATGCGCCCTAAATCATAAACATAGGACCCTCTGAAGTCAATAGGACTCATTGCTTAATTGCTTTCCTGAATTGACATCCTACAAAAATACTATGCAAATTTCTGCTAAGCAAGTTTAGAGTGCAGTTTGCAAAATGTTGTATGATCTTGAAACAGCATATTGAGTGGAAAATTCTCTGGTCTGTTCCAGCAAGAGCAAACAGCACAATATGCAGGCATATAACAGAGGCAGACATGTAACAGAACTTCTCCTCCTCAAAGCCCACCTCTTTACAACTCTGCAGTCACTGATTACACATTTTATCATATTCTGAAACTGAAGTAGAACCCCCAGTCAGTCCAGTGTTTTCATGTATGAGTCTCTTCGCTCACGCAAGAGGTCTTTTTGGGTTCTTTATTTGAACTTATTTTTTTAAAATCAAATATTTCAGTGATGTTTTTGGAAATATATTCCCTTGGTTTATAACTACCTGGTCAAAGTTTTTCAAATTTTGACCCACTCCTTCTCCAAAAACTCATTTTCCCCCGTGTTTTTCAAACACATCTATCCATTTGTGTAAATCTTTGAAGGATTAGCTGCAGAGTGATAAAACTACAGGTTGAATCTCTCTAGTCCTGCACTCTCAGGTCTGGCAACATCCTTAGTCCTGCATAATTTTAGTTAGGCAGAAGTCCATTTATCATGGTCCATTAATCCCGCAGTCCCATAACATTTGTTTACAGTCACCAGTCCTGGCTCTCAGTGTTCTGTGCTGTTACTTAGCTCTAATTTATCCCTAAATGTTTTCTAAGAGCCCAGTAAGCAATGGAAGTGTTGGTAATGCTGCTACAAAATACTGACCTCCCATGGTTTGGCAACTTCTCTGGTTTGGCACCGGTCAGATCCTGAAGGTACTGAACTAGAAAGGTTCAACCTGTAGTTTGAATCCAATTCAATGGAGTCACTTGAAAGGATGCCATAAAACACATAGAGAAAAGCTGTTGTCTCTTGCCACAGAGGGCAGAAAAAAGTCAATGAGTTCAAAGTACAGTATAGCAAATTTAGATTAAATCTCAGAAGAAACTTCCTAATTGTAAGAACAGTAGGATCATGGAACAGGCTATCTAGGGAAGTTGTAGAAGCTTCTTCACTGGAGATTTTCAGAAGGAGGCCGGCTAGCAAGGTGGCTAGGATGATTTACACCAGTGGTTCTCAAACTGTTGGTTGGGACCCCAAAGTGGGTTTTTACCCCTTTTTAATGAGGTTGCCAGGTCTGTCTTACACTTGCTGGGGCACAGGGCCAAAGTTGCAGCTCAACTCCTAGCTCCAAAGGCTTCAGTCTGAGGTGGTAAAGATCATGTTATAGGTCAGCTGTCTGGGGTAGAAGCCCTTTGGCTTTGGCCTCCGTGCCTGGAGCAGTGGGGCTTGGGTTTGTGCTTTGGCACTTCTGCACCCTCCTGGTCCTGTTGTCAGCCAGGGTTCATGGTGCAATGAAATTTGAGAACCCCTGGTTTAGACACAATAAAGCCTGCATCTTGGCAAGAGGTAAGATTACATGACCCTTGTGGTCTGTGTTTTTGTCCTTCCAAAACCAGGTCCCTCTTCCCTGCTCAATCAAGGAGGGTTAGTTTCTATCTGTCCCTCTCTAAGGGTATGTCTACACTTGCGGCCTAGTTCGGACTAGGGATGCAAATGGAGCATACCGAAATTGCTAATGAAGTGCGGAATATTTAAATATCCCGTGCTTAATTAGAATAGTCGTGGCTGGCCGCCATTTTGGATTTGGGGTATTACGAAATAAATTGCCCCATGTAGATGCGTTATTCCGAGAGAAAACTCTTCTCTCAGAATAACTGTTAAACCTCGTTGCACGAGTCCTAATGATTCTTCTCCCCTTTCCATAGTGATTGTAGCTTAAATTGAGCTGTGTGAGAATGGAGGCCTGGTGGCATTCTTTCTCACACTGTACTGACACTGATTGCTACTCTTTTTGTGTGCCTTGTGACTTAAATAGAGGGTATGTTCACCCCTACCCCCAAACACTCTCATTTTATTTGCCTCCGTAGTTCAGAGAGGAATTATTGTTCAAGCCACTAGAAAGAGCAAGCTGTAGATTTCCTTTTGTCCCTAGAGCATTGTAAAGAATTGCAGAAGTAAGACCTCTTTGAAAAGTGATTTGCTAAGAGGAAGGGAAGCACAGGCATATCTGGGTTTGGATGGAGGAGGAGGGAAGTATTCATGAATGTCACCAATAAGCAGACTATCTGCCAAATTCTGAAATCCTGTATCAATTTTTAACCAAAATTTCTGTGAAATCAGTAAGAATTTTGTCCAACTGAGCAGCAAGCAATAGGTGCTGGACATATCAGGGTTTGGGCCTATGACTTATAAAAAACCTGTTACTTATTATGGAATTTTCTTAAAACAGGGCAAGGCAAAACTTCCGTCTTGTTAATGAAAAGCTCAGAGGCTCTGACATGACATTACAAAAATTGGAGACTTCTAACAGGCAGACTTACTCTGGAATTACAACATGTTTGTGGCTTCACTGTTTATGGAGAAACTTACTGCAACAGTGTAGCAATGTTGTCCTGTTTAAAAGAATAATACTTTGAACTTTATATATTGAAAGCCCCATACAAGCATTAATTAATAATAATGACTCCTTTTAGTGCTATGTAAGTGATATTGTGCCAGTTTTATAGTTGAGGAAACAAAGGCTAGAAATTAAATGATTTGCACAAGGCCTCAGAGAGACTCTGAGTCAGAGCAGATATTAGAATTCTAGAGAACTTTGTTCTCTGTCCAGGGTTTAGTTTTACCCAGCAGGGTAATCTTGCTGTTAAGTATCTTGATTAAAAAGTAAAACGTGTTAGAGCTGGTCAGAAAGTAGGGATTGGTTTCTGTAGAAAATTTCAATAACTTTTACAAATTTCATTGAAATATCAAATACCAAAATATCTTGGTGGTCAGGGATTCAGTTTTCCCCAAAAATTTCCCCAGAAAGGTATTTTTCACAAAAGCTGTTCTAGTCAAAACTCCAATTTTCCACAGAAAGATTTCAACAACCCTATTTACAGGAACTTCTGTTCTTCATAACATTTTACATGGAAGCAAACTGCATCCAAAATGTTTCAGAACTTTCCATTCAGCTATTTTTGATATTCTGGCATTGTTTTGATTTGGAAAGAAAATGTATCAGAATTTCCTGCAGGACAGTGATGCCAATTTTTGGGATTATCTCTAGTTTGTTTAAATTAGTCACTTAATCACAACTTAAACAAGATGTATTTTGAGCTAATGTCAGTAAGGTATTTTAAGACTCCTCCCATCACCATATATGTAGGCACTATAATACACACTATTTTAATATCATTAACGGCAGTGTGGGACTAGATACCAAGGTGTCTCACCTCTAAATACTAACATAAATTTTTTGACATTTATATGTATGTGTTATACAAAGAAAAGGAAGCTACAGATAATAAGCATTATGTAAAGGGAACATATGGCATTACTGTGGAAGCACAGTTCAATGCATTCTAATGCTCTGATTTCACTCATTCGATCTTTTCTGAAAAATGCAACAGTTGGGAAAGTTTAAACAAAACTGATTTAATCATTTTTTTTAGTACACAGGGTTGGGAGGACAGGGAACAATTTATTTCCCTGTTGTAAGAATTATCCTTGCAATGTTTTGCAGTCTTTCTTGTATATTACTGCTCTATGGCTGCAATGAATGAGGGTCAATAGTTGGATTTTGGCTTGGAAGTTCTCACTGAGAAGAAGACACTTCTCTGGAAACACTTACTTATTTACCAAGTAATCTGAAAGCTAGAGTAAACATCTTCTACCACCACATAGACTGGGTCACAGACCAACATTTAAAACATTCCCCCAATCCTAATTTGGGTAGGAAAAGCCATAAGGAGATCATGCCTGCCCCCATCTCTAAGAAATAGAATAGTCTGGCAGTTCTTTCTAGCATGAGGATAGGTATTTGGGATATACAAAGGCTATCTAAGGTGAAAGCACCATCCTTTCACTAAAGTATGGTTTCTGGCTTTGCTTAAACCACTTCCAACCCAATACCAACCCCTCGTGTGTATACTGCAATTGAATTATTCTAATATATGCATTTAGGAACAGATCCTCCATTGGTGTGAATTGGTGTAGCTATAAAGGCAAATGTAGCTACTGCAGTTAATATAAACTAAGGATGGCTTCTTGCTTCCAGAACATCCAGTAACTCTCTCTCTCTCCCTCTCTCCCCCACCCTCTCTTTCTTTGAATTCTAAGCCACATGGAATAAAACTTTTAATCCAAAGTACACTAAAGAGGCCAACTTCTATGTGGATGGAAACACAATTGTTAAAGTCCCTATGATGTTCCGGATGGGCATGTGCAAACTAGCCTATGATGAGCAGCTGGCTAGTACTGTGGTGCAAATGGATTACAAAGAAAATGCGAAAGCATATTTTATTCTGCCTGATCAAGGACAAATGACAACGCTGGAGAATGGCTTGTCATGTGAAAGTCTGTCTAAATGGAGAACATTAATGTCAGAAAGGTAAAATCTTTCAGCTCTCTACGCTATCGCTTTAGATCGGGGTGGGTAAGATACCTCTCACAGACTGGATCTGGCCCACGGACAAACTGCCAGGACCCTCAGGCGCACAACAGCCTCTGCTTTAAGTGCAGGGATGCTTTGTGTGCCTCTTTGCTCTGGAGGGAGGGGAAGCTTTGTGTGATCTCCCTGCCCCTAGCCCAATCCTCAGTTTCTATTGGTTGGAAACAACCGGCCAATAGAAACTGACCCCAGCCAATCTCTCAGCTCCTATTGGCCAGAAACAATTATTGCCTACCCCTGCTTTAGATCAAGAGTGTTGGACAAATTCTTGGAGAGGGATAATTATATTTTTAACTAGCATCTCTGGGTTATGGTATAGAATTAGTAGTAATGTGCTAACCTCAGTCCCAGTGAGATTAATGCACAAAAATCAAGGCTAAAATAAGGCCTTACGTAATTTTTAGTTATTTCCAAGGGTTTGTCTACACACATAGTGCTGCACCAAAGCAGTTGTAGTGCTGTAGGTTAGTGAAGGCACCTTCTATACCTGGCAGCATAGGTAATCAGCACCCTGAGAGGCAGGAACTATGTTAACAGGAGAGGCCCTCTCATTGATAGCACTGTCTACATCAGGAGTTGGGTTGGTATAACTGTGCCCCTGAGTGATGTACTTGTGGGGCACGTCTACACAGCAGGGCTAAAGCCAAAATAAACTATGTCAGTTGTGTAGCTTGAGTCGAAATAGCTTATTTCGGCTTTTGGTGCTGTCTACACAATAGGAAGTCCAGAGACGAGCACTCTTCCTTTGACTTCCCTTCATCCTTGTAAAATAAGGGTTACAGGAGTCGGAGTAAGCAGTCCCCCAGCTCAACATTATTTTGACATTGTATTGAAATAACTGCTTGTAGTGTAGACACGGTCTATGTTATTTCGGAATAACGTCAGTTATTTGGAAATAACACTGCTGTGTAGACACACCTGTACTGACAAGTCTGTAGTGGAGATCAAGCCCAAGACATGTCATCTGTTCAGTATCCCTTTGTTACATTCTGTGTCACTCCATCTGAAATTTTAGGAAATTTCAGCTTCTTTTTAGGACCACTGCCATTGCTGCAGTTTGTTTCTTTTGCTTTCCTATATCCCTTTCTCTGAAGTGTCTTCTGCCTTTATCTCATGTTTCCCTTCTGCATGTCCCTCCGTGTGTCAGATTTCCTTTCCAAACCCCTGAATCAACTCTCTTGTGTTTTTTCCCACCCCACAGGCTAAGATTAACAATGAAAAAATTAATGCTAATATTTTAAGTTTAATTATTTGTCTTCAGAGTTATATCAGTGAGATGGAAGGAGGAAGAGTTTGTGCATGTTAAAACCTTTTTTCATGGGGCTGCGAGGTTACATTTCATTGGTTACATTAATCTCACATTATCTTTGCAACCCATGGAACTCCTAGAACTCACAGGAGTATTTTGCAAAGTGTTGCTCATTACTGTCAAGATCAGGGTGGCTAGACATCCTGATGTTAGAGTATGTCTGCATTGCATTCCTCCTTCAAAAGAGGAATGCAAATGCAGACAAGTGAAATTGCAAATGAAGTGCAGATTTGAATTTCCCGTGCTTCATTTGCATAATCGTAGACTGCCGCTTTTCCAAAATAGCCCGAGGGGTTATTTCGAGAAAAAAAATCCCTTCTAAATAACCCTTATTCCTCATTTTCTCTTGAAATAACCCCGTGGGGACCGCGTTTGTTTTCTCAAAAGATGCTATTTCGGAAAAGTGGCGGTCCGCGATTATGCAAATGAACACAGGAAATTCAAATCTGCACTTAATTTGCAATTTCGCTTGTCTGCATTTGCAATCCTCTCTCAGAAGAGGAATGCAATGTAGACATACCCGTAGACACTTTGTCTTATACAAGTAACTATTACCTTTCTTGCCCACCATCCTAATTTTTTAGCCTTGCTATCTGGTTGCCCTAGTAGAGATTGTTTGATAGAAGGTGTAGAAGCACAGTGTGTTAAACTTAGATACAGCAAGAGCCCTATTTAACACGTTGGTAATATGCTGCATTCTTCTTCCCCTCACATTAGCAGTAGATGGGGACAGATGGAATGACTTATTCTAAAGTGGGAGGATAGAAATGATCCAGTGACAGCTGTGTCATTAATACAGCAGCAGTCAACATCTCCTACCAAAAAAAAAAAAAAAAAAAAAAAAAGTGAAAGGAGAAGAGAACAGCAATCAGGAAAGAGTCTATAGTACCCCAACTAGCACTATTAGGCAGGAACAATCCTAGCATCTAACTTAAGACATGTTGTCACATGCTATCAAATGGCTAGTGCCATTTTAGTAGAAGCTAAAACTGGTGAGCAGGGTACAGCCCACTGGCCACATGTGGCTCATCACGGCAAGCCTCTGGCAGGCCTCCAGAAACGTTGTTTACTTTGTGTCCACACACAGGGCTGCTTGCAGCTCCCATTGGCTACAGTTTGCCATTCCCGGCCAATGGGAGCTGTGGGAAGCAGTGGCCAGCAAGACCCTACGGCTATGTTACGACAACACATTATATTGTTAGGAAAGAGCCTGCACTGTACTGTGACATCTGATTGAAACTTTTTATCATTTTCTTGCCTTTCTCTCTTGACAGGTCAGTCAATTTATATCTTCCAAGGTTCTCTATTGATGTAAAAATGGACCTAAAACAAATTCTTTATAGAATGGGAATAAAAAATGTATTCACTAATGAAGCTGACTTATCTGGAATTACTGGGCAGCCCAAGCACAAGATTTCACAGGTTAGTGAGGCTTCTTTCTGATATTTAAAACCATTTCTATACAAATGTTTCCTAGGAGAAACCCATATAAAAGGGCTTTGCTCTGTATGAAAAGCAGGGATTGAAGAATGGAATACTCAGTCCATACTAGAGAGGTTGCCCGTACAGCTGTACCGCAACTTACAGCATATACAGCGTTATGGCCCAGCAGATTTTTACAGTGTATGGGGCTTCAATACTGACAATAAACTTGAGCAGATCTCTCTCTCTCTCCTCTACTTCCCGGTGAAGACTCATGCTACCATCTTCCTTTTGGTATAAAAGGGGGTGGTAGAAAGTGTTGTTTTGCATGGCATCTGTTGCTGATGTTGACTGTGCATAGCTCCATTTACCCCTCCACTTATTAAAAGCAGTTTTGTAAGGTGCTATGAAAAGCTGGGCAAAAACCACATGCTTTAGTTCACTGGCAATTCCAAAAAATCAGAGGGGAAACATCATTTCAAGTCAAACTGAAAACAAGACAGAACAAGAAATCAGAAGTAATTTTTCTAGTTTGACTGAAATGTCCAACCTTTTTTTACCTTTGCAGCATTTTATTTTATTTTATTTTAAAGGAAACTTTGAAAAAAGTGATTTTTTTCAATTAAAAATTAGAACAGTTTGATTTTTTAATGGTCTTTACATTTTTTTTTAAACAGGCACAATTCTTCAAAATTGACTTGAATTTGCAAAGCATTTCTATGTCACCAAATTTGCATTTTTCACTGAAAAAAGTTTGGACCAAAATTTTCTCCCCATTTGAGTGCTAAGCACAATTAGCTCCCATTGGCTTTAGTGCCAGTTCAATGCAAACCATTAAGCTACATCTACACTGCAGGCTTTTTGTGCAAGAACAGCCATCTACACTGCACGCGTGTTCTTGCGCAAGTAAATTTGCAATAAAGCATCAGAATAGAGGGTTTCTTGTGTAAGAGTTATTCCTCTTTCCACTAGGAATAAGCCCTCTTGTGCAAGAGCTCTTGCACAAGAAGGCAGTATGTATGAGCAGTGGGTTTCTTGCACAAGAAACCCCTATGGCTAAAATGGCCATCAGAGCTTTCTTGCACAAGAGAGCGTCCACACTGCCATGGACACTCTTGTGCAAAAGCACATAGCAGTGTGGACATGCTCTTGCGCAAGACCTTTTGCACAAGAACTCTTGAGCAAAACAGTTTTTGTGCAAAAAGCCTGCAGTGTAGACATAGCCTTACAGTTCAACCCTAGTTCAGTCCATATGGGCTGTCACTCTGAGAGCTTTAACATTATACCTGGCCTGCAGGATAATTTCATTAGTTAACACAAACTCCCATTAAAAAACAATACAGAAACCCTTAAATCTCACAAATGAATAGATGGAATCTGATGAATCCAGACCAGTAAGTGTGTCTCAGTGCAGTAAGGACAAGCTTGTGCCTTTTTCTGCCCCACACCTGTTTTACCTATCCAACTTCTGAAGCTGTTAACAAATAAGACATATTAAAAAAAAGTAATCTCTAACCCCTTTGGTCTATTTTTCTGTCTTGATTGTTCTCCCCTGTGATCTATTATACTACTCTAAATTTGCCAAAGACAAGTAGGTGTAATTAGGTTTGCCAGGTATCCGGTATTGACCCTGACAGTCCGGTATTTTCACCAGTAAAAAAATTCAGAAAATACCAGACACTTAAAATGTCCGGTATTTTCTGATTTTTTCCTGGCAAGGTGGCAAAAATCCTGGGTTCTTACCTAGTTCTGCAGGGGAGCTGTCTGGCCGGGAGCAGGAAGACAAGATGGCAGATGGCTGCCAGCAGCCTGTTAGGGACAAAAAGCCTCAAAAGCATTTCTTAAAAGGGCCATGCTGGTTTTTTTAATTTAAAAAAAATTATTTTTTTTTGCTTAATAACTCTCGGGGTCCTTTTTTATTTTTATTTATTTATTTATTTTGCTCAAGAACTTTGATCTCCCTCTTCCCTCCCCCCCAACATAATTTTTTCCCCGGTGTTTTCTTTTGGGGGGGGGGGGGAGTTCGGTATTTTTTGTTAAATCGTCTGGCAATGCTAGGTGTAATTTTGCTCTCACACTAGTTTTTCTCTGGTGTAACCCCACAGACTTGAGTGAAGTCTGATTTATACTGGTGTAAGCAAGAGAAGAATCAGGGCCATGATAGTAGTATAGAATAGTGACTCTGAAAATGTCCTCTTTTAAGGATGAGACAATTTTGATTTTTTTTTCTTGCTGAATTTGCAGTTGCCTTTTTGCGTTGTGGTGGTCACTCACACCTGTTGCCCATTACTTAGCAGTTATTTCTCTCAATACTTTTACTTTAAAACAATCAAACTCATATTCAGATACCTGCTTATAGTCCACACCCAGAATGCTAATCTTTGTTGATTTTCCCATAGGCTATCCATCAGGCCATGGTGAATGTGGATGAGAATGGCACTGAAGCTTCAGCAGCCTCTTCTCTGGAAATAGTGCCAATGTCTGTGCCCGCTACCGTTATTTTCAACAACCCGTTCTTCATGATGTTAGTAACTGAAAGTGAGGACATACTCTTTATGAGCAAAATCATGAACCCTGTGGAAAACTAGAGTCCAAATTGCTGTATGCATTAACTACGAGTAATTTACCACGACTGTTAAATAAAGACACGTTTTGACCTAATCAGTGAAGTGATGACATTAGAGGCCACATTTTCCCTCATAGTGTCATATATTTAGCTTCCTAACAGATCTTTAATTGATTTTAAATCACCATCACTACAGATTGGTTTGGGTTTACATTTTAAAAAAAGAGAAGAAATGGAACTCAGGTTGAACCGTCAGCAAAGGTGAAAGGAGAATGTTCTTTGCAACACTGAAAGCAACCATCTGTTTTCTGGCAAGTGAGGATCAGAACAGGTGCTGAGTACTAACCTAGGCCTGCTGCACCCTCCTGTCCACATCCTCACCGTGTAAATTACATTTGTTTTGCATGCTCACTGACTGCCAGATCTGTCCAAATTACATTCCTTTACCACTTACATCTGTTTTCTCCCCAGCCAGAGGCTCAGTCTAGCAGTCATCTAACAAATGTAATGCTTACTACCCTGAGTGGCCCCAGTGCTGTCAATGAATCTGATAAATGCCCTGTACCCCCTTTGTGCCACCGGGAAGTGGAGGGAGTGGTAAGGAGCAAGCACAAGAGAAAGCGTAAGATCTTCCTGGTGAATTGCATTGGCACCGCTGTATGTTTCTACACAAGCCTACAGCATACTGACCATTCTAGGGCAGAACAGAGGCATATAAGAATTGAGACAGAAAAGGGAAAGGGAGGAGGCATGGCCAGAGTAGAACAATGCCCCAAATATTCATCCTTTAAGTAGCCTGTGGGTGACACTGAATCAAATTTCAGTTTCATTTAACTCTGTGCCAGAGCCTGATCCAGGTTTTGGAAGCCCTCAAATAGGAGAAATGGCTTGTGTTTTCCTGGTGTCCTTCTGTCAGTGTTTTTACCAGGATAGGATGATTCTAACCCAATGGAACCACTCATGGTAGTAAACATCACTCCAGTAGTTAATGTTTACAGGATCCATCACTGACAGCCTATCTATATGGATATGTCTACACTGCAACACTATTTCAAAATAACTAGTGCTATTCTGAACTAACGTAGTCTGCGTCTACACAGCAGGCAGTTATTTCAAAATAGTGTCAAATTACTGTCAAGCTGGAGGGCTTCTTACTCCAACTCCTGTAATCTTCATTGTATGAGGAATAAGGGGAGTCAGAGAAAGAGTGCTTTAATTTCAAAATAACTGCTATGTAGACATTCCCTATTTCAAAATGAGCTATTTTGAAACACGCTACGCAATTGATGTAGCTCAATTTGCATAGCTTATTTCGAGTTAAGCCCTGCAATGTAGATGCACCCTAATGTGCACCACATTTTACATAGCTACAATTTGGGCTGTAGTATCTTGAAGTGGCCCCTGTCTGTTCCCACATTATACCTTCACAGAATATCTGCATTCAGCTCAACACTTGCTTTGTATATTAATATAGTCACACTTGTATAGGATTTGTTTTTAATGTAAGGATAGAAAAGCTTCCAAGATCACTTATACTACAGATGCTCATTTATGGTTTTTTCTGATCTAAATTTTACCTTCATAAAATTTTACTCTAGTTTCACAAGATCTATCAATACAGTTTCTTCTGTATTCATGCTCATGTTATATTTTTCTGACCTCTAGTGGCAGTAGAGGTAAATTACTGAGTCATTCTGTTAATGGGTATTCTGTTATTATTTTCATTCTTTATGTTTGACCTTGAAATATACAGGCCACTTACTATGCTAGAGAAATGAAACGTAATAAACATGAAAATTTAAAAGTTTGTAGTTGTACTACCTAATTTCTACAGACAGGAATTAAGCAATTAGGACATATGATGCAACCTGTCATATCAACCAATGTTGTATCTATGTGTTAATTAAGATCTCCATAGGGATGGCTCTAGTGGATTTCCTATTGGCCTGTGCTCTTTATCATGTATGTATATATTGTCCCCCTTGTGGCCTGAGTTGCTAACCAATAGTTAGGGTCTTATGGTTGCTTTCTTTAGAACTTATTGATGATAGTTAGGTTAGGTATCTTTTTATGCAATCCTTTTTATTTACAAAGACTGTACAAAGAGTCCTGTTTTTCCAAACACAGTAAGAAGCAAACAACTGGAGGCAGTTTCTTTGCTCACAATTCTAAACCTCTTTCCACCTAACACTCTGCCCAAAAATTTTTCTCTTGGCTCAGAACCATGTTACCAATGCTTTTCTTGCTGTCTCATTGGTTTTTTTCTGCTACCCCATCTGTTTGCTTGCTTCTTCTTTCACACTACACAGAAACAGAGATAGCTCCTAAAATTGCAATTAGTCCTTCATCTTGTTATGGTAGGAAAGCTGGCAGCGTGCCCTAAAGATGGTCAGAATCTAGGTCTGTCTGATTTTTTTTGGAACCTGTTCTACAGTTAAACCTCTTTTATATCTGAACCCTCTCAGGAGTTCTTAGAAAGCTAGATAAGAGCAAAGGTAAGTTTTATTCCCCTTGCTTTATCACATAACTTGCATTCTTATTTCTCTTCCTCTCCTCTTTCCTTTTTCTACCCTCACTTCTCATGGTGCATTTTGGGAGTTATAGTTCCTAGAGCCAGAGTTACAGGAACACCTAGGAGCAAATTTACATTTTTTGCAACCTGGTTTAGCTATCTGCACCTAGCTAGATTCAACACCCTTGACTGAGAAGGCTTCGCTTGCATGTTTCTTCCTGGGTTCTGTAAAATGGTGTTGTAACAAAGAGATTGCTGCAGTCCTGGCTCATGGATGGACTTGCTGACGTAGCTGCATCCTGATCCCTCCGGTGGTTCGGAAGATTGAACTGACAAAGGAAGCAGACTTGCCAGGGATATGAGCACAGAGGGCTATACTCACAGTGACCTCTCCCATTAAGGTGATGAGCTGCTGCATTTGTATTGTTTCCATCAGCAGTACCAGATACAATAAGTTATAGTAATCTAGTCTAGTGCTGATGCTGGATCATTGCTGCCCCGTGAATGAGAGCAGCCCTATTGACTCCTGCCCCTATGCCTTAGGGCTACATCTACACTACTACGTCTACACTGCAGGCTTTTTGCACAAGGACTGCTGTTCTTGCACAAAAACTTGCGGAGCGTCTACACTGCATGTGCATTTTGCGCAAGTCAATTTACAGTAAAGCATCAGAAAAGAGGGCTTCTTGCGCAAGAGTTATTCCTCTCCCCACGCAAGAGCTCCTGCGCGAGAAGGCAGTGTGGACAGGCAACAGGGGTTTCTTATGCAAGAAACCCCTATGGCTAAAATGGCCATCAGAGCTTTCTTATGTAAGAGAGCGTCCACACTGCCATGGACTCTCCTGCACAAAAGCACATCTCTTGCGCAAAAGCACATGGCAGTGTGGACGCACCCTTGCACAAGACCTTTTGCACAAGAACTCTTGCTCAAAATAGTTCTCATGCAAGAAGCCTGCAGTGTAGACGTAGCCCAGAGGGTTTTTTTTTTTTTTGGAAAAATGGCCTTTTTTTAAAAAACCTTAATTTATGTCCATACTGCAATCCCATTCTTTTGAAAACATATTGATAGAACATAGGAGTTTTTCCGACATTGGTAAACCTTTTTCTATGAGAAAGAAGCCTTTTTCTGAAAGAGCTCTTTCGGAAAAAGGTGTGTGTGGACGGGGAAGAGGGAGTTCTTTCAAAATAAGAGGAAAGAAGAAAAAGCACAGGTGCCTTGGTGGCCACTCCGTCCATAGTAATCACAGCTGAAATGTGTGATTCAGTGTGGACTCTATCTTTTGCAAAAGCAGATCGCTTTTTCGATGTACTTTAGCAGTGTGGACGCTCTCTTTTGGAAGAAGTTTTTTTGGAAAAGCTTCTTCTGAAAGAAGCCTGCAGTCTAAACGTAGCCTTACTGCCCTGCAAGTCAGGATTACCATATTGACTTTAGTCCTTAGGCCTCACTGTCATGAGGCAAAGGACAGCTGGAGGGCTGGGGCAAATTCACCCACTCTGTCACAGTCCCCTTTTTATTACTTCTCTTTCCTCAGTAGCTTTGGAAATCCCTTTCCAATTACTATCTATGAATTTCATAAATGTGCTTTTTCCTGCTTTTCTGCATCATTATGGAAGATATTAAATGTCTGAAATTGACACCGCAAGAATCTTTCTAATGTACTTGTGCTCAGAACCAACAGCGAAAACAGGTGACACAATTTTAAAGGGAAGGATTTAATACGTGCTAGCAAGATATAGAAACGCAGCAATGATGGATACCATCCACCTTCTGGAGTAGTGCTTCCCTCTCGTTATATTCTGGTTTCCTGCCTTATACTAATCTCAAACAGACCCCTCAAGACCAGTCCCATAGCTTACCTTCTTGGGCAATCTTTAAGCATGAATCTGGAGGCTATTTAAACAGTGTAAAACTCTAGTTTTTTGGCTAATAATTTAGCCATTGTAGCTGACCAAAGCCTTCTAATTCCTATAGAAAAAAAAGAAAATTAAATAAATATTAGACCCACTCAGCTCCAATAATAATGTGTTCTGATATCTTGTGGCATGTCATTTAAGGGACACTGTTAGATTTAAAAGTCTAAAGTGTATTTTCTTATTTAGTAATTCTGCAACGAGAGAGACCCTCCTGTTATGGCTCAATTCCCCATCTTGGCACTTTGAGCGTAGATTTGTGGACCAGCTAGCAGAATGAACTCTGTAGGAACCTGTCTCTGTAACTCCCCAAAGACAGACTTGTCTGATTTCAGTTTCCCTGAGACCAAAAAGGAAGATGTTCGGTCGCTGCTACTACCCAAGTGAAGTTAAAAAATTTAAAATAAACCCTTTCCCAGGGAAGAGATCACTTGGGAATCCCCTCCCTAAGGCAAAGCTCTCCCACCTGCCCCAACTTCCATTTTGCTTGGAGTTGGGAAAACAAGAGGGAATCCACAGAGAACAGTAGGTTCTGCTGCTCCTGGGTAACTTAGGCAATCAAACAATACCAGTTAATCAAAACAAAGAAAAACACTTTTATTATCAAAACAAAACTACTGTTGCAAGCATAGTAAATGACTGGGTGTTAAAAGCCATGGAGTGGAATAGACTCAGCAGAAATCCCTGGGTTGTAATCCTTAGTTACAAAAGAGAAAAACAATTAACCAGCTCAGACATGATTTCCAAACCTCCAAACAAGGAAAACAATAAAACCTGATGGACTATCTAAACTTTTCCCTACTTACACATTTCAAGGAGTCCATTCTTGGGAGACCCCGATTCCCTTGTTATCTTGGGAAAAAATTGCTCTAATCTCAAAAGAAAAGAAAAGAGAGGGAAAAAAACCCTCTCCCGGTTTGAAATGCCTATCTGCATTTCATTGGCTGAATGCCTGAAGCACCCTCCCTCAGGTGCATTTCCAGAGTTGCTTAACCCTTTCCTGACTCCTCAGGTAAGTGAGACTCTCCTTAGCAGCTCCAATTTGTAAATCCTCTCCCTCCCCCCATCAGGATTCCTGGGTTCTCTCGCAGACCTGGGAGCATAATGGGATTTAGTGGGTTACACTAGAGAGGACAGGAAGATATATCTGGATTTTACATAAGATCATAAGAATGGCCAGTCTGGGCCAGATCAAAGGTCCATCCAACCCAGTATCCTGTCTTCTGACAATGACCAATGCCAGGTGCTTCAGAGGGAATGAACAGAAAAGGGAATCACTGAGGCTACATCTATGCTGCGAGTTTTTTTCAGCAGAAGATATGCAGAAGATATGATCATTTGCATATCTCACTCTCATTTGCATATCCTCTTCCGATCCTTTTTGCAGAAGAGGTTTTTGTGATAAAAAGCCCTATGTAGACGGGGCCATTTGTTGCAAAAAAACCTCTTTTGCGCAAGAGCCTTTATTCCTCAAAAAATGAGGTTTTTCAGGCCTGAGTGATTCATCCCTGTTACACATTCCCAGCTTCAAGCAAACAGAGGTGAGGGAGATGCAGATCATGCTGGCCGCTCCATCCACACTCATCAGAATTCTATAGTTCCCCTGCAGGCTTTAAAGGTGCAGCCTCAGAAGAAACAGTGTGTGGCACACAGCAGACCCAGCTCACACCGTGCCACACAGCAGCAGCCTTCCCTATTATGGCAGACCACAGCAGTGAACCTGAACCCCCCCCCCCTATGGTTGCCAGCACAGTTACAGGCAGCTTACAAGCCCCTGCCCAGAGGGTGAAAGAGGTGGGCACCTTCCTGGTCTGGTGCGGAGATCCTGGATCTTAGTGAGATTTGGGGTGAGGAGGCAAAACTCCAGGAGTCACCTCAGAGATGAGGGAGTGGCTTCAGGCACCCTGTCTCCCGGGATGACTGCCCTTCTCTTTGTTCTTCACAGCTGGACCAGCTGCAAGCGAGGTGCCTGCAATACCTCCTGTGCCAGCCTCCTGACTCTATGGGCACTGACACCATAGATGAGCCCATGAGGACCAGGAGTGGGAGCATATTGCTACCCTGCATGGCCTCCAGAAGTCTCTTGATCTGGACATGGAGCTGCACCACACCATGTGGTGAGAGCTTTCGCAGCAGGCCCAGATCATGTGCGCACCTTACACCACTGCTGACAACCACCTGCTGGCTGCTTCTGCCCTACTCCTGCCCTGCCAGCTTCTCCCCTATATTCCCTTGTGACCACTAAAGGCCCCATATATGAGATGGTGGGACCACCTGAGGCAGGCACCACTCCCAGCCTGATCCCAGAGCCTCTCCTATCCCCCTCTCCCTTCCATACCCCTCCTCCCCCTCCTAGGTTCTTTCCCCAGTTACATTTACCCCAATTAAACAAAAAATAGAGTTAACTGATTCAAAACACAAGGTCGGCTTTATTCTATCAACAGGAGAAGGGGAGCTGGGGCAGGGAGAACAGGGAGGGCAGGGGAAGGGAGGAATGTGGGAGGAAAGGCACAGAGGGGCAATGCAGAGGCCCCTTGTGGGGAGGCTTAGGGGAAAGTGTCACTGGGCTCCTTCTGTGAAACTCTCCCTCAGGGCCTCTCGGATGTGCACAGTCCCCTGATGGGCCTGCTGGATGGCAGCTATATGTGGCTGTTCAAAGGTTCTGACCAATTGCTCGGCCTTACCCTGGCAAGAACATCTCCCCCTTGTTCTCACATATATTGTGAAGGACACAAGAGGCCACCTCCACCTGGGGGAGGTTCTGCTCGCTGACGTTGAGGTAGGTGAAGAGGCAGCAGAACCTCCCTTTTGGACACCTGAAGGTGCCCACCACCACAGAGCAGGCCCTGCTGAGCCTGGCATTGAAATGTTCCTTGCTTTGGTAACGGTGTCCCAGGTAGGGATTCTTCAGACAGGGGAGCAGAGGATAGGCTGCGTCCCCCTCTGTGCACATTGGTACTTCCATGTCCCCAACCCTGATGGTGCAGTTGGGAAAAAAGTGCTGATGGGCATCTTCGCGTAGAGGCTGGAGCTGCAAAAGACACAGGCATTGTGTGCCTTCCCTGACTATCCAGCGTTGATGTTTATGAACCAGTCTCGATGGTCCACAAGAGTCTGTAGGACAATTGAAAAGTACCCTTTCTGGTTGATGTATGCAGATGCCTAGTGGCCGGAGGCCTGGATGGAGATATGGATGCCATCAATGGCCTGCGCACAGTTGGGAAAGCCCATTGTGGCAAAGCTGGTGATGATAGGGTCGATGTGTCCAGGATGACAAGCCAGAGCAGCAGGAAGGTGTGGATGGCCCACACCACCTGTTGAAGGAAACAAACAGGGAATCACAGGGTTGCCAGGGCCCTCAGGAAGCCCCTGAGCCCAATCTCCCCACCATGGACACACCAGGACCAACTCTCTACCATGCCGTCAGGGATCTGTGAAGGCAGGACTAAAAAAACCTTTCAGGAAGGGAGCCTCCACCACTCTCCCCACTTCCCTAGGAAACCCCATTCCAGCAGTTCATCACCACTCTCCTGGGACAATAGCGCCATAGTTGCATGACCATGTCTCTGACCATCTATCTTCCCACACTGAACTGGTTCCTGGTGGAGCGGTAGCTGTCCGGCATGACATGCTTCCATACAGTGATGGCAACCCGCTTCTGGAGGGGGTTGACAGTCGCATGTGGGCGTCCTGTTGCCTAATGGCAGGGGCGAGCCACTCACACAGTTCCATGAAGGTGGCCTTCCATATGCGGAAGTTCTGGCACCATTGCTGGTGTCCTACTGCTCCATGATGAACCAGTCCCACCAGTTGGAACTGATGTCCGGTTGCCACAAGCGGCGGTGCGCGATATGCAGGGAACGGTGGAAGGGGTTGTGCTGCATGAGTGGCACATGGAAATAGGAGAGGAGGTGCCCCACAATGAGCTGGAGTTCCTGTTCCTGCAGGGCCATGAGGGCAGCCTGCAGAACCTGCAGCAGGAGGTGCAGCATGGGGCCTAAGAGCCATTGACTGCTTGGAGGCAGGTCCGGCGTGCTGTGGTATCTGCAATGGCAACCAGGACAGGCAGTGAGAATACTCTGCTGTCCCTTAGGGAGGTAGGCAAAGGAGAGGCGCCTGAGACATGGCTGTACAGGCCCCTTTAAGCTCGAGCCTCAGATAGCCTCAGGCAGCAGCTCCAGGAAGTGAGTGCTGTCCTGATGCCCTGCCTGAAGTGCTTTCGGGTGGGCTTAAATGAGATTCAGCATCCAATGGGTGTGAATGCTCTAGTTCGAAATAGCTCAGTGCTATTTCGACAGGCATTTGCTGTGTAGACGCACTATATCGAAATAAGCTTTTTTGGAGTTACTATTCCCAAATAGCTTATTCCAAAATAAGCATGCAGAGTCCATGTATCCTAAGGAGCCACAGGACTACTTGTTGTTTTTAACGTTACAGACTATCACAGCTATTCCTCTGACACTTAATTTCATCTGCCATTGTGTTGCCTAGTCATCCAATTAGTGAGGTCCCTTTGTAATTCTTTGAAGTCTGATTTGAACTTTACCATCTTGAGTAATTTTGCATCATATGCAAATTGGTCACCTCACTTTTTAGGCCCCTTCCCCCGGATCATTTATGAATATGTTGAACATCCACTGGTCTCTGTACAGGCCCCCATCGCCATTCTGACCATTTATTTTTACTCTTTGTTTCCATTCTTTTAACTGGAGTGCCTGGCAATGCTTTCTGGGTCACCTAACAATGCTTAATTTACTTTAATGACAAGCTTTTGTTATCTTAATCACCCTGCCTCTTTTTGTCAAACTCCCCGCCCCAAAGGCTGTGCTGCTCCCAGTTTCCAAACTCATCACATATCACACAGAAGCTGTGTTGCAGTTAAGAGCTCAGTCTGGGGCTAAGGTAAGTAGAACTCAGGTATGAAATGTTGGGGGAGGGGAAGAGGGGAAATCTTTCCCCCGATCATGCTAGATTTCTCTATCCAAAATGAAAGACACCTCTTCTTCCAGATATGCCTGAGGCAGGGGCCCACAGCAGCAATTTATGGGGCCAGCCTATTCCCTTTGTCCCCAGGGGAAAGCAGGTGCAAAGAAGCAACATGGGCAAGGCTGGCAGACAGAGAGTAGGCTAGTCCCTATATATATTTTGAAATTGCAAACAATCTTTTGGTGACAGATATCAACATATTTGTGGTAGCTCCTCCACCATTGTAAATCAACACAATTCTACTGGCTGCAGCGGAGTTACTCAATAGCAGTAGTTATGGGCTGTGCCACATTTTAAATCTAAATTCTATTTTTTTTCTTATTCATGAATAACTGGTTTTCTGGCAAACTACAAGTCCAACCATGTGGGCCACAGGTCTTTCAGTGTGTGCATTCTGTGCCACTGCTAAAGAATCCTCACAGGCAATATTTGTGAATTAGAAATATACTCCAGCTCAATGAAGTTGTTTGGTTTAGAATGAGATCCCATCAATCGCTATTTGAATTTCTGCATGAATTTTGTATATTAGTTAAAGAATTGGTGGTCATGGTATAGCACTGAGGTATAGCCTCAGTTATGTTACTGTAAATCTGGAGTAATTAATTCTCTGAAGTCAGTGGGTTACATGGATGTAAATCTAGAATAATATAGTGCCAAATTGGATTCCCCTCTAATTTTTGGTAGTCTGTTATCTTTAGAGTATGCCTGTAATTTTTACTGTTTTCTGTCAAAGATGGGTCATTGGGAAATATTTTGAAAAGGACCTCTAGTTTTTATGCTGTATAAACTAAGGTGATGCTCAGAAGTGATGCTAACCTATTTCACAGGTCTTAGAAGAGCCCATGATGTCATATATTTTGCAAGACTTGGGTTTGAAGTTATTAGAACAACTTCGTTTAAAAGATTAATTCAGTTATAATTAACAGAAGCACTGGAATGTTTATAAAAGTAGGAGACCAGTTCAGACTTGTTTTTATGAACTCCACCTGCCTAAGATCTACAAAAGGCATAAACTTAAAAGCATAGCATCGTCAGAAAACACTCTCACTGATTGACCAATGAACTTGTGGGCAAGACAGTGACAGCTATAATCTTTGATGTCCTGATTAACACTTTCATTTGTATCATACCCACTAAGACAGAGGGGGGCAAACTTTGGTTCTCATGCACTGCTCCTTCTAATCTTTTCCATCCCTGTGCAGAGTAATTTTATGTGCACTGAGGCACGTGCAAATGTGCACCATCAGTAGAAAAAAAATCCTAGCTATGGGCACTCTGCTAATCAGCTGGGCAGCATTTGAATCTCTCCTGAGTAGCTGTAGAAGTACAGAGCTCATAGGGAATGCTGTCTGTGAGCCAGATCTGGCCTGTCATAGCTTTTGGCCTGACCCCCAAGCTCCTGGCAGGGAGTAGTGTTGGGACAGCCTTTCCAGAGGACCCAGCCCAACTTGTGGGCACCACAATAGGGGCAGCCAGCCCCTGGCCCCTCCCCTCCCCTCCTACTACCCCACTACCCACAGCCTCATCTCCCCAGCATGTGGGCAATGCAGTCACCACACTACCAGCCCTGATGCTCCTGACTGTGCAGCTGCAGCTCTGGATGGGTAGCACGGCTGCAGTGCCATTAGCCCTGGTGCTTCATTTTGCTGATGGGGAAACTGAGCCTCGGAAAGATGAAACAACTTGCTCAAAGCCTTCTTTTGTTAGTGATGAGAAGAATCCCCACAAACTGAGCGGTAGATCAATAATCACCCAGAGAGAAAAAGCCAGGGAAAAATAGTGGCTTACCTGAGGATCTTGCCACATTCCATGCGGTATTACTTGTTAACTATGCCTGCATGCTGTCTATGCACACATTTGTTGCAATTACAAGTTGTGGATGGCTGACTGAGACCTGGAGAGAAGATGCTGTCAATTGTCTTTTAATGAAAGACTGTAATTAGAGAGATGGATAGGTCTGTAATTAAGCACCAGGCTGGGACACAGAAAATCTGGGTTTGATTCTCAGCAGTGCCCATCTCCCAGTATAAACTGAGCCAACAGCCTTCCCAGGCTGGGAGCCCGGCTAGGCTGGTGGCAGTGGGGCCAGCAGCTCTGCTTGTGTCAGGAGCCCAGCTGGGCTGGTGGTGGAAGGGGGCTGGCTGGAGAGCCAGTGGCAGGAGGGCTGAATTGACTTCTTCTGGTCCAACAAGCGCTCTTGTTCAGAACTGATAAGGTCCCAAGGGTGCTGGACTGGGGAGGTCCAACCTGAACAAACAGTGAGACATTTGTCCTGTAAGGTCATCTAATTTGAGTCTTGTCTCATGTGCAACATCATTCCATAAGCAGAGTCCATGTGTATTTTGACTCTTCTTCTATATAGGAAAGAAAAAGAGATGAAAAATCAAATGACCCAAGTGTATGTCTATCTCCCAAACACTAAACTTCATGGCCATGGCCTGTCTGTCATATTGCCCTGTCAGTGTTTTATGTTGCAACCAACCTGAAAGAATGGTCTTGCAGACTGAAGCCCAGGTTTGGCCCGTTGAGTCACCGAGCTCCTTTGTGACCTGGGAACACCCCCAAAGTTTGTCCTGTACGTCTGTATTCTTATCTGTAAAAAGGAGAAAACCATATTTACTTTGTTCCCTGCAACAAGGTAAAGCACAGAGGGGACGTGTGCTTGTGATCCTTTTTCTTCCTTTAGTAAGTATAGTGAAGACATGAGGGGGGGCGGGTTATTTCACAATTTGTCTTTTAAAGCGTTCTTTTTTAGTACGCCTTTTACATTAGACATTCAGGCTTTTCCTGTTGAGCAAGACAATAGACAACCAAAGAGGCAGTAATTTTGAAAGATCAGATGTACCAGAGAAGTGAGCCTGACTGATCAAGGGCCGGCAGGTGGGGTGCTGACTAGTGAACTTTGCCGAATAGACATTGCAACATTGCAAAGGATGGTGCAGTGTGCAAACTACTCCCATGGCCCTTGGGGATCGGGGACCATTTCCGCCTCACAGAAGCACAATGTCTCTCTAAGAGCTCCTCCATGTCAGTGCACTTCTGTGCTGCCCACCGTGAACCTGTGCTTGACAGCTCCTGATGATAGGAGGCATGAAAAAAATGCTTGCTTTATTAACTACTAGACAGTTGTCGTTCTCATGATGTGATCCGTAGCACTTGTTGACAGATTTGTCATCTCTAATTTAATAGCAACATAAATATTTAATAAAGGGCATTTGCTTCACTCCAAATAACAGTATAGGCGAAACTACATGATATTTGTTCCACACTTCATTGTAACTCATCAGGTATTTATGCAGAATCCTGGTAAATCAGAAATGCTGCTGCCTAGCTAGTATATTGCAGATAAAAAATCTTGTGGAAATCAGCTTTGAGTTCATTTGTACCTCCAACTATGGGCTTGTTACCTTTAAATTAGTTCTATTTTTACTAATAACTCCCTTTCCCATGAATACTCAATGGCCTTTTCTTCCTTTTTATCATAAGCCCATGAAAAAACATTTCATCCAAATTTGACCATAGAAGAGGATTTGTTGTTGGTTGGTTGCTTAATGGGATTATATCTGTTAAAGTGAAGTAGGGTGGTATGAAAATCACTATGATGGGGAATTGCTTTGCTAGTGGGTACAAATACATTTAAAGGGAAATGCTACTGCATTATTCACTCTGCTTGAAGAAGGAAGAATTGCTGTGTTGAAGGATGCAGTGCCCAAACTGGAGAAGTTGCTCAGAAAGAGGAATCTTTTGCCTGTGGTTGATAGATACTTGCCTGTATGTAAAGCCAATGGACTCTGGTCATTGACAGCTGGGATTGAACCTGTGACCTTAGGGGCTAAAGCTATGTGTGTCTTCCACATGCGCTAAAAGCTAATTTCCTCTTAGTTAAGGCTGTAGAGCAGACTTCACTCTCCCTTTCTCAGTGGTCTCAGTGCCTCTGGGTTACATGCAGATTGGGGGAGAATGCTCAATCAAGTTAGACATTAAAATATGTTATTCTGATTTTATATAGTCCACGTGCAGCATTTTGGGTGCTTATCTCACTGGTTGAAACACAGGAAATACTATAAGAGGCTTTCCCATAACTATAACCTCCACCCCAAACTTTTACTCCCTCCTTCTTGAGTACTTTGAGAAGGATGGAAATGTAACATTCATGCATCACACCTATAACAAAGGACATATGTTGAGCCCTCCCCTATATCGGAACATGGTACTTTGTCTGACCGTCCTAACACCAGAAAGTTATCAATAAAGATGGGTGAAATTTTTCAGATGAATAATATATTTGTCAACCTGAATCTATTTGTAATTTTCACATACTCCACCAAATAGATTTGGGCATGTTTTTCCAGGCTGGACTTATAGAGCAATTTTGGTTAAGGGAATGGAGGTATAGGAGATCTGGCCTAGAAGTCATTGGTGAGCTGGTGTCCACAAGTCAGGGACAGCTACGAGATAGCAGTCAGTGGGCAAGGACTGGTGTAATAGTTAGAACAAGGATTGAGAAGTAAGAGTCAGGATCAGCATCAGGTTGGAGATAGACACTGGAGATCAGAGGTAGAACCAAGCTGAAATCAGGTGGTAAGCGTCATGGCAGCATTAAACTGAGGTCAGAAGTCAGAGATCAGAAAATAAAATACAGTCTGAAGTCACAGCAAGCCGGAAATATATACAGTTCCTCAGACACGTTCCTTGGGCCACCTTCAGGGTTAAATAGTGCACATGGGCTAATCAGAGAGTTTGGGTTGTACTTTTTGTGGTATCTAGTCTCCCCATTGTGCCAGGACTGTAGCTTTGCATGTCCCCTTAATGGTGTTGTGGGAATGTCAGCTGCACCAGTCTCTTTAGACACAGGTGCCTTACATTTGGTGCCATTCATGATTCACAAAGCAGCCAGCATGAACACAGTCCCTCCCTTTCTAACTTTACCCCAGTGATCAGGGAACTCACCCAAGTTGAGTCCCCTTCAGGCCATCAGTATTTACTCTGTGTCCTCATTGATCGTTTTGGACCTGTTCAATGTGTAATACTGGTAATCTGTCTGGGTTAGCAATATAAATAGTAGTACATGGGGCAATGCAGTTCAGATGAACACAGCATATCCCTCCAACTAGGTAAGTGCAGTTATGTATTCATTTTTCCTTAGGCACTTTGAATTGATGTTATTTATGGCTTCTTCAGTGTGGGTGCCAGGATTATTTCATTCTTACCTTGTGACTTTTTTCAAACTAGCTATTACAGTTGATTCTTCTGAAATAGGACTGAGGCAAACATCCAAGGGAACAGCAAGCCCTGCTGTTCTAGTGGAAGTTGCGCAAACACAAATTTGAATAAAATGTCCTTTGAAGCTATCTGGAGCCTTGAAAGTATCCAGTCCAGAAGCTGTTGAGGTGCCCCTCTGTGCTAGTGTCACTTTTTCTGTGCCATTCACAATGGCATAATCTACCAAGCCACATTCACTGGGGGAGATGAATGCATTTTGAGAGAGAGGCACAGTTAAAGCAACTTTTCAAATGCAATACTTATGTAAGGTTTCCTAGTAACTAATCTGAGAATGGCATAGAATAGATAATTGGAGGTCTAGAGCCAGATCCTACTATTAAAATTTGAGAGTAAAGGAGAGGAAAGAAAAACTTCCATTTTTTTCTGAACTAATTTCCCTTTTTACTCCCATAGACATCACAATCTCAGGAAAACAACGTCTAGTGCTATTTTAAATTCTGGATTCAGATCTTGGTCTTAACAATGACATCCCAGTTTTTCCAAGGGAAAATTCCATTGCTATGGTTGTTGTAGAAATGTGGCGAGGGTGTATACACACCCTTATGATCACTTCAGTTGAGACATTTCACCCATTCTGTTAAAAATAGCTTAATTTAAATGGTTCTGGCAAAAACATTTCCAATGTCAAAAATTTGACAAAAATACAAACTAACATTTTGGGGAGAAAAGTAAATGGAAATTGAGGATACCTTCACAATATTTCCCCCCATCTCACGTCAAACAGCAGAAAGCAGGGCTCTCAGCCCTGACTGGTATAAACTTGCTTTAGGCAGCTATATTCTGTACTTAGCAAGCTTGCTAAAACAAGCTTGACCTCTGCTTTGATATGGGAAATGGGGGGGAGGGGGTGACTCAAACAGACAAAAAACGCTTTTGGAGCCAGTGTGCTGTCTCTTGGCTAATTTGAAAAAAATGCAAGTTAAAATACTGGCCGTGACTTACCCTTCCAGGTTAAATAGTATAAATGTGAGCTGGTGTTCTGTGCTGCGAGGGTGAGAGCTATCAGAGTAGGTAACTGCAGCAGTGATTAAAGATTGTCCATTTGAGGGGGGAGGGGACATGGAACAACAATTATTTTTTAAAAACCACTGAGGTCAACCTCTCTTTCTACTTAGAAGTTACTTGGTGTCTCCCCAGCTACATCAGGGTGTGATTCCATAGGGAAATGTACTCTGACTTTTTGCTGGGCTGAAAATGGGGTTCCGTTTAAAATAAGTAAATAGGGCTGTGTTAAGTCAATTCAGGGCTGTGTGCTGACTTTTTGGCTTTAGAAAATTTGAAATTTAAGCCCCGATCACTGTTCATGGCAGTTGCCTTCTCCTCCAGCAAGCAGCTCTCAGTCTGGTAAGTTTGGGAACACAACCAAACTTTACCTAGGGTACGCAAACAAACAAATCACAAGACTAACACACTATTAACTAACAGGGAATGAGGTTGGTGGCCATGACCCTTAGAACTGTGGCTCCCAGCAGAAACTCCAGCTGGGCCTCATTTGCGAGTCCAGGTCCCCTCCTCTCCACTTCAGTCAAGTGTGTGCAGGGGTTCCTCTCAACTGAGGACTTGCCTGAAAGTGCAAGTATCTCACTGATTGCTGCTGCTGCTGCTATCATTACAGTGCTCAGCTCAGTCCTTGCCCCTCAATCCCATCCAATCCCCAAGGGACTCAGATAGAAACCCCCCTTCTCTAAGGTAAGACTCAAAAAATATCTGTGCTCCTCTTGCCCACCTGGGCATGGCTTCCCAATCTGGACCCAGCTAAGAGTGGCCCAGTGGATAACCCCATCATCCACATTCTCACACTTGCCTCTTTTTCATATGCCTGCAACTACCCAGCACATTTATCACAGATTGTATGTGTGGCACCAGGGAAACCCAGGTTGTGCAGCTTTTGGTGCTTCATGGAGTTCCTGACACACATGCAAATTATACCTGCATTATACCTGTATTGACTGTTGCACAGTCTAGCTCCAGAATTTTTCTGGCTATCACATCACACATCCTAAAGAGCCAAAATATATTGCCATTTTTATTATGGCTGATATATTAGTAAACTAAGCCAGACTACACCTTAGCAGGATTTATACATCTGTATAATTACTTTAGCTAGGTCATGTTCCTTTGGTTTTGTGCATTATTTTAAAATGCATTTTATTAATAATTGTTATGACAACAAATACATATATTAATTGCTATTAATTTTGCTCATCTAATTGTTTGTTGATTCTCTTTTGTGACAGAATAATTTGAAAGGAAAATGAGTTCCACCCTTTCTGTGTGTTTGTTACTTGCTGCTCTTTATCCGGTCGTCCATTGCAATCACTTTTCTTATTACCCCACCTGCCAGGATGACCAGAAAGATACAAATCACACGGAAGAGCATGCACTCTTAAACCAGGCTTGTGTCAAACAAGGTTCTAGCTATGCTGACTTTACATTCAGATTCTATAAGCAGGCTGTATTAGAAGAAGCTGACAAGAATGTGTTCTTCTCTCCCATGAGCATCGCCACTGCCTTTGCAATGCTGGCAATGGGAGCTAAATCAGCCACTCTGACGCAGATTTTTGAAGGAATGGGGTTTAACCTGACAGAGATTCAGGAGGAGGAGATCCATGAAAGTTTCCGTCATCAGCTCCGTATGATGAATTGTCCTAACAATAAGATCCAGATGAGTATGGGAAATGCCCTTTTCCTAGCAATGGGGTTTCAACCCCTACAGAAGTTTTTAGATGATGTCAAAACCTTCTATGAAGCAGAATTTTTTTCTACTGATTTCCAAAATTCAACAGAGGCTGAGGAAAAGATCAATGGTTATGTAAACAAGAAAACTCATGGGAAAATTCCAAAACTAGTTGGCCATCTTGATCCAAACACTATAATGGTTCTTGTGAACTACATGTATTTCAAAGGTAAGGTATGGAGCACAGAGGGCTATTTATTTACATTATAATGTTTGGCTGCTTGATTTTATTCTAAAGTAAATATGTTGATGCTTTTTCTTTTAAATTAAGAAAAACAGACTATAATAGAGCATAGAGATAGAACTGGACTAAAGTATACTGGTCCTTGAAGATAAGGCTAAAAACCAGGTATTTGATGTACCATAAAAGAGGGATCCAATAATTTAAAATCTCTCTCAGATTCTTATTTGGAAGGGAGTAAAGATAGAGCCCTTCTCTGCTACAAGTGTCTATCCGGGAATGAGGATGTCTGTAGATAGACAACTACAGGCAGTCCCCGGGTTACGTACAAGATAGGGACTGTAGGTTTGTTCTTAAGTTGAATTTGTATGTAAGTCGGAACTGGTACATATTGTAGGGGAAACTCTAGCCAAACATTTCTCCAGAGCTCAGTTTTATTCTCCCACACCTCACTTCCCTCAGTCCTTTATTCTCAAGCTGAGGTGTCTGCTGAGAAAAGCCGCTCCGCGTCTCCCTGGTCTGCTGAGGGGAAGCAGCTAGTGCGGGGTTGCCTCACCCCGTTTGTAAGTAGGGATCCGATGTAAGTCGGATTCATGTAACCCGGGGACTGCCTGTATATCCATTGATATTCAGGGCTCTGTTCCCAAGAGACACTGTAACCAATGGAGAGGAGTGTGGTCCCATAGCTTCCTGAAGCCAGAGCCTCAGGCCGAAAGTTTCTCCTGGCCATGAGGCTGTTCTGTCCCCAATCCCGCTGTCAGCAGGGCTCTATGACCCCAGACAGGAGTTATCTACACTTCTGAGGGTCTTCTTTTAGTCTGCTAACAAATTATTTTCTCCCTCCATTCTCTTTGTTGTTGATGAAAAGCCTTCTGGGAAAATCCTTTTGATCCTTTCCACACCCACAAGGAAGATTTTTTGGTGGACGAGAAAACCTCTGTTAAAGTCAATATGATGTGCCGGGATACCAATTATGAAAGCCACTATGATAAGCAGCTGTCATGCTGGCTGGTGCAGATACCATACAGTGGAAATGCCAAGGCGATATTTATTTTGCCTGATAAAGGGAAGATGAAGCAGGTGGAGGCTGCTCTCTCGCAAGAAACTGTGTGTAAATGGGAAAAACTGCTCCAAAAAAGGTAACCCTTTGCCCACTGTTGTACGGATGGATGGTTGATGGTAATGTTAGGAGAGAATTCCAGAACAAGGCAAAATATTAATACTGGTATCACAGTTCAGTACTCTCTGTGTTGAGTAAGTAGAGTTCTCCAATAATCCCCCTGCTGCCTTAGAGAGCTTTGGAGAATCTATAACTTCAGCTCTTCTGCCAGCACAGGCTGCCATGTCCCAAACGCTGGTCTGTTAAGACTCTAGCCAGGCCACCATTCTGAACAAATCTGGTAGGTCCTCGGTCTACAAGTACTGATCTTGTCTCCAGTTGAATGCTTCAATGTTCTTACTTGCTTCATGCTGCAAAAGAAATGTATTAATTTCCCTGTGCCACTGACTCCAACCTTCTTACCCTTTCTTGTACCTGTTTCACTCTGCTTCTTGCTCCTAATCTCTATACTTGCTCCACCATCTCTGTGTCCCTCCAGCCACTTCTGTTCCCACAGATGTCTGTTGGATGGTATATGTCAGGGCTCTGAAATGAGGTTCTGGAAGCAGCAGAAATACATTTGTTCAATAATCCAACAGCATCTGTTCAGAAGTATCCAGGCATGTAGAAAAGGCTCCCTTAGACCTTTTTAGGTGCTCAGTCCTCACTCAGACACACACATCACACAACAGACACCTCAAGAATCAGAAAAGCACTGTGCACTGTCATTAAATTGTATGTTGTGACGGCGCATTGGTGTCCCCCGCCTCCTGCACCCACGTAATGGCATGAACAGACTCCACCAGCCAGTAGAATAGAGGTGGTTTATTGCTTCCCCAGCATACAGCACAGCACAGATGTCATCAGGTTACAGGGTAAGCCTAGGATGCCTCAGCCCCCCTTGATATGGGGGAGGGGGGTCTCGGCTTCTAACCCCCCCAGCCTGTTGCTGAGGCTGCTTCCTCCATGCTCCTAGACAGAAACTAAACTCTCCTCCAGCCCTGCCCCCCAGCCAGGGCAGCATCCACCTTCCTTTGTTCCTCTCCATGGGGGTTAGCTGGTCAGACAGATTGAGACACCCTCTTTGCATAATGACTCATCGCCTGTCTTGCTCGGTGGTGCTGCAGACAGTGGCCAGTGAGTTAGCAAGTTCCCCCCACTACGTCGCATATGTACTCCACACTTTTCAGTGTTTCACCATCATGTTGTGTTCTTTGTTGACAGGAGTATTGATCTGTACATGCCAAAGTTTTCTATTTCGGGGTTCTATGATGTGAAATTCTTGTTTGAGAAAATGGGTATTACTGATGTGTTCTCTGGCCACGCTGATCTCTCTGGAATCACTGCAACATCCAACCTGCGTGTTTCAAAAGTAAGTTAATAAGCAAATGGTTTTGTTAACTGGATTTTTCTGTACCTGTGATTGTAAAAGTTTACCCTTGAGACTATTTAAGGGCTTGATTCTGCTTCTGCTGAAGCTGTCGGCAGAACTCCCACTGGCCTCAGTGGCTGCTAGCCCTCAGTGAAGTTTCACAAGCTTGTTACAGAGAACACAACCTGTCATTTCTGAAAATTGTTATAAAAGGAAATGGTTCTCAGGAGCAGCAAGTACATTAAAAATGGGCACAAATGCAAAAAAAACCCATTGCTTTAAGTATTCTTTGCCCCTGGACTAGAATGGCTCAGTTGCAGTGCTGATGATTACTTCCAAATTTAGGGCCAGACCATGTTACCCTTATTCATTTTTTTCCCTTGGGCATTACCTCAGATTCCAGTGAGACAGTGGATGAAATTCTGGCTCTACGGGAGCCAATGAGACTGTTGCCATGGATTTCAATGGAGTCAGGATTTAACTGTGCCAAATAGGCTACAAACTCAAAAGGAGTAAGGGTATGTCTACACTGTCACCCTAGTTCGAACTAGGGTGGCTAATGTAGGCATTCAAACTTGCAAATGAAGCCCGGTATTTAAATATCCCGGGCTTTTTATTTGCATGTTCCTGGGCGCTGCCATTTTTAAATGCCCCATAGTTCGAACTCCCTGCCTGCGGCTACACACGGCACGGACTAGGTAGTTCGAATTAAAGCTCCTAATTCGAACTACCGTTACTCCTCATTGCAGGCATGTGTAGACACTCCACTTCTGCTATTTCAAAATAGTTTTTCACCAGGGCCATTCTAAGTTATCCCTCCTGGGGCTCTAAATTGAGGTAGCATGTTTACATTAAGGAAGCCTGCCTCGGACTAATTTTAAGGCTTCCCTGCTGTGTAGATGTGCTATTTTGAAATAAGCCATTTCAGAATAACTATTCCAGAATAGCTCATTCCGAAATAACTGTGCAGTGTAGACATAGCCTTTTAGAGAACCCTGGCAGAGTTTGGTTCTCTAGTATTAATTCACTGTATGATACAGAGATGACACTGAAGAAAAGAATTCTGGGACTTGGTATCACAGATTTTTGTCATTGTTCATCTTGACATTTCTGCTGGAACACAGCTTTGTACTATCTAAACATCCTGACTGTCTGTGAGGCTAAGAAGGAATTGGTGACAGTAATCAGGTATAGGAAAAAACTCCTCTCTTTTGTGGCAAAGAGCAGTGGACTTGATGCAGGCCTGTTGTTCTTCACAGCAGAACTGCAACTGAGAAATAACTGCAATAACCTCTTCAGATTGTTGGAATTGTGACAGGAGGAAAACCTGACACAGGGACCCTTATTGCAGCCACAGGGAGATTTGCCACACAGTGGCATTGGGTTCACTGGGTTGTATCAGTCCTATTTATATCCTTCACATTTCCTAACACAGCAAACTCAACTTCAGCTGCTGTTCACCGTCCTGTACTCACACTGTAACATTTGCCTTATTTCCTCACAGGCTATTCACAAGGCCGTGCTGACTGTTCATGAGAATGGCACCGAGGCAGCTGCAGCAACAGCAATAGTCATTAGCAAACTTTTTCGTCCTTCATTTATCATTAAGTACAACATGCCCTTCTTGGTGATGATTGTGGAAAAAAGATCCCTGAACATACTATTCATGGGGAAAATTGTCAACCCTACTATAAAATAATTGAGGGTGGCTGGATGCATTAATGCTTACAATGTGGCACAGCAGGTACTCTTAGGGTATGTCTAGACTACCGTAAAATCTCGAGTATAATGCGCATATATGTATAGTGCGCACCCTGAGTTTAGACTCTTAAAATCATGAAAAAAATGAACTCCTATGTATAATGTGCACCCATTATACTGGAGAATAGTAGGGAAGGAACTGGAAGGAAACCTGCCCTCTGCCCAGCTGCCAGCATGCCAAGCTCGCGCCTGCTGGGAGGGCCTCCCCCGCCCAGCTGCTGGCGTACCAAGCTTGCACCTGCCGAGGGGGCCTCCTACACCCAGCTGCCGGTGGGCCAAGCTCGTGCCTGCCAGGGGGGCTTACCCCGCCCAGCTGCTGGCGCGCTGAGCTTGTGCCTGCCGGGGGAGCCTCCCCTGCCCAGGTGCCCACGCACCGAGCTCACACCTGCCGGGGGGCCTCCCCCACGCAGCTGCCGGCGCACTGAGCTTGCGCCTGCCGGGGGGGGGGCTCCCCTCCGTCCAGCTTGTGCCTGCCGAGGGTGAGTTTAAAACTTTAAAAAAAAACCTCCTCTGGATAATGCGTACCCCGACTTTGACGCTAAAAAAAATGGGAAAAAAGTGAGCATTATACTCGTGATTTTATGGTACATCCCTCTGTCGCCAGAGGGATGTAAATTAGACATACTGAAATTGCTAATGAAGCGGGGATTTAAATCTTCTGCACTTCATTAGCATAAAGATGGCCACCGCTTTTTTGTCACCATCTCTTATGCCTCATAAAACGAGATATACAGGATCTGTCGCCAAAGGCTTTAGTAAGCGATAGAACTAGACTGCCACTTTTCATCACCAAAGCTCCGTGGCAACAAAAAGCAGCAGCCATTTTAATGCTAATGAAGTGTGGGAGATTTAAATCCCCACTCCATTAGCAATTTCAGTATGTCGAATTTACATCCCTCTGGCGACAGAGGGATGTAATCTAGATATACCCTTAGAGACCACCAGGTGTTAGTAACTATCCCTGAACTTTAATTGACATACCTTCACCGTGAGTGTGGGAACTTTTAGCCTATAAGCAGTTGAGATTTCTCCTCAAATGAAATAGCTAATGACATGTGTAATAAGAAATCACAGATTATCTACACAGGAAAGCTTATCATCTCTCCCCCTGCTTTCCCCCTAGTTTGATCATTCAGATCATGCTAAGACATTCCCTGAGTCCCTAGAAAAGCAATTTTTGTTAAAGGTTTCTGCTAGAGCCTCGTGTAAGATATAAAGTTTCCAGTTTGAGCAATGGTGTCCTAAATGTCTTCAGTTCTGGGTTATTCACAGGCGACTTTATTATTCTGGAATCTTGGTAATGAGCTCTGTTCTGCCTGTCTATCTCTGGAAAGTCCCAGCTTTGGGGTCCAAGAAATTAGCAACCCATCTCTTATTGCTGCCCAGAGCCTGAATTGTTGGTCAGCACACTGCCAAGCCAGTCCCGTCACAGCTTCCTCTCTCCAACAAGTTCCCTAAGGGCACATCTACACCGCAGCGCTAAAGCCAAAATAAGCTATGCAACTTCAGCTATCTCAATTGTGTAGCTTAAGTTGAAATAGGTTATTCAGCTTTTGACACTGTCTACACAGCAGGAAGCTCAAGGAAGAGCACACTTCCTTTGACTTCCCTTACTCCTTGTAAAATGAGGGTTACAGGAGTCAGAGTAAGAAGTCCTCCAGCTCGACATTATTTCGATATTATGTCAAAATAACTGCTTTTGTAGTGTAGACACGGACTATATTATTTCAGAATGTCATTCCAAAATAACACTGCTGTGTAGATGTATCCTTGGGGCATGTTTAGACTATGTTTTAATTTTGAAAGAGGACATGCGAGTCTTTCAAAAGTGAAAGTAGTCTGGACGCATTTTTTTGGGGAAAAAAAAAACCTTTTTAGAAAAAAAACACTCTTCCTAAAAAAAGGAGGTTTATGCGGTTTTTCGAAAAAGGATTTTTTTTCTGAAAAAAAGCATTTAGACTACTTGCACGTTCGAAAGCCCCGCTTTAAAAAAAGCAATTAGAAGAAGATATGCAAATTCCCACAGAATTTGCCCTCACCACGTGTTCCAGCTTTTATCTAGGATGCCCCCAAAAAGCCAGAGCTGCTCCAAAACATTTTAAATTGCCCTCATGTAGAACACGCTAGGTATCATGTTACTTCCACAGGGTATGTCTACATTACCCCGCTAGTTCGAACTAGCGGGGTAATGTAGGCATACCGCACTTGCAAATGAAGCCCGGGATTTGAATTTCCCGGGCTTCATTTGCATAAGCGGGGAGCCGCCATTTTTAAAACCCCGCTGGTTCGAACCCCGTGCAGCGCGGCTACACGGGGCTCGAACTAGGTTGTTCGGACTAGGATTCCTATTCCGAACTACCGGTACACCTCGAGTTCGAACTAGGAGGGTAGTGTAGACATACCCACAGTGACTGGCAAATAACTTTTTAAGGCACAATAATGAACAAGACACAGACGTGTACATTGTGAATTACTAATTATTGCTGTTAATGAATGGGTAAAGTAGCTATAACAGTGTGGCATACAATGGCTTCCCAGAAATTATTATCGTATTGAACCTTTCTTCCCTGTTCTATGCTATCATTGGTTTTTAGCAATAAACCTGACTGATACTGGTTATTTGGTCCTTGTGTATATTTCATTACTAATCAACATATGGTCCAGCAATTGACTGTGAAATTTATTGACACACTGATAAACATTGTAGCAGAAGTTTATTTATCAGTATAGTTCAAACCACTCAGGTGCCGCAAATAGTGATGCATGACGCGCTTCCAAACAGGAGCTACTGCTTAGGTATGCACTATGAAGAGGCTCAGAAGGAATTCCACCATATGCTTCCATAGCCATCTCAGTCCCTCCTTGCCCAACACACCCTGCCCAACTGGCAAAAAACTGTGCCAGGCCCTAGAAGGACAATGACTCATATTTAATATGAAGGCAGGTACATGTCGGGCATCCATACATAGCAATGATTTGATTCATCAATCTTCTTCTAAGGCCCTTCCTCCCTTTGGAGCAGGTCTGGTTCCTATACTGTGCTGGCATTTTCTCTTCCATCACAGCTACATGTTCTGGTTCAGTCCACTGGGAATTAATGCGAGGTGGACATTTTTACCTCTGGATTTCAGTTCCTGTCATAGGGATGTTGCTGCTTCTGACAGAAAAACTTCTTTTTTCCACTGGATTGTTAACACACTGTTTGTATAGGGAGGGTAGTGTAGGCCTCAGGTCAACAAACAAGCAAACCACCCTTGCCATCCAGATAGTCCTCTGTTTGCATGGAGCACACTCCATTCTGCACTGAGGGAATATTGTGGGAACATTGTAACACCATCTATCCTTAAAAAACAACAAATAGTCTGATAGCACTTTAAAGACTAACAAAACATATAGATGGTATCATGAGCTTTCGTGGGTACAACCCACTTCTTCAGATGACTGGTCATCAGATGTCTTTAAAGTGCTACCAGACTATTTGTTGCTTTTTAAGTTTTTCCTGTTACAGACTAACCCAGCTACCCCTCTGAAACTATCCTGTGTAACTTACTGCTGGGTATTACTAGCAATAACAAGGGCTGAGTGCAATCTCTATTTTGAAATTACAAAACAAACCCAACTTGAGCCTTCATACAGGGGACAGCTGAATACATCCCCTGAATACCAATAATAGCAACACTTGTTCACTCACAGCACTGAGTCCATGTATTAAACAAAAACAACTTCTGTTAAAGCAAGTGGGAACATAGCATTAGTTTGGCCATCTCAATGAGGAATCAATAGTATGTGAATAATCGGTTAAACAACCACCTCCTTAAGCTGCTTAGTTTCCACACCTGCGAGTGGCATGTCCAGTGAACAAATACAATATACCACATGCCCTGTCCTACCACTGCAATCTATTCTGTTGCCAGAGGCTGGTGCAGTTCCAGAATTAAGAGTTGCCAGGTGTCTGTTTTTTGACCAGAACGCCTTGTTGTAAAGGGACCCTGGCAGCTCCAGTTGGCACTGCTGACTGGGCCATTAAAGGTCCAGTTGGTGGTGCAGAGGGAACCTGGAGCTAAGGTAGGTTCTCTGCCTGCCTTGGATTGGAGCAGTTCTGAGCAGTGACCATCACGTCTGTGCAGTCTTTAAGCACAGGGAAACTCCAGATGTTGTGTCCACCCTGAGTGCCAGCTCCTATAGGTTGAATACCACAACCAATGAGAACTGTGTGGGCAGTGTCTGTGAGCCTGAGGGCAACCCATGGAGTCTCACTACACCTAGTGGCCCACAAGGACCTGATGGCCACTTCCTGGGATCCATGGTAAGCACTGTGAAGACATCACACTCCAGCCCCATGCTCCAGCCCTGATCCCCCTCCTGAACCCCAAATCTCTCATCCCCTGGCCTCACCCCACAGTCTGCAACCCCTCAGCTGAAGACCTCACCCTCTCTGTGAATAAAAAATATAGTCACGTGGATGATGACACATATAAGTGCATGATTCATAGTAGCTTACAATCTAAAAAATATGAAGCCTTAACTTCTGCGTTAAAAAAAATCCAACATTGCTTCAATTTTAAGTTTATTGTAGTCAGTTGATGAGTGTCAGCTTTGAATCAGTCTAAGGAAGAGACTTTGCCTTTGTGTCAATCCAAGAATTTTCCAGGAGTGCATAGGCAAATAAAAATGTTATCCACCTGTCTGCGTGGTGAAAATATGATGCGATTGAATCAACACACACATGCTCAGCTCTAATACTTACACTGTATTAAACCATAGTATTAATAAATACCTTAGTTGCTCATCCATTAAACAGTTATCAGCTGGTGTAAATTGGCCTAATTCTATTGAAATCAATTGAGCTAGGTTATTTTATAGTAGCTGAGGCTCTGGACTCTAATCCATCATAACCCTCAGTGAGGTGACATGTGCAGGCATTTTGATACCTCATTCTCTTGCCAAAAGTGTTCTACAGTTGGCCATAACCTGAAATAACAATTCCTAGTGATTTATTCTGTTCAGATTGCCTGGGTACTTAAATATAATAAACTAACTATAGGAGTTAATTATACTCTAATATCTTTTTCTTTCATTCACATTTTATGATGTGGGTTTGATTATTTTCTAAAATAATTTTTTCAAATGAATACACAACTTTATTTCATTTCCCTGCAGAAAAATCTCACTGTTTCTCACTTTTCTGCTCTCCTCCTCACACGTGCTGGAAAAAGATTTGGCAAAGTTTACAAAAAAGTGTGAGTAAAAAATAATAGAAAGATGGCAAGACTTTTAATTGAAAACTCTACACCTAACAAACTGACGTCTCCAAAAACATTTCCCTATTTATGAAATGCCATTCTTGTTGTTTTTTTAATTTTTTTTTAGTCACTTCTTCGCTTATGTCCCAATCTGGCAAAGACTGAAATGTAGGCTTAGCTTTAAACACATGAATACTCAGTGAGACTGCTCACATACTTGAAGTTCAATAGGGCTACATCTACACTGCAGTGCTATTCCACGTCTTTTGAGTGCGCCTGTTATTTTGAAATATAACAGGCTCGCCATTCCAATGTCCCTGTAAACCTCATTCCACGAGGCGTAAGAGATGTTCTGCATTAGCGATTTATTTCAAAATAAGTGCTGTGTAGACAGCGCCAAATTTTGAAATAAGCTATTTTGAAATTAACTCGAAATAATCTAGGCAATTTGCATAGCTCAAATTGCATTGCTTATTTCAAACTATAGGCACAGTATAGATGCACCCTAAGGGTGTGTCTAAACTACATGGCTCTGTCGACAGAGCCATGTAGATGAAGCTGATCGGCAGAGGGAAATGAAGCCGCGATTTAAATAATCGCGGCTTCATTTAAATTTAAATGGCTGCCGCGCTCTGCCGACCAGCTGATGATCAGCTGTTTGTCGGCAGATCTGGGCAGTCTGGACGCACCGTGGTTTCACGAGGCATACTTGCGTTTCACTAGGCATACCTGCGCCGGTCGACAAAGGCTTCTTTGTTGACCGCGGTGCGTCCAGACTGCCCAGATCTACCGACAAACAGCTGATCATCAGCTGGTCAGCAGAGCACGTCAGCCATTTAAATTTAAATGAAGCCGCGATTATTTATATCACGGCTTCATTTCCCTCTGCCGATCAGCCTCATCTACATGGCTCCGTCGACGGAGCCATGTAGTTTAGACACACCCTAAATGTGTAACTCAGACCTTGCAGGACTGGAGTTTACATTTTTATCTGTGGTGGTTCTAGACTACTTGGAGTTCACTAATTGTGGTGCTGCAGCTTGTAGTATTTTATAGAATCAGAAGGCCCAGTATTAGAGTTTGGTACAAAGGTAATTGTTAAAATCCCAGTTCAAATCATATTAATAAGAGCTTGATTATCATGTCTAACAAGATCACATACAGAACATGCATTCCAATCTCACTCTATTATGTAAAAACGTATGAGGTTGCAAATAACTCTTGTGGATCAGTGTGGTGCAAGTCCATTGACTCCTCTTTGGGTGGATATGATCTAGACATGAGACAGTAAGTATAAGGATTGCAGTGTCAGGCAGACATCAAGCCTTAATAATGTGGCTCTCCAACCAGATGTGTAAAAAAGCTCCTCTTTGTGGATTCTAGGGAAGTTTCTCTCTACAGCATGTCAGGGTCCAATGCTATTGGTTCCCTCTCTCCCAAAGCGGAACACACCAGCCGTGTCTTCCAGGATATAATTCTCGTCTGAGAACAGTAACCTGTATGGCTTTCGGGAAATGAAGCTTAATATCTGAGAACCATAGTGTTCATAGCTTGTGGACATGGGTTCCTCATTTCAGAGAAGCTCTAGTTACATTCTATACATACTGAAGAGCTGGGGAACAGTAAGCAGCAGTTATTGTTCCTATCAGTATGGGTGCACAGATCTCTTCCCTTAGTACTGGCTCCATTCTGTACTAGACAGTGAGCATGTAGTTCTAGATGTTCAGGAAAATAAAACTCCCTCATTGCTCACTAAGTACTCTTTGTGAGACTTTTATTTAATCCGAATCATGTTTATTATGCTTAATACTGTCTAGTAGTAAGTACTGCAGCAAAGAGAAGTGCAGGTCAGATGGGCATGGTAGGATCCTTTTGAATTACTGTAGTTACTGTGTTAATTCTTCCTGAAATTTTGAAGATATGTTATATGCAGTTTAGTTTATGGATGAATTTGTAGCAAATATAGAAAACGGTCAGTTCTATATAGCAAATCTGAGAGGGATGAACAGAAGTGAATTTTTTAACACAGGAAGTCTGGCTGAAATGGGAACTACATTGAAGGGAAGCCATTTGGATTTGTCCCTTAAAGAGAAATTGTCATCAGCATGACTAGTTAGTGTATATTCCATTGTAATACCTTTTAGGAAATTGTACAAAGATGTCCTTGGTACTAAAAAATCTAAAAAACTCTGTGTGGGGAACTGTAGCTGTGTTTTGTATTGCACTGTAATTTTAATTAGCAGAGTTTTCAAAACTACATTTGCCCATTAGCTTGACAAAGTGTATAAGGTTCCCACACCCCATTCCTCAGCCTTCTACATTTGCTCCATCCTACTCTTCTGCATGCTGAGTTCCACCAGCTGGAGGAATATTGAGACCGCAGGAAAGACAGTTGCCTTGCTCCCAGTTCTGGTGCCTCCCACCTCAGGATAATAAATACGTTTTACATCATATGAAGGGGAAATAGGTTTCTATGAGCATTGTTAAGTTTAACAGATGAGTTTAATGATCCTTACTTAAGTGGTTATAAAAGGTACTAAATCCATATACAAGCTTATTTTAAGAGATTTTTGTATCTTGGATAAGTTGAATTTAGTTTTGATGATCCATCTTAGGGTGCATCTACACTGCAGAGCTATGTCAATTGCGTAGCTTATTTTGAAATTGGGAGCGTCTACACAGCACTTATGTAGAAATAGAGCACTCTTCCTCTGACTTCCCTTACTCCTCATACAAAGAGGCTACGTCTACACTGGCATGATTTTCTGAAAATGCTTTTAACGGAAAAGTTTTCCGTTAAAAGCATTTTTGGAAAAGCACATCTAGATTGGCAGGATGCTTTTCCGCAAAAGCACTTTTTGTGGAAAAGCGTCCCTGGCCAATCTAGACGTGGTTTTCTGCAAAAAAGCCCTGATAGCCATTTTTGTAATCAGGGCTTTTTTGCGGAAAACAGTACTGTGCTGTTTACACTGGCCCTCTTGCGCAAATGATTTGCGCAAGAGGGCTTTTGCCCGAATGGGAGCAGCACAGTATTTCCACAAGAACATTGACGATCTTACATGAGATCGTTAGTGTTCTTGCGGAAATTCAAACGGCCAGTGTAGACAGCTGGCAAGTTTTTCCACAAAATCAGATGATTTTGCGGAAAAACTTGCCAGTCTAGACACAGCCTGAGGGTTACAGGAGTCAGAGTAAGAAGTCTTCCAGCTTGACAGTATTTTGATGTTATTTCGAAATAACTGCCTGCTGCGTAGATGCAGACTAAGATCTTTTGAAATAATGTTAGTTATTTTGAAATAATGTTGCTGTGTAGACATAAACCCTACTGACATTTGCTAGTGTGCAGTTTACTTTCTGCACTTTGGTACATATGGTATGTTAAAGGTTTGTTAAAATCCCGCAGGAGCTAAGCACAATGTAAGCCTGGTTTATGCACAGATTTTATTCTGACATAAGTATTTGAGTTAAAAGTGTGATTTATTTACTGAATTGGTGATTCTGATACAACCTCTCTAGTGAGAATGCAGTGCAGTTATTTGTTTGCACTACACTGCTATATTTAAAGTACAACTTTTGTGTGCAGACAAGACCTTTTTTACACAATTGTGCTGGGAGTTTATGATCATTTGAGCACCAATAACATGTGCAGCACTTAGTCCCTGGCCCAGTATATTGTGAAGAGTGGCCACTCCAGAGCACAAACACTTTGGTTCCAATGGCACTCCAATCACATACTGTTTGCAGGCCAGGAGTCAGGAAGAAACATAGTCCCTGCACCTTCTGCATTCCACCATCCCTGATTGGTAGCTCCAATCAGCACTGCATGGGTGAAAGGTAGGCAAAATGTCCCAGAAAAACAAGCTTCATCATTGTTTGCTCTGTGTCATCTCTTGTAGTAATTTTTATTTAATCTTATTAATGATTAATGGAGGACACTACTCTTTAGCAGTAATTAATAGAACAAGGATCAGTCCAGATCAAATGGACACAATAGGATCCTTTGCAATATACTGTGAGTATTGTCTTAGTTTTTCCTTGGATCCTTTGATTTCTGATTATCTGCACTTTGGTTTATGGAAGTATTTCATTTGCATGTGGGTGATTTTGTAACAGGTAGAGAGAACACTATTCTGATTTAAAGAGGCCAAAACCTCACATAGCAATCAAGGGGCCATTATAAACTGGCGTTCTGGTGAAGGAGGGAGCTAGGACAAAGAAAAGGCAATTTATATTTTAAATGATGGAAAATTGTCAGCATTTGACTAACATGGCAGCAAACATACTAGGAAGCCAAGTAGATCTTCTACATGCATCCCTTCAGATTGTTGCCAGAGATTCATTAATTCCCCTTCCTTGTATTTGCCTTTTAGGAAACTATACCAAAATAGCCATTGGTATTACAAATCCAAAGCATAAATTCTATAAGGAACACTGTTCTTTGTGTTTTATAGCACATTTTTTAATGACTCTGGCCTGGAATGTGAGATCAGCGGGACAAATTCATCCACAGTGTAGCTCTAATAGATTCCATGACAGGTGTTAATTACTGAATAATAAAAAACAGATCTCATAGTACACAAGGGGGAGGGGGGAAAGAAATTTTTAATTAACTTCTGTAAATCTAAATATTTTACAGAATAAATGCAAAGGAAAATGAAGCCCATCCTCTCTGTGTGTTTGTTACTGACTGGGCTTCAAGCAGTCAGTTACTGTCACCATCCACCTGATCACCGCCGTGACAGGGATAGTGATAAAGATGCATACATCAAGGAACAAACATCCTCTGCTGAAGGACTTTATCCATGTGAAGGCAAAGCCTACTTCAAACTGGCCCACAGCAATGTTGCCTTCGCATTTAAATTTTACAAGCAGGTTATATCAGAGGCAACTGACAAAAATATTTTCTTCTCTCCCGTAAGTATCTCTACTTCCTTTGCAATGCTGGCACTTGGTGCTAAATCAGACACTCTGGATCAGATTAAAAAAGGACTCACCTTTGACCTTAACAAAACTCAGGAAAAGGAGATACATGAAGGTTTTTGCCATCTCGTCCATGTGCTAAACCGTCCAGACAAGAATATCCAGGTGAAAATGGGCAATGCCCTTTTCCTACAAAAGACACTGAAACCACTAAACAAGTTTTTAGAAGATCTTAAAAACTTTTATAAATCAGAAGTTTTTTCTACTGACTTTTACAATTCTACCAATGCTTTGAAACAGATCAATAATTACATTGAGAATAAAACCCATGGGAAAATTGCTAATTTAGTCCAGGATCTGGATCCACTCACTGTAATGGTTCTTATTAATTATATTTTCTTTGAAGGTAAGAATTATTATGATGTGGGTATTGATTGCAAACTTGAGCTTTGGGTTATTGACTAAGATCTAGGACAATGAAACTGCAATTTGTATTTTAAAGGAAGGGACTCTGTCATCATTGCTGGGTGCATTAGAATCTCTATCTGGGACATTCAAATCTGGAAAGTCAATCTATAATATTGCAAATATGAAGAATGGAGGAAACTGATTTTCAAGCAAATACCTATATTTTTATGCAATATATATTAATCTGATAGATAAATGCAAGTTCTGTTTAGAGATGATATTCATAGCTCTGTCAGTTAATAGTGGCTGTTTAATGTCTAAGGAAATAGTATTAAAGCCAAGATTCACAAAACTAAGAAGTATCAACCTATAAAAACATTCACTGTAAGTAAAGTTTCAGGATCAGATCCTATCAGGTTAATATATTTGCATTAATCTGATTCATACCAGTATTTCCTCTTTTCAGTATATTCAGTTGGATTTTCTTTCTTTTCGTTATTAGCCCATTGGGAAAAGCCCTTTGATTCTTCTTACACTAAAGAAGAGGATTTTTTTGTGGATAGGAAAACCTCTGTTAAAGTTAACATGATGTACCGTAAAGGTGTTTACAAACATCACTATGATAAGGAGCTATCTTGCTGGCTGGTGGAAATACCTTACCATGGAAAGGCAATAGCTTTGTTTATTCTGCCTGATGAAGAAAAAATGAAGGTGGTGGAAAATGCTCTCTTGAAAAAGACTTTGTTTAAATGGAAAAAGACCGTCCAAGAAAGGTACTCTTTTAGCAACAGCTTTGCTGAAAAATATCTTATTGCAATTAGGACAGAAACTTACATATAAACAGACTATTAAGGGAAGATAGTTCTACTAAAGTCTGCACACAGAGGGCCTGTTAAAACCAGGGTTTCCTTTCCTTACATGATAAAGGGGCAGATAAGTAGAGCCCTGCATGGATACAAAATTGGTGTCCGCATCCTCATCAATGCTCTGCAGATATCTGCATCCACATCTGCGGATGTGGATACCCATAGATATAAAGCAGATATCTATGAATTTGCAGGGCTTTGCAGATGGGAAAGGTGATTTAGTGGATAGGATCTTGAACTATGACGCAGGAGGCCTGCATTCAGTTTCTGGTTCACCCACAGATTTCCTCGGGAAGGACAGTTTATCTGATGTATGCCCAGATTTCCCATGTGCAGAGTGAAGATAATACTTTCCTATCTCACAGGGGAATTAATTCATTGTAAGGCACTCAGAAAGTATAGGTATGAGGGCCTGTGGCAGGATCAGGGTCTGCACAGCGATTAGGTGAGCAATAGATGCCTATGGTCCCCCAATGAACTTGTGCTAGAAAATATAATAGAGCCAGGAGGTTCTGTGGCAGCAGGGTATGGAACCCCTAGCCCATACTCACTCCCTAGGGTTATGTCTACACTGCAATATAAAACCATTGCATGGAGTCCCAGCACCCAGGTTAGTGACTTAAGCTCATGGAGCTTAAGCAGTGGGGCTACAATATTGCAGTGTAGACATTTGGGGTGTATCTAGACTACAACGTTTTGTCGACAAAAGTGGACTTTTGTCCACAAAACTATACCTGCATCTACACTACCGCTGAGTTCTGTCGACATAATGTCGACAGAACTCAGCAGTTTTGTCGACGCTGGTAAACCTCATTTTACGAGGCATAACGCCTTCTGTTGACAGAGTTTCTGTCGACAGAAGGTGTTATTGCATGTAAACTGTCCTTTGCATCTACACTACCATGTCGACAAAGCAGCTTGCTTTGTCGACAGAACTGAATGTAATGTAGACGCTCTTTGTCGACAGAAGTTTTGTCGACAGTATCTGTCAACAAAACTTCTGTCGACAAAAGCCTGTAGTCTAGAAGTACCCTTGGACTCTTGCTGGGAACCAGACTCTGAGACCCAACATTTCAGAGCTGGCATGCCAGCCTGAGTATCTACTGGGCTCAGTCATGCTGTGAGTCTTTTATTTCAGGGAAGAATACTCTTAAATTCCTCCCGTGTGTTTTACTCGAACAAAAGGTGACCAGGCCAAGTTTAAGTTAAGTTACACACGCCAAGTTGTCATTCTCTGTACTGACCCCAGAAGCATGTGGTCCAGTAGATAGGCAGTTCTTTTCTTGGCTCTGGCTCATCTGTTGTGTGACCCTCTTTCTGTGCCCCAGGCCAGGTTTACACTTAAAACTCAAGTTGACATAGTTATGGTACTCTGAAGTCTGTAAAATCCACAATCCAGAGTGCTGCAGCTATGCCAACCTAACCCTTTGTGTGGACACAGCTAGGTCAGTGGAACAATCCTCTGTCAACCTAGTTATCGCTTGGTGTGGTGGATTCCCTGCAGTGACTGACAACCCTCTTCTGCTTCTAACTACAGGGTGATAGAGGCATTGCTACAATGCCATAGTTAGGCTGCTAGAGCACCTGGAGAAAGATGGCTTGTTGGAGCCAGGGCTCTGCTGTCCTACATTACAATACTACAGAGGCTGCACTAAGGCCTAGGGCCATCATAAATAGCCCCAGAGTCAGTGAACTGTGACATAAAATGGTATACCTGAGACTATGGCTACGTCTAGACTGGCCCCTAATTCCGGAAAAGTCATGCAAAGCAGGTAAGTCAGAATAGGGAAATCCACGGGGGATTTAAATATCCCCCGCGGGACTTAAATAAACATGTCTGCCACTTTTTTTCCGGCTTGGGGAAAAGCCAGAAAAAAGCGTCTAGACTGGCGCGATCCTCCGGAATAAAGCCCTATTCCGGAGGATCTCTTATTCTTACTTTCAAGTAGGGTTTTATTCCAAAAGGTCTTTGATAAGGAACTCTTTTTCATAGGTATTCAATCTTTATTCAAACATACTGTGCATGATCCCTGACTGAGATGATTTGCCAGCATTTCCTGTATTTCTTTTTTAACAGAACAATATATCTGCACATTCCAAAATTTTCTATTTCTGGTACCTATGATGTAAAGGAGATATTCCAGAAAATGGGTGTAACTGATGTGTTCACTGACCAAGCTGACCTATCTGGAATCACTGGAATATCTAACCTGAAAGTTTCAAAAGTAAGTTTGTAAACAAAATGGATTTGTCTGTTTCTACAAATGTTACATTTATATTTTATAACATTAAAGGATTTGATCCTGCTGTCATTTAACTCATTGGCAAAACTCCCTATCACAACAGTTGGCAGTTTGGAGACAAAAAAAAGAGTACAAAGAGAGTTTAATTAACATGCTTAGAAGGGATTACATATCATATATATAGAGGCTGGAGGACATCCGATAAAGGTACAAGTACAAAATGAAATATTTTGGCTATTATATATAATTATTAAAAGGTAAATTAGCTGTGGCAAAATATTCTCTAACTCTCATTACAGATAGTTAGGCTTGGAAGGACTTCAACTTTATCAATAAATGTCGATTTAACGGTAGTCACACAAACCAATGAAAAAATATTTCCATAGATGAGAATCTAAATTTATGGATAAGTGAAGTAAGAAAACGTATTAGTGACTGTATTAGAAAATGATATAAAGATATTTACTTTGAATGTTTGGACATGTGGTGTTGACAGATCCAGTGGCAATAGTTTACTTTGACTCTCAGAAAACCTTTGACAAAGTCCCTCACAAAAGGCTCTTTAGCAAACTAAGCAGTCATGGGATAAAAGGGAAAATCCCCTGATGGCTCAGTCAGAAGTCCAGGGAAAAAGAGTGGGAATAAATCATCAGTTTTCAGAATGGAGAGAAGTCCCAAGAATGCATACTGGAACCGGGTGCTGTTCAACATATTCATAAATGATCCGAGAAAAGGGGTAAACAGTGGGGTGGCAAAATTTGTAGATGATACAAAATTACTGAAGATAGTTGAGCCCAAAGCAGATTCTGAAGAGCTACAAAGGAATCTCACAAAACTAGGTGACTGGACAACAAAATGGCAAATAAAATGCATTGTTGATAAATGCAAAGTGATGCACATTGGAAAGTGTAATCCCAGCTTTACATAGATAATGATGGGGCCTAAAGTAGCTATTACCACCCAAGAAAGAGATCTTAGAGTAATTGAGGCTAGTGCTCCGAAAACATTCAGTCAATGTGCTGTGGCAGTCAGAAGAGCTAACACAGTGAGTGTAGGGAAGAGCTATACTGCAGAGTGACTATTAGGGGCAGTCATACCTCCAAGGCAGTGGCCAACTGGGGACAAGGGTTTCCATCTTGCCTGCCACTGGCCCAAGTAAGTGGCCCCCAAACTCCAAAACACAACTCCCAGTCCTCAGCCCCAGAACCAGACTGGGGGTGGGGGAAGGAGGAGACCCGACCAACCCCACTGCTGTGGCCCCTTCTGGAAGCACTTCCCCCAGCTCCCACTGCCAGAGTCACAGCCCACCCCCCAGCACTGCTGGGCTGCCCAGCATGGCTGCGGCTGGCCAATCTGCACAGCAACTCCCTTACCCCCCTGGCTCAGGGAGCACCAGTAGGAGGCCTGTGTGGTCCCCATGCCGCCAGGCTGCCCCCATTCCGGCCTCGGGCTGGGCCTGGGGCACACCAGCGGAAGGCCTGTGTGGCCCTCCACTGCTCTGGGGCTGGATCCAGGCAATGCTCGGTAAGTCTTCTAGTAGGGCTATGAATTTAGGAGTGGTGTGTCAAGAGCAAATACAGAAGTGTTATTCCCAAGTTTACATAATACAAGACAAAACGCATCTGCTTTTCTGAAATTTTTTTGGAAAAGCAGACGCGTTCCTTGGACGCGGCAGAGCTTTTCCGGGTTACCTCCGGTAGCCTTGAAAAGCTCTGCAGTGTAGACATAGCCTCTGTCTTTCCCAGTTTGTTGTCCTTTCTTCCTTCATACACAGCCTCACCTACCCAAACCAATACTCAGTAAAAGCTCCCTATTGTGTTCACATGCTTCCTTTTTCTCAAATAGGGGCTTATTCTTACAGTTATGTTAACTGACGTTTGAGTTCACATCTATCAATCTTAGTGCAATTTTAACTCAACGTAGACCAAGGTTTCACCCAGTTCCTAACATTATTAAAGAATAATAGTGATGGGGAGGCTGGTCTTCTGTACTGTGACTGTGAAAAGACAAAGTAGCTGACTTTTTTTTTCCTTTAAAATAAACCTTTAAATAGTGTTGCACTTCACTCTACAGTCCTATAAACAATTAGGCTATATATTTTTGCTAGGCGGTGTGGGTTTTTTCACATACATGGCCTACCTAGCCATTCTGATAACACTTTGCAATGTAGACTTGGCCTTACCCTACCTGCTTCTTAACAGTTGATTTTCTAAAGAACTGTGGTTTAAAAATAACCACGTTTATCCTTTACTATGATTCAGGTCTGCATAATCAATGTAATGCTTTACTTCCATTCCTTGCAGGTCATTCACAAGGCTCTAGTGAATGTTCATGAGAATGGCACTGAGGCTGCAGGAGCCACCATCACAGAAATTTCATGGAGGTCTGGTCGAATTCCTCCTCGAATTAAATTCAACAGGCCCTTCTTGTTGATGATTGTTGATAGGAATATCCGCAGCATCCTCTTCATGGGGAAAATCATAAACCCTAATAACTGATCATCTGTTTTACGTGTTTGCAATGCTTTCCACCTAATGCTGGTGAAATTCCGGTGATTCAGCAAAGGACATGCACAGACACACCACTAATTGTTAGGGACTATATTTAGAACATTATTAACATTCATTCCCAACCCACAGACCATGAAAGTTGCATTTCCTTGCCTATAAACAGCTAATATTTCTTCCTTGCAGTGTACAGTTTACATCAGATGAACTGTAGACCAGCAAACTGGGGTGCTAATCTATCCTACCCTATCTTGTGGTCTGTCTTTCCAAGTACACCCTGCTCATGAGTGTTAGCACTTCACTAGAGCACTCTGATCTAGTTCTCGGAGCTAGTTCCAAATGAACTAGATCAGAGTGCTCTAGTGAAGTGCTAACACTCATGAACAGGGTGTACTTGGAAAGACAGACCACAAGATAGGGTAAGATAGATTAACACCCTAGTTTGCTGGGCTAGTTGTTTGGTGTAGATGAGACTAAAGATTCGTAAATGAGTTGCTCTTTCTGTATTCCTTACATTTTTTGGGAAGCAGGGGGCAGCAGGGACCATCTTGATCTTGATCAATATCATCTAATCTGAAGAAGTGGGTTTTGCTCATGAAAGCTGCTTTATCAGTCTGATTGGTGATTTTTCACAGCCTCCTGTTCCTTGATACATCAAGGAATTCATGGTCTGGCCTCTTCTCTTCTATTGTGGATCCAGGTGCTGGTCTGAAGTTGCAGATTCAGCTATTGGGATGATTTTCTTTTGGGGTTTGTCAACATAGCGAAAAACCCTGGGGATCATTTACAGAGGTATCCCCCAATGACAAACATTTTGCCACAGCAAGTTCAAAAGTGAATACTGCCTTGTTGGCAGGAGCACTCCCCTTCTGACAAAGCGAAAGCCACTTGTGGGGGCTAGCAGTAGTTTGTCTGCAAAAGTGCTGACAAGCAGCATTTACACACTCTGACTTTTGGCGATAGTGCTATGTCGACACAGCCTTGTTACTAAAAACTGTGTAGTGTAGACATACCCTACTGGCATGTCTACAGTTACAAGAAGATTGACGCTCTGGAGGGTGATCTTCTAGCGTTCGATTTAGAGGGTCTAGTATAAACAAACGCTGAGGGCAGTGCCTGCCGGTGTCTGGTACTCCTCCTTCTGTGAGGAATAAGGGAAACTGATGGGAGCATGTGCTCATGTCACCCTCCCACTCTGTGGATGCTGCCACAACTTGGCTTAAGAGAAGCCAACTCCAGCTATGCATTTTGCGTTGTGTACCTTAAACCAACCCGCTTGTTTTAGTACAGACCAGGCCTCAGTGTGTCATTCACATAGGGAGCTAGTGAGGAGTAGCCAGTGCACTTTAAATACACACTCTAGTTTACTGTGCACTAATTTCCTCATAGCCAAGCTCCTGGTCTTCATAAGTTAATAATAATTATTACTGGCATTTCCACACATAAACCTCCGCCCTCCAAGAGATTTTTTGTTTTATTTCATTTTGTTTTTGCCACATTAGCTTATGCTAGTTCCCCAAATAAAATACGCTATACTAGAAAAAATTGCTGGTATAGCTGAGTCCACACACAGCCTTTCTGTTGGTATATTATACCCCTAAAGGATATTATTATACTCCCAAAAATTTTGACTGTTGATCTGCTTCATTCTTGCCAACAGTTCTTTTTTTTGCCATCAGTAGTTTTCCTGTATTGTCACATGTCCTAGCTAAGTTTAGTCTTTCCTCCAAAACACAGGAGAGTAGGGGACAAATTATAACTCGACAACCCCTAGTCATGTGCAGCACACTGATGTTACTGAAATTACTTAGGGACTTCTAAATTTACATTTAAACTCACAAATGAACATAGACACACATTACAAAAATGCAGATGCTGTCCGAGGAACTGCCTTTCCGAATGTTAACTGGATTATTGCTACTATTACTGAATAAAGAAACATTATAATCTGAATTTTTGAGTCTGGAACCTGCCTGAGTCTAATTTTGTTTTTGTTTTTGTGTTGTATTATTTTCAGTAACTTTCCATTGGAAGATATGAACAACAATAAGTAATTTTGGGACTATGGAAAAGAAACAAAACATTTAAACACACAAATATTTTGTGTTCTAGCTCTTTTAATTACATTTTGTAGTGTATTAGAGGCTAACATTATTTAAATACACATAGACAAAGCCATCAAAGGTATATAGGGTAGTGAACCATTTACCAGACTCCTTTTAGTATAAAATAGATAAACACTGTTTAAAATATTTAATTCTTTTAAAATTTCAAATATTTTGATTTCTGATGTAGCTCAGGGTTTGTAATTAAAATAAGATTTTCAGTGAACTTTTTTTTATCAAAAAATTGTAATTTGAAAAATTTTGGCCATATCTAAAAATTACTCTACACACTGAAGGAGTCACTTCTCTATTTTTCATTGGTTAAAATTTCAGGAAAAATTATACTGGATCTTGTGGGATGAACACACAAAAACAAAGATATATGAAATATCCCCCAGAAAGTCATAATCCTTGGAGATATTACAAACTAAAGGAAGGCCTATGGAGACTCTGTAAGGGTATGTCTACACTACCCCACTAGTTCGAACTAGCGGGGTAATGTAGGCATACCGCACTTGCAAATGAAGCCCGGGATTTGAATTTCCCGGGCTTCATTTGCATAAGCCGGGCGCCACCATTTTTAAATCCCGGCTAGTTCGAACCCCGTGCCTCGCGGCTACACGCGGCACGGAGTAGCTAGTTCGGATTAGGCTTCCTAAACCGAACTAGCTGTACTCCTCATTCCACGAGGAGTACAGCTAGTTCGGATTAGAAGCCTAATCCGAACTAGCTACTCCGTGCCGCGTGTAGCCGCGCGGCACGGGGTTCGAACTAGCCGGGATTTAAAAATGGCGGCGCCCGGCTTATGCAAATGAAACCCGGGAAATTCAAATCCCGGGCTTCATTTGCAAGTGCGGTATGCCGACATTACCCTCCTAGTTCGAATTAGGAGGGTAGTGTAGACATACCCTAAAGGATTCTGCAATTAACCATAACAGGATATGATATTTTTCAAATGTGCATGCTGTGCATTTTAGTCAAATGATCTCAGATACCCCCACAAAAAAAAAGTTTATTTTTTCAGGAGGGACTGACACACAGGCTGGTTGGATCCTCCAACCCATTTGATCTATATTAGTTAACAATAAAATCATAGAATCATAGGCTAGAGAGCAAGATCCCCTCTAAGCTGTGCAGCAACACAGCCCCGCAACCACTTAATCAGCCCCATCCAGTCAGACAGCTCCAGATCCCAGATATTCTACGCCAGGCTGCAAAAACCACTCCCTATTGTGCCTGGCAGATCAGCTCTAAAAACAATTGGGCCCCCAAATTAGCACCGACTTAAATTATGTATGTGAGACATCTTTGCAGAAATATGGGGCTGAAGGGAGGAACGAGAACAAAAGCAGGCTGCACCCTGAACTTAGCTATGATCTGAGAGGCCCACTTGTGTTCAGAGGGATGGCTGATAAGAGAAACATACCATTATTTCAGGAGAAGAAAAACTGGGGGGAAACAAAATATAAAGGTTTCACCCATCAAATACTGATGGTTTTTCTCTGAAGGAAATTCCATTCTCTTAGCCATTACACTTGTCGGTGTCAAAGCCTCTTTGAGGTTCTCATTATTCTAAAGCAATAAACTAATACAACTATTCATTATTCTAAAGCAATAAACTAATACAACTATTAACAAACTATAGAGGCTGTTGATATGGTAAGTTCACAAATTTTGTACGGCAAGCAAGGACAAAGCATCCTCCTCTATATTTAAACATTCCTGAGGGACATCAGAGTGACGTTACATTTCACTCTGCATCCCACTGCTACCTCTGCCCTCAGCCGCATGGCCTCCTCCCTTCCCATGCTCCAGGGACCTGCAAGAGCCACAAACTCTGTGGCCTCCTCCCTCTCCTGTGCTCGGCTTCCTGTGGGGGGGGAGGAGGAAAGGCAGGCTGGGGGGGAGAAAGCCCTGAGGCTCTACACCAGCTCTGGCCTGAGGGCACTCCATCTGTCCCATAGGGAGAGGGGGTACTACAAAGTTTGCCTCTGAAGTTATGTTGGGCCCCCGCAAGACCTCCCTGACCAGCCCAGCCACATGCACTGAGACTCTTGGCTTTTGTTCTCGTGTGCTGCTCAGAGCACTGCTCCCCATCCACTGCTTTTTGCTGGGCCCAGCTGTGGCAGGTGGGAGAGGGGGGCCGTTGGAGAGGCAGGATAATGAGAAGCCTCCACGCGTGGGGGAGAGATCACAGTGCCAGCTGGCGGGGGCTGAAAGGGAAAGTTCTCTCCTCAGTGAGGAGTCTCTGCAGCCCAAGGCACTCCCTGCATTCACGGCCCCAGAGAGGGCCAGCCGCGATTCCCAGAGCCACCTGCTGCAGGCTGGGGATAGAGCCTCCCATGGAGAAGGGAGACCCCCCCCCAAGCCGCTGCTGCCCCCCTCCCTTTGCCTGCCCATGTACAGCTGCTGCCTGGCTCTAGCAATCCGCGTGCTCCCCAGGCACTGGCTTCCTCCTCTCCTGGGCTGGTCAGATACCCTACCCACAGCCTGCCTTCGGCCCACTCCTGCCCCCTTCTCCTGCCGGACACCAGCCCACAACTTGCTTCTACCCCCTTCCCACTGGCCAGAAACCTGGCCCTCAGCCCATTCCTACTTGCTCCTCCCCAACACATACCCTGCTCCCAAATTGCTCCTGCCTCATCCTCTGCTCCTGCTCCTTCTCCAAGCCCATTCCTGCACCCTCTCCCTGGTTAGACACCCTGCCCCTGCTCCTTCCCCCTTCCCTCCGGCCTGACACCCTACCCCCAGCCTGCTCCTGCACCCTACCCCGCTTCTGTCTCCTCCCCCTGGCCAGACACTCTGCCCAATCAGGGCCCAGACCCCATCTGGACACAGCATCCTTACCCAAGCCCTAATCCTGGAGCAGTCCAGTCCCCATCTGGCTGCAGGAATGGATAGTGTGTTTAGTTTTACTGAATTATAGTTGTTATTGTTCCAATGTACTTGTTCTTGTTAATAATAGGTGGATTTCACTAAGGGGTAGGATGGTTGTTTTATACGAATTCAAGAAGTCCAATGTTAGAAATCTGGTATAAAGGAAATCAGTAATTCCAGTTCTACTCATATTAATCAACGATCAATTCTTACAGGTAACACTAGCAAGGCTTTCTGAAGGACATGCTGTATGAGAATACTAGAAACAGGCCAATCTTCTACCGTGGAAAAATCCTGCAGAGGAAGAGTCCACATGAAATCTCCCCTCAGCTGTGGGTGGTGTCTCTTCTCTGCATACTTCTTTCAGCTACAGACTCATAGGATAGACATGCAGGGTTTGGTCCCAGTGTAAGACTGGAGATTCACAGGAAAGTCTGGCTTCCATCATGTGGGTCTCCAATGAGCTACACAGAGAAATCTCTTGGTGCAGATTCCAGGATCCCCGAAAGAGTGGCTGTCACCTGTACAGTGCTGTCATCGGCTCCCCCACCACAGCTGTATACTCTGACGCCTGCTGGTTTAAACACAGTCATGAGATTTATTGCCTTTGTACTTTGGAAGTACCTCTGGGGAACTTGCTGCATCCAATGTGTGTTTGCACAGGGAGGCTTACAGACACCTAGAAACATCATAGACACAACTACACTCTAGCTGGACCCCATGACCCTTGACCTTAGCCTGCTCTACGTGCATAGACGGTGGGCTCTTGAACCTGAGTGTCCAGAAAAACTAGTTTCATCAGCATTTTGTCTGACCTTGTTGTTAATTTTTCTTTGATCTAATATTTCACAAGAGGGCAAGGTGCTTAATGCTGTTCAGTCCTATAAATAATGGAGCAAGGAGTAGTGAAGCTCAGACAGACACAGCTGGATCCTTCTGAATATACTGTGAGTACTATATTCATTTTTCTTTAAGACAATGAGCTCATGTTATAAGGAGTTTATAAGATCATGTCATTCTCTTGTTGGTGATCTTGTAATAGCCATAGAGAAGTAAGAGAATAATCTTCTATACAGCATGACTGTCTTGTGCAACTACTCGGGGAACAGCAGAAAATAGAACCCTTGTGAGGTTGTATTATGATTTAAAAATCAAACACTATTTAATAGTAAACACCGAAGAATAGTTCAATATAGTCCTCTAAAGTGTGGCTGTATTCCAAATAGTGACTGTAAAAAGTCATTGCTGGACTGCCTGTTTAATACAGTACTGACTCCAGATTGAATGCACTCGGTTTACAAGGACTCCCTCCCCCCACGCCCCAATAAACTGCTAACCCTGTAAAACCATTCAGGCTGGAGAGTCAGATGGAGACTTGTCCCTGCTAGAGCTCCCTATCATGCAACCCACTCCAGATCAGGGAGGGAGGTTTGGAAAGGATCTTGGCACACAGGTACCTTATGTTCTGAATCCCAAGGAAGGGAGCAGCTGGCAGTTATTCTCATTGCACATCTTGGAGTTACAGTAGCCACATGGCCTGATAACTGATCAGCATGCCGGGGGCTCCAGAGTGGGAAGGTATAAGTTTTTTAACAGGTAATGTAACCGCTGAGCTGTAAGAGTGGCCGCTGAATGACTCTGCACCCTGTGGAGAAGGAAACCTCCATCATTCTTTCCCCAGTACTTGGTGATCAGTCTGTGTGCTTATGTGATAGATGTGGCCCTAAGTCAGGTTGATAGGCCTCTGCAATTAGTGTCTGTGAATTATAGAACTCGGGTCCCTTTTCCACCCTTGAAGGAAACCTAGGAAGGTTGAGGGCCTGATTTTCAGAAACCTTTCAAAGAGTCTGAGTGAGACTGCTGCATGTGCTCATGGAGACTGTGCTTTGGTGTGCAGATCAGGTGCTTGTGAAACACACGGAGAATTCATGTCACTTTTGCCTCACCGTTTCAAATATTTTGTTTCACTGTTTTCTAAGCAAAACATTTAGATTATTTTCAATTTACAACAGCATTTCAAAATTTAATTTTTTATTAACAAATTTAAAATATTTAACATGCCCAAAATCAAATCAGAACATTTTGACCTAGAGCCATTTTTTTAAATGACTTGCTGAATATTTTTAAATAATCATTTTTTATTTGAAGTGACCCAAAAAATCTCTTGTTTATGTAGATCTAGTTACTGGGATCATGGCTCTCTACTATCTCATTCCAGTGTCATACTGAAATAGAATAACAGCTGGGCTACTCTAACTAATATATGGGCCACATTATTTCTGATTCAGGGAGCTGTAACTAGTTACTGATGGATACATCTGCACTGCATGGTAATATAGCTACCCCATGTCTACACAAACCACTTGTTATTTCAAAATATTTTTTGAAATAACGGGCATGCTATTTCGCCAGCCCGGTAAACCTCATTGCATGAGGGATAAGGGATGTCTCAAAATAGTGGCTTATTTTGAAGTTTGGCGCTGTGTTCATGCACCAAAATTTCAATTTCAAAATAGTTTCGAAATAAGATACACAATTTGTGTAGTGCAAAGTGTGTATCTTATTTCGAGTTTAGGGAGCTGTGTAGATGCACCCTTAGGCTATGTCTAGACTGTAGAGTTCTATTGGGAAAAGATAAACGAATAGCAAACCGCAATTTGCATATCTTTTTCCGCTTTTTTTTCAGAAGAGGCTTTTCCGAAATTTGGCCCGTCTACATCGGGCCAAATTTTGGAAAAACCTCCTCTTTTGGAACATCCCTTATTCCTCATACAATGAGGAATACAAGGATGCCAAAAGAACGCATCCGCTTTTCCAGAAACTGTTCTGAAAAAAGCAGAAGCATTCCTTGGACATGGCAGAGCATTTCCAGGATAATTTCAGTATCCTGGAAAATGTCCGCAGTATAGACATAGCCTTAGATTGCTCACTTCCTATGTAATAACTGGGGTCAGAAGTAGGGAAGAATTGAGCCCTATACCTGATTGCTACAGAATCAGTAGAAAAGGTTTTAATACAGCTGTGCTGTTATAGAAAGACAAGCGTAATTTAATATGCACTTTTTAATAAACTTATTCTTACTAATAAACATGACAGTTCTTAAAGAGAGGAGTGGGAGAACTAGTTCAAAGGAAATACATTGTTCCAGACATAGTCCCCAAGGGTGCATCTAAACATCACTGTAACTTGAAATAAGATATGCAATTTGAGCAACGTAAATTGTGTATCTTATTTTGAGGCTATTTCGAAATAACTTATTTCATGATTTGGTGCTGTCTACAAAGTGCCAAATTTCAAAATAAAGTGCTATTCCAAAACATCCCTTACTCCTTGAAGAATGAGGTTTACAAGAATGCCAGAATAGCGAGCCCGAAATAACGGGCTTGCTATGAAGAGGCGGGATAGCTATTTCGGGATACTTCAGTATCCCAAAATAGCGCTGCAGCATAGATATCATCTAAGTATCCATTCTATTTAGATTTGGATAAAAAAATCATAGCTACCCCACTTGTTCCCTTTCTCAGGGTATGTCTACACTACCCTCCTAGTTCGAACTAGGAGGGTAATGTAGGCATACCGCACTTGCAAATGAAGCCCGGGATTTGAATTTCCCGGGCTTCATTTGCATAAGCAGGGCGCCGCCATTTTTAAATCCCCGCTCGTTCGAACCCCGTGCCGCGCGGCTACACGCGGCACGAACTAGGTAGTTCGAACTAGGAAGCCTAGTTCAAACTACCTAGTTCGTGCCCCGTGTAGCCGCGCGGCACGGGGTTCGAACGAGCGGGGATTTAAAAATGGCGGCCTCCCGCTTATGCAAATGAAGCCCGGGAAATTCAAATCCCGGGCTTCATTTGCAAGTGCGGTATGCCTACATTACCCTCCTAGTTCGAACTAGGAGGGTAGTGTAGACATACCCTCAGACTCGCAAGATAGAACTATCTCATATCTGACTGTCTAATAAATCCAATCCCCTTTTGTTTTCATAAGCCTCTGATTTCTTGTATGCTCACTGGCTTGGAGGGAAGTGGGGAGAAATATCTGAGAATTGCAAGGAAACCAAGGGGAGCCTCTCCAAATGCCTCAGGGATAGCAGAGCTGCACAGCAGGAAATACAGATTGGACCTCCCTGGTCTGGCACACTTGGGACCCGACTGATCCCAATGAGGGATTTTGTGGGATCAGGGGAGGTCATTTCTGCCCCCCCCCATTGCTGCCCTGCACCCCAGATTTCTGTGCTCCCTGGGCTGCCCAGCTGAGCTACACACTGAGCTTCCCAGCTCTCAGTCGAGTCCCTCTCCCACTCTCCCTCCTTCCCCCCCCTCCTCCCAGCCCGCCCCACCTCAGCAACCCAGCTGGGCTGTGCACCAGGCTTCCAGGCTCCTTCCCCTCCACACACACAGTGAAGCAGTGCACTGGGCTCCTGAGCCCCCCTATAGCAAGGCAGGCTGCCCCCCTCCCTGCACTTGTAGCATGCTGGTACTCTCTGATCTTGGAACATCCATGGACCTACCAGACCACATATGTTGCTGGACCAGAGTTCTGGTTTATAGATGTGCAACCTGTACTAATATCTGGAAAATAATTCACTAGGCCTAGTTTTACATGAACACAAATTTTCATTACACTATTCCATAGATATAATGATTTTCATTCTTTCTTCATAGAGTTGTTCCAAAGGAAAATGAAGACCACCCTGTATGTGTGTTCATTTCTTATTGGACTTCTTGTTGTTGTTTATTGTCATCATGAACCTGAACATCATGATGATCATGATGATACAAAGACCCAGGAACATCATCCCAGGGTTGAAGAAAATCCTAAAAGCAAAATACCAGCTTGTTGCAAAATAGCTGCTAGCAATGCTGACTTTGCATTTAGGTTCTACAAGCAAGTTACATCAGATGCAGCAGAGAAGAATATTTTCTTCTCTCCTCTGAGTATTTCCACTGCTTTTGCCATGGTGACTCTAGGTGCTAAATCAACCACTCTGACTCAGATTCTGGAAGGACTCGCCTTTAACCTGACAGAGATTGAGGAGCAGGAGATACATGAAGCTTTTCGTGATGTTATTCACTCGCTAAACCACCCTGACAATGAAATCCAGGTGAATCTGGGAAATGCCCTTTTTGTGGATGAAAAGCTGAAATTGCTAGATAAGTTTCTGGACGATGTGAAAAGCTTTTATGAAGCAGAAGCTCTTCCTAGTAACTTCCAAAATTCTGCCGAGACTGAGAAACAGATCAATGATTACATTGAGAAGAAAACCCATGGGAAAATTGCCCATTTGGTCCAGGGTCTTGATCCACTCACTGTGATGGTTCTCATCAATTATATTTACTTTAAAGGTAAGACATGTTATATCAATGGCTACTTATTGCCAATATTACATTTTCAGCGTCTGATTTGTAATCTGAAACAAAACTCAAAAATCTCTACTCATTTTAAAAATTTAACAGGTTTTTAGTCCTGCGAGATCAACTAAATTGAAAATGATTATGTCTGCAAAGCTTTCCCAGTACGATTAAATGAAATTTCAAGGCTTAAAGTCTGAAATTAGGTCCCTAAAGTCATAATTAGGCCCCTAAATGTAAGTGGTGACTTTATTAGTACTGCTAGATTCCCTTTGAAGTTAACAGGGACAGATCTTAGAATATCTGGAAACCAGGGCAGTTGTGACTGGCTTGACGTACTCATGTTTGAAAAATTTGTTGTGCCATTAATTTTATGATTTAATATGAATGAGGAGAAAATTAATGTCTTAAGTCTCTTTGCAAAATGTTGTAATCACATGCACATATTCTCATTCTGGTGAGAGATGGTGGCCATACACCTATCTGATTTTCTTTGACTTCTTGTGCTGTTTTATAAAGAGAGAAAACAGCACATGTTCATTTTTTTCCATGTACCTAGTATTAGGGACATTTTCTTTCAAATCTTGCAATGTCTGGAATCGAATTTGAATGTGAATATGAAATGCAACTTCACGTAGTGATTTGTCAGATACCTGTAGAAGACTTGCAACTCAGTACTTTGTTGTGCAAATAGTATACAGGACACATGAAAAGTTTGCTTTAAGGCCTGGAAATCAACCTGTTGAAATGAAATGGTATTCAGCTGAACAGCAAACACCTTAAATCTTGTTAAAGTTGCGTAAAAACATTTTAGTTAATCCTATCAAGAGCGTGGGGCAATTTTATACTCTGTGTGGCAGTGACAGAGTTATGACGATGATTTAAAGGTAAATTAGGAAACAGTGTAACCATGGCCATCAACTTATTGCAAGACCTGACCTGACTGGATGTCTCAGGCATTGCCCCAATACTGTGCAGTTCTGGTTGCACCTCTGTAAGGCTATGTCTACACTAGGAAATGATTTCAAAATAACTTGTTTGGAAATAACAACTCCCGAAATAACTATTTCAAAATAGCATGTCCACACTAAAGGGAAGCTTTGAAATTAGTCCGAAGCAGGCTCCCTTAATGTGGACATGCTGCCCTGACTTAGAGAGCCCCAGGAAACACCGGGAGTAATTACTTTGAATGACTCCAGGGAGTAGTTATTTCAAAATAGTAGCAGTAGAGTGTCCACACTATTGCTATTTTGAAATAACTATTTTGAAATAAGCATTGTTCCTCGTGGAAAGCAGGAGTTATTATTTCAAAATAAGCAGCCCGGTATTTTGAAATAACGGGCTTGGTAGCGTGGACACTCCACTTGGTATTTTGAAATAAGGGGAGTTACTTTGAAATAACTCCCTAGTGTAGGTCAGGGCTCAGAGTCTGGTTATATAACCCTGGGCATGTCGCATAAGCTCACTTGTACCTTGGTTTCTGCATCTGTACTTGGGAAAGAGTAATACCTACTTCCCAGGGGTATTCTGAAGCTTAGTTCCTTAATAGTTTTAAAGCTCTTTCAGAGTCTTTGAGCTTTAGAAAGGCAAAGAATTCTGCATATAACTTGTGAGAGTTTGTGTAAAATTATTTGTTATAGAAATCACATGGGAGAAATTACAACAGTTGCTTTATCTATGCAGACACTTATACCACTAAAGGAAAACATTGCTCCCTTTTTCTCTTCAAAAACCTAAATAGTGATGCAATACCTACATTCCTCTTGTGAATATAGTCCTAACAGTTGAAAACTCGTGAAAAAACCTTGATTCATTAATTACCTGTAAATTGTCAGAAAGCAACTCGTGTGGATCTGCCTCAAAAATACAGATTAAAAGAAAATAAAAGGATTACTTAATTTCATTTCATGGTTTTCATCAGGACTTTTAAAAAGCCCATACAAAGTCTAAACACAACATAAATGCCATTATGCTATTGAAAACAAAAATCTCCTTAGGAAAATTGGCTTTGAGTGCCTTTGAATCTGTAAATATAGATTTATTATACTTGAATTAGTGTGGTTTATACTAATAAAGCTTCTTTCACAGTATAGTCAACTACATTCTTTTATAGCCTACTGGGAACACCCTTTCAGTGATATGCTCACCCATGAAGCAGATTTTTTTGTGGATGGGAAAACATCAGTTAAAGTCAATATGATGACCCGAGATGGCCGTTATAACAGTTACCATGATAAGGAGCTATCTTGTCAGCTGGTGGAAATACCTTACAAAGGAAATGCTACAGCATTATTTATCTTGCCGGATGAAGGAAAAATGAAACAAGTGGAGGATGCTCTGTTGAAAGAAACCGTGGCTAAATGGATAAAATCACTTAAAAAAGGGTAAGTCTTATTTTTTGAGGCTGATTTACAGTAGATATAGATTAGAATCTGAACTGTAGGCAAAATTAAACTAGGTGCCTCAGTTCCTTCGGTACCACTATACTGACTTATTGGAGGTTTCAGTGATGCAATGACCGTAAAGAACTAAAGAAAACTAAAGCTGTGATGCTTTTTACTTTTAGCAAGGAGGAATCAAGATGGTCTTGAGATTAGGGGACAGGTCTGAGAGTTAGGAGATCTAGGGGCTATTGCCATTCCTGCCAGAGACTTTCTGCTTATCCTTGAGCCTTGACCTTCCCACTGCCACAGTTAAACCATCCGTAGAAAGGTTGGATGATGACATTTATCTGCCTCAAAGGGTCTTTGTAAAACTGAGCTCACTGATATTTGTAAAACACTTTGACACCTAAAATGGGACTCATGTTTTGTATAACATGACTAGATTAAAAAAAAACCAGGGGAGGCTTGATTCTGATCTCACCAATTTTACACTGGTGTGTCACTCCATTGACTTCAGTAAATTATTCCTGATTCTGACTGGTGTAAATGAAAGCAGAATCAGGCCCAGGGAATGCAGATATAACATCTGCCTAGCATTCAGCCAACCATGCCATCCGAAGATCTGATCTGGAAAATGTATGCTAATGCAGCAGGAAGAAATGATCCATAAAACAAAGGGAGGGAGGGAGGGAGGGAGGGAGCTAGAAATCAGTATTGCTGAAGACAATGTAGGTGAGAGCAGAAAGAAGTGAGACATGAATTTGCAATGCGAAGTGACAGCAAAAGTAAACCAATGTAATATTGGGCTGCATGCCCAGAGATGCCAGGTGTTATAGAGCACTGCTGAAATTGCACGTGGAGTGAAACATAATTCAGTCCCTAATACCAAAAATAGGTCTATAAGGGTATGTCTACACTACAAAGTTAGTTCGAACTAATGGACGTTAGTTCGAACTAACTTTCATAGGCGCTACACTAGCGCTCCGTTAGTTTGAACTAACGGAGCGCTTAGTTCGAACTAGGTAAACCTCATTCCACGAGGATTAAGCCTAGTTCGAACTTACTAGTTCGAATTAAGGGCTGTGTAGACCCTTAATTCGAACTAGTGGGAGGCTAGCCCTCCCCAGGTTTCCCTGGTGGCCACTCTGGCCAACACCAGGGAAACTCGTATGCCCCCCTCCCGGCCCCGGACCCCTTAAAGGGGCACGGGCTGGCTACGGTGCCCATGCCAGGTGCAAGCCTGCCAGCACCCAGCCAGCAGACCCTGCACCTGGCACGGCTCGAGCCACCCACCCGATGCCCCCCAGCCCTCCCCTTCTTCCCGGGACCAGGCTGGCGGCTCCCAGGAGCTTGCCCGGGACCGCAAGAGGCAGGCACCCGCCTGGGCTAGTGCGGACATCGTGGACCTTGTCCACGATCTCCGCACTAGGCACAGGAAAGTGGCCGGCTAGGGCAGGAGAGCTGCCAGCCTGGCCACCCAGGAGCAGGTGTGCATGAAAATCAAGGGGGTCCACTGAGATCCCCGACCCTGAGCTTACAATGGCCATCCTGGGTCAGACCAAAGGTCCATCTAGCCCAGTAGCCTGTCTGCTGACAGCGGCCAACCCTAGGAACCCTGGAGGGGATGGACCGAAGACAGTGACCAAGCCATTTGTCTCGTGCCATCCCTCTCCAGCCTTCCACAAACCTTGGGCAGGGATACCACTCCATGGACCCAACCTCCATGACTTGATCTCACTTCCCTTTAAACTCTGTTCTAGTTCTAGCCTTCACATCCTCCTGAAGCAAGGAGTTCCACAGGTTGACTCTTTGCTTTGTGAAGAACAACTTTCTGTTACTAGTTTGAAGCCTGCTACCCATTCCTTTCCTTTGGTGTCCTCTAGTCCTTCTTTATGGGAACTAATGAAGAACTTTTCTGTATGCACCCTCTCCACCCAACTCCTGTTTTTAGAGACCTCTATCCTGTCCCCCCTCCGTCTCCTCTTTTCTAAACTGAAAAGTCCCAGTCTCTTTAGCCTCTCTTCATATGGGACCTGTTCCCAACCCCTGATCATTGTAGTTGCCCTCCCCTCTCCCAGCCTCTCTCTTCCCCTCTCCCACCTCCTTTTCCCAGTCTCCCCCAGTTTTGTTCAATAAAGACAGATTCCATTTTTGAACACAATTGTCCTTTATTTTGTACATCAAGAAAAGGGGCTAGGGAAGGGTAAGTGGAAGGAGGTGAGGGAGGAATGGGGTACGAACCCCTGATGGGGAGGACTGGGCTAGCTCTGCGGGCTTCTGGGGGTGGAAGCTCTCCTGCAGCCCCCCAATTGTCCCCTCTCCCCAGATAGCAGCCTGCGGCAAGTGCAGCCGGGCTTATGGCCGAGTGGTGTGATGTGCCCAATGTGGGTACTCCAGGCAATCCAAGCCAGGACTGGTTTGCAAGCAGGGAACCCCTGAGAACGGTCTGTCCGGGGTGGGGGTCGGGACCCTTTAAGCACAGCTCTCGGCTAGCCCGAGACAGCATCTCCACGCTCTAAGTCCTCCTCTGATGCCCTGCCGGCACTGCTTCCGGCCATCCTTAAGCCTAATTCAGGGTCCACTTAATGTGGACGCGCTTGTTCGAATTAGCAAAACGCTAATTCGAACTAGTTTTTAGTGCTAGACGCGTTAGTTCGAATTAACTAATTCGAACTAAGTTAGTTCGAATTAGTGCTGTAGTGTAGACGTACCCTTCGTCTTGGGAAATCAGAGAAGTAAAGAAAACCAGCCAGTGATTGGGGAGATGAATTTGAAGAGGAAATGTATAAATATGCACAATGAAGCCAAATGTTGACTAAGGGTACACAAGATTTATCTGAGCCTGCCTCAGACTAATTTTCAGGCTTCCTTGTAGTGTGGATGCTCTATTTTGGAATAAGCTATTCTGGAAGATGTATTTCGAAATAGCTTATTTCAAAATAGAGCATCCACATTACAAGGAAGCCTGAAAATTAGTCTGAGGCAGGCTCAGATAAAACTTGTGTATGACAGCATTGCAAATACCTGTGGAAATATATTGGACCGGATACAAATTCCCACTGGTTCACCATTGATCATGATGCTGATGTTGACATTGTACTTGCACAGCCCACATTTCATTGTTCTGAGCTAGCAGAGAGATAGCATTTTGCAAACCTGGCATGCAGTTATTTGCAGAACAACATTGGGTAGAGACAGGAATTGTTTAGTGACGGCATGAGTTTGGGGTGCAGACGGGGGTGCCAGATGCAGGCTCTGACTCTGGCCAGGAGGTGCTTACCATAGACAGCTCATGGCCACCAGTGCTGCAGAGCACTCAGGCTGCCTTCATGCCCTGGTGGCCTCACGCCACTCAAAGCTGCTGGCTGTTGCTGGCAAGCATGTCTCTGAGCGCCACTTTGGGATGGGGGGGTCAGTATGTCTCCATGAGCTGCCTGTAACTCCCCTCCCCGATGGTGCTGGGGGGCAGGGGCAGCCCATGGAGACTTGCTGCCCTCCTCCCCACAAGGGGCACACAGAGACATGCTTGCCTGCAACCTCCAGCCATGTTGCTTCCAAGAGTGGTGTGGCTGGGGCTGCAGCAGACAGGCAGACTCCCCGAGTGCCCTGCTGAACCACAAAATATTTTCTTCCAGCCCTGGCCTGGAGGGTTATGGAAGGCAGGCGGAAAATGTTTGACAGGCTACCTTCCCTGCCCTGGGCTTAGTGACACAGGATCTGATCCTGCATCATTAAAATCAATGGAGCTTTGTTGCTGATTCAGTGGCTATAGCAATAAGTAATAGGCCATAGTTAGGGGTGATAAGTAAAGGAAAATAATTGGGAATGAACTCAAGCAAAGGAAAATGAAGCCTGTGGAAGGGTCTCGCTCAGGACATGACAAATTCCACAAGATTTAGAACTGGGCTAGACAAAGAACTCAATCTGTTCGGCAGAAACATGCATTGTCAGGGAGCAGGGCGAGGGGAACAGAGAAGATGCCCAAAATGTCCTCCCCTCCCCCATCTTCAACTCCTTTAGATTCCTTGCCACAAACTGTTGAATGAATCTACTGAGGCAGCCTTATGGAACTGAAATTATGTTTTGTAAAGAAAGGAGACTTTTCTCAAAGTGTTCTTGCTGCCCGGAAGAATGAACAAATAGATTATGGGAAAGCTCATCTCTTCAGTGGATAGCTGATCCTCAATCAAGTGTATTATTCCAAAGACTAGTAGCAGACTCGACAGGACTTGAGGCTGAGCAGACAAGAAAGGGGCAGGTAGATAGAATGTCTCTTTCCTCCATAGAAACACCAAACCGTTCCATAGAAACACGTTTCAGGCCAGTGGCAGACAAGCTCAGTAAGCTCTTATGTGCCCCCACAAAGGGTGAGGAACAGGAGAATCCAGGCAGTAGGACGTCCCTCTATCCCAGATGCTGCACCTCAGGAGCAACCCAGTCCTCTGCGTCCTGTTGCAAAGTGAATTTGCACCAAGAGGGGGTGCTTACTATAGAGAGACATCACATTGGTACACGGCCCTTCCAATTCAGCCTCCCACTTCACAGAGAAATGTTGCCAGTTGTGTAGAAGAGGGTTTCGCTACAGTCGTGAGAGCTGGGGACTGTTTTTGCTCCCAAAAGAATGCAAAAAATTCAAGTTGACATTTTAGATTTCCCCAGGAGTATTTCAGGCATCGCTGTTTAGCAGGTACTTCACACTGTTACCAGAATTCAATATTTTATCATCATTTTTATTGCCCTTAACAGAAGAATAGAACTGTACATTCCAAAATTTTCTATTTCGGCCTTCTATGACATCGAAGAGATATTTAAGAGAATGGGTGTGACTGCTGTATTCGAGGACCATGCTGATCTGTCTGGAATCACTGAAGATCACAATCTGAAGATTTCAAAAGTAAGTTTGTTTAATAAGTTTGATTTAAATGGATTTGTCTGCACCAATCACCCTGACTCTGGACAGTGTCTAAGTTATGTTCAGTTCAGTGCACTCATGATTACTCTCATACTGTCTTTAAACATTCATAACCATGAGGCTGGTAAAGAGGCCACAAATATGGATCCAATTTTTTCATGGTAAAATGATGAATAAGTTATAGGATAGTTATGGTAAAACACATACAATTTTGCCATATGGTCACAGCAAAAATATGGACCCTCCTGATGCACAGTAAGTTTATTAGTTCACTTTGATCCATAGGTAGTCCGCTTTGAAATGGGACTAGATGAGGGTAAGATAAAGTCTGAGGGCACCAAACATTCAGATCTGGCCTATCATGATCCTCTGGGCCAGCAACGTCCTGCAGCCCTTTGGGACCCTCAGGCAGGGGCCAGCTGCTGGGGCCAGCATGTGCATCTCTGCACAGGGCATACCCTTTGGAAACTGGCCAATAGGAAATGCCTAGGCTATGCTTGTAGCGTCAGGCAGCTTGCAGAGCCCCATATTCCTCCAAAGGGTGCACTGCATGGAAATGCAGCAGCTGGCTGCTTTGTGCAGTATGTGGTGGGGGGAGGAGAGGATACAACAGTCAGAAAGCCTGCAGGAGGGTCCTACTGGGCTCATGGCTAGTACCTGCCCCTGGAACCCCACCCTCTCCTACACCTCAACTGTCTGCCCCAGGTCACAATGCCAATTCTCTGCACCCTCTCCTGCACTCCTGTCCCAGGTCACAACCCAAACCGCTGCTCCTGGTCATATCCCTTCCCAGATCCCATACTCCTTCTTGCACCCGAATCCCCTGCCCAGATCATAACCCCCTCCCAGACCTGCATTCCTTCCTGCCCCCAAATCTCTAGCCCCAGGTCACAACCCCCATTATCCAAATTCCCTTCCAGACCCCAAGCTCCTTTCTGCACCGAAGCTCCATCTCAGACCCCGCTCCACCCCAGTAACATCGCAGAAAAGAGCAGTCTTTGACCACTTATCGAATTCTTGGAGTGGCCTCCCATCAGAAATTATTGCCCACCCCTGGACTAAATCCAAGCCAACTAACAAACTGTTCACCGGAAGCTGTTGATCAAAGTGAACTAACTTTGTATATGGACCCTGCAGCCGAGCATTGACAGTTGGCTACATTCAAGGCGACCAAGGACTGCAACTTTAACAGTTCCTTAAGTTCACTTTTATCTTTCCTCATTTCAAAGAGGACTTTCTCAAACAGAACTAATGGTCTGTGATACCTAGCAGCAGAGTCCATAGAAATGTTAAAATTAAAGGGTAAGGTCACCACTCTCCAAGGAAAGTTGAAAGAAATGGCAAAAAATCCACAGATTCCTGAAAGTGGTGACCAGAGTGACTTCATCACATCCTTCGTCATAAAGCAAAGCAGCCTTATGGCTGTTTAAAATAAGGCTGGCTACTGAGAGCTCCCAAGACCCTTCCAGTATCAAAGGATCACTGGGCATAGAGGCACTTTAGTCATGCCTCCTATTCCCCAGACTTGCACCTTATGACACAGGCTGGGAAGATCGTCCTGAGATTCCTTTATGCAAGTGAAATCATCCATCAGCTGATTCCGTTTTACACCACCAGCATTGCACTGGATTTGGCCCAATGCTCTAAAATATATTTTAGAATTTGAAATGACCTAACCCTGCTCCCATAGAGGTCAATGGTCATCAGTGTAGGCAGGAGCAAAACTACTGGTCTTTCCTAGAAAGAAGCAATAACTTGCTCACTACAGATAACTTTCACTCACTACATCTAACTTTGGTAAATTTTTAGTATTTCCTGATGCTGTGAAGACACGAGTGAGTACTCCACAACCAGAAGGTGTATGGGTTATATACACAGAAAAAGAGTTTAACCATTACTGACAACTAAAATATAATAACTGAAAGATAATAACCCATAATGATCAGCAATTTAAACTAAGATTGGCAAAGAATATATATATTTATGTCACATTAATGACAATGCACAGCGTTCCAATTACAGAACTTCTTTTCAAAGAAATCAGTCAATATTTGGACATAGAAATGTGAATTGATACCTGGAGCTTAGCAAGCTGGTTTCTTGCCCTCTGAGGTCATCATTCCTCCTGAATGTGATCCAGGTTTCTGCAGTAAACTAATTCTTCATTAGACACTTATTTCAGATTCCAAACCTATTCTTGTGTGGTGAGGAATAGTGAATTGGAGAATCACTTTGTGGTGTGAATGCAGAGGATTTGATTCTTCCAGCTCAGTCTTTTATTATTGATTCATCTATCCATGTAGTAGTCTGGACGCGGCTTTTTCGGCACCCCCCCCCTTTTTTTGAAAAGTTGCTCTTCCTCAAAAAATGAGGTTTATGTGACTTTTCGAAAAAGGAGGGGGGGGGATTCGCCAAAAAGCCACGTACAAACTACTTTCGTGAGATCAGAAGAAGATATGCAAATTCCTGTGAAATATGCATATCCTCTTTCCACACTTTAGCATAGTCTAGATAAGCCCTTACTTACACAGGCAAAGCTCCTAATGAACACATTGGGAGTGCTGGTTGTATTTCTTCCATTGTGCTCCATCAGTTCTGCTCTTATTAGACTCTTATCTTAACATTTGATTTTCCAAAGAGCTCTCCTTTAAAAAGTTTTCATGTTCATTTCCAGCCACTGCCCACTGTTCTGTACTCCAACTATAACTTCTGCTTCCTTTCCTTGCAGGCTGTTCACAAGGCCTTGCTGAATGTTCATGAGAACGGCACTGAAGCAGCAGCAGTCACTGTTGCAGAAATGGTCCCTACATCTCTTCCTCCTGTCTTGCGAATCAACAGGCCCTTCCTGATATTGATTATTGATCGAAACACTGACTTTTTGCTCTTCCTGGGGAAAATTGTAAACCCTAATGAAAATTAATTCATCAGTGTCATATCCCTCATGCTGAGTGCTCGTTAAATTCCAACGGGCTCTTGCACACTAGCTGGTGCTTGCAACTATATAAACATAGAGATTAATATACATTCCCAAACAAATAAAGAAGGAATGCGATAACTCCTTATCTACAGGCAGCCTGGTATATCTTGATTCACTAGACAGCAACCTGTGCAAACACATTGTTGACAGCATAGAAGCCTGTTGGTTTAGATTTTTTTTTAAGTGCTAAGCCTACCCCCATCATCCTGGAAAAATAAGGTAAACAGCCAGCTAAGGGTACCATATTTTAATACAGGTTGTACCACCCTGGTCCAGCACTCTTGGGACCTGACTGGTCCCGAACCAGGGAATCTACTGGAATGGGAGAGACGAGGAGTGTCATGCTGGCCCCTCTGCTGCTACCAGCTACATGGCTCCACTCGGGTGGAAGCATTGACCGAGTGGGGATTGGGGGAGGGAGGCTTGGGAGAAGTGGTGAGTGGCTGAGGAATGCAGGCCCATAGGAGCACACTGAACCCTGGCCATGGAGCTCTACAGCCACCCTGTCTCTTCCCCCGAGTACCTCCCTGCCCTCATTCAGTGAGTGTTGGCCCCTCTGCTGTTACCAGTTGCTGAGTGAAGACTGGGGAGGCATTTGGGGGAAGGTACAGGGAGGGTGTGGAGCTTCTTCCCCCGAGCATCTCCCCACCCCAACTCTTACCCTTCTCTCCCTGATTTTGAGGGCTGCAAATGAGCTAAGAATGGGGGAGGAGCTGCTGTGTGCAAGCCCAGCTTATTTTGAGGGTGTTCTAGCCTGGAGCACCCATGGGGATGCCGAACCACAGATGTTGCCAGACTATGAAAGTCCAGACTATAGAGGTTGAACCTGTACTTTACTCACACTCATTCCATTGACCACTTGTGGTTTGACTCTAATCAGGAGACCTAAGCACATAAGTCATTCTGACAAGATGTATTCAAAGCAATGAGCCTGAAAAGGACTTTGAGGGTCATGGATAACAAGGATCTATGAGCTCCCCTTGTGATGCTGTAACTAACATGGCTAATGTGATCGTTGGGCATATTAGGAGGGGACTAGCAAGCAGGAGCAGGGAGGTGATTTCACCTGATTATATCAGCTGAGACTCAACTTCTGGAACTGTGTCCCATTTTGTGAAAGACACTGGAAAACTGCAAAAGGCACAGAAGGAGTTACAAGACTAATTCAAGCTCTGTAAAGCAAGCTTTACAACAAGAAACTTCGCCCTCCCATATCCAGATATCCTCCACTCTTGCTTTTTTACTCCCATTGACATCTTCCATCCATTCTTTGAAATACCCCAAGGAGGAAATTATCCTTAGCTCTCCTTGCTAGTACTACCTTTGGGTATGTCTACACTACCCTCCTAGTTCGAACTAGGAGGGTAATGTAGGCATACCGCACTTGCAAATGAAGCCCGGGATTTGAATTTCCCGGGCTTCATTTGCATAAGCGGGGAGCCGCCATTTTTAAAACCCCACTGGTTCGAACCCCGTGCAGCGCGGCTACACGGGGCACAAACTAGGTAGTTCGAACTAGGTTTCCTAGTTCAAACTACCGTTACTCGTGAGGAGTAACGGTAGTTTGAACTAGGAAACCTAGTTCGAACTACCTAGTTTGTGCCCCGTGTAGCCGCGCTGCACGGGGTTCGAACCAGTGGGGTTTTAAAAATGGCGACTCCCCGCTTATGCAAATGAAGCCCGGGAAATTCAAATCCCGGGCTTCATTTGCAAGTGCGGTATGCCTACATTACCCCCCTAGTTCGAACTAGCGGGGTAGTGTAGACATACCCTTTGAGTTGAGACGGCAGTCCCCAAATAGCTACCCAATATGGCACACCCTCTTCTATGCTGCCCAACTCCATCTCTCTCCCTGATTCCTGTTACCTGATCTTTAAACTAAGAATTAATTATATAGACTACTTAGATTACTTACATAGATGAATATAATTTGTTGGGGGGAAAGTCAACGTGGTTTCTGTAAAGGGAAATCAAGCCTCATTAATCTACTAGAGTTCTTTGAGAGGGTCAATATGAATATGGACAAGGGGGATCCAGTGGATATAGTATACTTTGATTTCCAGAAAGCCTTTGACAAGGTCCCTCACCATAGGCTTTTAAGCAAAGTAAGCTGTCATGGGATAAGAGAGAAGATCCTCTCATGGATTAATAATTGGTTAAACGATAGGAAACAAAGGATAGGAATAAATAGTCAGTTTTCAGAATGGAGCGAGGTAACTAATGGTATCCCGCAGGGCTCTGTACGGGGCCAATCCTATTCAAGATATTCAAAAATGATCTAGAGAAAGGGGTAAACAGTGAGGCGGCAACATTTGCAGATGACATTAAGCCGCTCAAGATATTTATGTCCAAAGCAGACTGTGAAGAGCTTCAAAAGAATCTCACAAAACTAAGTGACTGGGCAACAAAATGGCAGATGAATTTTAATGTTAATAAATGCAAAGTAATGCATATTGGAAAACAATCCCAACTATATGTATAAAATGTTGGGGATTAAATTAGTTATTTCTACTCGAGAGAGATCTTGTAGTCATTGTGGATAGTTCTCTGAAAACACCCACTCAATGTGCAGCAGTAGTCAAAAAATGAAACAGAGTGTTAAGAATCATTAAAAAAGGGATTGGGGATAGAGAATAAGAGAGAATATCTTATTGCTTCTATGTAAATACATGGTATGCCCACATCTTGAATGCTGTGTGCAGATGTGGTTGCCTCTCTCAAAAAAGATATCTTGGCATTGAAAAAAGTCCAGAAAAGGGCAACAAAAATAACTTGGGTTTGGAAAAGCTGCAATTTGAGGAAAGAATAATAAAACTGGGATTTTTCAGCATAGCAAAGAGGAGACTAAGGGGGCATATGATAGAAGTCTATAAAATCATGACTGGTGTGGAGAATGCAGATAGATCCATCAATTGCTATTAGCCAGGATGGATAGGAATTGGACCTATAGCCTCTGTGTGTCAGAGACTGGGAATGGGTGATAGGAAGGATCATGTGATGATTACCTGTTCTGTTCACTCCCTCTGGGGTCATCAATGATCACTGTCAAAAGACAGGATCCTGGGCTAGATGGACCTTTTGTTTGACCAAGTATGCCAGCTCTTATGTTCTTATTACCTAAGATGCCTCCGTTACCACTATGAGGTTTGACTGAACATTGTTCCCATATCAGGCCCATTATTATTAAAATCATTATATAGTTGACAGCCCCAATGGGCACTGTTGCAACATACACTTAAGCGGGATGCTGACACTGTTATATTTGGCACATATTCAGTAGGAAATTTTTTCCTTTTCTATGTTGGTATTTCCTCCTCTTACTAATGTTGGACTACTTTTTCCTTTAGGTTAATATATGAGGGTATGTCTACACTAGGAAACTATTTTGAAATAACTAAAATTGATTTAATAACTCCTGAAATAACAGAATCAAAATAGCGTGTCCATACTATGGGGAAGCCTCGAAATTAGTCGAGGAGGGTTCACTATTGTGGACATGCTACCTCGACTTAGAGCCCCAAGAAGCAGTGGGGAGTAATTACTTTGAATTACTCTGGGGAGTAGTTATTTCAAAGTAGCAGCAACAGAGCATCCACACTAACATTATTTCAAAATAAATGATTCTAAGGAATGGTAGAAGGGAGAAAAGCAAAATAGAGACAATGGATTTCAAGAAGGCAAATTTTAGTAAACTCAGAGAGATGGTAGATAAGGTCCCATGGGAAGCAAGCCCAAGAGTATGTCTACATTGCATACTTATTTTGAAATAAGCTATTCCAGAAGAAATACTCTGAAATAGCTTATTTCGAAATAACATGTCTACACCATAGGGAAGCCTCAAAATAGTCTGAGGCAGGCTTCCCTAATGTGGACATGCTACCTCGATTTAAAGCCCCAGGAGGCACCGGAGCAAAATTACTTTGAATGGCTCTGGAGAGAAGCTATTTCAAAATAGCAAGGGTGGAGCATCCACCCTTGCTTCTATTCTAAAATAGTTATTTCGGAATAGGCGTTATTCCTCATGGAATGAGGTTTACAGAAGTCAGAATAAGCCATCAATTATTTTGAATTTATTCATAATAAATTATTGTTATTTCCGAATAACGGCCATTATTCTGAAATAATGCTGCTGTGTAGATGCACCCTAAGCGAGTTGGCAGTTTTTTAAAGGGACATTATTAAGAGCCCAAAAGCAAACTATTCCACTGCATAGGAAAGATAGAAAATATGGCAGAAGACCACCTTGGATCAACCAGTAGATCTTATATGATCTAAAAAGCTAAAAGGAGTCATATAAAAAGTAGAAACTAGGTCAAATTACAAAGGATGAATATAACCAAACAACACACGTATATAGGGGCAAGATTAAAAAGGCAAAGGCACGAAATTAACTCAATCTTACTATAGACATAAAGAGTATCAGGAAGACACTCTATAAATATATTAGACGCAAAAGGTACATCTTTGCGTAAAGTAACAAACTTTTTATCCATAGCTATTTTAAAAATAATTTTGAAAAATATTTTTTTAAATGCGCTTTATTGCATGTATCGGACAATTGCTTGCATATTTTGGTGAAGCCAAATGGTCCAAATACAGTGGCTATATACCATCCCCTTGATAGCAAGGTTTAAAAATAAGAGTAGCTTCCAACCAGGGGTTACCCCACCTATCGTCTTAGCCATACTTGACCAGGCATGCACACACCTACTGTGCAAGGACTAGGAGTTTACCATTGGGCTGCACATTTGGTGTGTCCTAATAAGCACATTTTTAAAATCCCCTTATGAAAATATGAACAGAGCACACTTCTGCAGAAACAGCCCAACACCTTGCGGTGTTGTAAAGTAAAAATATTGAAAATAAAATACAAAAGTTTAACTCTTCAAATAATAAGAAGTTAAAGTCTGGAAAATCTTCCTTCACATGGGGCCATGTCTACACTACGTAGAAGATCAACACTGCCACAATCAACCTTCTGGGGTCTGAATTAGTGGATCTTGTGAAGAGCGGTTAATTCAAACAGGGAGTGGGCCACAATAGGTGCTCGTAGTCCTGCTCCTCACGAGGAGTAAGGGAAGTCGATGGGAGCAGTTGCTCCCATTGACCTCCTGAAATCGTGGATGGCCCAAAACCACAATTTAAGATACATCGATGCCTGCTATGAAATTAATGCAGCTGGAGTTGCATATCTTAAATCGACTTTCCCCTTTAGCGTAGGCCAGGCCTGAGAGCCTACAAAAACTCAACCTATTTAGGTTAGCAAAGAAAAAGTTAAATGATGACTTGATCATAAGCACGTACATGGAAAGATGATTTCTAATAGTAGAAGCCATTTTTAATCTACTCCACGAGGTATAATTAGTTCTAATGACTTGACACTGAAGCTGAAGTTAGGCAACTTTTGACTAGAAATAAGGCATTTTATTAACAATGAGTGTAACAAGCCTTTGGAACAATTTCCTTAGGGATGCAGGTGATTCTCCGTGCTTTGAAGTTTTTAAATAAAACTCAGAATTTTTCAAAAGGACATGCTGTGATGTAGGGCTAGAAAGGGTTAAGTGTCCTGCAGGATAAATGACCCTAATTTAACCTTTTGGGGGACACTGATAGATATGTTTGTGGCAAAGCTTCTACTTGTGGGCCCCGGGTTTCTGGCAGACAATGTTTGCCTCAAAGGCTCGCTGTGTCCTTCCACACAGACTCTTTCTAACACAGTACAGCCATTCTAAGCTCAGGGCTCAGGGTCGGGGGTCTCAGTGGACCACCTTGATTTTCATGCCAACCTGCTCCTGGGTGGCCAGGCTGGCAGCTCACCTGCCCTAGACATCTACTTTCCTGTGCCTAGTGCGGAGGTCGTGGATGAGGTCCACGATGTCTGCACTAGACCAGGCGGGTGCCCGCCTCTTGCAGACCTGGGCAGGCTCCCGGGAGCTGCCAGCCTGGTCCCGGGAAGAGGCGGAGGACTGGGGGGCAGCGGGTGGCCAGCTCGAGCCGTGCCAGGTGCAGGGTCTGCTGGCTGGGTGCTGGCAGGCTTGCACCTGGCACGGGCACCGTAGCCAGCCCATGCCCTTTAAGGGCTCTGGGGCCGGGAGAGGGGCAGAAGAGTTTCCCTGGTGGTGCCCAGAGTGGCCACCAGGGCAAGCTGGGGAGGGCTAGCCTCCCACTAGTTCGAATTAAGTGGCTACACAGCCCTTAATTCGAACTAGTTAATTCGAACTAGGCATTAGTCCTCGTAGAATGAGGTTTACCTAGTTCGAATTAAGCGCTCCACTAGTTCGAATTAAGTTCGAACTAGCGGTTTGCATGTGTAGCGCCTATCAAAGTTAATTCGAACGAACGTCTGTTAGTTCGAATTAAGTTAGTAGTGTAGACATACCCTTATATGGGTAACAAGAATAGCCAGCATTATAAAAATTAATGTTTCCAAAAACTGGAAGAGCTATTAAATGAGACAGGGTTTCCGTTGCAGAAACCAAGCTGCTTATATCTTACCATTGATTAAGCTTCCAGAAGATTTATTAGGATATTTGTAGTTAGTATTTCAACCAACTGGCTGGGGGTGTCCCTCTCAGCTTCCCTACTGGGGAAAAGTCAAAGTTCTTGTTCTGCCAGATTTCTTTGAGCACATGAACAGCAAACAATCCTTCACATGAGTCCCTCATATCTATTTACCCAACCTTGGCTCCAGTGTCCACTGCCCAGATGAGTAGTAGGAATATAACCTTAGGATGTTCACCACAAAAAGCTTCATCAGCATTTACACTGAAGGCTCCTAGGTGTTTCTTACTGGATTTGTTTAATGTTTAATAGCGGACATTGAACTTGATATCATTCAGCACTAAGGACAAGCAGCCGTGCTGATGAGATAGACAAAGCAGGTGTCACTTCAGTGTATATTGAATATGAGGTATTGAAAGTCTTTATACATTCTAACATAGATGTGGCTTAAGTCTTCCTGCTTCACTTTTCTTGGTTGTGTGCTCTTTATGGAATTTTGTTGCACATGAAAAAGGCTGGGTGCCAAAAGCCTAAATTCTAGTACAGGCAGTCCCCGGGTTACGTACAAGATAGGGACTGTAGGTTTGTTCTTAAGTTGAATCTGTATGTAAGTCGGAACTGGCGTCAGCCGCTGCTGAAACTGATCAGTTTCAACCGCGGCTGAATCTGGATGCCAGTTCTGACTTACATACAGATTCAACTTAAGAAACCCAGGCGTCCCCAAGTCAGCTGCTGCTGAAACTGATCAGCGGCTCATTCCAGGAAGCTTGGGCTGTCCCCCTGCGGGCATGCTCCGTGGCTTTGCTCCTGTCCCCCTGGTCTGCTGGGGGGGTCCAGCAAAGCCGCTGGACCCCCCCCAGCAGACCAGGGGGACAGGAGCAAAGCCGCCCAGGCGGCAGGAGTCCCGCTGCCTGGGCGGCTTTGCTCCGGGGCAAACGAGCAAAGCCGCCCAGGCAGCGGGACTCCCGCCGCCTGGGAGGCTTTGCTCGGGTGTCCCTGGTCTGCTGGGGGGGTGGGTCCAGCGGCTTTGCTGGATCCCCCCAGCAGACAAGGGAGACAGGAGCAAAGCCGCCCAGGCGGTGGGAGTCCTGCTGCCTGGGCAGCTTTGCTCCGGGGCAAACGAGCAAAGCCGCCCAGGCAGCGGGACTCCCGCCGCCTGAACGGCTTTGCTCGGGTGTCCCTGGTCTGCTGGGGGGGTCCAGCGGCTTTGCTGGATCCCTCCCCCCCCCAGCAGACCAGGGAGACCGGGAGAAGCTTTTCTCGCCCCGGAGGACACGGGTTGCGACCCGCCGCCCGTGAGCTCCGGGGCGAGAAAAGCCCCGTTCGTAAGTACGGATCCGACATAAGTCGGATCCGCATAAATCGGGGACTGCCTGTACCTTAATCTGAAAAGTGACAGCACCTCCTAGGACAAACTTGTGTTGATGTCATTGGATTTATAGCCTGGATGATCTTGAGCCAGAGTCTCTACAGCCCAAGTATGTCCAGTATAGACATACAGTATACCCAATATATACAGTAAACTTTCTTATGTCTGATATTTAAGAGGTCCTTTCAGCTTATTCAGAAGTGTCCCATTTCTTGCCAGGTAAGATTGTTATGAAATAATAAATTTCCTGCATCCACAGGTGCAATATAATTATTTTACTCTAAAACTTCAGAAATAATTTATTAATTATTATTAGTAGTCTTGATTTATATTGCAGTAGTGCCAGCAAGCTCTGGTCACAGACTGGGACTTAAGCACATGAAAGCTGGTCCCACTATTGTGAGGAACTTTCCTGGCTTATACACTACTCTGGTGGAACTGTCTGGAGAAAGGATCCGAGTCCTTGCTCTAATTCCCTTTAGCTAGAGACCTGTCTGACCTTGAGTATTTTGTTTCTGCTCTCCTGCATGGCAGAGTCCTTGCAACCCTGACAAGTCTGAGCCCAGGATTCCTGGGGAACTCAACCCCCAATCTTGTCATGGTCACGTAGGATGGGGATAGGGAGTCACCACTCCAGGGCTATGTCTAGACTACACTTCTCTGTTGACAGAGAGATGTAGATTACACGCGTCAAAATTGCTAATGAAGCAGGGATTTACATGGCCGCCTTACACTTAAACAGGAATAAACATGGCTGCCTTACACTTACTCCAGGACCCCAATTTCCCACCCTGGGCTAAGTCCAGAGTCCCTCCCACACTCTGAACCCCTTGGCCCAAGACCAGAGCCTGCACCCCAATCCCCTACCCCAGCCTGGTGAAAGTGAGTGAGATTTGGGGAGGAAGAGGGTGGAATGAGCAGGGTGAGGCCTTGGAGAAGGGGTGGAGCAGGGGAAGGGCCTTAGAGAAGGGGCAGGAAGGAAGTGGGGCAAGGAGATTTGGGTTTGAGGTAGATCTGATATTGCACTTAAATTGAAAAAGTGATCTTGTGATTAAAAACTTTGGAGACCACTGGTCTAAGTATAAAACAGGAGACAGCAGGTCCATACCATTCTATGGGTGGGGGAGCATAAGCAAATAGCGGGGCAGCAGTATTCAGCATGATAGGCAATGGTCTTATCACAACAGCTGTCTATCACCGGCTCTATCAATAGAGCTGTGTTGCTATAGAAAGGACAGCATCATCTAGTGTGTGACTCCTCACAAATTCATTAAAACAAGAGTATTGAAAGATAGAGCTAGGCAATAAGAACTGTCCAGACTGGGTCTTTCCCCCTAAGCTATATTTGGCCTGAAAGATCCCTGCCTGTCCTATTCCTTTTCATGTTTCTGCACCCATTCTGACCAAACATGCCCACACATGTAATGTTACAATAAGTTAACCCCCTGTTTTTTCAGTAATTTTCTAATTGGTTGGAGATTTATGAAGTTAAATGGAAGTGGAACTAGGGTGGGATGAGAAATTGGAGAGCTGCAAGGAAGCCCTGGAAAAGTTTTTCATTGTATTGGTTGCTATAAAGCTAGCCAAGGCCAAACAGTAACATTTAAAATCAAAACAGCAGCTGTCATCCTCTAAAGAGAATGATGAAGAATGTTCACAACTGCATTCTGTATATCTAATGGCTGCTCTATTCTTTTTATCAGGATAACTTGGAAAGTAAATGAAGTTCAGCCTTTTTCTGTGTTTGTTATTTGTTGGGCTAAATGTCCATTGTCGCCAACTGCATGGCCATAACCATGACTTGGATGGTAAGAAAGAGACAACTGCCCCAGTGCAGATTTCCCAGTTTGAAGGCAAGTTGGCTACTGAAAACATGACCTATATTAAAGTAGCTCCTAGCAATGCTGACTTTGCATTAAACGCTATAAACAAGTTGCTTCAGATGCAGTTGAGAAGAATGTTTTCTTCTCTCCTCTGAGCATCTCCACTGCCTTTGCAATGCTGGTGTTAGGTGCTAAATCAGCCACCCTAAACCAGATTCACAAAGGACTCACTTTTAACCTGACAGAGACTGAAGAGAAGGAGATACATGATGGTTTTTGCAATCTCATTGTTTTGCTAAACCATCCTGACAGTAAAATGCAACTGAACCTGGGAAATGCCCTTTTTGTTGATGAGAAGCTGAGACCACGGCAGAAATTTCTAGATGATGTCAAAAGCTTGTATGAAGCAGAAGTTTTTCCTAGTAACTTCCAGAATGTTCAGGGGCCGAGAAACAGATCAATGATTATATAGAGAAGAAAACTCATGGGAAAATTGCAAAATTGGTCTTGATCCATTCGCTGTGATGACTCTTATCAATGATATTTACTTTAAAGGTAAGATGTTCTACACATGGGTACATGGCGTACTTATAGGCTGTGGGATTCTAATTGGTGTCTAAGAAAAAGAAAATGATTTTTTGTAAATTGAGGGACACTCAAGATTTTTAGGTCTATGAGATCCACCCAACTTAAGACTGGTCCCTTGTTAACTATGTTACGTCTCTCCATACAAGTTATAGCCACAATGTTCAATCTCTGCAGTTAGTTAGAGACCATATTTAGTCTCTTGAGCAAAAAGTGGCCTCTTTAGCAGGCATGCTGAACATTTGCCTATTTTTACATAGTCAATAGGAGCTGTAAGTGCTCACTACCTGTCTAACATAGGGCACTTTCATTTTAGCACCTAAAAGGGCTGTGGGAAGACTTGCCAGACCCCTGGGCAAGGTGTGAGGGGGCCTGGTACTGTGTCTCTATAAGCAACAGGGTCTTAGTCAGAAGGGGCAGGGCTTGGGGTAGCTTCCCCCAGATAGCCCTTCTGGGGCTCCTAGAGCACACTGCATGGGGCTCCAATGGCTATTTAAAAGGCCTGGGATTGCAGCTGCTGCAGCAGCCCCAATAGTGGTGGAGCTGCAATCTCCTGTACCTGTGGAGGCACAGGTAAATATCATGGCAGCCCATTAGGAGCTAACCCTGGTGAACCAGATCTAGCCCACAGGCTGGTATTTGCCCACTCCGCTATACATCATGCCACTTACTCATGCTCCAGTCTGCTTCCAGCCCCTGTTATTGCTCTGTTCTCATTCCTGTTCCTCTCAAGACTCAGACATCCGGCTTCCACCCCCCAGCTTTGATTCTGGCTTATGATTCTGGTTCTGTCCTGCTGCTATTGACTCTTGCTTTGTTCCTGGGCCAAACCAATGCCAGTTCCTTTCTTCCTATGCCCGCAACTGTTTCCCACAGACCAGCCCACGTAGGACTCATCATTAGTCTACTCATTAGAGAGGCCTTTAGCTTGAGCCTACCCCTTTTGAAACAATCCAGCCCCCTCCCGGGCCACCTGGGGCAGTGCATGTAGGCCAAGTCAGTTATCTTTGGTATCTCTCTCTCTACCTACACCCAAACTGCTGAAGCGACTCTCTTAGGCTCATAGACTTAAGGTAGAAGGGACCATCATGATCATCTAGTCTGATCTCCTGCACATTGCAGGCCGCAGAACCCACTGACTCTTGTAACAGACCCCTAACCCCTGGCTGAGTTACTTGTGATTTAAAGACTTCACCTACAGAGAATCCACCACTGACAATAATTTAAAGCTGTGACTCATGTCCCATACTTCAGAGGATGTGAAGAATTACCAAGGCTAGCTAGGGCATCGATCAGCTGCCCAGTATGGTGCTGAATTGCATTGTATCTCTGCGGACACTGAATGGAATGAGTCCACAGCATGTAATCTGCCACTGTCCTGTCTCGATAACTTCATTGACCTTGTATAACTGATAACTGCTTTCCCAAGTGGCGCCTTGATTGACCCAGTCCCTGGAGCCTCTGACACCTCAACTGTGCACCCCATTTGAGGACACAGAAGTCTTGCACCTTGACCAGGCCCACACAAGCCCCTCAGCGGCTGAGAAGCACAGATGCCAAACTTCTGGACTGTATCAATGTTATGGAGACAACAAACACTTTGCCTTTTATATACTCTGTAAAGCTCAGGCCAGCTTAAGGGCCAGGAAATGTCAAGGCCCACCCCCTACAAGTGGGTCATGGTTGAGCCAGTCCCTTTCCTCCTCCAGAGAATTTTGACTTCCACAGGCCTCTGTCAGGATGGCTGCAACCACAAATCCACACGATGTTTTCTGGCTCCCATTGCAGCCTCTACTCGCCCAAACATCTAGCCGGAGGCATTGGTTGACTCACTGCCTCATAGCCTTAGGTAATTTTTATGGACCGGGGTGTGTTTAATACCCAGGGGATCCCTGCTATGAATAAAAATTCCTCAGACCTGTGGAAGACACTAAGTGTCACTCCTGGGCTCAGGACTGGTTACCCACCAGACCACTCCCATAAGTGTTATGACACTTGTGAGGCACTGCCTTCATTTTGGGTTTATTTTGGTACCTTTCTCTCCAGTTATCCTGAGAATACCCTGACTCTCTGCCCATGACTCCTGTATCCACTGTTAAAAAAGGACAGCACACTAAAGCTTTCTGTACTGCCAACAATTCTACCTTCCTCAGGCCAAAGAAAGAATTGTACACTCTGCAGCTCATGTCTTAATCCAGGGAATCGTGGCTGTGAGCAAAAGGGCTCATAGGAATTGGGTGCACTCCTCACCATCTTGCCAGCTGATGCTGAAATACTGTGCAAGTATCATGAGCTTGAGACATATTCAGCAAAAAATATGAAGACACCTTGCTCTGCACTACACATATGACTGCCCTACTGGCTTTCAGCCAGGCACTGTAATTATTTTTAACTACATTCTAGCAACTATATTAGCTCCATAGGTAGCTAAACTGAATTATAATCATGGATTGTAATTTCTCTGTGGCTCGGATAGTCAAACTGTAAAATGGGCAAATAATATTTACTTAGCAATCATTGAGAGGCAAATTCATTAAAATGCGAGATGCTTAAATGGAATAGTTATAAACTGCAAATAATTAACCACCAGTGATTTGATAATATTTTACCAGAATTTTATTTTTAACAGAAAAATCCAATTGTGCATTCCAGCATTCTCTGTATCTGGTACCTATGATTTGAAAGAGCTGTTTTAGAAAACGGGTGTGATAAATGTGTTCACTGATAAAGCTGATCTTTCTGGAATCACTGGGGAACCTGTACAGAAGGTGTCAAAAGTAAGTTGGTAAAATAGAGATGATGTTAAACTGGCTTGTCTAGTCCTAGGACTTATATTTTGATTAAAAAGACTGGGAATTTTCAGCTTAGAAAAGAGGAGATTAAATGGGGATATGATAGAGACCTATAAAATCATGGACAGGTATGGAGAAAGTGAATAAGGAAAAGTTACTTGCTTGTTCCCATAACACAAGAATTAGGGGTCGCCAAGTGAAATTAATAGGTAGCAGATTTAAAACAAACAAAAAGGAAGTTTTTCTTCATGCAATGAACAGTCAACCTGTGGATTCTATTGTGAAATAGATTATTTTGAAATTTGGCATAACCGCACAGTACCAAATTTCAAAATAAGGTGCTATTTTGAGACATTTCTTAACTCTCATGGAACAGGGTCACAGGGCTGCTGAAATAGAGCACCCACTATTTAAAAAAATATTTTGAAATAACAGGAAGCTTGTTAAGATGTGGGTTAGCTATTTCAGGATACCTCCAGCATCCCAAAATAGCTGTGCAGTGTAGCTGTACCCCAGAGCTACTCAACATGCAGCCCTTCGCATGCAGCCTCCCAAATACAGGCCTGATGAAATCTTTTCATACAGATTTCCATAGGTTTGGGGATGTGAGGCAAGCAAAGAGCCAGCCACTGGTACCCTCCATATGTCCCCAGGCTACCATAGATATTGGCTCTATTCCCAAACATGTGGGTGGACATAGGCATTTGACCCTCCATGACTGAAAAGACATTTCATCACTATTTGCTCTGTGTCCTTGCTAATAACTTCTGTTTGCTCTGTTTAATGTTTAATAGTGGATACTATGATTAATATTGTTAAGGCAATATAAATAACAGGCAAGGAGCAGTGCTCATTACATGCACACAGCAGAATCCTTCTGAGTGTACAGTAAGTAACATCATCATTTTTCAAAAGAGGCTTTGAACTCACATTAGTTGTTCGAGATACAATTTATTTTATGGGATTTAATTCAAGTAGGGGTGCCTGTGTTTGCTACACCTGTTACAATTTATCTTGTTAGTGGAGCCTGTTTGACAACCCCAGTGAACCAGCTGAAACTGATGCTCTAGAAGAAATGGATTTTGAATGAAGGCATTTAAAAAAAAATTGGGGAACCGAATGTCTAGATCATAATGTCTGCAGCCCACGGGCCAGATGCAGTTTGCCGGGGTCAGCCATTTACCTGAGCATCCACAGGTATGGCCACTCACAACTCCTGCTGGCTATGGTTTGCTATTCCCGGACAATGGGAGATGTGGGAAGAGGTGGCTGGCTGGCGCTGCTTCCTACATCTCCCATTGGCCAGGACAGGCGAACCACTGCCAACAGGAGCTGTGACTAGCCGTACTAGCTCAGATAAATAAATCTCCTGGCAGCCCTCCAGAAGCCAACTCTGGCAAACTGATTCCGGCCCATGGGCTACTTAATGCCCTCCCTGCTCTACATTAATCTAGTGCTTGAAGATATTGTCTGACTACACCAAAAATACATGGAATTTTCTAAAATGTGATGGGCACCATTAGAATTATTGAAACGGAGGCTTTCTATTCTGAAGAAAATATCTCCTAGCCTACTCACACCTCATCCCTTTCATAGTCTCCCCCCTCCAAAAACACTGCTCCTTTAGTATGGGGGATGTCAAAGTGGCCAAGATGGATGGTGCTAACTGAAGATTTCAACCTAGAACCTCCTTCTATCCCACCCTTATTTCTTTCCCTGATTTCCAACATGGCCTGAGCTCCCAACCCCTGTGACTCTCCTGTGAATCTTTCCACCTCATTATCTCCCAGTTGACATGAGGTAAGTAGATTTGCCATGAGGGGCAAGAGAAAATTAACCATTGGATCAGTAATAGCAGGGGGAGGGAGGAACAATTCACAACCAATGACTATTCCATTCTTCTGTTTTTCAAGGGAATAGATGCAAAGCAAAATGAAATCCATCCTTTTTCTGTGTCTGTTACTTGCTGGCCTTCATACTGTGGTCCAGCCTCATCATGTACCTGACCACCACGATGACAAGGATAGTCAGAAAGTGCAGCTTTGCCCAGTCGGAGCCAATGTCGGAAGTGAAAACACCACCTTTCTCCGAGTAGCTCCTAGCAATGCGGACTTTGCATTTAGATTCTACAAGCAGATTAAATCAGAAGCAGGCAACAAGAACATTTTCTTCTCTCCTCTGAGCATCTCCACTGCCTTTGCAATGCTGACATTAGGTGCTAAATCATCCACTCTGAGTCAAATTCACACAGGCCTTTCCTTTAACCTCACAGAGATTGAAGAAAGGGAGATACATGAAGGTTTTCGTGATCTTATCCTCATATTAAACCATTCTGACAGTGGAATCCAGCTGAACATGGGAAACACCCTTTTTGTGGACAATCAACTAAAACTACTAGAGAAGTTCCTCCAGGATGTCAAAAGTCTATATGCATCTGAAGCTTTTCAAAGTAACTTCCAGAATTCTGCCGAGGCTGAGAAACAGATCAATGATTACATTGAGAAGAAAACCCACGGGAAAATTGCGAACTTGGTGAAGGACCTTGATCCGCTCACTGTTATGGTTCTCGTCAACTACATTTTCTTTAAAGGTTAGACATGTTCTACAGATGGGTTCGTAGTGTGCATGTGGGATATGGAATTTTGATTGGGATCTAAGAGATAGTAACTGCTTTTTTTACTTAAGGGACAGTATCAAGATTGTAAGGTCTATCAGATCAGCCCACTTGATACTGGTCCTTCATTAATTATGTTAAATCTTTCCATTACAATTTTAGCCAAAATATCTGGGTGGCTATAATTAGGCATCTATATCCATTTTTAGTCAGCAGATTAAGACTGACCTTGTTATTAGCCATGCAAAAAACTGCATATGGCTTGGAAATCCAAGGGCAGATAAAATATGGTTTGTGGAACTGATCCACCCCACCCAATATTTATATTCAGCCCTCACTACCTACTGCACCTCCACATGTTGCTCAAAGCCACCTACTCTGTTCCCCAACTCCGTGACGCAGGTCAGACTGCTCTCCTGCACAAGGTAACAAATCTCTCCTCCATCCAAACTCCTTTCCAGACTTCACACCCCCTCCTTAATCCTCTACTTGGGCTTCTCTCTACACCCAACCTCCATTCCAGACCCTGCACCATCTCCATTAATATAAAAAGTGAAGTCTTTGATCACTTACCATCAAAAATGATTGCCCATCTCTGCAATATGAACTGATCCTGAGCCATAGAAGTCAATACATATTATACCACTTATCATAGTGCAGGACTCAGACGATAATGCATTTTAATTTTTTGTTAATTTCAACCAACTCTATAAACACAGTATTTTTTAAGCAGCTTTGAAAGCTTGTGCTTTTCTATCCATGCATTTGTTGCAGGTGAGCTATGTCACTTGTGCTGACAATGACACGAATCGAAGAAGGAAAGGAAATTAAATAGCACCAAAATCTTAATTAGGCTCCCTCTGCCAGACCCATATGTCAAGCCTTTATGGTGAAGAATAAGTAGAAAAAAATTAGGTTGCATTGTTAAAAGTTGGATTTATTAAACACATGTAAATTGTCAAGATGTCAGAGTCTGATATGATGCTCTAGCTGATTGAGGGGCCTCACTTTAAAAGCACATACAAAATATAATAATTGGTACCTTTTCCTTTCTCAAAGCTACAACTTTAAAGAAAACCACAGTATGCACTCATTTCACTTGTTTGGCTTCTCCAGGACAATGCTAATCAATATAAAATCATAATCTAATAGAGATGCTGCATGCTATTCAAATGGTCTGGTTAGCTGGCCACAGGACAAGTATCCCGTTATTCAAACGAGCTTACATTTGACTTAAACTTCAAATGCAGACTTATTACATTTAAGTTAGTCTGATACATGTTAGAAATTTTTCTTTCCTGTTATAGTCAATAACATTCTCTTTCTTTTTGTCATCAGCTCATTGGGAAAATCCTTTCAGTAATTTGACCACAAAGGAAGATGACTTTTTTGTGGATGCAAAAACATCAGTGAAAGTTAAAATGATGAACAGGGAAGAGGAATATAAAACTTACCGGGATGAGACGCTCGCCTGCTGGGTGGTTGAAATCCCATACAAAGGAAATGCTGCTGCCTTATTTATTCTGCCTGATGAAGGGAAAATGGAGCAGGTGGAAGAGGCTCTGTTGAAAGAAACTGTGTCTAACTGGACAAAATCACTTGAACAAAGGTAACCCTTTTACTGCTACAATGTCGATGTATGCTTGCTGTAAAATAGGCTAGAATTGGAAATGACAAAACATTACATTAGGGTTAGGCTGTGCCGGCATGTAAAGCCATGCTTGCTGGGCAGCATGTTACATTATGCCATAAGGGGGTGTATTGGAAGAATTAGTGCATCAGACACACACATCTGAGGCATAGTGCTTCCCAGAATGTCCTTCTTCATCGCCTCTTTTGTCTGGAGGAGAGCTGTCTGGAATTTGGGGTGGAGGGCCATTCCTCTGCCCTTTGCTCAGTTCACTGTGACCGAATGTTCCCTCTCTTCACATTCTAAACATTTTGTTTATAACATGCCTCATGAAGCATCATCTGAAAACTGAAGACTCTTGGCCAATAATATCACAGTTAAACCCATGTAGCAATATTCTGTGTGAAGCTATAAATTCCTCTGGAATGATGTTAGTAGAACATGTTCAAACCCAGATTGCCTTGCTTAGGCAGGAGTGGTTAAATGGCTCTTAAATGAAGGAATGTGGCTTTAACTCAATTTACATATATCTAATACATAAGGTCCTTGAGATGGACCTGCATTTCAGGCTACACCTTGGAGAAAAAAGAGTATGGGGTCACCTTCACAATCCAGACTCTCAGCACTTTCTTTGCCATTAAAATAAATATTGATGTGAGAGGAAATCCACAGAAAAATCTCCTGAAATGGGAGACTGGACTATAAAAGTGAGGGGCAAAACAGAGAGATTGTTCTTTTTCGAGCTTTCCCCATTCTCCTCTCCTTTCTCTTAAGAAAACAGCCCTTTCGTCTTTTGGGGCAGATTGGGACTTAAGTATTTTGTCAACTATTTTCTAGGAATATGTGGGAAGAATTTTATTGAGAAACCAGTCTAATGTGTTAAGTTTAGTTACTAGGAAGTGTTTTTTTGGAACCATTTCTGACTGCAATGTCTTATAAGCAAAATCTCTCTTTGTAGTTAAATAATGTGGTTTCATTCTTTTATCACAATTAACCCAGTGTTTCACTCAAACTAAATTGTTCTGGTAACTCCATTTAAAGTAGCAAAATGTTGGATATTGTCCCCTTACAGCAGCAATAGATTTCAAATATCTGAATTGTGCAGGAGACAGCCAGGCAGTGCAGAACACATACATTTTGTGGCATACTTGGGATGTGGAGTGTGTGGGGCTCACCCTGCAAATAGGAACCAAGGCTGGTGGAAGGCAGAATGTGGCTGGTGTGCTGATGATGGGCTACTATAGTCAGAATGGCTGGACCAGGGCCGTAGCTCCACACAGATACTCAGGGTGTGACCTGCATGCCAGCAGGCTGATTGTAAGGGTGTGTCTACACAACAGCCATTATTCCAAAATAACTATGAGATAATCAAATATTATACATTATCCAGTCACAAATATTTAAGTTTTCAGTGAACTGACAATATTTTACCAGAGTTTTGTATTTCATTTTTAAACAGAAAAATCGACCTGTACATCCCAGCATTCTCTGTATCTGGTACCTATGATCTGAAAGAGCTGTTTCAGAAAATGGGTATGATTGATGTGTTCACTAACAAAGCTGATCTGTCTGGAATCACAGGGGAACCTAATCTGCAGATGTCAAAAGTAAGTTTGGAAAATGCAGGTGGTGCAAAATGGATTTGTCTGGGTTTTTTTGGGGGGGAGGGGGAAGGGGTTGTTTCTTTTTAAAAAAAAGAACATAAGAACAGCCATACTGGGTCAGACCAACAGTCCATCTAGCCCAGTATCCTGTCTCTTCTGACTATGGCTAATGCCAGATGTCCCAGAAGGAGTGAACAGAACAGGTCATCATCAAGTGATCCCTCTACTGTCATCCATTTACAGCACCTGGCAATAGAGGCTAGGACTTCATTCATAGCCATTATGGCTAATAAGTATTGAGAAATGACCTATTCTCACTTCCAGTCAGCCCACTGTTAAGAGGTTCAGTCAGCTAGAACAAGTGAGACAGGGCTGCCACATAAGGTGAAAAGGCTGATAAATTAGTATTCAGTCTGTCCTAGAATTAAGCATTAATTTGGCTGTCTCCACTAAATCCTGGACCAGAGCTACAGAGATCACTGCACTGACAGTTGATTTAGTGAGTCTAGTGAAGACCCACCAAATCAACCACAGATCACTCCCCAGTCAGACCTGATACTCTAGCTCAGATGAGAAGAATAAAGTAAGTCAAAGAGGGAGAGTCTCCCATCAACCCAGAGCAATGTAGAAACTGTTGTAAGTTGACCTAAGGTATGTTGACTCCAGCTATGTGGATCTTAGGTCAACTCTCTGTAGTAGTATAGACATAGCCTTTACTTACTGTTGTTAATATAGAGGCTTGGTGAGCTCAGTTGACCTTCTGGGGTGTTCTGTGGAAGTCTATACCACCAGAGAAGGAAAAGGACAGGAAAAAATGCAGTTTAACCATCGCTAAAATAAAATAATTAATATATAAAAATGGCATGATAAGAGGTGGTATATATAGGGCCCTATTCTATGACAGGTATTTTTATTGCCCCTCATTATTTATTGCCCATCATAGTTGTTGAATATCTTATAATCTTTAATGTATTGATCCACATAAGACTCCCGTAAATTAGGGATTTACACACCCATTTTACAGATGAGAAATGAAGCACACAGAGACTAAGTGATTTGAACCAGGCACCAAGGAGAAGTGTGACACCATCTTTTTCACTACCGTTACACTTAAATGGTGCGTCTACACAGCACTGTAACTCAAAATAAGATATGTGTAAAGCACTATTCCGAAATGTCCTGTACTCCTCATAGAATGAGGTTTACGGGGATGTCGGAATAGCAAGCCCAAAATAACAGGCTAGCTGTGAAGACGCGGGACAGCTATTTTGGGATACTCTGGTATCCTAAAATAGCAGTGCAGTGTAAATGTAGCCTTACTGAGCAGTGCCTTGCATGATGAGTAGGCAGATTGCCCACAGAATTAGTATCAGAATGTCACCATGAATCAGTGGAAGGAAATAACAGAGACCAGGTCAAAGAGGTACAGGATGGACCACTCTGGTCTGGCACCCTCAGGATCTGCCTTGTCCTGGATGAAGGATTTTGACCGACCAGTGGAGGTTATTCCTGGACCCCTGCTACCGCCCTCCCCCCCTGGCCCAGCACACTGGCCTCCTGCACAGCTCTCTCCACCTCCTGCCAGCCCCGATGCCCAGCCGACCCCACAGGGCAGCCATTAGGGAGCCTCTGGGCAGCCACGTGCTGGGGATTCAAGACTGTAGGGCAGACACTGGCGCATACCATACTGGGCTGCTGGCCTCCTGGACATCTCTACACCTCCTGCTGGCCCACTGGTCTCAGAGACCTAGTGCGTGGCTGCCCGGTGGCTCCCAAAGCCTCAGTGTGTGACTGCCCAGCAAGCATCAGAGCTTCAGCGTGCGGTTCCCAGCCCCGCCAGGCAGCCATGCATGCCAGGTCTCCCAACCTCACTGTGCAGCTCCACCATCAGCTCTCTACAGACTACCTGCTACCCTGCCCGGATCCTTGCCACCAGCCCATTGACCTTGAAATGATAAAAGACCAAAACTCATCACCTGTGGTCAAACCCTTTTCATAAAGCAATCTCTGCACATCTGTCCCCTCTTCCATTTTGCTGTGACACTGGTTACTTTCTTCAGACCTGATAATGAGCATGTGGATCTTGAAAACTTGTTCCTCCCACTAGTGGAGGTTGATTCAATAAATGCTGTTCTCTCACCTACCTCTCCCTCATGTGCTGAGATAAAAACAATTACAACAAAACTTCAGTGTAAAGGAATACTAATTTGAGTTGCATTAAGAACAACAGAGAGTTCTTTCTTGGTGTAGTTAAGTGCTGTAAAAGAAACAGGTTAACTTTTGCCCAAAGAAGACAAAAATGTGTTAGGCAAAAGCAACACCAGAGGGATTAGCTGCCTAGTTCCTTTCCCTCCTATGTTGTTTGTCATCATTCATCTTGAATTGTCTTCTATTTCTGCTGCAAACTTACTCTCTGATGCACAAATATAGCAGAGATTGTTTAATTATGATGATGAGATACTTCTTCTGTATTGTTGAACAACAATTAAGGGAGTCTCCCTCTTTGTGGGAGGAGAGAACACAGAGTATCTACACAAGTCAATCTAGTCATATAGTCGTGCCTGAACCTTCCAAATATTCATGGGCAAAAATCTATCAAAATCATAGATCACGTTGCCTGGATTGGGAATATGGAGCTGAGTGTGGTTTTGTGTTGTCAGCTCTGCACTCATTCTGTTCTTTATTTGAAAAACTATTTACTTAATAGCTGGAGTTTTATGATGAGCAAGTCTGTCTCCAGCTGCTGCTCCTTGTTTTATGCTCACACTGGATCTTTGCTTCATTTCCTTGTAGGCTGTTCACAAGGCCCTGGTGGATGTTCATGAGAATGGTACTGAGGCTGCCGCAGTCACTGTCTTGGAATTTATACTTAAGTCTTTTCTTCAGCCTGTGCCTACTCCTATCATTAAGTTCAACCAGCCTTTCCTGATGATGATTACTGATAAAACCACTCACAGCATCCTCTTTCTGGGGAAAATCATAAAACCCACAGAAAAATAAATGTCCGAACACTGTCCATGTCCCAGTGCTTCATAGGAGCTTGGTTTAAATCCCCTGGATCATGTCCATTTATCACAGACCACTTTGTGTCAGTGACTGGAACTAACCTGCAATTGACATAAATTCCAAACAAATAAAACATGAGTGTGGTAAGCCCTTGCTTGCAAACAACCAACCTGGTATTTAGGTGCATTGAGCAGGTGTTAGTAAAGGCTCAAGTAAATGTGACTGCAAGCTCTTGCAGCTAATGCTAATCATAACTAAAGGGGGTTTCAAAGCAGAGGATACCCTCTGCCCAGCCTCCTACATTCCAACCCCTTGTTTATTAATCATATTTTTAACTGACAAAGGGGACGCTGAAAGGGAGACAGGGGAAGTCACAGGACACTGGTTTGTAAGGGGAACACAGGTTGTTGGAGATGTCAGATGTGACAATACTGCCCCATACCCTCTACCTTCCTCCTGTCAGAATAAAACACTGGAGCATTTCACAGATAAAGGATGGATTGGAAAAAGACTGAATTTCTCTTTCTGTGATCCCCTCACAGTTCTCTTCCACTCCCAAACTCTCGACCTCCAATCTCTATGCTGACCCCCCATCATTGCCCTCCACATTGTGCCCAACTGCCAATTAATTCCACTCACATTCCTCATACTCAACCTTTCCAGCATAGGCCCTACCACTCCTGGCACCTCCTCTACTCCCTATAGCCCAGCCCCAGCTCAGAACTCAGCCCGCACCATACCCCACCTATCTCGTTCAGGCCAAGAATACCTCTTCTTCTTTTCACATCCCTCTTAAGCTCACATCAACCCCTTCTCACTCTGAACCCCTGTCCCAGCTAACACTCCATAGGTCAGAACACAAAAGTATTCAAAACTCTTGGAAACCTTTCTCGGGGTCATAGTCCTTCCCACTCCACCCTGACAGCACCATTGGGCTCAGAATCCCCTTTTCTCCACAACTCTAACTCCCACTCCCATGCCCAGAACCTCCACCCTCAGCTCACGCTTGTTGCTGTATGAAAGGCAGCAGGAAAGGACTGTGGCCATAGGGAGCCCTATACTCTGATAAAACTTCAGAGAAGCCTGGAAATGCTCCTCTGTTCTCTGTCCCTTATTGCTTGTAGCCCATGTGCTGCAGGAAGTCTGGCAGCTGGAGACTGCAGAAGGTTTTACAGAAAGTAGCTAAATGGACTGCAGCCTAGACCCATGGGGCAGCTCCATGAGTCCAGCCTCACAGATCTGGAACTGTTTCAGCCCCTGCAAAATTCCCTGGGACTGCAGGTAATATCGCTCCCTGCAGTGCATCAGCCATACAACACCATGTCACTCACTGCTGTGACATTATTGGCGGAGTTTAGCTGCTTTAGATGCTAATGTCGCCTTTCACTTTTTCTCAGTGTTGCAATTCAGCAGACTCATAAGCCACCTAAACTCCCTGGGGACAGAACATCCTGAAAAGGGTTTTTGTGAGATCTGTTTAAGATACAAAGTGTTTCACTTGAGTTCTTTTCAATGAGACTGTTAACATTACTACATGGCCACAAAGGTTATGTAGTGACTAAGGGGAAGAGAGGCATGTATGTTGTATCTTCTGGATGTGAGGTTTCTGCCAGACACACACATTCATGATCCCAGCCCACTCCTCCTGGTAACTTGCCAGCTTTTACTTCTCTATGTACAGTGTCTCCCCAATCAAGTGGACCAAGTAGGAACCAAGGTGAAGACTCCATCTAGTGGGAAAACCCATTACCTAGTATCACAGACAGGTGAAGAGATACAGGCAGAATATTTCCAATGCAGTTGTCCTTTAACCTTTGTACTGACAACAGCTGGAATGTTTTAAACAGGATGTTAAGATTAGCAATTATAAGAACATTACAGATAAACCACAATAGACATTCGAATGCTTTGTATATTTTGAATGCCCCTTTCCTTTTGAGACCCAGCTTCCTCACTGCCCACCTGTGACTTGTTGCTGGCTCTCCTTCATTGTCTCCCTTTCCTGAGAACTTACTGTCTTCCTTCTATCCAAAGCCACTGTCTGCTTCACACAGATCCCACCCCCCTCCAAAGGCTTTCCAAACGCAGACTTAATTTACTAAGAGACTCTCTGTCCCAGAAAACCAATCCAGAGATCGCTGTGTTCCCGAATCTCCAAATTACCTCTCTGCAAATGAAGATTGAACACTGGGCTCACAATTCTCTACTTCTCTGACATCTCTGATTGATGGGGAATGTTACCAGTCGGTCCCTCCAATACCGGCTAATGTAATATCTCATTTTACTACCCAAACTTATCTCCTAAGCCAGTGGGTCTAAACCTGGGACAGGGTACACAGACATCTTCCAGGGAGCACTTCATTTCATCTACCAAAAGGCTGCTTAAAAAGCACTAGTGAAGCCAGTAGACATTACAATTTCATTCAATGACACTCTACCTACTCTACATTGAAATGCAAGTACAATATTTTGAAATCAAATGATTTATAATTATATGGTAAAAATAAGAGAGCAAGCAATTTTTCACTAATTGTGTGTTGTGAGACTTGTATTTTTATGTCTGATTATATAAGTTAGTTACTTTCAAGTGAGGTGACACTTGGGACACGCAAGACAAATCAGACTCCTAAAAGTGGCACAGTAGCTTGGAAAGGTTGAGAACTACTCTCCTAAGCTCTGTCCTGTAAATTCAGAAGCTCTGCCCTGCCATCAGGAATACAAATAATGGACCATTTGCAAGTCTATTAAGAATGCTTCAATTTAAAATCCAGGCCAGAGATTGCTCCTGAAATAATTCTTAGAGCAGATCTTTTAGGAAAGCATCCAATCTTGATTGAAAATTGCCAGAGATGAGGAATCCACTACAGTAAATTCTCAGTCAATTCTTCCCATTGTTAGTTACTTTCAATGATAAAAACACAATTATTATTTCCCACCTCTATTTGCCTAGCTTGAACTGTAACAGCCATTGTATCATGTCATACTTTTCTTTGTTAGAGTAAACACCCCATTATCAAATAGGGTATGTCTACACTACAGCACTATTTTGAATTAACTTAATTCAAAATAGTTAATTCAAATTAAGCTAATTCAGAATAACGCACCTGTACACAAAAATTATTTCGAAATAGCGTTTTGCTATTTCGAAATAATGTTTCCACACTGAGTGGACCCTGAACCAAAGTTAAGGCTGGCTGGAACCAGTGCTGGCAGGGCATCAGGTTAAGACTTAGTGTGCGGGGTGGCTAACTGAGCTCTGTGCTTAAAGGGACCCTACGCCCACCCCGGACAGACAGTCTTCAGGGTTCCCTGCTTGCTTGTCTACCTTGATGAGGGACAGCAAAGCAGTCCTGTCTTGGAGTGCCCTGAGTGCCCACACTTGGGACACAACAGCACTCTGCCACATGGAGCCAGAGCTGCCCCTGGGCATGCCAGTGCATCTCGTGGGATTGTTGCCATCAGCCCAGCTGCACTTGCTGCAGGCTGCCATCCGGGGGGTCCATCGGGGGCTGTCAGGATACAGGAAGCCCTGAGGGAGAGCGTCCACCCCGGGGAGCCCTCAGAGCCTCCCTGGTCCTCCCCACCGGGGGCTTGTGCCCCATTCCTCCCTCACGTCCTTCCACTTACCCCTCCCTAGCCCCCCTTCCTGATATCAAATAAAAGACACGTATGTTCAAAAATAGAAACTAGGTTTATTGAACAAAACTGGTGGGGGGGGGGTGGACCTCTGGGGAGACTGGGAAAAGGATGTGGGAGAGGGGAAGAGAGAGGGAGGGAGAAGGGAGGGGGAAACCTGGGAGGAGGGAGCTGGAAGGGGAAGCAAGGGGAAGAAGGGAGAAGGGAAGCTCAGGGCTCAGGGTTGGGGGTCTCGCCAAACTAACTTGAATTTCATGCCAACCTGCTCCTGGGTTCGTATGAGGCCTTTGGTGGCCAGGCTGGCAGTTATCTTGCCATAGACGGCAGCATTCCTCTGTCTAGTGTGGAGATCATGGATGTGTTGGGCATCCCCCCCCAAAACCTGAATAAGGTCCAGGATCTCCACCCTGGACCAGGAAGGCACCCACTTTCTCCAGCCCCTGTCAGGCTCCTGGGAGCTGGCAGACTGCTCCTGGGGAGCAGTGTATGGCTGGCTGCCAGTAGCTTGCTGGCTCATGTTTTGGGGCCTCTGGGTCAGGGGCCCCGGTGGCCACTGCTGGCTCTGGGCTGGCAGGTTTGGAGCTGGCGCAGGCACTGTGGCCAGGGTCTACTCCTTTAATGGCTCCGGGGTAAGGGAGAGGAGAGTAAGTTTTCCTGGTTGTGCCCAGAGTGGCCACTAGGGCTCCCTGGGAAGGGCTGGAGGCCCCCTATTTCGAATTGTCTACACAGCACTTAATTCGAAATAGCTATTTCAAAGTTGGCATTACTCCTCATAGAATGAGGTTTACCAAATTCGAATTAAGGGCTCCACTATTTCAAATTAAATAGTGGTTTGCATGTATAGACACTATTAAAGTTAATTTGAAATAACGGCTGTTATTTCAAATTTACTTTGCAGTGAAGACATACCCATATTGATCCACTTGCTGCTACTTATCCATTATGATCAAATCACTCCTGATGCTTCTCTTTCTTCAGCTAAATAGATTGCAGGTGTTTTATCCATCCATAAGATATGTTTTCCAATCCTCTCTAACCCTCTATTTCAACGTCCTTCCTGAATTGTGCACACCACCATTGGATAGAGAATTCCAGCAGCAGTCACACCAGTGCCAAATACAAAGATAAAAGTTCCTTTCTAGTCCTGCTGGAGATTCCCCTTGCTATGTATCCAAGGATGACATTAACCCATTTGATCACAGTGCCATGCTGGGAGGGGCTCATGTGCAGCTCATTAGCCACCAGGAAGGACCTCCCCCTCCCACCAGATCTTTTTCAGTCATTGATTCAGTGGCTGGAGAGGGCTGGGGCTGTGCCATGGCAATCAGCTTCCCTAGTGGCCAGGGAAGACTGGGCCTGCAGCACAGCAGCCTGGCACCCTGGTGGTCAGGGAAAGCTGGGCTTGCAGTGCAGCAGCCCACCTCCACAGCCGTCATGGGGAGACCGGTGCTGCGAGATGGCAGCCCAGCTCCCTGGTCACTGGGAGCCCTGGCCCTCAGCTGGGGTTACATGGGGTTTGCTGGAGGGGAAGTTGTTGAAGGGCGTGGTCTCAGGGGAAGAGGTGTGGGTTTGAATGGAAGGGGCGGGACTTTGGCTTGTCTTCCCCAGCTGGGCCTTTACCCACTATCCATGGTATGCAGATTCCTCTTATCCTAATTTAAAGCGAGATCAGGGCTTGGTTGTGCCAAGGCAATGGGATATGCCTAGAATATGATAACATGGAAAGGGAGGGGAGAGAGAGGAGCATGATCCTCTTACTCACTGCTGGGGTCAGGAAGTGCAGGGGAGAGCTATTTCGCAGTGGCCACTGGGGGCAGCCACACCACCCAGAGAGTGGCCAGTTGGGGATAGGACTCTCTCATCTTGCCTACCACTGGTAAGTGGCCTCCCTGGCTAAAACCCCTTTCCTGCCCCCTCTGCACCCTGCCGAAACACCACCAGGGCTGGGCAGCCAAGCCCCAGTCACCCCCCACGGAACCCACTGGTGCTCCCCCACCCTGCTGTCTCCACCACTGCATTGTCCAGTGTGGTCACTGTGTACCAACATGCAAAGATCCCCCTTCTCCTCCTGGGCTAGGGGAGATCTGACACACGGGAAGCCTTTATGGCCCCAAATCCTGGCCTCAACCCTGGATCCACCTCACCAACCCCAAACCCTAGCCCGGGTTGACCCCGAACCCCAGACCAAGCCCCCCACCAAGCACTGGCCCAACCCTCCCCCCCAACACCAGGCTGGCCTGGGGTATGCCATCAGGAGTCCTGCACAATCCTTCCACACTTCCCCGGGCCAACAGCACTGAGTAAGTCTTCTAGTATGGCATAAAACTGCAGTTCTTTAACTATCCAGTGATCTGAAAATATTTTACCAGACTTCTGTGTTTCTTTTGGAACAGAAAACTCTAGCTCTACATTCCTGCATTCTCTGTATCTTGTATCTATGATGTGAAAGAGGTGTTTCAGAAAATGGGTGTGATTTGTGTGTTCACTGGTAAGGCTGATGTGTCTGGAATTACTGGGAAAACTATACTGAAGGGCTGTGTCTAGACTGGCAAGATTTCTGCAAAATCATCTGCTTTTCCGGAAAAACTATGCTGTTCCCGTTCGGGCAAAAGTCTTTTTCCGGAAGACTTTTGTGTGAAAGGGCCAGTGTAGACAGCATAGTACTGTTTTCCACAAAAAAGCCCCAATCGTGAAAAAGGCGATTGGGGCTTTTTTGTGGAAAAGCGCATCTAGATTGGGACACGGACGCTTTTCCGCAAAAAGCGCTTTTGCGGAAAAGCATCCTGCCAATCTAGATGCGCTTTTCCGAAAATGCTTTTTATGGAAAACTTTTCCGTTAAAAGCATTTTCGGAAATTCATGCCAGTGTAGACGTAGCCAAGTTGTCAAAAGTAAGTTGGTAAAATAGAGATGGTGCTAAGACTTGTATTTTATCTTTGAATGTAATGGCCAAGATGCTCACTGATAGGAACATAGAGAGGATAGGGCTGCAAATTAGCATATCTTCTCGATGTAAGCATTAATTTGCCCATTATAGTTTATGCAGAGGTATTGTGAGCACATTTCATATTTTAGGACATTGTTGTAGAAGTAAATACTATCAAGATGTACAGACAAAAGTGCACAAACACACCATTGTAATGTCAACTATTATTTAGAATACTTGAAAGATCTGTAATTTCATTGAAGCGAATAGTTTTGCCACCAAGGTAGCTTGCAGCTTTTCCATGCTGTCCTGTTTTGTGAGGTTCTCATCTATGTCCTTCCATGACTCCTCCTTAAAGGATCCACTCAACGTGCTGGAGGCCTTCCTCTTGTTCTTTTTACGTGCTGTCCATCTGTTGTCTCAGTCTCGCTACATGGCCAACCCATCTCCTTTTCTGATCATACATAACTCGAATTATATCATTGACACCACTTCTTGCACACAGATTGTTGATAGTAATATGCTATAGCCATCATGCATCTTTCCATTGCTCTTTGGCTGGTTTGCAGCTTTAATTTTTTTATAAGCATTGTGTTCTAAATTTTGCAACCATACAGAATTATTGGAAGAACACTGGTGTTAGAGAGATGGGCTCTCATAGTGGTAGGAAGTTTGGGATCAACAAAAATTCTGTGTAGATTCCCAAAGACAATCCAACCTGACTTCTTCCTCCTGCTCAACTCCAGGCCCAATTCATTGTCCATCTGCTACACTTGTCTAAGATATACATCTTGATCCACTAACTCAACGGACTGTCCATTCAGCTGTGTAACATACTTCATTTAGTTTTTCATCCACTTCGTTTTTCCAGTGTGGATGGTCAGGCCCATCTCCTTTGCGTTCTTACTGATGTCATTAAGGAGGGTTTGCAATGTTTCAGGTTTTGATGCAATTAGGACAATGTAATCTGTGAAAAGGAAAATCTGATGAACCTTGCCATCAATCAGAAATCCGTCGTTCACTTAGATCTTCCGCAGGACGTTTTTGCAGAATGCTGGTAAATAACTTCAGTGAACAAACATCCCCCTGCTTTACTCCTCACTTAACTGCAATACACAAGGGGTCATCAAAAAGCATGATTTCCGCAGTTGTGTCCATCATGGAATCTTGTATGATTCTAACATACACTGGAGAGACACCCTGTGAAAGAAGAGTTCTTAAAGCTTTATTTTGTTCCACTGAGTCAAAGGCTTTTTAAAAATCAATGAACAACAAGCATAGAGGGATCTTGTACTCTCTACACCAGTGGTTTCCAAACTTTTCGGCATCACGCAAAAATGATCGGAAGAGAATATGCAAATGAGAGCATGAGAAATGCTAATGAGTGCTTCGTTTGCATTTCCTCTTCTGCAAAAATGATGCAGTGTAGATGGACACCAAGTTTCTGGTAATCACAGTCCGGGGACACCCAGATCATAGGATTGCATCCATGACCATTTTGTCTAACAGACATGGACAGACTGATCCTCCATGAACGTTCTTATTCTTTACCCAGCTCAGTCTGTGCTGATGAGATACCTCTTCTTTTATATTTCACAGAGATTAAGGGACCTCCCTCTGCCTGTGAGTTGAGAAAACAAGATAGGAGATTCATGCAACTCTATCTGTAAAACATAGTGGCGTCTAGCCTTACCAAACATACATCGAAAAAAATCCCATTGAGTTCAGTCTTCAGGTCACTCTGGTTGTGTTTACAGGTTATTCCCTGGAGCATTGATTTAAAAGTTCATCTGCAGCTGTTGCTCTGTGTCCTGTACTCAGACTATGAGCTTTGCTTCATTTTCTTGTAGGCTGTTCACAAGGCCTTGGTGGACTGATGGAAAGTAGTGGTGCAAAAGCAACTGTAAACAAAGAGCATGGGTGTTGCCTCAAGTTAAGGCATTCCTGACTGATTTGAGAGGGCGGGGAGCCAAAACCAGAGGGGCCCAGCATGCACCTCACTACTCAGACATAAAGGAATCTCTTTCTCTGGATTCCAGGGCCCCTTTTTGCCTCTTGACTGATAAACATTTCTAAAGCTGTGCTGTCATTACCTCCCCACCACGACTGAACTTTCTGATCCTCTCTGCTGGAAGTTAATGCTGATCCAAACAGCAATATGTCTGAGGGGATTTACTACCAAATGTTATTCTTGCTCCACGAGCTGCATCATGTATAGCAGCTTTTCCTGAGCATGCATGCCCCTCTTTCTATTGGGGCTCTACTAATTAAATCTTTCCATACAGACTTTCTCCACAAGTTTGGAGGAGGCAAGCAAACAGCCAGCCACTGGTACCCTCCACATGCCCCCCTGCTACGTCCTTAAATAGATATTGGCTCTATTCCTGACCATGTGAGTGAACAGTGGGCATTTGCTCCTCCATTACCAGTAAAGCTGTTTCTTCACTGTTTGCTCTGCATCCTTGCTAATAACATCTGTTTGCTCTGTTTAATGTTTAATAGTGCGCACACAGCTTAATAATGCTAAGGCAATATAAAGAACAGGGAAGGCACAGTGCAGATTCTATACACTCACGCAAGATCCTTCTGATTCTACCGTAAGTACTCCAATATTTTTTCCAAAGAGGCTTTGAACTCATACTAGCTGCATGATATACAGTTTATTTTATGGGATTTCATTCAAGTGGGAGTGATTGTACTCGGTATACCTGTTATAATTTATCCTGTTAGTGGAGCCCTTCTTAAAATCCAAGAAGCCAACAGAAATTGGAGCACCATTGGAAAGGTTCTGTGAATGAAGGCATTTTAAAAATTACTGGAAACCTTAGGACTTGGTTAATCTAGTACTTTAAAAGAGATCCATACGCAGCGGGGGCATGAAGGGTGTGAAAGCACCTCCCCTGATACTCCAAGTAAGCATGTTCTGGCCAGCCAGGGGAAGGCTGGGGCTGATTTCCCACTTACTTGGAGGGACCACCGGGGATGTATTCACATCCTTGCAGTCCACATTTAGAAAAAAAAAGCGCACAAACCCAGAAATCTTTATGTGCAGGCCTGTTAAAATATGGCTGGACTACACCAAAAATGTATGGGATTTTCAAGAATATGTTAGCTGAGGTTAGAGCTATGGAAACTGGGACATTCCATTCTGCACAAAATTCTGACATCCAAACAAATCATTCTGAATCAGAACAAAAAGACAAAAGTTTGAATTGTCCCATGGAACAAAGTTCTCCTCACCCCAGAAAAAAATCTTTTTCATCATCTGAAATGTTTACATTTAATTTTCTGGTATTAGTATGTTTTATATTGTTTTTATTTTACCTTCTATTATTTATAAAAGAAACAAAAACAATGCATAATCTAAAATAATTTTTAAACACTTTTAATTTATTTTCTAAATTAAACCTCATGAGAGTTGACATAACCCTTTGGTACATCCATTTTGACAAATCAGCATTTTCTAGTGGAAAAACATTTCATCTGAAAATTTTCAACCACCTCTAGGAAACTTGTGCTTACATTGTTTAAAACTCGGGTCTGAAGAAATCAAGTGGATCTTTAACAAGACTGTCCCAATGAATTGAAGCCTAACCAGAAATCTGATGCCTAGGTGGACAGATGAAGAAAAAAGGAGGAAGAGTATAAAAACAAAAAAGGACAAACTTAAAATGTTTTGACATGCAAAGAACTTTTAGAGCTGATTTATTCCTCTAAATATAACAAATGATCTGGTAGCACTTTATAGACTAACAAAACATAGAGATGGTATCATGAGCTTTCGTGGGCACAGCCCACTTCTTCAGATGACTGGAGTTATGACATTTGAAGAAGTGCCCACGAAAGCTCATGATACCATCTACATGTTTTGTTAGTCTATAAAGTGCTACCAAACCATTTGTTGTTTTTTTCTGTAACAGACTAACTCGGCTACCCTCGGAAGCTTTCCTCTAAATATGGTGCTCTGAAAAACACAACACCATTTGCTATCTGCTTTTAATAAAGCTCATCCAAATTATAGTACTGAAAGTCAGAGACCAGTGACTTAGTTTTGATGTTCTAGACAGAGCAATCCCTTATAATCTTTATTAAGCTTTAGATAGAGTGCCATATTGTCATTTGGATCCAGATTCTACTGCAACACAAGGAAATAGCATGAGTGCTGAAGTAGAGTGTGAGTATTAAGGAATCAGATGTGATTCCCTGACTGACATCAATCCACATCAGAAGTTACTACTACAAATATACAGCTCCAATTTATGCCACTGGCATAAGGTCCCTAATTTATCTCACAGCTACAGAGGAACAACATCATCCATTCTGCTAAATTCTCTCCCAGCCGACACTCACCTGATCCCCTTTCATAACTTCCCACCCCCAAAAAACACCCCTACTGTAGGGTCGGGGTGTCTGAGTGGCACAAACTGACAGGCCCTCTTAGAGAATGACAGAGGGCTGGGGTCACTTTGAGTTTAAAGGCTCCAGCCCAGCCTCAGTCCCAACCCCAGGGCCCAGCTGTATCTAACTTTTCATCCACATGGTTATATTAAAACCAAAAGAATATATGCAAATGAACACTTGAGACATTTATTTATTAACAATTAAGTGATTATACCAATAGAATGTATATTTAAAATGTAACATCAATGGTGAGTTTCTACTGAAAGCAAAACTGTTCATTTTTTAAATGCTTTTCTGGCTTTGTGGTGTACAAACTTATTTATAATTGAAGAAAAATCTAATTCATGTGCAACATCACTCTTAATGTTAAGCATTGCAAGCCCATTCAAATGCTTTTGTCCCATTGTAGAAAGATGATGGCTCTTTACTTGTTTTAACACATTAAATGTGCATTCACATCAAGCCACTGATGCAGGGAGACTGACAAAAACACATAATGCAATTGTGATATTAGGAAATACAGTTGACAGCCGAGATCAAATATTTCTTGAAGCAGTTCTTTTGGCTTACAGTTCAGTTTAAAGTTGGTGAAATGTATATGTTTCAGGAAGAAAATCTCATCATGGAGATCTCTTGAAATTTCATTTGTTGAAACTGTTCAGCCACTGACTATAGATTTTCATCACTTAGTTCTTTGAACTCTCAAAGGAAACCAAAAGAGTACAAATTTGTCACAGTGACTCAAATTGGCGTGTAAGAGCAGATTTGATGGAGTCAATAATAAAAAAAATGACTCAGTAAAGTCTTTCTGCATCAGATTGAGATGTTAGGCTGCAATTGGTGGAAAACTCAGATGAAATGTCAATACCCTGTGATGCTGATTTGGACTCAGAAAAGATTGTGTCCCATTGATCATGAATCTTTTGAGTATCTTTAAGAAGTTGTTCAATGTTATCCCTCTCAATATCTAATGTACCATTGCATGCTTCAATTACAAAATTAATTTTGTGGATCATTTTTAGCAGATTCATCCCCATGGACTACATTACATGCATTCAGATTTATTTGGATGTATACTCTCAGTGCAAGCCTATGCAGTGAAAGTAAGAGATTCAAGCTCACTTAAAGACTTTTTTACTGAGTCCAGACACTATGCAACTGGTTTAATGCCAACAGTTCATGCTGATCATCTTGCTGTGGACATACCATGAAGGGAAACAGGCAGATGGAGCTTCAGAATGTTCCTCTTTTGAGGACTGCTACTGAACAGGATGTACAATTGCTTGATTGTTCCAAAGTATGCGATAGCTTCCTTGCATGATTCAGCACAATCAATGCCGACAAGGTTTAGTGTGTGGTTGTCACAACTGGAGAAAATACAATTTAGATTTTGCTCAAGAAGGACTGCTTGTACTCCATTGTATTTCCCAGCCATATTGGATCCATACTGGCCAATGCAGATTTGAAAATTTAATTTGAAGCCTTCCTGAATTTCTAATTCACGAGCAGCAATTTCTTTTCCAGGTGTTTTTTGTGAAATTATCAAACAAAATGAATCCTTCAATTGAAACTTTTGAATTTCCTGCAAATTTTAACATATCGAACAACCAAGGTCATCTGTTCTTTATGGGACCAGTCTGGAGTTGCATCAATAATAATTGAAAAGTACTTCACATGTCATATCTCTTCAAGAATCATTTGTACAAATGTCCCACACAGCTCTATGAACTTGTTTTGTATTCTGATAGACAGATAATGGACTTGCATGCATCACTGTCAATATGGTCACCGTCTAATGGCTGAGGCATTATGTTATGTTATTGGCCTTAAACTCTTAACTGCTGCTTCACTCTGTTGCTTTTGCCATCTCTTACTTGCTCCACTTTCAAATCTTCGCTTCATTTTTATCATGGGGTTCTTTTAAAACACAGTAACACACAATAAATTAATTCACTAAAGGCTATTGGTTATACAAAATTGTAATTGTATATACTTTGCAGTGAATATTGTATAACAACAGTTTGGAGGTGTTATTTACTATGGCCTCATAGCCTTATTTCAAAGCATTGAAATTTTGTCTGCTAACATGTTCCTGTTGTGGTGTGTAATTAACTGGTTGATTGCCAGATTAGATATAAAATTTATTTAAAACTAGAATTAAAAAATTATTATTACAAAAAAAGCCTTTAAAGGCGAATCAGAAACTGGATGAAGAAGTAGCTTACAGCTGAGCCTGACATGGTTATTGTATACAAAGACACATAAGCAAAAACAGAAATACAAAAATCTCCTACACAGAGATAAATATCTAATTTAAAGGTAAACTCACCCTCAGACCAAGCAAAATCACTTTACAGTAACAGAATTAATTATGATTTTCAAAACTTCTAAACTATGCGAAGACTGCAAACAGTCTTTCATAACAGGGAATCACTAATGACAGAAACTACTCCAGTCTCCAATCACGCAGATGAAAACTTGGATGTGATTGAGAAATTGGTAAAGGCCTGAGGTCGCACAGGCTATGTCTACACAGCAGCATTATTAATAACATAGTGTGCATCTACACAGCAAGCCTGTAATTTCGAAATAAATTCAAAATAACAGGCTTTTTACTTTAACTTCTGTAAACCTCATTCCACAAGGAGTAAGGGAAGTGGGGGAAGAGTGCTCCTTTTCAAAATAACTGTTGTGTAGACAGCGCCAAAAGTCGAAATAAGCTATTTCATCTTAAGTTACGCAATTAGCATGGCTCAAGTTACATAGCTTATTTCAAGTTTAGCCCTGCTGTGTAGCTGTGCCCATAATAATTTAAATTAATTTTTGCAGGTATATATAGCTTCTCTGGTTGTCTCTGTTATAACTGTAAGGTGTATATTAAATAGAAATAAATTGGTAGAAAAATGTCAAAATTAGAGGCCCCTTTGTCTCCTGACACCCAGGCCAAATGGTCCTCTTTGCCGCCCCCTCCCCCCCCCCCCGATAAGGCCTGCAAACTGGTTGATGTTAACTGATGATTCCAGCACAATCTTCTTCTAATCCATATCTTTTCCTTTCTATGATTGCCAGCATGGCCGGGGCTCAGAAACACTGTGACTCCCTACCATCAGCCCCATTTCCCTTTTCACTCATAATCTCCCAAATAGCTAGGAGACAAAAAACACATGAATCACAAATAGCATGGGGAAGGTAGGGACACTTCTATGCCTAATGACTCTTCCATTCTTTTGTTTTTCAAAGGAATAGATGCAAAGCAAAATGAAATCCATCCTGTTTCTGTTTCTGTCACTTGCTGGCCTTCATACTGCGGTCCAGCCTCATCATGTACCTGACCACCACGATGACAAAGATAGTCAGAAAGTGCAGCTTTGCCCAGTTGGAGCCGATGTCAGAAGTGAAAACACCACCTTTCTCCGAGTAGCTCCTAGCAATGCAGACTTTGCATTTAGATTCTACAAGCAGATTAAATCAGAAGCAGGCAACAAGAACATTTTCTTCTCTCCTCTGAGCATCGCCACTGCCTTTGCAATGCTGACATTAAGTGCTAAATCATCCACTCTGAGTCAAATTCACACAGGCCTTTCCTTTAACCTCACAGAGATTGAAGAGAGGGAAATACATGAAGGTTTTCGTGATCTCATCCTCATATTAAACCGTCCTGACAGTGAGATCCAGCTGAACATGGGAAATGCCCTTTTTGTGGACAATCAACTAAAACTACTAGAGAAGTTTCTCAAAGATGTCAAAAGTCTATATGCATCTGAAGCTTTTCAAAGTAACTTCCAGAATTCTGCCGAGGCTGAGAAACAGATCAATGATTACATTGAGAAGAAAACCCATGGGAAAATTGCCAATTTGGTGAAGAACCTTGATCCACTAACTGTAATTGTTCTTGTCAACTACATTTTCTTTAAAGGTAAGACATGTTCTACATATGGGTATTTAGCATGCATACAAGTCATGGAATTCTGATTAGTGTCTAAGAAAAAGAAACTGTTTGGTTTTTTTTTTTTTTTTAATTAAGGGTAACTGTCAAAGTTGTTAGCTCTATGAGATCACCCAATTTGAGTCTGGACACTTGTACATTTTGTAAAGCATTTTCATGAAAGTAACAATCATCCAAATATGAAATTTTGATTAGAATTAAACATTCATATCAAGGGCACTGGAATCTTTGTAGAAGTTGGTAGGAGAGTAAGTCAAAGTATATTCCTGTTACTTTCTCCTAATACTTGAACTCCTCTTCTCCATCTCCTTCTCTCATAATCCTGCACTCCCTCATGATCCTACCCCTCTCCACCATCTCCCTGCAGAGCACTCCGAATACTGCCGGTATTTGATACAGCCAGCCTCCAACCTCGAGTGGCTGGAGCAAGTTGAGACTAGCAAAGTTGTGGGGGAAGTCGTAACAAAATTTTAAGCTTTAATTAATTGCAGTCAGTTATTTATAAAAACAGGTCTTTTCGTCATCTTGGAACACCCATGCTTTTCCATCTGTGCATTTGTTGCAGGTGAGCTTCATCACCTGTGCTGACTTTGAACAAAAAATAGGGAAGGAAAGGAAATTAAATAGAAACCAATTCTCAGTTGAGCTCCATTTGACAGGAGCATGTGTTGAGCCTTTGTTGTGATGAGTAGGTAGAAGAAATTCAGGTTGCATGAAAAAAGTTGAGTTTATTAATTAATTTGGCTCACTCATAGATTGAGGGGGCCTCAGTTTACAATACAGCACAAAAAGTTCTAATACTTGGTCACTATTTTTTTCTCAAAGCTGCAGATTTGATGAAAACCACAGAATTAGGTCATTTCACTTGTTTGGCTTTCATCAGGACCATTGCTAATCAATATAAAATCTCGATCCAACATAGATGCGGTATGCTATTGAAATTGTCTGTCAAGCCCACTGCAGAGCAAATGTCCCTCTAATCAAATGATCTTTCAATTAATGTAAACATCAACTTTAGACTTGTTACATTTGAATTAGTTGATTACAAGTTAGAAATTTCTCAGTATATTTAACTGCATTCGCTTTCCTTCTGTCATCAGCTCATTGGCAAAATCCTTTTAATAATTTGACCACAAAGGAAGATGACTTTTTTGTGGATGCAAAAACATCAGTGAAAGTTAAAATGATGAACAGGGAAGAGGAATATAAAACTTACCGGGATGAGATGCTCGCCTGCTGGGTGGTTGAAATCCCATACAAAGGAAATGCTGCTGCCTTATTTATTCTGCCTGATGAAGGGAAAATGGAGCAGGTGGAAGAGGCTCTGTTGAAAGAAACTGTGTCTAAATGGGCAAAATCACTTGAACAAAGGTAACCATTTTACTGCTACAATGCAAATGTATGCTTGCTGTAAATAGGCTAGAATTGGAAATGACAAAACATTACATTAGGGCTAAGCTGTTCCTGCATGTAAAGCCCTGCTTGCTGGGCAGCACATTACATACTGCCAAAAGGGGGAACACTGGAAGAATTAGTGCCTCAGATACACCTCTGTGTGGCACAGTGTTTCCCAGAATGCCTCTCTTGCTTCAGCTCATTTGACTAGCAAGTTGGCTGGAACAGAGAGATGCAGAGCCATTCCATTGCCTATTCAGCACCCTTCTGTAATGGAATGCAGCCTATCATCACACCCTACACACTACTGTGATAAACCTGGTGCTAAACATAGGTTGTGAAATATCATTTGCACTAATGACTTTCTGTCAGTAATGTCGCATCTGGGCAGCAACATTCTATGTAAGGTTATGAATGTTTAGTAGCAGACGTTCAAACCCACATAGTTCTGATTAGGTGGGAATGGTTATGCAGATCTATCTTAAATGAAGGAATGTGGATGTATCTCTATTTACATATAATTATTACATAAGGTCCCGGAGATGGCAAGAGGGAGACAAGGCAAACCTGCATTTTAGCCTACATTGGAAAGAAGAAAGAGGAATGAGGCCAACTTTACAACCCGGATTACTGTCATTTTCTTTAAATAAACATTGACGTTAGGGGTATTCCACAGAAGAATCCTCTTCAAAGGGAGATTAGACTGTACAACTGAGGAGCAAAATCCAAAGACTCTTTCTCTATAGTTTTCCTCGGTCATCTCTCCCTCTTTCACATAAAACAAGAGAAACTAGCTCTTTGGACTTCAGGGACATATCCTGACTTAAATATTTGGCCAAATACGTTGTGGCAAGGCCCTTTCCTTGAACCAAGTCCAGTTTGTTAAGTGGAGTAACTAGAAATATTTTTCCTGTAACTATTTTGAAATTCAATGCCTGATACTCCTATTCAAAATCTCTTTGTTGTTAAATAACAAGACTTAATGGGTGATACCAGTTCCAGTTAACTGGTAGGGGCCTGAGCAGCTCCCTGCCCATTGTGGGCAGGGCCTGCTCTGATTGCCTGGAGCAGCCTATCTGCGGTGCCCCGGGTGCATCACAAGTTGGGGCTGCTCTGTCCAGGCCAAAGCAGCCCCTGCCTTATGAGGGGGCTGCTCCAGCCTGGCCACAGCAGGGCCAGCCAGCCTCAGCCTCCGTGCGGGAACTGAGAGCCGGCAGAGCTAGACCCAGACCCAATGCAGAAGCTGGGATCCTGGAGCTGACAGAACCAGCCTCAGCCCCAGCACTGGGGCTGCGAGCCAGCAGCCAGCCCTGCGTGGGGCTGGGCTCAGGAGCTTTGTGGACTGGGAGCTGCTCCAGATGGGCTGGAGTGATCCCCCATCTAGGATTCCAGTTAATCGGTTAACCTGTTAAATCAGATAACCTGTTAACCAGGGAATCAAAACCAATCCAGTGGTGCATTCCAGCTGAATTTCTTGGCAACTTCATTTAGAGTTGCAAACTCTTGGATATTGTTCCCTTACCCCAGCAATAGACCTCTAATATCTGAACTAACCAGGGGAGGTCTGGGCAGTGCAGAAAACATAGATTGGGTGGGAAATGGAGGAGGAAGAGTATATTGGCATCACCCTGCAATTAATATGCTAGAAGCCAACATGTGGCTGGTGTGCTGCTGACAGACTGCTGGAGTCAGAGTGGCTGGACCAGGGCTCTACGCAGACACTCAGGATGTGACCTGCATGCTTACAGGCTGACTGTGAAATACGCAAGTTGGAAACAACAGCAGCAGAGCATTGTGAGGTGCTCATGGTTTCAGGACAGATGGTAACAGAACCCCTCATTGGTCTGAACTGCACCCTGCCAGTCTAAAGGCTTCAGAAAGCAAAAGGAAGCATCATTAATGTAGCCCATTCAACACCCTGGGAACTCTAATGGGAATATATCTGCAATGCCATGCAAGATGGGAAAAAATACCTCTCTTACGTTCTCATTAGCAGCAGTGTTAGAAGTAGAGACAATCCAGCCCAAAACAAAATCATACACTTCACCAGTCTCTGTACCGGAACAAAGAATCCGAACAATAATTTTTTAAAACCAGCACAGAGGCTACATGTAGCTAAGCGAGAATAAAATGTTTAAGATTACATTTTTGCTGTGCATTTTATCCCCTATCTGTAAATGGGACAATTACATTTTTTTTGCCACAGTAGGGCTCTGTGAGGCAAAATTGCTGATAGCTGAAATCCTCAAGTGGTAAAGCTGCAAAATATTGTATCATAATTTTGTATTTCTTTTTGAAAGAGAAATCGACCTGTACATTCCAGTATTCTCTGTTTCTGGTACCTATGATGTGAAAGAGCTGTTTCAGAAGATGGGTGTGATCGATGTGTTCACTGACAAAGCTGATCTGTCTGGAATCACTGGGGAGCGTAATCTGAAGGTTTCAAAAGTAAGTTTGTAAAACAAGATGGTGCTAACTGGGTTTGTCTGTTATTATCTTTTCAAATGTCTCAGTCCAGCTTCCAGTTAGATCACCAGCAAGAGGTTCACTGCTGATGAAGAGAAGTGAGACTGGGCTGCAGCATAAGGAGAACAGGCCACAGATTAGCACTCAGTCTGTCCTAGTATTAGCCATTAATTTCCTTGTTATAGTTAACTTGGAGGCTTGGGGGTGCATCTACACAGCACCCTAAACTCAAAAGAAGATATGCAATTTGCACTATGCAAATTACGTATCTTATTTCAAAACTATTTTGAAATAGCTTATTTCGAAATTTGGGGCATCTACACAGCATCACATTTCAAAATAAGGCACTATTTCGAGCCATCCCTTAGCTCTCGTGCAACAAGGTTTACTGGGATGGCAAAATAGTGTGCCCATTATGTCGAAAAATATTTTGAAATAATGGGTGGCTTTTATAAATGCAGGGTAGGTATTTCAGGATACCACTGGTATCCCAAAATAGCTGTGCAGTGTAAATGTACCCTTTGTGAGCTCACTTGGCCTTCTGGAGAGTTCTGTGGAAGTCAGTACCATCAGGGAGGGAAAAGGACCGGGAAAATGCAATTTTAACCATTGCTATCATAAAATAATTAATATGTAAAATGGCATGATGAGAGTTTGCAAATATGGGGTCCTATGGTGTGTTTGCTATTTATATAAACTCTCTTACCAGAGTAGTTGAGTATCTTATCATCTTTAGTCTATTTATCCCCAACACCACTGTGAGGTTGGCATTTACACCCATTTTATAGATGGTAAATGAAGCACAGAGAAGCTTTGTAACAGAGAGGCTCCAGGGCACAAGGGAAATCTATGACACCATCTGTCTCAGTACGTTTACACTGATGTCTACATTGCAAGCTTATTTTGGAAAAAGCTATTCTAGAAGAAATAGAGCATCCGCACTACAGGGAATCCTCAAAATTAGTCTGAAGCAGACCCCCCTAGGCTATGTCTACACTGTAGCCTTTTTCTGCAAAAGCTTATGCAAATGAAGCACGAAGGGGAATGTCGCCATGCTTCATTTGCATAATTAAGTAGCAGCCGCTTTTGCGCAAGAGGCTTTTGCACAAAAAGGAGATGTGTAGGAGGCTCCTTTCTGTGCGAAAACCCCTTCTTGTGCAAGAGCCATTCTTCCTTATTTTTTCGACATAGCAGCAGTGGAGCATCCACACACACCCTCTTCCAAAATTGCTTTTTCAGAAGAGGCATTATTCTTCATGGAATGAGGTTTACCAACATCAGAAAAAGCCCTCCGTTATTTTGATTTTCTTTCAAAATAATGCACTTGCTGTGTGGTATTATTTTACTGTGTAGTATTATCTTTCCGAAATAATGGTGCAGTGTAGACGCACCCTTACCGAGTAGTGCTTTATACTATGGGTGCAAATTGACAATGGACTATGAGGCTACAGAGTATCAGAATCTCACCATACAACAATAGAAGGAAATTAGAGAGACAAGGGTGGAGAGGTAATAACTTTTATTGAACCAACTTCTGCTGGTGGAGGGGGCAAGATTTCAAGATTCACACAGCTTTTCCTCAGGTCTGGAGAAGACAGCCAGAGTGTCACAGCTAAACACAGGGGCTGTGTCTACACTGCACCCCTTTTCCGGAAAAGGGATGCAGATTAGACACATCGGAATAGCAAAATCCGCGGGGGATTAAAATATCCCCCGCGGCATTTGCATTTACATGGCTGCCGCTTTTTTCTGGCTTGGAGATAAGCCGGAGAAAAGCGCCAGTCTAGACGTAATTCTCCGGAAAATAAGCCCTTTTCCGGAGGATCTCTTATTCCTACTTGAATGTTTGGTGGCACAGCACAGTAGTCTGGACGCTCCACGGTCGACATCAAAGGCACTTGTCGACTGCCCCGGTAAACCTCATCCCATGAGGTATAACGAGGTGGTCGACAAATGTCTTTGATGTCGACCACGGAGCATCCAGACTAGTGGGCAGAGCCGACAAATAGCTGAACAGCTCAGCGCGGCAGCCATTTTAATTTAAATGAAGCAGCGATTATTTAAATCGCCACTTCATTTGGGTATGTCTAGTAAACTTATCTACATGGCTCTGGTGACAGAGCTATGTAGTCTAGACATACCTAAAATGATGGTATAGCTCTCTCGCTGATTGAGAGTTAGCAAGCAGCGAGGTGTATTAGAATTTGTTAAAATGAGCCAGGTATGCAGCATGTTGTGATAGACATGTGTAGGACCCATGGCCTTGAAACGATAAAAGATAAAAGCAACTGTGAGTAAACATTTTTCACAAAGTGATCTCTCTATGTCCCAACTTGCCTTTAGCTATGACACTCTGGTGATATTCTCTGGACCTAACAATGAGCTTTGTGAAACTTGGAAGCTTTCCCCTTCCATGAATAGAACTATGTTCAATAACTACTATTACCTCACCTTCCTTGTATTTCCCATATCCTGGGACAAACACTCTTACAACAAAACTGTAATGCAAAGAAACAGTAATTTGAGGAACATTAAGTACAACGTGAGAATTAATTTTATGGGAAGCTCCAAAGAGTAAAATAGATCCACATTTGCACTATGAAATACCAAGTCACTGTAATCAAACCAGAAATATAAGGCACAGAACTGGGGGGTCAACTACCTATCTTCTTTCCCTCCTGTGTTGCTTATCACCATTCATCTTGAAAGGTCTTCTATTTTCTACAGCAAACTAACTCCCTGATGCACAAAGATAGTAGAGATTGTTTATTTGTAATGACAAGACATTCCTTCTGTATTGTTAATTAATAATTAAGAGAGGCCCCCTCTTTGTATGATGAGGAAACGGGATTTGATACAATCAATTTAATCTGTTAATATAGTTGTGCCTGACATTTTCAGATATTCATGGGCAAAACTCCAATTGAAAATGGAGGGAGTTTGAAATTTCTCTGGGTTGGGAATGCAAGGATGGGGTATATGTTGTATTGTCAGTCTTGTACTCATTCCATTCTTCTTTCTTTAGACCTTGTCTATACTGGCATGTTTTGTTGCCAAAAACTGGTTTACACTGCAATACGACTTTTGTCAGTAAAAACATTCAATTTGGGTAACAAAAAATTTCCAACCCTGCAAGATGTTTTTATCTTTTCCCCTCCCTTTCATGTCAACAAAAACTCAGTGAGGGCTCTGCTGTTTTGCCCAGAGAACTAGCTTTTGCCAGTATCCCACAGTGCCTGCTCTGAGATCCGTTATCTCTGCTGCCCTGCATGCATGCACCCCTCCCCATTCAAAGTTCTCACAGCTAAGTGAGCTTTTCCTTTTGGGGAACAAAAAAGAGACAATCAACGGAATGCTTCTGCTCTGTCCTGTACTAGGAACACAACCTTCCCAGTGTATACATAGTCTTACTTTATTAACATCTGTGTTTTAAATATGAGCAAGTTTGTCTCCAACTATTGCTACCTATTTTATGCTCACTCACACTGTGATCTTTGTTTCATTTCCTTGTAGGCTGTTCACAAGGCCCTGGTGGATGTTCATGAGAATGGCACTGAGGCTGCAGCAGTTACTGTTGTGGAAATTATGTTTATGTCTGCTCCCATTGATGATCCTCCTACCATTAAGTTCAACCGTCCTTTCATAATCATTATTATTGATAAAACCACCTGCAGCATGCTCTTCCTGGGGAAAATAGTAAATCCTACTGAAAAATAATTGTTTTGCCATTGTATATGTTCCAGTGCTTCAAAGGAGCTGGATTTAAATCTCCTGGAGCATGTCCATGTAGTACAGACCTGTTGGTAGTAGTGACTGAAACTAACCTGCAATTGACATGAATTCTAAACAAATAAAACATGAGTGTGGTAACTCCTTGCATACAAACAAACATCCTAATATATCTGTGCATTGGGCAAGTGTTAGTAAATGCTCAGATAAATGTGCAAGCCCTTGCAACTGATGCTAATAATAATTGGATGGGGGCAGCTTCTGAGTAGAGGATAATCTCCCCCAGCCTCCTATAGTCCAGCCCCTTGTGTTTCAAATTCACTAAAAGGACACTGAGGCAGCGATGCAAGGAGATCACAGGAAACTGGTTTGTCAGGGTAAGGGAGGTTGGTGGAGATGTCAGAAAATAAAATCCTGCTTGATTCCCCTCTGCTGTCCTTCTCCCCTTTTCAGAATTTCACACTTAAAGGGTAAGTTGGACGCGTGCGCAGTTTCTCTCTCTGTGACCGTTTCATGGTTCTCTCCTAGTCCCAAACTCTCTATCAGAAGTCTAGCTTTCCCCACATCACCTCCCACTACATTGTGCCAACTCCCCCCCCCCCCCAACCTCTCTTACTGATTCCACTCGGGTTCCTTACACTCAACCTTGCCAGCCTAGGTCCTCCTACTCCTGGGACCCTCTCTGGTCCCTCTAGTCCAGCCCCCAGCTCAGAAATCCCATCCCCACCATATATATCTGTCTCTTTCAGGCTGAGAACACCTCTTCTTCTTATCACATCTCTCTTAAACCCACAGCAACCCCTTTTCACCCTGAAACCCTCTCCTAAATGAAACTCTATGGATCAGAACACAAAAGTATGCAAAACTCTTAGAAACCTTTCTCAGGGTCATAGTCCTTCCCAGTCCACACTGACAGCACCATTGAGTTCAGAATCCCTTTTCTCTACAGGTATGTCTACACTCCAGAGCTTTGTCGGGAAAAAGACCATTTTTCTGACAAAACTTGAATTACATCCACACTGCAGTCGCATTATTTCAAAAGTAAATCGAAATAACAAAGGGTTTTTTCTGACAGCAATACACCTCTTTCTACGAGGAAGAATGCCTTTTCCGAAAGAGCTCTTTTGGAAAAAGGTGTGTGTGGATGGGAAGGAGGGTTTTCTTTCAGAAGAAGAGGCCTCCAGGAAATAGTACGGGTGCCCTGGTGGACACTCCATCCAAAGTAATCACAACTCTATAGTTCCTGTCTCCTGGAACCTCTTAAAGCTGCAGGCACCCTGGACAAGCCTTGTGGCAGGAAGCCGGCCTTAGAGCAGCACCCTGACCATGCGGCTCTCCCTGCCACAAGCCTGCTATCTGATGGCACAGCCACAAGCCCCCTGAGACCTCCTGGCCCTCACAGGGAGTAGCCCCAGGGGTCCCAGGAACCACCCAGGGGGACCAAGAGACAGGTACCCTTCTGGTTTGGAGTGGAGAGCCTGTTCCTCCTCAAGCTGTGGGGTGAGGAGAAGACGAGAACAGAAATTTCTAAATTAAACTTTATTGGACATAAAGTCCTTTGGAACATTTCTATTTTGATGTATCAGCATTTCCTAGTGGAAATACATTTCACTTGAAAATTTTCAACCAGCTCTAGCAAACACATTCTAGCACGGTTTAAAACTCTAGTATAAGAAACCAAGTGGTTCTTTAGCACATACTAGCCAAGTTGAAATCTAACTGGAAATCTGTTACCTACTTGGACAGATAAAGATAGGAAAAAAGCAAAATCATAAGTTTTTGATATGTGAAAACCCTTTAGAGTTGAGTTATTCCTCTATTTATGATGCTATAGAAATCTCATCACCATTTCTTAAAGCTCACTACATTATAGTACTGAAAGTTAAGATGGGTGACTTAGTTTTGATGTTCCAGATATGGCCCTTCCCTACAATCTTCACTTAGCTTAGTGTCCCATAATGTAATTTCGATCAAGATTCTACTGCTAAATTCTCTCCCAGCCTACCTTCACCCAATTCCCTTTCACAACCTCCCCCTCCACAAGACACCCTATTCTAGGGTGGAGAGTGCCAGAATGGCACAACTAAGATGGTGCTAATTGAGGAATCCAGCACCAAGTCTGTTCCTACTTCACACTTTTTCCTATCTCTGATTCCCAACATGCTTTGGGTTCCCAACTCCTGTGATTCTATCATCAGCTCCACTCCATTCCCCCCACCCCCATCACATACAATCTCCCAACTGGCTGGAGAGAGGTGAATTTGCCACGAGGGTAGAGAGAAAATAACCATTTAATCACAAATAGCATAGGGAAGGAGGGAACATTTCCATGAGTAAGGACTATTGCATTCTTTTGTTTTTCAAGAATATAGCTGTAAAGGAAAATGAAATTCATCCTCTGACTGTGTCTGTTACTTGCTGGGCTTCTTGTGGTTGTCCAGCCTCATCATGTATCTGACCACCATGATGACAAGCATAGTCAGACAGTTATTAATCCCCCAGAACAGCTTTTCCCAGTCAGAGGCAATGTCAGAAGTGAAAACACCACCTTTATGCAAGTAGTTGCTAGCAATGCGGACTTTGCATTTAAATCTCAAGAACATTTTCTTCTCTCCTCTGAGCTTTTCTACTGCCATTACTGGGCTGGGAAGGAAGCCACGGCCATTCCGCTTTTGAAAGGGGGAGAACTAGGCCGTCTGCTTTTTAATATGTACATAGTTTGGAGGGAAGCAGCACCAGTAGGGGGCTGCATTTCGCAGTGAGAGGAGCTGATCGTGCACTGTAGGGGTGGGATGGCAGTTGGTGGGAAGGGCAGAAGGAGGATGGGCTGCATGACTAGTACTTGTTAACCTACCGGCAAGTGCATGAGGCTCAGGGGATACCATGTGGGGAGTGGTTAAAGAGCACGGGGGAGAAAGGGTTGCAGGACAGGACTGCAGTTGGAGGAGGCTTTACTGTTAGAAAATATGGGTAAATGGGCAAACTTACTTAAACAAAGGTAACCATGTCACTGCTAAAATGCTGATGCATGTTTGTTGCAAAATAGGTTAAAACTGGAAATGACAAAACAAGAAAGAAAGAAAGAAAGAAAGAAAGAAAGAAAGAAAGAAAGAAAGAAAGAAAGAAAGAAAGAAAGAAAGAAAGAAAGAAAGAAAGAAAGAAAGAAAGAAAGAAAGAAAGAAAGAAAGAAAGAAATTACATTACATACACCAATCACAAAGTTCCTGGTGTAGTCTCTTAGCAGAGAGGGTATGCCTACACTACCACCCTAGTTCGAACTAGGGTGGTAGTGTAGGCATACCCAGATGGAATAAACTGCTATCTTAAAAGTGTCTGGAATACATCCTGCATTAGTATGGGTCATCAATCCTTTATGGGCCCTTTGATCATAGAAAAAGATGTTTCTGAAGTGAAGAGCTGGAGTGAAGACAAAGATGGAGCAATCCCTAGGGCCATTTTTATAATCTTGCCCATGTGGAGGGAAATCCCTTGTTCTCATTGTGTGGAAGTACTTCTCAAAAAGGAGTTTGTCATACAAGCAAGTCACCTGTCTATGTCCTTTTTAGGCAAGTGGCCTCAGAGTTGAATTGGCATCACTTATGGGCCATTGTCCACGAAGCACGCTATTCACTTGAGTAGACACTCTTCACAATAGGTGAGCTATGCCTGTTTGCTCTCTCTCCGAAGCAAAAACCTGAAATACCCGTACATAGCCAATATTTACAATTTTAAATATAAAAATCATACATGCACGTGGATAGTATAAACATACTCAGCAAAGCATAAGATTTCAATAAACAAATCACTTTGCCCAAACTGTGAACCATGGCCCAAAGGTGGGTTGCAACACAGTCCCAGGTGGTTTGCCAGCAGAGGCAGAAACTGAGGAGCACATGTAGGAGTGTAATCCACCCCACCCCTACCCCTCACTGCATCTTTCCTCTCCCCTTCTGATCCTGCTCATCAGCACAGCTCTAGGATACATAGCCCTGTGCACTTGTCCTGTTTTACAGAGCATGTGTAGGGGGTAGTTTAAGGAGTCTGGGAAAAGAGGGATTTTTCACGGTGGGAGGGAAGTTGGTGAAGGGGTGTAAAAATGATATTTTGCAGTGGGAAGTTAGGGACCTCCCTCCCCAAAGCACTGCCCTGTTCCCCCATCACTGTTCTCCATGCTGGAAGCTATATATATATATATATATATATATATATACACGTCCACTGCAGACTGTGCAGTGCCCTCCCCAGCCAGCCATACCTCGCTAGGGTGGAGCATGAAGCTGCCAGCAAGAGCATCCTCAGCCTATCCCCAGCAGCAGGACTTGCTCAGCTCTTTTACTGACTGGGGGTTTCCATACAAAGCCAGGGTTCCCCTGCCCCATTTTCCCCAGGTTTGGGGGTCCTCCAGATCCCTCCACCCAACCACATACCTGCCCCTCACCCTTAACTCTTCATACACCATAGTGCACCCCGCCCCTTCCACGTCTCCATGAGCCATCTGTCAGTGTCCTCCATCTTGGACCAAACTGGTCTTAGTGTCACCCCTCTTTATCCAGCTTCTCCAGGGCTAGGCCTTTGTTGCCTGGGACTGAATCCCTACTCCGAGTGGGGTAACAGGTTCTGTCTCCTTTCTCTGCCCCCTCCGCTGGCTCTCCTGAGCTGGAGTGGACTTGCTGGAGAGCTGAGCCCTGAGGGCTGAGCTGACGCTGTGGCAGTCCCAGGGCTGAGCAGACTGTGCCATGCCTGCCATCAGAAAAGAGCAATGTCCAGGAACCACAGCTGCTCTCCTACCAACACTCCTGCGGGGGAGAAGCCAGGGAACCTTGCTTATGGTAAGGGGACAATATGGAACGTTTGCTTGATTTGTGGGGTGAGATCAGGATTTGTGCCCCTGGTTCTGCAAGGGAAGAGGTGCTGGGCATCAGGGAGATACACTGTCTTTGGGGAGGAGGGACATTGAAGAGTCAGAGGCGGGAGAATGGAGAAATGTTCCCCCTTATGGGCAGTGACACCCGCTGGCACATATCATTGATATGTGCATAATAATTACAATAAATAATTTTCCTCAAGAAGTGTCAATAAGTTAACTGCAGCTGCAGAGTTGAGCTTCACAGAAACAAGTTTAGGTATCCCAGTCAGTATCTATGATAGACCGTGTACAGTAATAAAGGACACAGTAGATATCTGTGATAAGCACTGTTTAAATAATAAAAGGACACAGTAGATATCTGTGCACTATATTATGTAATAGAAGACATAGTCAATAACTGTGACAGACACTATATCAAACAACACAGAACTCTGTATTTGTTACGTAACAGAGGACTCAAGTGATAACTGTAATTTGAACTTTGTCATTATAAAAAGACCATCTTTATATAACCAGGACATAAGGAAAGTCTTGCATTCACCTTGAATACTGTATCCTGGATCTCTGTTTCTCCACATGGTATCAGAAACAAGACCAAATAAATACTCAACGGGTCACAAAACTCCCCTTCAAAAAGTCAAGAAAGGAAAACAGACAAACAAGCCCTTTTGCCCAGCCAAAGCAGCACAAAGGCTGCTGCACAGAGCTAGCAGCAAACAGGCAGAGAAGAGGCCTAAAGACTCAGAAGGGCCACAGAGACACAGAAGGGCCACTACTACGATGAGTCCAGGCTGCAACAAGGAGTGAGGACAGGAAAGCAAGCGACATTGAAGCTAAGGAAAGGCCCCTAAAATGCCAGTTTGCTTCCTTAAAAGACCACAGCTCCTTATTCCAAAAATAGGTTGCAAAGAAATTAAACAGCCATTGGCACAGGGGCTGGTAGCTGGATGTTCCTCTTCCCAAGAGAGTACCCTCCTCACTGACGTGCAGGATTCTTCTCTCATCCCCGGTCTTTCAGCTTTCATTATTATTTATTGATACACAGTGGCACAGCTTTAGCAAGAGCCACCAAGAAAGCTCCATACCTATCACTTACCTAGGAAATAGAAACCCAACTTTAAATTCTATAGCCCCATCAGACAGCAAGGGGCCTGAACCCCAGTCTCCCCATTCATGGGTGACTGCCTTAACCCCTGGAATAAAGGCTACAAGGGAGGAAACAGCCCCTTTTCCTCTGGCACTTTTTGGGTACTCCACTACGGGAGAAATTCACAGCTAAGAATCCCAAATGGAGACAAGTGTGCCTCTTCCTCCAGCTTGGATTTAGGCTCCTAACTCCCCTTGATGGGGGGTCTTAGACCTCACGCTCTTCAGCCTTTCTTACTGGTTTGTTTAGGCAGCTCCCTGCTCAGCATGCTGACTTTTGCAAATCCTTTTTTGAGGTACCTACCTTTCCTCAGGTATTGCATAAGGTGCCTGGGCATGTAATTCAGAGTTGTGAATTCCACTAGGTCAGTGGCTCCCAACCTTTTCAAGCAGATGGATCCCTTTTCAATCTATTAAAATTGTACAGACCCTCCCCGCAAAACAATATAGCTGTGCCTGCAGCCTGCATGTCCCTCAGCCCTTGCTGCTTCCTAAGACACCTCCCTCAGCCTGCTCGGGAAGCAATGCAGGCTGAGGGACTTGCAGGCTGCTGGCAAGGAGCCTCTCAGCTCTGTGCAGGCAACCAGCATGTCCTTCAACCCACGTTGCTTCCCGCGGCTCGGGAAGCAATGTGGGCTGAAGGATGTGCTGGCTATGAAATGCTGTGTACATTTATTTTAATTTATATTTTAAACTTTCTGCGGACCCCCTACAGTACCATCATGGACCACCAGGGGTCCATAGACCAAGATTGGGAACCTCTCAGGGACGGCCCGTGAGCATAGGCAGACTCGGGAGTCGCCTAGGGCGCCGCCAGCCTGGGGAGCCCGATGATGACATCACGGGGCGCCCGGGCACTCAATGATTACATCATGGCCACTGACGGCCATGCAGGTGGGGCCACGGATTGTGCCTTCCACCTGGGGCGCCAGCTGCTGCAGTCGGCCTCGGGCCGCTCCTGGAACCACTGCACTAAGTGAAAGGGCACCAGCACCAGCTGCCACGCTGGGTAATTTCCAAACCACTTATGAAGCCACGAATACATTTTTCCTTGTGATACAGGGATAGACAGGTCAGATTTAACAAAGTCCCATCAGAAAGAACAACAAAGCCCTCCCTAACACTCATTTGACATTTCATTTCAGAGATACTGTAGGAGGTGCTCCTTGCCCACCATAGGACATTGGTAGAAGAGTAACATCCTAGACTGTTGCTAAATTGCCTTAGGGGTAATTAAATGTTGAAACAGAGAAGTGGCACAGATTCAAGAGATAGGGAAGCAGCTCAGAGAAAGTCAACAAGGGGCAGTGAATGAACCAGGACTGCTGTATAAAGGATCCTGGAGGCACAAACTGGAACAGAGGATGGGCCTGCTTTCCCCTGCCAGACACTGGCAGTGAAGCAGAAGGTGGCCTGAGACTGCAAGAAGGAAGAACACTGATACTCATCTCCCTCTCCCCTAGTAACCTGGCTGAGTTACAAAAAGGATGCTGTCGTCCCAGGAGCAAAGATGGGACTGCAGAGGAGAAACTGATGAGGTGTAGCCACTAGAAGAGATGTTGGCTTGACGAGGCTAATCCCCAGAACCACCTGCCATCCATCAGTGAGCAGAGCAACCCATCACACCACTCAAGAAAGAGATCTTAGCCTCATTGTGAATAGTTCTCCAAAAAATCTGTTCAGTGTGAAGTGGCTGTCAAAAAAGCTAAAGAAATTTAGGAACCATTAGGAAAGAGATGGATAATAGGACAGAATAATAACATTGCTCCATAAACACAAGGGCTACGTCTACACTGGCCCCTTTTTCGGAAGGGGCATGCTAATTTTGAAAGTGGGAATAGGGAAATCCGCGGGGGATTTAAATATCCCCCGCGGGATTTAAATAAAAATGTCTGCCGCTTTTTTTCCGGACATTTTTTTATTCCAAAGTAGGAATAAGAGATCCTCCGGAATAGGGCTTTATTCCGGAGGATCGGGCCAGTCTAGATGCTTTTTTCCGGCTTTTCCCAAAGCCGGAAAAAAAGCGGCGGACATTTTTATTTAAATCCCGCGGGGGATATTTAAATCCCCCGTGGATTTCCCTATTCCCACTTTCAAAATTAGCATGCCCCTTCCGAAAAAGGGGCCAGTGTAGACGTAGCCAAGGTATGCAAACACCTTCAATAGTGTGCACAGTTCTGGTAGCTTCTTCTAAAAAAAGACGTGGTAATAGGAGAAGGTACACAGAAGAGCAACATAAAAGATTAGGGGTATGGGATGGCTTTTATATATTAGGAGAGATGGGAAAAGATAGAGGCTGTGTCTACATTGGCAAGATTTAGCACAAAAGCGGCTGCTTTTGCACAAAATCTTGCCGCCTGTCTACACTGGCCGCAAGTATTTGCGCAAGAACACTGAAGTTCTACTGTATGAAATCAGTGCTTCTTGCGCAAATACACTTATGCTCCCGCTCAGGGATAAGTCCTCTTGTGCAAGTGTTCTTGCGCAAGAGGCCAGTGTAAACAGGTAACATCAATTTCTTGCGCAAGAAAGCCCGATGGCTAAAATGGTCATCGGAGCTTTCTTGCACAAGAGAGCATCTACAGTGGCATGGATGCTTTTGCGCAAAAGCAAATCTTTTGCGCAAAGGCACATGCCAGTATAGACGCTCTCTTACTCAAATACTCTAACGCAAAAACTCTTGCGTTTAGAGTATTTGCGTTAAATCTTGCCAGTCTATACATAGCCAGACTGTTCAGTTTGGAGAAGAAACAAGAGAAGATATGATAGAGGCCTATCAAATCATGAATGGTATAGAGAAAGTGAGTAGGGAACTGTTAATTAACCCTTCACATAGAACAATAACGGGGCTGATTAAATTAATAAGCATCAGTTTTAAAACAAACAAAAGGAAGTACTTCTTTAAACAATACAAGGTCAATCTGTAGAATTTGTTGCCAAGGGATGTTGTAATGGTCAAAAGTACATAACTAGGTTAAAAAAAGAATTAGATAAGTTCTTGGATGGTGGATGCATTAATAGCTGCTAGCCAATATGGCTAAGTCTCTGACTACGACATGCCAAGACTAGGCAACACAAGATGCACCACTTGATAATTACCTGTTCTGTTCATTCCCTGTAAATCATCTTGGATTGGTGTAGCCAGACAGACCAACCCCCCATATCATCCATCTTATTTGCCTCTCTAAAGCATACAGGGCAGAAAAGGAGCAGTAAAATCAGCATAGTCTATGCTGTCTCATCTGATCCTGAGAAGCTGAAAAAACAGATATGTGGAGAAAAAGCAATTAAGTCAATAAGGTGGCCTCGAGGCTGCGAAAACTGCCCCGGCTGGCACCCATGTTGATTCAAACACACACACAGTCCCTGGGAGAGGAATTTCCCACTAAGAAAATAATCCCCAGTAATTCCAATTTAGTTATCTCTCTTACAAGTGTAAATTAAGTTCACAACTCCCTTGTAAGAACTGGTCTCACAAAAGACAGACCAGCCCCATTTGGCATAACAAATAAGAAAGAGAAATACGTGACCCCATAAGTATAAAAGATGGGTCCAGCACACGCTCACTTTAAGTGTCATTCTACCCTCTACCTGCTGGTCGGGTTAGGTGTTTAACCTCCCGAGGTTCTATGGGAACGCCCACCTCGTATTTTCGTCTTTCCTAGGAATTGAGGGACCGGCCCTGGCCTAACACGCTAAAGTCAAAAGGCACAAAAGGGGGTAAAAATTGTACCTGGATGTGGTCCTCTGTCTTAAGTATACACATAGAAAAAGTAAGCTGTTACTTGGTACCATTATTTCTATTTTTCTATCTTTATCTTCTTTGTAACCATTTTTAAAATCTATATTTTGCTAGCAGTTAAAAAATAAAACAATAGCCATTGCAACCATATAATTTATAAGCTTCCTCAATAAGCCTGTAACTGTTTAAGTTTTAACCTAACTCCTTCAGTTGCTGTAACAAAACCAGGCACAATTTAAAAAAACTTCAGCTGGTCTTAAGGAACAACTATAGGAAGCCCTAACCGTCGGCTAACAATTGGCCACTATTGGATGACAGCATACTGGGCTAGATAGATCAGTTGTCTGACTCAGTACGGCTGTGCTTATGTTTTTATGTTAATGTGCCAAATGTTCGATTACAAGATGTTGAATTGAAAACCTTATGAGACATCTGGAGTTTTAAAGTGGTTTTCACTGCTTTGTACATAAAAGAATAGGATATAAATAAAGATGCATATGAAATAGTCTTTTTCTATTGTGCTCAAGTGGCAACATGTAGAAGGGGCTATTTGAGTTAAGATGATGAAAAGTCCTTGAATAGGGTTGTGTGAAGTTTGATGGAATTTTCCTCTCATATCTCATGCATTTAATTTATGGTGTTTTCTCTGAATTTATTCTTTTGCTGTATACTTATGTCTCTCTTGATGGGTAAATGTCACTATGTATGTATGTGTTCCCTTTGAGGCTCTATAACTTGAAAGATTGCTTTTCTTTTTTCCTACATTTCCACTCACTGTCCTGTATTATCATTTCCATGAAAAATCATGATGTGTTTTTATAAATAAACACTCCCACTATGTAAATGTATACTTTAAACCTGCTGGTAAATAATTCAAAATATTATAGCAATCTGGATTAAAATGATTATTAAAATGTCCTTCTTACCTCAATCAGTCAAATGTATAAAAGGCCTATGCAGAGATAAAAGTAGAGAGATCAAAATACACTAAGGGAGGGAAGGGAAATTCCATCCGCATTCATTCAGTTATGGGAATGGGCATTTTGGCATCCAGTTGTGAGGGATTGTGGGTCTCAGATTGAGGACCTAGACAAGCCCTAGGCCACAATCACCACCAAGGTACCACCACAGGTACTTGCAGAGACTGTAAGCTGGTGGACCCTAACTGCCATAGATACCACCCATGATTCTCCTAATTGGAGAAGATGTCTATCCCCTGTGATTGGCTTGGACTTCCTATTTAAGCCAAAGGAGGCACAGTAAGTTGTCCAATCAATTAGGTGAATCTCTGGCTAGCTGCTTGTGATGGGGCGCTACTACCCCGCACTCCAACCTCCCCTCCCCCGCGCCGCTCAGGTCCTGTACAGGGTGCGGCAAGCAGGGGCGAGTGCGTGTGCAGCGTGCTCTCGCACCGCCAACCAGCTGTGCAGGGCGGCACGCATGTATGATGGGCACTACGGCCCCATACCTTAAAAACCCCCCGCGTCGGCTAGGGACGGGGACAAGGGTGGCAAGTCAGGGTGAGCACAGGCGTGGCGTACAAGAGGGCCGCCAAACAGCTGTTTGGGGGTGGTGTCCGGAGAAGGAGTGTAAGAGGGCGGAGAGAGCATGACGTGGGGAAAATGGGACATGGCCTGGAGAGTATGAAAGAGGGAGGTACCCACTGGGGAGGGGCAGGACGCCGAGCCAGGACACGGGTAATTTGGAAAGGGAGACGGGGAACCTAAGGGGGTGGAGGGATGGAGGTGGTGGGGAAGTTAAGAGAGTCAGGTAAAGCGAGAGGAAGCAGCTCAGGGCAGGGTGTTCGCAGGTAGCCCGCAGGCTGGCGTGTTTCAGCGGGAAGCCCTGCCAGCCGGACCGGACCGCACTAGGTCCAAGTCCTTAGGGCTCTGGGCTGGGGTCTGTGAGTGAGGGCGGGCCCAGACCCCCCTCTCCCTACTGCTACGAGGTGATGTTAATGGGACATGTCTCATCCAGGTGTGAACTATCCCAAGACAAGGTTTAAAAGCTAAGATTAGCTAGACACAACACGGGTTGGACTTTGGGACTCGTGGGACGGGTGACGGTTATGGTGTATAAATAAAGGCTCAGGGTGATACACTCGTACACTGCTATATTGGATCCTGCCTTTTAACCTTCTCTCTGATCTGTGCCCCATCCCATCCATTGACTCTGGCTCTGACCCTCGGCTTGATTCCAGACTCTGACAATGCTAATGATTCAGATGGGATGAATAGATCAAGGCAATTATTGAGAGATACCTCGTGTTCTCTAGTCCTGGCACTTGGCAGAGGCTTAGCCATGCTGGCCAATAGACATTCCTGAACCCAGCCTCCATGAACTTATCTAACTCTTTTGCGAACCCAGTTTTATGTTTTTGGCCTTTACAACATCCCTTTTGCAACAAATTCCAAAAATTGACTTTGCATTGCATGAAGAAGTAATTATTTTTGTTTTCAACCTGTTGTCTATTAATTTCATTGAGTGACCATGGGTTCCTGTGTTATGTAAAGGTGTAAACAATATTGCTCATTCACTTTCTCCACACTATCTATGATTTTATAGACCTCTATCATATCCCCCTTAGTTATCTCTTTTCCAAAATGAACAGTCCTACTCTTTTTGTCTCTTTCCTCAATATGGAAGCTTTTCCAAACCTTTAGTAACATTTCTTGCCCTTCTCTCTAGCTTTTCCAATTCTAATATATCTTTTGTGGTTACCAGAACTGCACACAGTATTGGAGGAGAGGAATGACCTATTGATTTATGTCATGGCAACTTTGCCACCTCATTATTTTACCCCTCTGTCTAGATCATTTATGACTAACTTGACCAGCACAGGTCCCAGTATAGATCCTTGGCGGACCTTGCTATTTACCTCTCACCATTCTGAAAACAAACTATTTATTCTTACCTTTATTTCTTGCCTTTTAACCGGCAGATGATCCATGAGAGTACCTTTGTTTGAAAGCCTTTGATGTGGCAAAGGCTTGCTGAAAGTCCAAGTGCACTGGATCCCCCTTGATCACATGTTTGTTGACCTCCTCAAGCAATTCTACACGATTGGTGAGACAAGATAGCCTCTTACAAAAGAAGTTAGGCTCATCCACTTGCAATTGCCAGGATTGTCTCTGGAGCCTCTTTGAAAAGACAATTGACCTTATATTAGCTATCCTTCATTCATATGGAACAGAATGTGGGCAAGTGGTTAGCTACATATCATAGTAACTCTTGGATGAATAACATCTGGTGCTGGCAACTTTTCACTGTTTATTTTAGGATGCACTTTCCTCCACAGAAACTGCAGTCCTACTATAAAGATATCCCTTTATTCGGGTTTCCTAGTCTTCTGAGTCCTCCCCACACTCTGACATTGCTCCTTAAGGCCCCAATCCAGAAAAGCATTTGAGCACATGTTTAGCTTTAAACACATGCTCATTTTCTCCGCTGGCTCCAATCTGACTGTACCTCAGCTCAAAGCTAGACACATGGTTCAGGGTTTTGTTGGAGTGAAGCCTTAAACTTACAATCTTCTCTTCCACAACAGAGGGCCTGCTGCTGACTCCTGACTCTCCAAGTAGCTCTCAGTCAGGGAGTAAAAGAATTCAGCCACCCAGTTGGCACATTTGGGCCAGAGAGGACCAGCAAGACTACTTACTCTGCTCCTCATCCTGTTTAGCCTTTGCTACTTTCCCCACAGGTAGCTCCCCAGACCAAGAAAGAGACAACGTGGAGCCTGGAGTGGGAGCAAAGATGGAACAAGTGTGAAGAAACAATAGTCGGTCATGTTGGCGGGAGGAGATCCATATACATTGGAAATACCTCCTGTATGAATATGGGAATATGTGCTAACACAGGGCATGAGTCTCTCCTTAACACCTTGTGCAGTCATCAGCATGTATATAAGGTGAATGTAAGACACCATTAACTCAAAATGGTAGCACCGTGTCCAGGAGCCAATGACTCCACTGTGAAGTAATGACAGGTAAATGCTGACTACTGAAAGGCAAACAACACACAACATTTGTGATTAACTTGGTTTTCTCATCCTTATCAGTAACCAGCCTGCAAATAACTCGAGAACTGGACTCCATCATAAGCAGACAGTGCTCTGCCAGTCCTGAATGGAAAAGATGGTGTTGGCACTAAAAAGGAGATCACAAAAATAAACCAGCAGGCCTATTGTTTTAATTAAACTGTGATCATTTTGTAAGTTAAAATCATTTCATAAGACTGCTGGCATTCTGGATTTTGCCCCATCAAGCCTGATTCTGTTCTTGATTCTTAAGTGAGATTATAAAAGAACTAGAACATAGCTGACCATTATATTTGCCAGCCAATGTGCTAATCATTTTTATTCACTATAGCAAGCACAGTGGAATTTGCTAGCCACTATAACAGCCTAAAATCACTACAATCCTAAAGGAAATATTTTTATTTATTTTGAGGAAGAAATTCTCAGCTACTTCCGGTGTCAATGAAAATGTAGATAATTAGTAATAAGTGGTTAATTTTATTTGTAGTTCATGCATAGGGTAAAAACTACAAGTTTTCTGGGATGGAACCAATCTCAATTTACACTATTAAGAAGAGAGCTGCCTTCAGGATTTAACTACTTGAGGTTTGCCATTAGGCCCCAACCAATACTATACACATGTAGTTTTACTTGCTTGAAACCAATGGGATTATTGAAATGAATAAAGTTATTCATGCATATAAAAGTAGTTGCAAGAGTGGAGCTTTATCATTTGTTGTCACTGTGGCATCCCCAGAAATAAGGTGGATTCCTATGACCAAGGTGCACAAACCCACAGAGCATGCAAACACAGCAAAATTAGATAACTCTCTAAAACTAACATCATCACTGTTTGCTCAGTGCAATCATTAAAGCACTAACCCTTGGTTGACTTGGTTAATCATTACTAGATGACATTTTGCTTTAATAATGCTTTTCAGCAGTATAAATAGCAAAGCAAAATACAGCACAATCCTGGCAAACACACAGTATCCTTGGAATCTGTTGTAAGTAATCATTTTACCACTGGACTTCAAATGTGTATTACCAGTGTTATATGCAATTTATTTTATGCCATTTGATTCACATGGTGGTGCCTTTTGTTCTGTTTGGTACAGTGAAATCTGTCTTGAGTAACCATTCCAGGGAGCAATAATCATGGTGATATTTAAAATGCAGTGAATTCTTTAGCTGATCAGAGCACTGCAAAAGCACTAATTGACTAATTTAACAATGTGTGGGTAAGTAGTTATATGGCGACATTAATTTAATAGAGACTTAACACAAAAATATCCCATTTAGGCTGTGCTACTTTATGAATGAAATCCTGACTGCACTGGAGTCAGGGGAAAACTGCCATTGATTTTAATAAGGACAGAAAGTAACACCGTGTCTTGGGGTATCACTCACGATTTTATTGCAAGTTTTATAATATTTGGTATGTTTCTTAAAGTCCAGGCTCCAGGAGTTAGATGAGGGTACGAGCTTAGGGTTAAGGGAGGTTAACTTAGATATTAGGAAACCCTTTTTTTTAACTCTAAGGAATAAGCTTCCAGGAAGGTTGTGGAATCCCCATCATTGCAGTTTTTAAGAACAGTTTGGACAAAACTGTTCACACATACAGAATGAGAAGCGACTGTCTAGCAAGGAGTATGGCAGAAAGGGACGTAGGGGTTATAGTGGACCACAAGCTGAATATGAGTCAGCAGTGTGATGCTGTTGCAAAAAAAGCAAACATGATTGTGGGATGCATTAACAGGTGTGTTGTGAGCAAGACACGAGAAGTCATTCTTCTGCTCTACTATGCGCTGGTTAGGCCTCAATTGGAGTATTGTGTCCAGTTCTGGGCACCGCATTTCAAGAAAGATGTAGAGAAATGGAAGAGGGTCCAGAGAAAAGCAACAAGAATTATTAGAGGTCTAGAGAACATGACCTATGAAGGAAGGCTAAAAGAATTGGGTTTGTTTAGTTTAGAAAAGAGAAGATCGAGGAGGGAAATGATAGCAGTTTTCAGATATCTAAAAGGGTTTCATAAGGAGGAGGGAGAAAACTTGTTCATCTTGGCCTCTGAGGATAGAACAAGAAGTAATGGGCTTAAACTGCAGTAAGGGAGGTTTAGGTTGGACATTAGGAAAAAGTTCCTAACTGTCAGGTTAGTCAAACACTGGAATAAATTGCCCAGGGAGGTTGTAGAATCTCCATCTCTGGAGATATTTAAAAGTAGATTAGATAAATGTCTATCAGGATGGTCTAGACAGTATTTTGTCCTGCCATGAGGGCAGGAGACTGGACTCAATGATCTCTGGAGGTCCTTTCCAGTCCTAGTATTCTATGATTCTATGAAACACCTGTCAGGGATGGGTGGTCTAGAATTATTTGGTTCTGCCTCAGAGAAGAGGTTTATTGATCTTTCTAGGACCCTTCTGGCCCTACAGGGGGAATCTGAGATTTTTAAGTAAATCTTTCTTAAGTAAATCTCTAGCTCTCATGATTGCAAAGGAAACCTTGAAAGTGTGACCCCCCCTTAAAAAGTAAAAGGAGTTCGGTGGCACTTTAAAGACTAACAAATGTATTAGGGCATATGCTTTTGTGAGGTACAACTCAATATCATATGAAAGCTTACGCCCTAATACATTTGTTAAGCTTTAAAATGCCAACAGAGTCCTTGTTGTTTTTGCTGAAACAGACTAATATGCCCCCCCCCCCCCCGATCCCACTGTGTACTATAAAGGGTCAAAGCCCAGAAAGTAAATAAAAAGAACCAAAAATGTTTGTTTGGGGTTTTTAAACTCGCATGATTGTTATATCACCCCATTTCATTATTTTTGAGGGCCTGGCTTGTGATTTTTTAATACCTAAGGCTGACAACGCTGAAAGAACCAGGTCCAAATTATATTTGATTCTGACTATGAATTGAAAATTGCAATGCAACATGATGAACTATGAAAATTAACCAGTCAGACACAAAAACAACCAAAGCGAGAAAAAAAACTATTATAATTTTGTAGTGAAATATGAACACTAGCAATACAGAAAAATGGAATTCATATTGAAAGTAAAGCTGTAATTGAAACATCCTGTCTGAGCTACTAAAATAACTTTCTGAGCTAGGACAGTTAAACTAAATATGTATCTCAAATTCCAAGTACATATAAATTGGCTAATAAATCTGCCCATATACAATTCCAATAATATTGTATATTAGGCATTAAAAGAGATGAGAGCAAAGAATGGAGGGGGCTTTGACGTGAAATTAAATATTCATGGATTTTGATAATACTTAGATAAATTATGAGTAGAGCTGAGCAAACAGTTCACAATTAATAATTTATCCAAATGAATGCAAAGCATAGACTTGCAGTGAATCTGTGAGCAAATTAAGCTGAGGTTCATGATATATGAGAGTTGATTTCTTGTCAAATGGTTTTATTCATATTGTTTGGCAACCATTTGCTCCCAATATTCAAATTAGAAGCTTTGTAAAGCTAGTCAAATAAAACAGGAAGTATTGTTTTTGTGTCCTGACTGGATGAAAACTCGAGAATATCCATTTAAAATAATACGTGTGTAAATTTAAAACTTGATTTCTATGAACACTTGCAGATGTTCTACTTTTCTGAAATATTTACAAACAGAAGTCAACTTTTCACAAACATTCATGATTTAAAAGGATCAAATATTTACAGAACGACAATAAAAAGATGCAAACACAAATTAAGTATATTCATCTGAAAAGTAGAGTGACTATTCACTGAAAGTATTTTGTAATAATATTTGCTCTATTCTACTGCAGTATTTTTCTATTTGTGGAATGTAACATCACACTTTCTAGAGTGGTGTTTCTACTTAGCTATCTCACTGTTACACAGAGTGTAAGAGTTTTTTTGGAAATGCAGCATCTTGTAAACCTAACACTAATTAGAGTATTTAAAGGCAGGGAGGGATCATGGAGGAATCAGTTCATAGGCAATAAGAACCAGTCCAAACATGTCCCCTTAACTTATATTCCATTTTGGATAGTGATTCCTGCCTGCCTAATTCTTCCCCTTTTCTTGATGAAGGAGATGTCTGGATCTCCTAACTCAGTGGCCTCCTATTTTGAAAAACCTTAGAGCCTTAGTGTCAAAAATAGTCTCCAGCACTGTAGTATTTTGGGTCACAAGATGTGCCATACTTTAGACAGGCATGTGTCCATACGAGTAAAGTTTCATCCATTGCATATTTTCCCCGCTCTATCCTTTGGCCTCAATTAAATACACAATATCTTCAGTGACCTATCCTTGCTTCTTCAGCATTAACACTGGATGGTTGTGGGGATGAGGGAGCATTCAGGAGAATTGTGGCGAGCTAAATTCATCATTAAGAACAGAATTGGGCCATACAAAAACTTAAATCAGTGACAAGATTATCACAGGATCGCTTATTACATGGGGATGAGACACTAATTTTCATAATTAAGTTTAATTATTTATACTTACTAACCCATTTGTTTTTTCCACACACAGTAGTTCCACTGGAAGATGAAGCCTGTCCTCTATCTGTGTTTGTTACTTGCTGGGCTTCATACTGTTGCCCATTGTGATCACCTGCCTGACCACCACAATGGACATGGTGACCATAAAGATACAGATCATGAAGAAAGCCATAAGAATCATGCAAGCAAACTATCTCCCTGCAATGCTGATTTTGCATTTAGAATCTTCAAGCAGATTGCCTCAGATGCACCAGGGAAGAATGTTTTCCTCTCTCCTATCAGCATCTCTACTGCCTTTGCAATGCTGGCCCTTAGTGCTAAATCAGCCACCCTGACTCAAATTCTGGAAGGACTTGCTTTTAATCTGACAGAGCTTCAGGAGCAGGAGATACATGATAGTTTCCATCATCTCATCCACATGCTAAATCATCCTGACCGTGAGCTCCAACTCGACATGGGGAATGCCCTATTTCTGAAAGAAAAACTGAAACCACTAGAGAAGTTCCTTGCTGATGTCAAAAACCTGTATGAAGCAGAAGCTTTTACTGTCAACTTCAAGAATACTGCAGAGGCTCAGAAACAGATCAATGATTATGTAGAGAAGAAAACACATGGAAAAATTGTTGAATTAGTCAAGGATCTTGATCCAGAGACTGCAATGATTTTAGTTAGCTACATCTTCTTTAAAGGTAAGTAGACATATACATTACAGACAGATGTCTGTTTAATATAGAAGCTTCAGATGGCTAAGTATATTTGGTCTTAGAACCTAACAGAATAAAACTATAGGGCTGTGTCTAGACTGGCCAGTTTTTCCGGAAAATCAGACGCTTTTCTGGAAAAACTTGCCAGCTGTCTACACTGGCCGCTTGAATTTCCGCAAGAACACTGACTTCCTACTATCTGAAATCAGTGCTTTTTGCGGAAATACTATGCTGCTCCCGTTCGGGCAAAAGTCCCTTTTGCACAAAACTTTTGCGCAAAAGGGCCAGTGTAGACAGCTGAGATTTGTTTTCCACAAAAAAGCCCCAATCACGAAAATGGCGATCGGGGCTTTTTTGTGGAAAAGCACATCTAGATTGGCCACGGATACTTTTCCACAAAAAGTGCTTTTGCAGAAAAGCGTCCATGCCAATCTAGACGCTCTGTTCCGAAAATGCTTTTAATGGAAAAGTTTTCTGTTAAAAGCATTTCCGGAAAATCATGCCAGTCTAGACGTCGTCTAGTTCTTTTGTTATCATTTATGGGTAAATGTCCAGATTGTTAATCTTGTACACTGACCTCACCTGATAGTTCTCAAATCAGTCCATTATGATTTCAAAGAAGTGTTCAAGTAGAAAGAAATGGGTGGAAAATCAAATGTCCACCTTCCTGTTCACTTAGTGGCAAAAAGCAGATACAGGATCACTCCTCTATGAGAGGAACACCCCCTTCTCACCCAAGGCATGCAGCAAACCTGCATCATCATTGAATTTTGGGGCAAAAGGAGGTCTATATCATTCCCTTACAGGTACTTCTTTCATCTGCAGCTAGAGTTTTGTGTGGAGAGTGAATGTTACACCCCTTGCTTCTCCCCATTTTTGCTTGTAAACATTAAGGGATGAGTGAACTACCTGATCTTTCTTAACCATCTTTTCCACAGGTTGCTTGATTCCAAGGTAGCCAGTCTACTGCAGACCAATATTTTTCAGACGTGCTTCATGACTTATTAGTATGACCATCAATGCTGCCACAATATGGCATTGTAGAATGAAACTAGTCAGTATAAGCAGATTAAAGCAAGTTTTAATGCCCACTATGGTCCTGATCCAAAACCCACTAAAGTCAATAGGAGTCTTTCCATTGAAATGAATGGGGTTTGAATCAGGACCTCGGACTACAACACAGGTAAAGTGGGCTTCATCTATAGAGTTGCACGTACCTTACAGTGAAACTACATGTGCTCTCCGGAATAGAATGTGAGTCTGTAGCATCTGAATGACCAGCAGCCATCACTCTCCAGCTGCCCAGCTCTGAAGGCAGCACACTGCCAATAGTATTGCAAAAGTACAGGTAGCAGCACTGAAACCCTTCAACCATAGTTTTGCAACCCAACTACTTTAGGGGTCAGGACCCCTTCAATTACAACACTATGAAATTTCAGATTTAAATAGTTGTGATCATGAAAATCACAACTTTTAAAATCCTACGACCATAAAATTGACCAAAATGGACTGACTGTGAATTAGATAAGGCCCTAGGCATTGTAAAGCTTATTGTAATTCTTAATGTTTCTGGGGTGCTCCACACTGGTTAGATATTTCTGTAGCCTAAAAATAAAGGCATGTTGCAAAACAAATAATCCATTATACATAAAAATGAGCTTTTGAATGCAGAAACACATAACCTGACATGGTTCACCAGCACTACAAGTGTAATTCCTCTTTTCCAAAATATTCAACTGCATTCTCTTTCTTTCTGTTAGGCAAGTGGGAGAAACCTTTTCAGCCAGAGCACACTACAGAAAGAGACTTCTTTGTAGATGAGAAAACAACTGTTAAAGTTCCTATGATGCACAGAATGGGCATGTTTGACTTCCATTTTGATGCAGAACTATCTTGCACAGTGGTCCAACTTCATTACAATGGAAGTGCTACAGCATTTTTTATTATGCCTGAAAAAGGAAAAATGAAGCAGGTAGAAGATATTCTGCAGAAAGAAACTGTGTCCAAATGGTCACGCTCAGTCTGGCGAAGGTAATCTTTCGGTAATCACGTGGCATTTCAAAATATTATGGAGTCATCCATTCAAATATGTGGGAATGGCACATCAGGCATGCTGTTTTACTTTGAAAAGTTAAACACTGAAAATAGCACCTGGGGATTCCATGTTTGTCATCCCTCAGTGACTTTAAATCAAACCTGCTCAGTTGAATCTTTTTTTTTTTTTTCATTGCCAATCCTGCAAACTCACCCTGAGCTTTCAGAGTCAAGCTGGATTCTTTTTTTGGCTCAGGCATCCCTATCTATAAAGATCCTGTAATTGGAATATATTTAATTATTCTTCCAGTGATACATGGTTTGGAAAAGAATCCAGCTATCTCACCCAGAGCTGCAGGGCAAGTCAGGCATAAAAAGTAGTAAAAGTGTGTTTGAATCATTCATGTGCTCAATTTGGTTGAAGACGAAGACACGAGTTCTTCAGTCACTTTTCAAGATAGGAAAGCATTTTGAAATATCTTGACAAATTGCCAGCAGTATTAACACTTTTCATAGGCCAGAATCACAACTACCAGGGAATTTAAGCACATGATTAAACACTCCGGCTACGTCTACACTGGCCCCTTTTCCGAAAGGGGCATGCTAATTTTCAACTTCAGAATAGGGAAATCCGCAGGGGATTTAAATATCCCCCGCGGGATTTAAATAAAGATGTCCGCCGCTTTTTTCCGGCTTGGGGAAAAGCCGGAAAAAAGCGTCTAGACTGGCCCGATCCTTCGGAATAAAGCCCTATCAGGAGGATCTCTTATTCCTACTTCAAAGGAGGAATAAGAGATCCTCCTGAATAGGGCTTTATTCCGGAGGATCGGGCCAGTCTAGACGCTTTTTTCTGGCTTTTCCCCAAGCCGGAAAAAAGCGGCGGACATCTTTATTTAAATGCCGCGGGGGATATTTAAATCCCCCGCGGATTTCTCTATTCTGAAGTTGAAAATTAGCATGCCCCTTTCGGAAAAGGGGCCAGTGTAGACGTAGCCTCCAAGAATTTCATTCTCTGAAACAAGAAAACTATGACAAACTCTTTAACCTAGTGTATGTCTACACAGCAGAATTTTTCCAGAAAAACGTGTTTTTCCAGAAAAACTACACTCACATCCACACTGCAATTACATTATTTCGACAGAAAGTCAAAAGAACGCAAGGGTTTTTCTGACAGTGCTAAACTTATTTCTATGAGAAAGAAGCCTTTTTCCAAAAGAGCTCTTTCGGAAAAAGACGTGTGTGAACAGGGAAAAGGGTTTTATTTCAAAAGAAGAGGATTCCAGGAAAAAGCACAGGTGCCCTGGTGGCCACTGTCAATAGTAATCACAAATTAAATGTGAGATAGCACCCAATCAATGTGGACACTATCTTTTGAAAAAGCAGATCTCTTTTTCGATGCGCTTTTGCTGTGTGGATTCTCTCTTTCAAAAGTTTTTGCCGGAAGATCTCTTCCAGAAAAGCTTCTTCTGAAAGAAGCCTGCAGTCTAAACATAGCCCTAGAAGACAAGGGGTGATGGCACACTCAAAATGTATTACTTATTCATTTTTTAAATCTGAAGAATACTACAAGTGCTTGTCATAGACATTTACGAGGATCATTCAATTACATGATCAGAGTTATGGTAATTAGCGGATTTCCTGATTTTCTAGGGTTTTATTTTTCAAACTATAGTTGTCTGATGAAGTTCTGCTAGCTCCCACAACTGGTCTCAACATCAGTTACAGTGTTCCGCTGCTGCAATTTGTTGGGGAGAAAAGAAATTCTAGCACCATTACAGAAGCTGTATAAATCAAATCATGACTTTCTCTACAGCAGCCTTTAATTCTCATTTAACAAAGAGTTTTGTTAACTAAAATAACTGCAGTTTTGTAAAGCATTTGGTGCAGCATCTAACAAAATCTTACTAGATAAATTAGCTTGCATCAGTTTGGATATGGGCATGGGTTAAAGCAGTGTAATCAAATGTGCAGCTGAAAAGCAAAATGGACCTGATCTAAGCCCACTGAAATTAATTGGGATCTCCCAATATATGACAGAGGGCTTTGGATCAGGTTCAAAGTCATGTTGAGCCAGGAGTCCACTGAGGCAGAGATCTGTGTTAATCTTGGTCATATTTAACCAGCAGATTTACAAACCAGATTGGTTTTCTGGTGCTGTTTTGCTAGATGATACTAAATGGGGATGTGCTGCAGAGTCATTGAGGACACTGAAATATAAAGCATCACAAAGGATTTAGAGATATTGGGCAATAAATTGGATAGCAGCTGGTAATGAGACTCTTAAAAATAGTTAATATAATTCTCAGCTGCAAACTCTGGAGCTAAATTAATCGTTGATTTAAGTCCAGTGAAGAGCAAAAAAACGTGAAAGACCATGTGAACTAATAGACCAGTTCTAGGCTTGGCCCAATATCACCAAAGTCAGGTGCATTACATGAGAGATGAGTTAGGCCCATTATCTGCATTGCCATTTGAAAGCATTGGAAATCAGAGGGACAGTTAGTATGTACACAAAGGAACATGCCTACTCCCCGAGGTTTTTCTGTACATCACAGAAGCTAAATAACTTGTACACTGTACTCTGACCTAACTGAAGTATTTTAGACTAACAAAACATGTAAATGGTATCATGAGCTTGCATGGGCACAGCCCACTTCTTCAGATGACCAGAGTTATGAGTAGGGGATCTGAAAACTCGAAATAAATAGGAGATGGGAAAGGCAGGGGGGAGGGGAAGAGAATAATGCTCTGTCTCCCACCCTCCTTCCTGTTTTTTCTTTAAGTATCTGGAGAATGGGTGCTAAACTTAAGCAGATAAAGATCAAAGTCAATAGATAGATTGCTAAAACAGGAAGGATACCACTCAGACAGTTGTTAGCACCCTCATTGATAGAGTCCCCACCAACCTAAATCAAGCCTAAATCAAGAATCTTGTGTTTCTTCTTCTAACAGCTCAGTAAACCTGTACATCCCAAAATTTTCAATCTCTGCTACCTATGACTTAAAGAACCATCTCATCAACATGGGCATTACTGATGTGTTCACTGACCAAGCCGATCTATCTGGCATAACAGGAGAGCGTGAGCTGAAGGTGTCAAGAGTAAGTGTGCAAATTCAGGGGTTCTCTTTTCCTTTTAAAAAAGACACATTAAAATGTACCTTGCATAGCACAGTGTCACTATGTCAGATCACCAGTCACAATGGGACAGTTTAATTCCTGGGCTTAACTTTGTTAGGTCAGGAGGTTTACACAACGGATGAATTTGGCCTGATGTCAACCTGGATTTCAGATTATCCCTTTGCTCTGAAAAGCTACATCTACTCTACAGTGGGGATTGATGCTCTGAGACTGATCCATTAGCAGTTGATTTAACGGGTCTAGTGAAGACCTGCCAAATGGATCTCAGATCACTCTCCAGTCGACCCTGTTACTCTACCCCGGACAAGAAGAGCAAGGGAAGTCGATGTGAGAGTTTCTCCTATTGTCCCCCTCAGGTGTAAACCCTGCAATCATGGTGTAACTCAACCTACAGTACATTGACTCCAGTTACATAATTCACATAGCTGGATTTGCATACCTTAGGTTGACTTTCTGTCGTTGTGCAGACATAGGATAAGGTGTCTTTTCTTCAACAGTCCTGTAACCCTTTTTGAACCAGTCTTAAGACACCTCTGCTCCAGGACATATGTGAGTTCCTCTCCAGCAAAATGAGAGGGTGAACTGGCAGCCTGATTCTCAACAGAAGCTGCCAAAGATATTTGGAAGATACTGTCCAGCCTCCTGCTTCAGGAAAGCAGGAGTGGAGTGCAGGCTGGTCACCCCACTGAGTCTGGAGGAAGTACATGTTGGGGGTAAGAAACGGAAGGGCATTCCATGCCTTCTCCCACCTCCCCACAAGAAGGCAAATCAATGTAGAGATATCATGAAAGAGCGGGGCAGAGAAGGAAGAAAAGAAGACAGGGTTCAGAGATATGTTTCAGATAAGTATCTATGTTTCTGGACTGATTTCTGGCGTTATAACTGGATGTCATTTATAGTGGCTACTTAGATATATTTGCCCAAATCCCTTCAGTTGTTTCCTTTCCCCCAGGCATAAAGAGAGTAATAAAAGCAATTCAGAGGCTTCTCCTATATTTATTAGTCTTAGAGGGCATAAGAAGTAATTAAGTCTTGCAGGAGCCTTGTGCTGGTCCTCTGCACACAGGTGAATTTCAGCCCCAATCCCTCACAAGCCAGTTCTCCATCTCTTCCAGAGATCTTGGAGATCTGGGAGTGAGGCTATTTTTTGTAGACTGAAACAAAATCTTTTTCATGAGTGGAGGGTCATACACATCCATCATGTCCAGTTTGGGGCACCACAGTCTAAAAAAGATGCAGACAAATAGGAGTCCCAAGGAAAGCAGCTACAATGCCCCCAGGCCCATCCTTCTGCCTGAGGCCCTGCTCCTTCTGGGGGGCATAGAGCCATCCCCCCTGCCTTGCCCAGGGGTGTGGTGAGTCTGTCAGCCTCACTAGATTCTCAGAGATGTGGTAATTAGAAGAATAGGAAAACTTCCTCTTTCTGCAGTTTCCATTCAGTCCTGTCCAGCTGCCTGCTCCTCCCCAATAGACTTTCTAAACAGCTCTGAAAGCCATCAGATTCACCTTTACTTGTAAGTTAGTGTTCTCTGTTCAGAATCACAGAGTGTGCTTTATCTCCCACAGGTTGTGCATAAGGCCGTGCTGAACGTTGACGAAAGAGGCACAGAGGCAGCGGCAGCTACTGCCATTGAAATAATGCCGATGTCTATGCCTCAAACCATTGAATACAACTGTCCTTTCCTAATGCTGATTTTTGAAAAAACTACCAACAGCACACTCTTCATCGGAAAAATAAATAACCCTCTCGAACATTAAGTGCTATCAATTCAGATGGCTATTACTAAATAAAGAAGCTTTGCAACCTGAAGTATTCCTTGCTTTCTTAGTGGATATTTTCTCTCAGCATCAAAACCACTAGCAACTGATGCTGAAAAAGATAAATCGGGCTTAAGCAGCATGGTTATCTGATGTGGGCAGGAAAAGTGTTTTTTAATTAGAGCAGCAAGGAACAAAATTCTGATAGCTGAGAATAAAGAGATTTTTGTAAGATTTCTAGATTTCTCAGCACACAGCCATGGTGATTTGCATCACAATAGAAGCCTCTTGTTTAAATTTTGGCTGTCAGCTAATGTGCTTGGGATAAAATGATGAACCATTTTGTGTGTCTATCATAGCTGGAGATGTAGCACTATTCTGGGAAATGAAGGGAGCTGGTGAATGGGGAAGGAAGGAGAGGAGAGAAAGCAAGATAGGAGGCTAGCATTTTACGTTATCATTGGGAATGGGTAAACTTATTTTAAGCGTAGATAAGAAACTTTTCCCTCCAATCTCAAGCCTGGGCTCATTAATAGAATTGAGCAGGCACCAAGTCTTTCATATAGTCTGAAATGTGCAGCTTCATGAGAAACTTCAAGTACTAATAATACACCATGAAAAAGGTTGTTCTCACAAAATATTCAACCAAGTGTTGTACATTCAGCAAGCCTGGATAGATTGGGTGGGTATTTGAACTTCAACTCTGTTAAAGGTGCACCCATCTCATGAGTCAGTGTGGAGAAATAGCTGGATGAGCATGTGATATGTTTTCGCTAGTAATTATGCAAGCACTGGGGAATCTTCATCGCCCATTGACAGACTCCTTTTAAAGGAGTTGAGGAATGAATATACACAATGGGCCAGATCCTCATAACCAGATATGCAATGCCAGATTCCAGCCTAGTTCCAACTTACAACTAATGCAGATTTAGTGCTGAGTTGCCTAGTACCTCCAAAGGACTGCTCAGGCAACCAAATATTGGACAGGTGTAGCAGCCACACACTCACTCCCTTCCTCCCACCATAAACGTGGCAACTGGGTGGTCTCAGAGAGGGTAGAGTAGGAATCGTGCTGGTAATTCCACCCCCTGAGGAATCACCCCAGACTGGAGGACCTCCCATTTTGCAAGAGAGTCTCAGTAAAGGCAAGGATGTAAAGCGCATGAATAGTTAGAGGAGGGAAGCAGGAAAATTACCTCAAGTTGGAGCACAGATTCACATATTCCTGGGCCTGAAAGAACCGTTGTGATTGAGTCTAGTCTTCTGTATTATTCAGGCCATAGAATGATTCCTAACGCAGATCTTTTAGGGGAAAGAAAGTGATGTAGAATCTACCACAACCCTTGGTAATTGTCCCAATGGTTAATGGCTCTAATTGTTAAAAATGTGACTTATGTACAGGCTGAAGTTGTCTAGTGTCAACTCTTCTAGCCATTAGACCACATTATAGCTTTCTCTGTTAAATCGGAGAGCCTGTTATATTTGTTCCATATATAGATATTTATAGACCAGGCCTGGGCAAAAAATGGCCCGCAGGCCAGATCCGGCCCACCAAGCCACTGGATCCAGCTCACAGAGGCAGTGGGGAACCCTGCAGCCCTGCGTGCCGGGCAGAAACATGGCTGCAGGGCTCTGTTTCTGTTTTGAAACTGGAGGGTAGGGAGGAAGTTTTAGGAGCCGCCTTGCCCACAGCACATTCCCATTGGTCAGTTTCTGGCAGAAAGCAGCCAATGGGAACTGCTTGTTAGAATAACAGGCAGCTAAGAAGAGTCATGCCCCCTCTCCTGGGCTCAGTTATTCATGAAGCACATGGCCTGGCAAGCAGGCTGGCTGGGAAACATTTTAAGCTCAGCAGGCAGGCAGGCTAGTTTGGCAGCTGACAAGTAAGTCTCTTGGTCACAGCCTGCTTCTGGCACCCCCGCCCTTTCCTGCCCCAATTCTCTGCTCCCCCCCCACTCAACATACCCAAACCCTCTGTCCCCCTGTTACACTCATACCCGCTCCCAGATCTGGCACCCCAATCTCCTGCCCCAGATCACAATCCCTCCTACTTTAGGTCACATCCCAAACCCCTGCACTCCAGTCCCCTGTCCTAGGTCACAACCGCCTGCTTCATCCCAACTCCCTCCCAGACTCCAGTCTCCCTCTGGCACCCCAATCCCTTATCCCAACCTCCCTTCTACACCCAACCTCCATTCCAGATCCCACATCTCCATTAATATCATGGAAGAGTGCAGCCCTTGACCATTTTCCAAAATCTTGTAGTAGCCCCCCATCAAAAATTATTGCCAACCCTTGTTATAGACTGTACTCAACTCACCACCTAACCTTCTCTTTGTTCTGCTGATTCGAGTAAGTGCATTGAGTCTATCAGGCCTGTTTTCTAATTTCTTAAACATTCTTCAAAAGCGGCGAGGTGTCCTATGGCACCTTATAGACTAACTGAAGTGTTGGAGCATAAGCTTTCGTGGGCAAAGACCCACTTCGTCAGATGCATCTGACGAAGTGAGTCTTTGCCCACAAAAGCTTATGCTCCAACACTTCAGTTAGTCTATAAGGTGCCACAGGACTCCTCGCCGCTTTTGCAGACTCAGACTAACACGGCTACCCCTCTGATACTTAAACATTCTTGTGGCTCTTCTCTGAACCCTCTTCAACTTATCAAGGTCCCTCTTGTACTGTGGGCACCGGAACCAGACACAGTATTCCAGCAGCATTTGTACCCATGCCAAATTTAGAGGCAAAATAACCTCTCTGTTGCTGCTTAAGAGTCCTTTATTTATGGATGTAAAAAAGAGTAAAAACACTGCCTCCACTTTCACAGTTCAAAGGAACAGGAAAATGTGTTTGTATACTGAGGCAATTTAGACTTCATGAAACTCTTCAGCTTTAAGCTCCCAAGAGGAAAGCTAACTGAGAAACAGCTGTTCAATGTCACTTTTCTAGGTTGACAGTTTCCCTAGCTATAGATGTGTATCCTGTGAATAAACAAAATGTATGAACATTTCTAACTAGTATTTCTGCCAGCAACACCTACAATGAAGGCACATATGCTAGACAGTCTTGCTGGCTTCTTTCTGCACTCACACCTTCTGTTTGAATGGCACCCTGGCTAGGATCATTTGCATTAGGGCATACCTGGCCAGCCATTTATAAAGCAGCTCACATGGTAGTGCAACAAAAGAATCTTTTCAAAAGAAGCTGCCTATGATCAATCTCTTCCTGTTTTGCCACTTTTCCTGATACTTCATTGCTAAGGACCTGCCCACCCCAAAAGACAATGACAGATACATATAACTTATTTGTTCACTTACACCACAGTTGGGACAGATACTCAGCTAGGTAATTCAGCAGAGCCCAGGTGCCTTCAATGGAGCAACATTAATTTGCACTGACTGAGAATCTGGCTCTGTGGCTTTCAGTGGAGCAACTTTTCATTTATTCCACGACATGAGAGAAGAAAATCAGGCCCAAAGCTTCCAGCTACTTGTGACTATGCATAAAACTAAATACCGTTCTCTCCTTTGTAAGCCATGTTGCTGGAGCTGAGGAAGGAATGTATATCAGTAAAATATAATAAGAGAAAGGCTGGCCTCATACAATTTCTAAAACGGTTGTAAAGGACAAGAGAATCTTGACTTTGCATGTTATTTGCTGCGGAATTTGTAAATCTAGTTTTTACAAACTAGATCCTTTTTCTTCCATCTACAATATCCCAGCACTCTAATAATTTATGCACAATTCATAGGTGGGATCCCGAACTCTTGGAGCATTTAATGGGTTTTCTTGAATACTCCATGAGAATGAGTCTACATTTCTCAGCAGATATGAATAGATGATTGCTGTAAAAGATCCAGCCAGGAGAAAAATATATAAATATCCTAGCAAACCCTTCCCATATGCATGTAATTAGTGGGGGGGGGAAGCGGAGGGGGAGAGACGGAGACATGTGAGGAGGCATCCATGAGGGGATTAGGCCTTTGTGAGTAGGGCTTGAGATGTATAAACTTTCCATTTTCTTTATCTTAAATGAGATTTACATGAACAAGACCAGAAGCAGCCTTCGACTATAGGTAAGAAGTTACTCAGAGTAAAATGTGACCCTTTAACTAGCTAAGCCCCAATGAGTTAGTTCCCAGCTCCTTGTCAGGAGAAGGATGAAGTGATGGTTTCAGGAAAGATGTAATTTCTCTTGTTAGGCTACGTCTAGACTCCACCCCTCTGTCAGCAGAGGGATGTAAATTAGATATTTCGAAAGTGCAAATGAAGTGGGGATTTAAATAGCCCGTGATTCATTTGCATAATTGTGTAATGGTGCTCTTTCGAAAAGTGCCATTTTGAAAGTAAACCTGCGGTCTAGACCCAGTTCTTTCGAAAACGGGGCACTTTTTCGAAAGATCTTGTATAGCTTTTGAAAAAGCACCCTGTTTTCAAAAGAACCATGTCTAGACCATGGTTTTACTTTCGAAATGGCACTTGTTTGAAAGAACGCCATTACAAAATTATGCAAATGAAGTGTGGGATATTTAAATCCCTGCTTCATTTGCACTTTCGAAATGTCTAATTTCCATCCCTCTGCCAATAGAAGGGTGGAGTCTAGACGTAGCCTCAGAAATGCTAAGAGGCTGTCTGTGAATGGACATGTGTGAGATGTGCATGTGTAGATGACAGATAATGACTGTTTATTGGGATGTTAAGTATAGCCATTAACATGTTGAATATGAGTCAACAGTGTGATGCTGTTGCAAAAAAAGCAAATATGATTCTAGGTTGAATCAACAGGTGTGTTGTAAGCAAAACTCGTGAAGTCATTCTGCCACTCTACTCTGCACTAGTTAGGCCTCAGCTGGAGTACTGTGTCCAGTTCTGGGCGCCACATTTCAAGAAAGATGTGGAAAAATTGGAAAGGGTACAGAGAAGAGCGACAAGAATGATTAAAGGTCTAGAGAACATAACCTATGAAGCCAGGCTTCATGAACTGGGCTTGTTTAGTTTGGAAAAAAGAAGATTAAGGGGGGACATGATAGCGGTTTTCAAATATCTAAAAGGGTGTCACAAGGAGGAAGGAGAAAATGTGTTCCTCTTGGTTTCTGAGGACAGGACAAGGAGTAATGGGCTTAAAGTGCAGCAAGGGAGGTTTAGATTGGACATTAGGAAAAAATTCCTAACTGTCAGGGTGATCAAATATTGGAATAAATTGCCAAGGGAGGTGGTGGAATCTCCCTCTTTGAAAATATTTAAGAACAGGTTAGATAGACATCTGTCAGGGATGCTGTAGACGGAGCTTGGTCCTGCCTTGAGGGCGGGGGGCTGGACTCAATGACCTCTCGAGGTCCCTTCCAGTCCTATGATTCTATGATTCTATGTCAAGGCCTAACAAACTTGGTACCATCTGCACCTCTCCTTACCCCCAAAGAAAGGGCTAAGACCATTTCTATGGTCTTATCTCCTGCTTATCCCACTCTTTTTATATTTTTGGAGCACACGTTGGCTATCATACAGACTTTCAGTTCAAGAAAGACTTTCCAAACTGACATATGGCCAAGCTTTCCCAGCCGACACCAGGACTGGACCATGTTGTTGGGATCCAATACACATGATGCCTTGATTTATTCAGAAGACCCCTACTTGGCCTCCCTTTTAAATTAATCCCTTAGTGCCTTGTAAAGGCATTGGAAGGAGAAGCTAATTTGTGGCTTCCAAAGTATGACATGGAGAAACAAAATGCTAAAGGGGAAATGCCACCTCATCAGCCAATTTCCTGCCAAGATCAAGATTGCATAGTGGCTTTATCAGGCAACAGATCCTGGCAAAGGAAATGACTTCTCCACTCTGCCCCAGCTCATGACTCCATCTTCCACCAAATATCCATTTTGCCTCTTCCTGCTCCCATTCTGCCCTTCCTTGCCTCCTTACATCCCATTCTGCTCTTCCTCCCATCTCTTCTTGCCCCTCCACTTCCTCTCCTCCCTACCAGGGCCACTAGAATGCTGTTGAACAGCTGATCATGGGGGAGGGCACTGGGACAGAGGGGGAAAAGTTGATTGGTGGGGCCTGCTGGCAGGTGGGAGGGCTAGGGAGCTGATCCGCAAAATTGCCAGTAGATGGGGAGCGCGCACACAGCTCTGGAGCATCCCTGGGGTTGGCAGTTATGGCTCCTAGTTAATAGACAGCTCACTGCTACTTTCCACTGCATTCTTCATCAGAGCCCGGGTTGATGTGAATGCTGGCACCATGCCTAATAGAGAAGAGCAACATCTCTCACTCTCTCTCATTGCCTATGTCCATACTGTGCGGCACAATCTCCCTCTTTTCTTTGTTCCCCACCCTTTACTCATTCTATCCCATCATCTCTCACTGCTGCATCACAAACCGACTTCTTCATTATATTGCTTCTTTGCATTTCCTCTCTGCACCAGATCATTTCACAGCCTCCCACTCTCACTCCTGCGTTAGAACACTTGTTTCCTCCCACCCATGAGATACCATTTGTACAGAAGGTGGACGTTGCTGCACAGCCTACATTAGGCATCACACTTGCACGTGCACACACCTCGCTTTAAATCACAACAGGAGTAGCCACAGTTGGGAAATGGAAATGCCATCTAGGCCTGAAGTCCCGCCTCTCCTCCCAGTCATTTCAGTTAAGTAGCAATAGCCCACTGATTTGAAATGTCAAAAGACACATTTCCATCGCCCCTAGTATTGTAGGGGTAGCAAGGGCCATTAGACTCAGCTAAGACAAGGGGGCAGTGAATAGCTGCACCACCCAAGGAGTAGATCCAGGATGGAGTCATGTTTCAGACTGACACAATTCCTGCCCTGCCCTGCCCTGCCCTCCCTTGTTTCAGGGGCAGGAGTATGTTACTTGCCCCTTTTCTGGGGTGCAGTTTACTCTCCCCAAATATCAAGCCAACTAATCTAGCCACTAGGTTGGGAAGGCAAGCCTCCTTTCACTACCCATCCATTCACAGGGAAAGGTGTCAAATGACTAACCCCTGCTCTCACTTCCAGAGCCAGACACAATCTGCAGAGTCCTTTGTCAACCCAGAAGAGAGGTGGAGACTGACAGCAACCTACTCCCCTCCCTGCCCATGGGGATTTTGTGCTTTCCTGCTCTCTAATTATGGGGTCAAAACTTTTGAGCACTACTGTAAGTGGTGTTCTAAAAAGTGTTTGTCCTGGAAGGACGGCAGCTTCGCCATGAAACTGAGCACTATAGGCAGAGACAAGAGGCAGTGAGGCCTTGTGGATGGAGCACTGGTCTGAGACTTGAGAGACCTGGGTTTTGCTCCTAGCTCTGCCTTTGGGTTGCTGGGTAACATTTGCAAGAAACATCCCCGCTCTGTGCTTCAGTTTCCTCAACTTTAAAATGGGGATGATACTGATGGCTTTTGCAAAGGTCTTTCAGACATAATATTTATTATTAATTATTATTGTTGGTGGTGATGGTGCTGTTATAGAAAAAAGAACATGTCTCTTAAAATAATTCAACCTGGCAATGTTCCCTCTAATCTTTTCAATCCATGTGAGGATTTTTTTTCCATCCATGTGCAGAATATATTTTATGTGCACCAAGGCATGTGTGAATGTGCACCAACAGTAGAAACAAAAACCTAGCTGTGAGCATTCTGCTAATCAGGCTGAGTGGCATTTGAATTTCTCTTAAGATAACAAGGAAAGCTGGTGCCTGGTACTATTTAACTGATTCTCAAATACAGTCAGGGACAGTCTTTCTTGCTGTCACATATCTCATCACTGCCACGGCCATAAATGTTCAGGGATGTTTAGCTGAGGTTCCTTATGCTAGCCAGCATGGGAAAATAAAAACCTAGCTAGATCTTCCATCTCAGACCTCAGCAAACCTGAAAGGAAATTGTTTATGAGGTTCAAGACAATTTATTTGTCGCTTTCCATTTTCAGCTTCTCATCTCTCTGCTGTTCCTGGCTCTAGCCAGCACCAGGGCTACGTCTAGACTGGCATGATTTTCTGCAAATGCTTTTAATGGAAAAGTTTTTCCGTTAAAAGCATTTGCGGAAAAGAACGTCTAGATTGGCATGGACGCTTTTCCGCAAAAGCACTTTTTGTGGAACAGCGTCCGTGCCAATCTAGACACAGTTTTGCGCAAGAAAGCCCCGATTGCCATTTTTGCGATCGGGGTTTTTTTGCGCAAAACAATACCGCGTTGTCTACACTGGCCCTCTTGCACAAAAGCATTTGCGCAAGAGGGCTTTTGCCCGAACGGGAGCAGCATAGCATTTCTGCAAGAACACTGACAATCTTACATGAGATCGTCAGTGTTCTTGCGGAAATTTAAGTGGCCAGTATAGACAGCTGGCAAGTTTTTCCACAAAAGCAGATGCTTTTGCGGAAAAGCTTGCCAGTCAAGACTTAGCTCAGAAGTGCTGAAATACCAAGTAAGAATAGCAACAGGACAGAAGTTAAGCTGAAAGTAAGCAACAAACCCTTTATGGGCTTGATTCTCTACAAGGAGAGTATTAAGAAGGCTGAATCCAATCTTATGTGTGTGTGTGCGCACGCGCGCACACACACACACACATACACACACACACACACGTGTGTGTGCGTGGTTCCGAAAGGTGACAGAGTAGTAGCAATCTGTCAGCACTGAATGTCTTTTAAGGCTAACATAGTTTGACCCCGGGGATCTCCTTTTGTGTTTCTGAGCTCTAATCCTATGAGAGCTCAAAGAATAAAGAGAGAGAAATTGTCATGTTCACTATCTTTATTTCCTCCTTCCAGAATGCAAGCTGATGGGATGAGTTTCCTTGCATATAGAACCTTCATGAGTATGAGAGGGCCATTAATCAAGTCTTTGTATCACGATTGTCCACAAAGGCCCGTTTAGTTTTGACATCCTTTGAAGGGCAAGGAAACTACTCCTCCTGTCCGGGTTCACTTATTCCAAGGAGGCAATATTACAGTTATGAGCCTAAGTCCCTACAGTGCATCTTACAGTGGCATTGCTGTGATGCAACAACCAGGCCTCTGTAATGTATGTAGCAAAGTTGCTCTTGGTCAGTAGGAGAGAGCTCTTCTGCAGACCAAAATAACCACCCCCAAGGAGGAATGGTAGCTTTGTCGGTGGGAGAGTGTCTCCCAGTAACAAAGTGCTGTCCACGTCAGCACTTTTTTTGGTAAAACTTTTGTTGGTCGAGAATAAGTTTGTTTCTTTACATCCTGGCTGACAAATATTTTATCCACAAAAGTACATTGTAGACATAGCCTGCATGTTACCTAATTACATGGGATACAGACATTACACACCATTAATACATGCAGCAATTCCACATTCTTACAAATATAACACCCCTCTTGAGCAATACTAACATACAGGTTTCTGGGTTTCTGAGTGCTCAGCTAATGTCTATTGTAAGACACTGGCTGCTCAGGCAATGCACAGCTAAGTAACAGAGGTGGAATGAGGGTCCTGACAGGCTCTTTTATCTTTGTTCAGTATCCTTCCCAATCCTGCCCTATTGATTAACTCCATTTTCTTGCTACCTTCTGCTACATGCCAGCTTGTCCTTCCAGCCCAGAATCAGGAGGGAGAGGCCTCTGGGGAAGGGGGCAGGAAGGAAGCAGCACTGGTTCCTAGAGTAGGAAGAACTGCACTAGCAGAAGAGGAGGTGGTGCGTAAGCAGGAGTCTCTACCTGGCAGAAGGACAGTGAATTTACAGAGACCTCATTTGACAGAAGGGCTGCTGGGATTCATTCCTAAGGCCCATAAGAGTCATTCCCCACCCTACCTATCACCCCTCATTCAGTATCAAGCCTCCAATGCTTGCCTCCAGTCGGTGAATGGTGCCAGGCTCTGCTGCCCATAGTGATGCCACCTGTTCAGCTCTGCCAGGGACTGTTCCTTTTTGAGGTAGTTGGCCTAGGAAATCTTCAAGGCAGCTCAGTATACCGGCCACCCAGTTTCATGACTCTAGGATAATCCCAGTTGCCCTGGTTCTTTGTACCTCAGCGGTGGCAATTTAAATTGCCCACCGGTTACATTTTCAGTCAAGCACCTTCCTGCTTTCTCCTGTGCTGCCCCACATGCTCTCTGTAAACAGCCATAAAGCTGCCTCATCATCCAATGTCAAACCCCACCTTGGAACTCTCCTTTACCAGGATACCTACAAAAAAACTTAACCTCAGTTAGGCTGCAGGTGCACTGAGACCTCAGCCTACCTTGCTGACCAATAGTATCTCATTGCTGCCTGCAATTCCCCTTGCTGTTTTTTGTCCTAAAAGAACATTGTAAACACCTTGGGTCAGGCCTTTTTATTCTGTTTGTGTACAGCAGGTAATATAATGCAGTCCTGGTCCATAGCTGCAGCACCTTCTGCGGCGATGGAACTAACAGATAGCAACAGCAAAGCACAAGAAAGCAGAACCAAGGCCAGAGGTAGTTTTCCTGCTTGGATTAAAGGAGAAGAGGAAAGCAGGGGAAAAGCAGCAAACCTTCAGCTTGAGCTGAGGGTTCTCTCTCCATTATGCTAAGGTGGACAGAAGGTAACTGTTAAGGTGGCAATGTACTGAACACCCCCCAAGTCAGGCTTCTGGGAGATTTTGGAGCATACAGAACTACGAAGAGACAGGGAAGAGTTTCAGATCGCCTCTGACGCGCCAATATTCTCTAACTCAGTCACTAAATGTTTTGCAACTTGATCAAAAAGCAGGTTCAAAAAACTTAAATCCAATATAAACAGGATTTCATCATTATTTATTCTGCTTTACCTTTGGTAAATGAGCCCCTTTGCTTGAACTCATTGTCTCTCAACATACCACCATGTAATATGCAGGGAGGCCAACAGAATTGCCAGGCCCCAGAGACTGTCTAGACTGTAGACTTCTTTCGGAAGAAGCATTTCTGGAAGACATCTTCTGGAAAAACTTCTTCCGAAAGAGAGCATCTGCACTGCAAAAGTGCATCAAAAAAGCCGTCTGCTTTTTCGAAAGATAGCATCCGCACTGAATGGACACTATCACACATTTCAGCTGTGATTACTATGGATGGAGTGGCCACCAGGGCACCTGTGATTTTTCTTCTTTCCTCATCTTTTTCCTTCCTCTTTCCTCATCTTCCCTGTCCACACACACCTTTTTCTGAAAGAGCTTTTTCACAAAAAGTCTTCTTCCTCGTAGAATGAAGATTACCAATGTCAGAAACCCCCTGTGTTTTTTCAATTTTCTTTTGAAAAAACAGCCATTTTTCTGAAAAAAAACCCAACCCTCTGTAGTATAGACATATCCTGAGCGAGCTGGCAGGGGATGGCTCCACACTCCTGAAAGGGGAGAGGCATCAGGCAGAAGGGGCAGGGCTGGGTCTAGCCTCCTCCCACCAGCCCTATGGCACCACCCTTCAGTTCTGCCTGGGACTCCAGCAGTGATTTCAAGGGCTGTAGCAGCAGCGGACAGATGCCTTGAGCCCTTTTGAATTTCCAGGCCTCCAGAACAATTCCATCCCCACCCCACCCCAGCCAGCAGGCCTATTAATATGACATATTATTTCACTGAGACATATTAAAACAAAGCTAAAAAGCAGAGTAGATTGTTCTCTTCATAGTGTGCAATGACTATTTAAAGGTATTTTTGTTTTTAAAATTAAAAGCTAAATTACTGTAACTACCTGAAACCAGATCAGGCAAAAACCCTTTTGTCTGGTCATTATTGCCTTGCCTCTTCAAGTTTATCAGTGATAACTTTTGTTAAAATTTAGAAATGTTTAATTTTTTCTCATAATCTAGAAATACAATCCCATCAACATTTTGAATTTAAAAGTCCTTCTCATTTACGTAGGCATGAATTTTCAAAATGCTATTTGCTGGCCCATATACAATTGTGTGTGTGTTACTGGTAATAGCTGTCGGACAAGGTTGTGTGTGTGACTGTTAATGAAACAAGCCAAAAGATAATTTTACATAATACCTGGACTTTGAGCTAGTTCTATTCATATTGATATTAGAGTCTGTCTACAAGTCTGTTTGGTCAAGAACTGTTTGGACCTCTAAATATGGTATGCAAATTCCTCTTATCCTATCTTAAAGCAAGGTCAGGATTTGGTTGTGCCAGGAAAGTGGGAAATCCCTGGAACTGGACTATTTTCAATAACATGGAAAGGGAGGGGACAGAGAGGAGGGCCACCGTGCTCACAATGTTTCAGGGGGCGGGGGAGAGCTATACTGAAGAGGGACCAGTGGGGGCAACTGCACCATCAAGAGAGTGGCTAGCTGAGTCTGGCCCATCACCATCATGCCTGTCATCAGACCAGATAAGAAGCCCCTTGCCCCCAAACCCTCCCTCACCCTGGCCCTTATCCACAGCATGGGAGGAAGGGTGGAGAGAGAAAGCCCTTCCAGCCAGGGGAGGAAAGGCCCTAGGTGGCCAGCAGAGCTGAGGGGAAAGAAAAGGCCCATGCTGACTGGGGGGAAGAGAAAAGACCCCTACCAGCCAGAGAGGTTTTGGGGAGAGAGGAGGCCCCCGCCATCCAGGGATGCTGAACAGAGAGAGAAAGCCCCTGCCAGTTGGAATTGTTGGGGGCAGAGAGAAGGCCCAGATGGTTGGGAGGTTCAGGGGGTGGGGGTGCACACTAAGGCTAGGTCTAGACTGCAACATTTTTTCAAAAAAAGCTACACAAAATGTGCTCCGCATTTTGCGTAGCTTTTTCCGGTTTTTTTTTTCGGAACAGGCTTTTCCACCAAATGGTGGAAAAGCCTCCTCTTTCAGCAGAGCCCTTATGCCTTGTGAAATGAGATATGCAGGGCTCCCTGAAAGAGCGTGCTTGCTCTTCCACGAAAAAAAGTGGAAGAGCAAACGTGTTCCTTGGACACAGCGGGGGTTTTGTGGGATACCTCTGGTATCCCGCAAAAACCCAGTAGACTAAATGTAGCCTAAGTGAACTGCCCTAAGTGCCTTGATTTCTATGTGTAAATGCAGCTTTTGTGCAAACCACATGCCTTGGCTTCACAGCTTAGAATAATAAAATCATAGAGCTGGAAGAGACCTCAGGAGGTCATCAAGTCCAGCCCCCTTCCCAAGGCAGGACCAATCCCAACTAAATCAACCCAGCCAGGGCTTTGTCAAGTCGAGACTTGAAAACCTCTGGGGATGAAGTTTCCATCACTTCCCTAGTTAACCCATTCCAGTACTTTACCACCCTCCTAGTGAAATAGTTTTTCCTAATATACAACCTGGACCTCTCCCACCACAACTTGAGACCATTGTTCCTTGTTCTGCCATCCGTCACTACTGTGAACAACCTTTCTCCATCCTCTTTGGAACCTCCCTTCAGGAAGTTGAAGGCTGCTATCAAATTCCCCCTCACTCTTCTCTTCTGTAGACTAAACAAACCCAAATCCCCCAGTCTCTCTTCATAGGTCATCTGCTCTAGCCCCCTAATCATTTTGGTTGCCCTCCGTTAGACCCTCTCCAATGCGTCCACATCCCTTCTATAGTGGGGGGCCCAGAACTGGACACAATACTCCAGATGTGGCCTCACCAGAGCCGAATAAAGGGGAACAATCACTTCTCTAGATCTGCTGGCAATGCTTCTCCTAATGTAATCTAATATGCCATTAGCCTTCTTGGCTACAAGGGCACACTGTTGACTCATATCCAGCTTCTCATCCACTGTAATCCCCAGGTCCTTTTCTGTGGAACTGCTACTTAGCCAGTCATCCCCAGCCTGTAACAATGCTTGGGATTCTTCTGTCCGAAGTGCAGGACTTTATACTTGTCCTTGTTGAACCTCATCAGATATCTTTTGGCCCAACCCTCTAATCTGTCTAGGTCACTCTGGACCCTATCCCTGCCTCCAGCGTATCTACCTCTCCCCCTAGCTTAGTGTCACCTGAAAACTTGTTGAGGGTGCAATCCATCCCCTCATCCAGGTCATTAATAAAAATGTTGAACAAAACTAGTCCTAGAACCGATCCTTGTGGCAATCCGACTGCCAACCTGACAATGAGCCATTGATCACTACCTGTTGGGCCTGACAGTCTAGCCAGCTTTCTATCCATCTTACAGTGCATTTATCCAATCCATACACCCTTAACTTGATGGCAAGAATATTGTGGGAGACTGTATCAAAAGCTTTGCTAAAATCAAGGTATATCACATCCACTGACTTTCCCATATCCACAGAGCCAGTTACCTCATCATAGAAGCTAATCAGATTGGTCAGGCATGACTTGCCCTTCGTGAATCCATGTCGACTATTCCTGATCACCTTCCCCTCTTCCAAGTGCTTCAAAATGGTTTCCTTGAGGATCCCCTCCATGATTTTTCCAGGTACTGAGGTAAGGCTGACTGGTCTTTAGTTCCCTGGATTGTCCTTCTTCCCTTTTTTAAAGATGGGCACTACATTTGCCTTTTTCCAATCATCTGGGATCTCTCCCGATCTCCATGAGTTTTCAAAGATAATGGCCAAGGGCTCTGCAATGATATTTGTCAACTCCCTCAGAGGCAAAGAAAGCATTGAGTACTTCAACTTTTCCCACATCATCTGTCACTAGGTTACTTCCCTCATCCAGTAAGGGCCCTACACCCTCTCTGATCACCCTCTTATTGCTAACATGCCTGTAGAAACCTTTCTTGTTACCCTTCACATCCCTTGCTAGCTGCAATTCCAATTGCACTTTTACCTTCCTGATAACTCCCCTGCATTCTCGAGCAATATATTTATACTCCTCCCTAGTCATCTGCTCAAGTTTCCACTTCTTGTAAGCTTCCTTTTTGTGTTTAAGTTTACCAAGGATTTCCCTGATAAGCCAATCTGGTTGCCTACCATATTTGCTTTTTTTACTGTGCATTGGGATGGTTTCTCCCTGTGCCTTTAATAAGGCTTCTTTAAAATACTGCCAGCTCTCCTGGACTCCTTTCCCCTTCATGTAAGCATCCCAGGGAATCCTTCCCATCAGTTCTCTGAGGGAGTCGAAGTCTGCTCTTCAGAGGTCTAGGGTGTGTATTTTGCTACTCTCCTTTCTTTCTTTGGCCAGAATCCTGAAATCTACCATCTCATGATCACTGCTTCCCAGGTTGTCACCCACCTCTACTTCCCCTACTAGTTCCTCCCTGTTTGTGAGCAGCAGGTCAAGCTGCGCATGGCCCCTGGTCGGTTCCTTCAGCACTTGTACCAAGAAGTTATCCCCCAACATTCTCCAAAAACTTCCTGGATTGTCTGAGTACTGCTGTGTTGGTCTCCCAACAGATGTCAGGGTGATTAAAGTCCTTCATGAGAATCAAGGCCTGTGATCTGGAAGCTTCTCTCAGTTGTCTGAAGAAAGCCTCATCTACCTCATCCACCTGATCTGGTGGTCTATAACCAGGGCTTGACAAACCACAGTGAAATCCACTCGCCAGACCCGCACTGCGCATGTGCCAGACCTGCATTGCATATGCGCACACCGCCGGTGAACGGGGCAACCGGCTGAAATCTACTTACTACAGGCAAGTAGATACACTGCTTTGTTGAGCTCTGTCTATAGCAGACACCAACCACAACATTACCCCTGTTGTTTCCACCTCTAAACTTAGCCCATAGACTCTCAACAGGCTTTTCTCCCTCTAAATACTGGAGCTCTGAGCAATCATACTGTTCTCTTACATGCAATGCAACTCCTCCTCCTTTTCTCCCCCGCCTGTTTTTCCTGAACAGTTTATACACTTCCATGACAGTGCTCAGTCATGCGAGTCATCCCACCAAGTCTTCATTATTCCAATTAAATCATAGTTCTTTGACTGGGCCAGGGCTTCTAATTCTTCCTGTTTGTTTCCCAGGCTTCTTGCATTTCTGCAAGAAATGGTCCCATGGTGAAGAAACTAAAGCCCTGTCTCTGACACCACCTGCGCAACCACGCATTTACTTCCTCAATTCGACAGTCCCTACCTGGACCTTTTCCTTCAACAGGGAGGATGGACGAGAACACCACTTGCACTTCAAATACCCTGATCCTTCTTCCCAGTGCTACATAATCTGCTGTGACATGTTCAAGGTCATTCTTGGCCATATCATTAGTTCCCACATGGAGAAGCAGGAAGGGGTAGCGATCCAAAGGTTAGATCAGTTTTGGAAGACTCTCGGTCACATCCTGAATTCAAGCTCCTGGTAAGCAATGCACTTCTCGAGATTCCAGGTCCGGACGGCAGATGGATGACTCAGTCCCTCTTAGGAGAGAGTCCCTGACCACCACCACCTGCATTCTTTTTTGGGGGGTGGTAGTCGTGGAAAATCTCCGCCCCCCCCCCCCCCCGCTCCCTAGGACTATGCATCCATGCCTTCTGGTAGATGGTGTTCCCTTCTGATTTCTTCCCTGAGAGGTCCCTGCCAAAGCATTCTCCACCACTGGCTTATTTATAGGAGAAAGAAAGAGAAATAAAAATAAAGAAACTTGGTGCAGTATATATATATTTTATAAGTGAATGAGGGCACCCCACTTATTCCCAAAGTTTATAGCTAAATCACCTTACCAAAGGCAGTTTACAATAGAAATGAAGCAGTTTGCCTTAAGAAACTATAATAAAGTAACTAAACTTATAACAGAGTGACAATTAAAGTGTACACATAAAGAAAACACATTGCAGGTACAATTCTCACCCCTGCGTTCCAGACTTGGCGTGGCCAGCATCTTTCTCTCAATCCCTCGGGAAGAAGTAGGGCGAGGTTGGGCGTCCCACAGACCTCGGGAGACAATCAATACCTGCCAGCAGGTGTAGGTGATTGGAGCTCAAATGGGGTGGGCAACTCAATCCCTCTTTATACCCCTTGGGTCACATGGGCTTCTTCCTGGTCTCAAGTGGCCAATTAGGAAAAATGGCTTTGAATGCCAAGTTTCCCACAAAGGGTGCAAAGCATAATTCACACCTGGGAAAATGCAGACAATGGGCACCTCTGGTAAGTGATGGGCGAAGATTCCTTTCCTGTGACAGTGCAGGCATGTCAATTACTGGTACTAGCCATCACGGCGACGGGAGGCCTCCCAGTTGTCAGCTAGCCCATTTACTGTCTGGTTTCTGTTTATGGTAGAATCAGGGACAGGCACCACACCTGCGTTCCCAGGGCATCAAAGGCTGACTGCCTTTCTCTTGCTCTCTGGGGGGGGGGGGGGGGGAGATGGGGTTTGTGTCTGGCTACAACGTATACTAGAGGGAGTGAACTGGCCTTCACCGAGGTGGGGAAAGGCCAGAAGGATGCGCTGTTGGAATGTGTTAATGAACTATTTTAAGCTGAAGCCCTTACTCTCTAAAAAAACCTGATTCTTTCTTTGCTAATAATAATTCCTCTTTGAAGTTTGCTTTGATTTCTTGCCCTGACGTTAGACTTGTTTGGTTAAGGGTATAAAATACTAGGATTGATTGTATTAGCCAGCCTTACTGGGCCCGGCTCTGCTGGGGTCACATTTGGCTCACTTTGTCTTATTGATCAATAAAACTGTTTATTAGCTGCCAAACCAGACAGAAGTTTTTGCGTCAACACTGCCTTCCTTCTGAGAGATTCGTCAGATGTTTTTAAATGGCTCCTTGAAGGGCAGGAGAGAAAAAAAAATTTTCAAGGAAAAGAGCACCAAACACTGTGGGGCTCTCCCAGCGTGAACTCCAGGGCAAACTCTCCTGGTGGCTGCTGCTTTGTTTGCTGCTTTCTGCGTTCGCTCTGGCTGTCTTTTTTTTATACGCCTGAAGCTAGGCCCATCTCAAAGCCGTGCCTCTGATGCAATCAGCACCTGTCAAAGTCATGCCTCTGATGCAATCAGCCCTTGAAGGCCCACCTGGAACAAAGCACTCCCAAATCACTTTTTTCAAAATTTCCAACTGCCACTCTTCAAACTGCCAAACACACAGTCAAACAAATGCTCTCAGACAAACACTTTGATACTCACTCAACCAGCTCACAACACAGCCCCACAAAAGTCACAGTTACCTGAGCTCCTCTAAGACGTTTCCCAGGCAACTTGCCTGTTGGCTGCTCCTCTGTTTGCTGCTCTCTGCATTCTCTCTAGCTGCCTCTTTATAAGGCTGAGGCTAAGCCTGGCTCAGAGCCTTACCTTTGATGAAATCAACCCCTGAAGGACCACCTGAGCTCAGGAAGTTTTGATTGTAGTTTAGTGTAAATGTTTTAAGGAATGGCGAGTGTACCTCGCTCCCTTCCTAATTCCTTCTCCAAACTCCCTGTTTGCAGCCCCTGGTCACTGACTCACTGCTTTATAAAGCCCTGACCTTCCTGATAGCCCCGCCCCTGATTAAGGTTCAACCAATGAGCAGAGGCTTCTTGTCCTTGCCCTTGCGAGAGGGGGAATGGTCTCTGATGGGCTTCTTCTTTTTAGGAGCTGGTGCTAGGGACATGGATCTCTGCCGCTCTGACAATGGTCCCGGCCTGCACCGTCTCTGCACCGAAATGGGGGTACTATGCACTGAGTGTAGCCCATCTACTCCAGCACCAGTTAGATAAAGCCTTGAGTCTAATACCCTGCTTCTTTTTAGTGCGAGGCTTAAAGCTTTTACATAGGTGACACCTGTCATTAATATGTCTATCCAGTATGGGGATCACCGACCAGCATAGATTTCTTGCACTGGTAGCAGCTCTTAAACCATAGGGAGTGGGGCATGCCCCATCCCAAGGCAAAGTACCTTTCTGGGACACCTACCATTAAGCAACTACACTAAGGAAAGAAGAAAATTACTAACAAATAACTACATTCAGCAAAAGTGTGTAATGAACAGACTGGAGTGAAGAAAAGGAACGTTCTAGCACCATCACTGCGGGAAGAAGGAACTGAGAGTGGTGGTGGGGAGTTAGCGGTGCCTCGTAATCCACGCCAGACAAGCACCACTCCGGAGGACATCAGAGCCAGTTCCCTATGGATACCACTGGTGCACTGGGCCTGTAGCAAGCACACATACCTAACATGGATTGGACATAAGCAAGCACTCAAAGAAGAGCAATGTATTTAGATCCCAAAGCTGGGCAGATAGAAGTACCCCTATAAATGCAAGGATTACATTTTATATTTTCTTGATCAAAAAATGTAGAAGTCATAAAATATTATTGGGAAAATAATATCCCTTTAGAAGAATATTTTGACAGAGGAACTCAACTCAGCCAGTATTGTAGTAAACAGTAAGTGTGATCCTATTACAGGTTATCATCATACAGGGCATATCCAGAAAACTCTGACTGACTCAGTGTTGTCTCCACATCAGTTGTGCAATATATGTACATGTTTTTCATTATATATATTTATCTCTGGTCAAAGACAAAAACATCCTAATGGTAGTTCAGGGCTAAGTTCAAGTCGCTAAGCAGCACCGGGGGTTTGGACAGATTTTTAACCATTTGGGTCCTGGGATGAGATCTTAACTGAAGTCACAAATAGAAATGAGTTTGATGGTCACGTTGCAAAAGTTGTTTCTAATGGACATTTGTCCTTCACAGCAAAGCACAAGTGAGACTCTGCACATATAATGGGCTACATTGCCCATTAGCAATACTCTAAGGAATCCTTAATGCTAAAGGGAGCTTCTACACTAAAGAAAACCCCTCCACAATAGCAAATCTCAGAGCCCGAGTCAGACTTGTAAGGCTCATGCTATAGGGCTAAAAATAGCAGTGGCATAGATATTCCTGCTTGATCTGGAACCCGGACTCTACTACCCACCCATCCCTCTTACCCCTCAAAGCCTGAGTTGTTTGACCCAGTTTCTGATACTCCCTGGTGTGGAGGGCTTTGCAACGGTTTGTCTTTTTCTTATGCTTTGGCAGCACTTGTGTAACTTATGTCAAAAAAAGTTTTATTGAATTCAATCTCTTTGCACTGAGGAATGATTCCTGTCCTGAGCTAGTTTCCACCCTTGCTCCCAGGTGGCTGCAATTTGCTGCTAGACCTGACCAGCACTAGCTGACTCATCTGCAGACAGATCCAGGGTTCTACTCTTGCCCCTATCTTGTTGAATAAAGGGCTACGTCTACACTGCAGGCTTTTTGCACAAGAACAGCTGATCATAATCTCTCTTATGAATGCTGAACTCAAAGCTGACCTATCCCTTGCATTTACTTTCCGTTCTGGAGCCACTGCAGCTCCTTCATCACCCATACATGCACCCACACACGCATAAATCAAGCTTTTGTTGCATGCTGTAGGCTGAAAAAATATTACATGAAATTATTATAAGTAAATACACAATAGAAAACAAGTATATTGATAACTGGAGCCACAATGCCCTCTTCAGACATTATCTGTATAAGAAAATGCTTCACTAGCTATTATCTGTTTTCCGTTCTCTCTGTGTGAGTTTAAGATAACTTTAGTATTTAATTTGCAGCCTACACACTGACCTTGCCTTCCTATTTTTTTCCATTTGTTTGTTTTGAATCCAGAAGATAAAACTTCTTTGGGCAAAGACTCCATGGCACAGATTGTTTTTCATTTCAGCAGAACTTGATTAATTCAAGAAGAGCAATCTGCTTCTTACTGCACATTCAGGGCCAGGTTTTTGGTCAGCCCCCATCATATTGCTTGCTTCAAAGTCTGCCTGAGCAAATCAACATAACAATCTAAACTAACATTTACTTGCAGAAGGCTTCATGTTGCAAATGCAAACAGCTATTTAATGGAGACTAAATAAAAAATATTCCTATTCCTATATGGGGAAAATATCCCAATACAGTTATTATACTATTGCTTTTTTGTACTAGATAAATTCATGGAGGTTAGGTCCATCAGTGGCTATTAGCCAGGATGGGTAGGAATGGTGTCCCTAGCCTCTGTTTGTCAGAGGCTGGAAATACATGACAGGAGAGGGATCATGTGATGATTCTCTGTTCTGTTCACTCCCTCTGGGGCATCTGGCATTGGCCACAGTCAGCAAACAGGATACTGGGCTGGATGGACATTTGGTCTGACCCAGTATGGCTGTTCTTATGTACCCTGTGTGCCCATTCTTATGCTGCACTAGGAGTGCCACTTCTAAAGTTTAACGAAGCATCCCAGTGTGGACAAAGCCTTCAGGAAATACATTATTAAATCTTCAATTTCAGACTCAGACATTGTCTCTACTAGGAGGGTTTAGCGCAGTTATACAGGCATAGCTATACCTTAACCAGCAAAAAATGCTCATAGCTCATAGGGATGCAGTTAGAACACTATAAAATGCTTATACAGGTTTGACCTCCCTGGTCCAGCTCCCTTAGCAGGGAATTTTGGGGGAGGAGGCACGAGCCTCTCTGCTGGGCGCTACTCCACAGCTACCTGGCACCACTGCCCTTGGCCCACTGACTGCAGCAGCCCTGTGGGCTCCACGGCTCCATGAGCTCCAGTGGTCCTGGCAGCCTTGCCAGCCCTGGGAGCTCTGGCAGTGGCCTTGTGGGCACTCGCGGCCCTGTTAGCTGTGAGCTCTGCAGCCCCTCCACTTCTGGGTCCCACCGTCTGCAGGCTCTGTAGCTCGCTGCTCTGTGGACTCCAGCATCTTCACTGGCTTCTCAGCCCAGCTGGCTCGGGCCTCTGGTGCCCCACTGGGCCTGCCAGACAGCTCTGCTCCCAGCCACCAGCCATCTCTGTGCTGTGGCTCTCTACTGCAGTAACATCTATGGTTCTGCCAGAACACGGGTGTTGCTGGACCAAAGAGTCCTGAACCACAGAGGTTCAGCCTATACCAGTATAGCTTATGCTGGTTTCTCCAAACACGTGTACATTAATGCTTTTACCAGTATAGCTATCAGAGGGGTAGCCGTGTTAGTCTGAATCTGCAAAAGTGACGAGGTGCCACAGGACTCCTCGTCGCTTTTGCAGTATAGCTATGTCAGTAAAAAAACAACAACTAATAAATCATGCCCACAACCAAATAGTTATGTTGGTAAAATGCTTAAGTGTAGTCCAAACCACAATACATATTTAACCCCTGTAAAGAAAGATTGCAGAAATCTTGAATTCCAGCAAGAGGTGTATCTCCAATGGTGCACCAGCCTGTCCTTGTGTACATGGCAAATTTCACTTTTACCTTTGAGCAATTAAAGAGGAGCAACGAAGCCATTTAAATTTAGCTCTCTCTCTTTTCCCTAAGTTTGGATTCAAATGTGAATCTGTCACCATGAAATTTGGTTTTCTCAGTTTTATTGAAACAAATGCTATATGATTCTATGGGCTACCTTAGTAAAGGCTCATGTAACAACTGTAATCAGCAAAAGGCATTCAGTGTAACATGCATCTGCACTGGTAAAACTGACTAGAGGATCCTGTAATATTGTGAATCAAGTAACTGTCCAAACAGCTGCACTGTGCAATGTGCTCCTGCAGCCCCCTCTTTATGCAGTGCTCGCTAATGCAGGCTTTGCAGTGCAACATGTGCATTTTGCATGTCTCATCTGCTGCCAAAACATGTGAACGTTAGGCTAAAAATATAAGTTACAGAAAATGCTATTTTTGCCAATGAAATGAATCCACATCGACAATGGGAGCTTTGGCTAGATGAAGTTGTACTGGTGTAAGCTGAAATGTGAATTTAAATTGATATAGCGGGACAGTGTGAAGTTTAATCTAAACTGAAAAAATATTACTTATTTCAAGGTAAAAGTATACTGATGTCATTAGAGCTTTTCTACCTGAGGAAAACTTACTGACGTAACTATAAACATATGATTATATTAAAGGGTGACTACACATGGAGTTTTACTTGTGGTACAACTTGGGGAGTTATATAATCATACTGGTGTAATTATACTGAAATAATTAGGAAAAGGATCACAGGAAGACAAGTCCTTAGCTGGCTTCCTTCATTTTAACACATTTTAATTGTAATGGTCTGTATTTCATAGGTTACTTCTGGGTGTGGCTCACCCTCCCATGTAGTGGCACTTATACTAATTACAGACAGAGAGAATGAGTTTGCTCTATAGCCTTAGCTGAGAGCCAGATGGCTTTTAGCATAAGCTGTAGAGAGCTCATGTAGGAAGCTCCAGAGGTTGCAGGTTGCACACACCCTAGAAGAAGACCCTCTGTTTTCCCATCCCACCACATTAAATATATGCTTTGCAGAATAATGTGATGTAGCAACTAAAAGGAGGTCTGAACTTCATGAACCTGGACTAACCTGGAATCTACATGTACTGCTGTTTTCCTATTGAGTAGAAGAACATGAACCAGTAAAAGAGGAGATATCACTGGGACTCTAGCCTGAGTCTTTGTTTAATTTGTCTGGAGACAGAATTGTACGGAAAAGCAGAACTGCCAAAACTGGCTGAACAGACACTTTCTTGGCTGTGTTGTGAAGACTGGTTAATTTGTATTGCTTTAAAGGTCTTCTAATGTGAGAGCAAGGTCTTGTTAAATATAACAACCATGACCTAAGCAATAAGAAATCTCAGAAGGGTAGCCGTGTTAGTCTGTAACTTTAAAAACAACGAGTGGGCCTGTGGCACTTTAGAGACTAACCAATTCATTTGATGAGTCCAATTCATCTGATGAAGTGGGTTTTGTTCAAGAAAGCTCATGATTCTATATATTTTGGTTAGTCTCTGAGGGTATGTCTACACTACCCCCCTAGTTCGAACTAGGGGGGTAATGTAGTCATTCGGAGTTGCAAATGAAGCCCGGGATTTGAATTTCCCGGGCTTCATTTGCATGATCACCTCAAGAAAACAGCTTCTCAAGTGAAGACTTGCATCAACATTGTTCAAAAGTGAGCAGGAGGAAGCAGGGGAGAAACAGCCCCAATGCTACAAATATTGGCCTTGACCCTGGTGTTCTCATCTGTAGAGTACTGTACACAGGTGTGGACAAGAAGTTGCATCGTGTAGAGAAGCAGCTGAATGAGACCATACAAATCATCATGGGACCTTTTACAATCAACACCTCCACTGTGGCTTTCTATATTAGCAGTCACTAAACCTCCAGCTATTCACCGTGATAGAGTCACAGCAAGAGAACTGAAATGCACCAAAGCAGGTGAACTGAGAGATTTGCTGAGTCCCTGAGCAAGGCTGGGGGTGGGGCCTGGTTCTGCTCTCCTGGAAGGTGCAGAGCCTTAGACAGAAGATGTGGGGCCAAGGCAACCAGCCCTCAGCACCACCTGGACAATGACACGGCCCTCCTCCCAGCATAGTCCAGAGTGCACCATGCAGGGCTCCAGCAGCCATTTTAAGGGCCAAGATCTCTGGCTGATGCTGCCACTGCCACAATGTCAGTGGTGGTGCCAGCAGTTCCAGGCCCCTTTGAATTGCCAGGCCCTGGGGCAGCTGTCCCCTTTACCCCTGTCAGTGGGCCTGCACCAAAGACTACCCAGAACATCCCATCCAGCAGGTTATGGATGTCATATCTCAACAATGCCTGGAATCATGAAAACCATTATGGACTCCATGTGATCACCTCATGTCTCTGGCTCGAGCCAGGGAACGGCAAAGCATATGGACCTCATCTGCCATTCTATGCAAGCACGTTATTACTGAGCCAACAAGGTGCCTTCCTGGTGTTGACCTGCCACATAGACTTCAGACCATAATGAACCACATCCAAACAAATGCCTGGAAAATGCAGCAGCTTGATGCACATGTGGAAAATCAAAGACTTCCCTTCATGCAGCTGCAGTGAAAATATCTGAAATATGCAAATATGCCACAGATATGGATTCCAAGGTGAACTGAATGATATTCACAATGGCAACCTTGAATTGGCTTATGGCATACAGCTGTGGCTGTAGAATGTTGTTCTGCAAATTATACATGTGCAAAAGAGAAAGCAGGCTGATGATTTCCCTGTGGAACTCCTTGACAGCAGATGTTGTGAAGGCCAAGACTATAACAGGGTTTTTAAAAGAATTAGATAAGTTCATGGAGGATAGATCTATCAATGGCTATTTGCCAGGATCAGCAGGTATGGTGTCCCCAGCCAAATGATGGGCAATAATTTTTGCTGTGAGGCCACTCCAAGCTTTTGGTAAGTGGTCAAGGGCTGCACTTTTCTAAAGAGGAATGGAGGTTGGGTGCCAAAGGGAGCTCGGGGCATGGGAGTGCGGTGGAGTAGAGGTTGTAGAGTCTGAGAGGGAGTTTGGGAGAAGGAGTGGGTTGTGACTTGGGTGGAGTGCAGGGTTCAGAAGGGGGTATGAGTGCAGAAAAGGATTCTGGCCTAGGAGAGGAATGTATGAGTGGGTGCAGGCTCTGGGAGGGAGTTGTGACCTGGGACAGGGGAAAGAAGGGTGCAGAGGACTTGGGTGGTGACCTGGGGAAGGGGATTGCTGTGCAGGGTCTGTGAGGGAGTAAGTGTATGAGAGGGTGTGTGGGTGCTAGAGGCAGGCTCTGGCTGGGAGGCGCTTACTTCAGCAGCTCCCAGCCAGCAGCTCAGCACCCAGCAGCCCCAGACCACTCAAAACAGTTGGCTGTTTCAGCTCTCTGTGCAGGAGGGAGGGAAGCTTTGTGCACTGTCCCCACCCCCAGCATAATCTCTCAGCTCCCATTGGTCACATTGTGCTATAAGGTGGGGTCAGCACACAAAGTCTCCTCCCTCTGCACACAGTGAGACACACAGAGCAGCCAGTTGCTTTGAGCAGTATGGAGTTGTTTGTGCCCAACGGGCCCAGCAAGGTAGGACATGGGCTGGATTATAAGGCTTGGTGAGCTGAATCCGGCCCTTGAGCCATATCTTGCTTGCCCTGCCTGCCTTAGCCTGTGTTTGCCAGCATGGTCACTGTCTAATGGCTGAGGCATCTTTTCTACGAGAAATGATATTATTAGCTTTAAACTCTTAACTGCTGCATCGCTCTGTTGCTTTTGCCATCTCTTACTTGCACCATTTTCAAATCTTCGCTTCATTTTTATTAAAGGGGTTCTTTAAAACACAGTAACACACAAAAAATTAGTTTGCTAAAATTATACTTCGCAATGAGTATTATATCATGTTTTGGGTGTTATTTATTACTGGACTTATAGCCTTATTTCAAAGTTCTGAAATTTCATCTGCTAACATGTTCCCATTATTAAATTCCTCAACTGCATTATTATGAATATGAACACAGGGCAATTGCCAAATTAGATATAAAGTTTATTAAAGTACTAGAATTAAAAGTTTATCATCACAAAAAAAGCTTTTAAAGGAGAATCTAAAACTGGACAAAGAGGTAGCTTAAAGCTGAGCCTGATATGGTTTTTGTATATGAAGACACATTAGAATAAACAGAAATATGAAAATCTCCTATGCAGAGAAAACATCTAATTTAAAACTTCAGGGGCTAGTCAAGTTAGTCTGTACAGAAAAAAACAACAAATGGTCTGGTAGCACTTTATAGACTAACAAAACATGTAGATGGCACAGCTAGGCCCATGATACCATCTACATGTTTTGTTAGTCTATAAAGTGCTACCAGACCATTTGTTATCTAATTTAAAGGTTAAACTCACCCTCAGATCAAGCAAAATTACTTTACAGTAACAGAATTAATTATGACTTTCAAAACCTCTGAACTGTGGAAAGACTGTAAATAGTGTTAATCACAGAAGCTACTCCAATCTCCAGTCACACAGATGAAAACTTGGATCTGACCAAAAAATTGTCAAAGGCCTGAGGTCCCACAATGATTTAAATCAATTTTTGTGGGTATATATAGCTTCTTTTGTTGTCTCAGTTCTAACTGCAGGGCTGTGTCTAGACTGGCCAGTTTTTCTGGAAAATCAGCCACTTTTCCGGAAAAACTTGCCAGCTGTCTACACTGGCCGCTTGAAGTGCCGCAAAAGCACTGACTTCCTACTGTAAGAAATCAGTGCTTTTTGCAGATTTCTGCTGCTCCCATTCGGGCAAAAGTCCCTTTTGCGCAAAACTTTTGCGCAAAAGGGCCAGTGTAGACAGCTGAGATTTGTTTTCCGCAAAAAAGCCCCGATCGCGAAAATGGTGATCGGGGCTTTTTTGCGCAAAAGTGCGTCTAGATTGGCCACAGACGCTTTTCCGCAAAAAGTGCTTTTGTGGAAAAGCATCCTGCCAATCTAGATGCTCTTTTCCACAAATGCTTTTAACGGAAAACTTTTCCGTTAAAAGCATTTGCGGAAAATCATGTCAGTCTAGACGTAGCCCATGTGTATAATAAATGGAAATAACTTGGTAGAAAAATGTCAAAATTTGAGGCCCCTTTGTCTCCTGTGTCTGGGGCCAAATGGCCCACCTAACCCTCTCTCCTTGGCAGCTATGAAAAAAGTGGAACTCTCCAATTTCAATGAAAGGTTTGAATTTAGAGAGCTGCCTATAAGCTGCCTCGTAATATTCACTGCATAAGGCAACAGAGGAAGGCAAAAGTCCAAAGAACACCAAACTGTGCAGGCTGCCCAGCTGGGAAATAAGGATTCCAACAACACCTGCCAATTCCATATGGACTTGAATAATAGCAAGCTGCCTTCTACTCCAGCACCTGAGTTGTGTATTGAATTGTATGTAGCTTAACCAAATACTTTATTACAAATAAAATAATGTTCATTTCTCCCATCCCCAGAAAAGCTTTGTCAGATTTTAATGAGACACTTCTATCAGTTGCCAGCATAAAATTATAATGTTATTGATGTTTACAAGCCCATTTACTCTACATTAAAGTATCAAGTAAAATCTGTGCATGAGATATTTCTATCCTCTCTTTTGTAATCTTAAAGTCTGATGGTTCTGCCTTCTTCAGGTATTAAGCACTATAATCCATTAGTGTCCCTGGATTGTGTATGTGAATGCACACTTTTCAGAAAGAACCTACAGGATATGATTGACTTTAAGGCAATTTGGATAATTAAATACTTCAAGTTCTCTGAAAAACAGGAAGGACAAGATCAAGGGAGCCAACAGCCACGCCAGGCCCCTGGGCAAGGTGATGGGGACCAGCTCTGTGCACCCTGAAGGGGTAAGGCCTCAGATGAAGGGGCAGGGCTGGGGCAGCCAGCCCTCAGTGTCACCAAGAGCTTGGCACCTCCTCTCACCCCCCACTCCTTAGAGCCACGGGAGCATGGCATGCAGCACTCCAGCAGAGATTCACAGGGCCCAGGGCTCCAGGCACTGCCACTGTCGCCGGAGCAGCAGTGGTTGCCAAGAGCCCCAAGCCCTTTAGAATTGCCAGGCCCTCAGGCAGTTACTCCTCTTGCCCCCATCCCTGTCAGAAGACCTGGGCAAGATACTAACAGAGTTGCTAAGAAGTTTGTACCTAGCTGTGGCAAAGATTAAGAATACTTTTTGAGTGGAAGAAATGGCATCCCCTTGACAGCTGATAACCTGGCTGGATACATTCACAAGATTGTATTAGAAAGAGTTTTGTGTATATTTATGTGTTTTGGTTTATATTTTCTGGGTCTATTTTATGGGTACTTTTTATATTAATATTTTAGGGAGAAAAATCCATTCTAAGCATCTGTTGCATAATTGCCTCATAGTTGTACACTTTGTTTCATCAGGAAATATGGCTGTTGGACTAGGATTAACTCCCACATGTTACCTAACTAGGTTTACCTGGCTTCCAGTTTTCGATCGGAATGCCCAGTCAATAAGGGATCCTGATAGCTCTAATCAGCACTGCTATCTGGGCCATTCAAAGTCTGGTCAGTGGTGCAGCGAGATTAAGACAGGCTCCCTTCGTGCCCCGGCTCCGCATGGCTCCCAGAAGCAGTTGGCATGTCTGTCTCCTGAGCACAGGAATGGCCTTAGGGGGCCCCATGAGCTGCCCATACCCTGAGCACCGGCTCTGCAGCTCACATTGGTTGGGAACTGCAGCCACTGGAGCAGTGCAAGGGGTGATGCCTGCAGGCTTTGGCAGCATGCCGAGTTCCCAGGCCTCTCTGCTTAGAAGCAGGATATGTCAGCTGCTTCTGGGAGGTGAGTGGGGCCAGGGCAGGCAGGGAGCCTGCCTTACCCCCACTGAACCAGAGCCACCTGAGATAAGTACCATCCAGCCGGAGCCTGAACCCCAATCCCCTATCCACACTCCAATCCCCCTTCCTGCACCCAAACTCCCTCTCAGAGCCTGAACCCCACACCCCAACCTCCTATCCCAGCCCTCAGCCTCCTCTTGCACCCCAGAGCCCACAACCCCCTCCTGCACTCCAACCCTGGCCCAACCCAGAACTCCTTCCCACACTCCAAACTCCTCAGTCCCAGCACACAGTCCCTTTCTACGCCCCAAACCCTTCACCCCAGCCCCATGCCAGAGTCTGCAACTCCTACCAGAACCTTCATTCCCTCCTGCAGCCCAGCTCCTTCCCCCATCCTGGTGAAAATGAGAGAGGAAGGGGAGAATGAGTGACAGAGGGGGGGGGGAGATGGTGTGAATGTGGAATGGGGCCTCTGGGAAGGGGTAGGGCAGGAGGCAACACAAGCATGTTCAGTTTTATGTGTTTAGAAAGTTAGCAATCCTATACCTAACCCTGACCTTTCACCTAGATTAATCTTTTACCTCAGTTTAACCAGTCAAGGTCTATCCTGGAGGGACCTTTTGGCTTGCTTTGCCCAGCTATGTCAAAGTAAAAGATTTGACCTATAACCACATTAGGAAAAGGTCCTCATTACATAACACTTTCAATGATGCGTGTGTGTCAGAAAATCCTGAGCCCATGAGTGAAATGCAATTAGTTGATTCTGCATGGGCTGGGACACTGCTTGACTCAGCCAAGGGCCAGGGGTCTCAAAACTTGTCACCAGAGCCAGAGCACAGAGGCAATTCAATGAGCTACAAGGATTTGACCTCAGCCTTTGCAACTGGTACCCTGTGCTAGCTCAGTCGCCGGAGCTAGTCTGGGATAGTCCTTGCTCAAGTGCGGAGTGGCACTGTATTCCTGAAGTCGCTCCACTGAAGTCTATGAACCCTGTGGGGCTGCTGGAGGTGTCAGGAGTCTCAGACTGAGAAAGGGGTTTGTGTGTGAATACAGAGAAAGGCAAATCAGTCTGAACTGAGCACACAGCCAATACATGCGTAGCAGTCTACTGTTTCTAAGAAAATGGTCTTTGGCAAGTTACATATGTCCCAGGTCTGCTGACGTGGCAGGGGGAACCAATGGAGTGGCTGCCCCAGAGATTGGTGATTCAAAGAGACCCAGGTCTCCTAGCTGCTGCAGCTGTTGCCCCAGGCCCTTTAAATCACCACTGGAGCACTGTGCACTCCATGTGGCTCTAAGGGCTGAGGGGAACGCCACATGCGCTGAGTGGTATGGAAGTCTGGCTTTCCCACCCCTTCTGCCTGAGGCCCCTATCCCCTCCCAGAGCATGGAGCCACACCCCCTTGGGCCTGGGCAGGCAGGCAGGCAGCTCCCCTGCATATAGCCCAGAAAGGAAAAAAAATTAAAAAGTTGCTCAATCCTCCTTTCCCTTCCCTTATAGCTCCAAAATCCTGTGGATTCTTTAAACCTTCCTCTCAACCACAGCCATACTCCAAGGGTGGTGAACCCTTTTTTGAGTGAGAGATTACTGACCCACAAAAAAATCAAGCAGGGACCTCACACAAGTAAAAGCAAAAAAAAAAAAAAAAAAAAAAAAAAAAACCAACCAAACAAACCTGTCATGGATGTACCTCCCACTGAGAAGGAGAAAGACACTCCCCACGTTCTCGTCACATACCAGAGCCTTGGGAGGGTCCGGGTAGTAGATTTTGTCCCCACGGGGAATAGTGTAGCCTTATCTTTCTTACCTTACTTCTATTTTTCTTAACTGATTAATTTTGCAATCAAGGGAATATGTTATCCTGGGGAAGCAGTAGGTATAGATACCAAGGGGCACCCAAGGTCTTGACAATAAAACTAATTTGGCATGCCTTGTGAGTGACTACTTGTCTCCTACCCATTAGTTCCCTGAGGATATTGCCATTGTAATACAGTAATTATGAAAGGACCCCTCGTGGCGTTTTGAGGGCATCCTCCTTGAGTATTATTGACTAGTCACTAGACTCTCACAAGTAGGGGATTCCTTTATACACGTGTTAAAAGGGAGTTGTTATTTTGTTAATTGGCCAATAATTACTTATTGATAAGTGGTTGTGCCCAGATCCGATAACCTGTCCTGTGTGATGGTGGGGAAGCTGGTTTTGTGGGCATGGAGCCAACAGCCAGTGCCCGGGAAAACCCTTGCCTGGGTTTTTTCCCCTTCTGTTGTTAGTCCCCTCAGCGGCCCCCAGTCAGCCAGAGTGGTTTCCTCAACACTCATGGACCTACCAGATGGTGGTTTGACCCTCTCAATTCGCTAGCAGATTGGCTTTCAAGGAAAGAGTACACATACCCCCTGTCCTTCTATTTTGGAACTTTTTCTTTAAAGTAATAGTGAGACAGTCTGGGGTGATAATTTGGGTATTCGCTTAGAGAAAGGATGCTTTTCGAGCAAGCCGATTCTTGATCTTAGGTCAAAAAAGAGTTGTAGTATTGTGGTAAAGTGGTTTAGAAAAGCCATTTTAAAATATGAGTGAGTCAGATTTGACACAGGACTCACCGGCGCCAACAAAGAAGGAGGGTGTTCATGTCTATATTGGAACAAAATTTTGAGTTTATAAAAATTGTGTCATTTAGAAAGTTGTTTAAAAATAGTTTAAAGAAAAACAAGTGGAATTCAAAGTTAGTAAATGACCATGTTGAATCTGGAAAGGGGCATGTCTTTACAGGTACTCAGCAACAACCCAAAATACATAGAGGGGACTCAAACCTAAACCAGCTCACAACAACAGGAAGCTAACAGCATGACTCTCCCTCTGCAGCAGCCACAGTATCATATTTGGAAAAATACCTTGACAATTAAATGCAGATTCCCAGTGTTTAAACCATGTAAAGGCAGTTAAGAAACCTCCAAATGGTGAACTCTGCCTATGTAAACTTAAAATATAGCAAATGGTCTGGTAGCACTTTATAGACTAACAAAACATGTAGATGGTATCATGAGCTTTCATGGGCACAGCCCACTTCTTCAGCTGTTCATGACGTTGATGGAGTTCCACTCCATATGGCTGAATGCAGTGCCTTGCATGTTCAGAAGTTTCAGGGGGTAGCCGAGTTAGTCTGTACAGGATAAACTTAAAAAACAACAAATGGTCTGGTAGCACTTTATAGACTAACCAAACATGTAGATGGTATCATGAGCTTTTGTGGGCACAGTCCACTTCTTCAAGGCACTGCATTCAGCCATATGGAGTGGAAATCCATCAACTTCACAACATCTGAAAAAGTGGGCTGTGCCCACAAAAGCTCATGATACCATCTACATATTTTGTTAGTCTATAAAGTGCTACCAGACCATTTGTTGTTTTTTAAGTTAATCCTGTACAGACTAACTCAGCTATCCTATGAAACTTCTAGCTATGTAGTAATATAAAAAACAACAAATGGTCTGGTAGCACTTTATAGACTAACAAAACATGTAGATGGTACCATGAGCTTTCGTGCAGATAGCCCATGTCCCCAGATTACCAGAATTTTGAGTTTAGGAAGTTCAGGCCCAAAATAAATAGGGGAGAAAGGAAAGGGGTGAAGGGAAAAAAAAGAAGGGGTCAGGAAACAAGAAGCAGAGGGTATGAAAATATCAAAGGGAAACACAAGTAGGCAGAACTTGTAACCTACAAGCACCTAAAGATTGGATAGTTAAAAGAAGTAGATAAGGATCATAGGATAGCAATTAGATAGGAAGGGTAGAATAGTGATAGAAATGTAGCCATGTTAGTTTGGTATAGCTGAAACCAAAAACAGGACTATGTAGCACTATAAAGACTAACAAGATGGTTTATTAGTTGATGAGCTTTCGTGGGCCAGACCCACTTCCTCAGATCAAATAGTGGAAGAAAATTGTCACAACCATATATACCAAAGGATACAGTTTAAAAAAATGAACACATATGAAAGGACAAATCAACTTTCAGAACAGAAGGGGAATGGGGGCAGGAGGGGAAGGTAAATGTCTGTGAGCTAATGATATTAGAGGTGATAATTGGGGAATCTATCTTTGTAATGGGTAAGATAATTAGAGTCTTTGTTCAAACCTAAGTGTAAAGTGTCGAATTTGAGCATGAATGACAGTTCAGAGGATTCTCTTTCAAGTGTATTCTTAAAAGGCCTTTGAAGCAGGATGCAGGTAATCAAGTCGTTGAGACAATATCCTTTCTGGCTGAAATGGCAAGAAACTGTTTTTTCTTTGTGATCCTGTCTAATATCTGTTTTGTGGACATTGATCCTTTGGCGAAGTGTCTGAGACGTTTGTCCAATGTACATAGCAGACGGACACTTTCGGCACATGATAGCATAAATTATATTTTTGGATGAGCAGGAATATATGTTCTTGATCTTATAACTCACTTGGTTAGGTCCAATAATGGTATCAGCAGAGTGAATATGTGGACAAAGCTGGGAACGGGGTTTGTTGCAAGGGAAGGTACCAGGGTTGGTATTAGTGTGGTATGTCCTGTGGTTGTTGGTAAGAATCATCTTGAGGTTAGGTGGTTGTCTATAGGAGAATATGGGTCTGTCTCCCAGAGGAAGGGTACTAAGGCAAGAATCTACACAGACAAAGAGCTGTTGGCACCTTCATTGAATGTTAGGTTGATAATGTCCCAGCCATCTGTTATCTCGATTAAGGAGGTTATCAGTGTGAGAATTGAATTTGTGGATGAATTGTAATTCCAACGCTTCTCTGTGTATTTGGCTTGTAGAATTGGTTTGTGACAAGACAGCTACCTGGAGATCTTTTAAAGAGTAATTAGGTAGATTGCAGTGTTCTCCAACAGGTTTCTGTATGTTCCCTTTACGTATATCTGATTTGGATATTTTTTATAATATCTAATTAGATACGTTTTATATAAACTAATAGCCAAAGAAAACCCTAAGTTTGGTTACGGACATCTGTACATGTAATGTGTTTGGAACTTCAGTCAGAGCTTCAAAATTAATTGTTATCATCGTTTATGGTTCAACTAAGATAAAAGACTCCTGCAGAGAGGGTGCCCTATGCTGAGAACGACCAATTCTTAACAATCACACACCAGTATCCATTCCATCCTTAGTGTGATGGGGTTCTTTTCTTCCGATCATCACCCCAATGGGGGGATGGGGGTTGTAGCCTATGAAGTTATTTGCCTATCATGCTAATAATATGGTTGTGTTAATTTACATTAATTAGGTAAATGTTAAGAGTTGTAATGCAAGAAATCTGCTAGAGGTTGGTCTGCAGCACAATGTGCCCTGCCCGCCCAGTGCCTCAGACTGGAGCAACTGGGGGGAGTGGGGTGGCATATCTACCTGGCCAGAGGGCTACACTCAGGGGAGTGGGAGGCAGGTGTTGCAAAGCTGCTCTCAGCATTCCCACAGGCCCTTTGTGTTAGTTTGACTGATGTCTGGGTTAAGGTGCAATACACTAGGCCTTATGTCTGCCCATTGCAGTTTGTGAAGGCCCACTGAGCAGAGCAGCACTCAACTCCTTGAGGGGCTTTGCTATTGACCCACCTGGGTACAGGTCCGTGCCCTTTCTTAGCTGGGGCCAGGGCATATTTGTAAATAAGAGTCTAGCAAGAGCCCCAAATTAGTGGTCCTGCTGCTTGTACCTAACTGTGTGCATATGCTGCTTGCCTTCCCCCACACAGACAACCACAAGCCTGCTGGTGCCAGGCACTGACTGGGCCATGTGGCAGTCCAGATTCCATTCGGCATAGGAGCGGAAAGGGTGTAGTGCAGCCCAGCCCAGGCCAAGGGCTGTCTGGTGAATCGGGTTCCCTGCAGTACAGTGATTGCTGCTCTAGGGTATAACAAAATGATTCAGCCTCTGAATGCACTTTCCAATGAGTGCCATGTCTGCATTACAGCCAATTAGAGGGCAGAGTTGCACTCGAATGAAAAAACACACATAAGCTCACAGTCCAGGTCAAGTAATATGGGGCTATATTTTATCTTTGGTCCAGGCTGTAACAGGCCGTTTGCAAGATCAGCAGGAGCTAAGGTTAGCCGATTTCTGTGGTTGAGACATGGTCTCACCCAGATACAGGTCATAGCTTGTTTATGGTTTTCTGGGACTGAAAAGGGGAACTTATGTCTGGGACCTTTCAACCACATAGGATGGTAGGAAAAATACCCTCAGTTTCAGTAGATGCATCATTATATAAAAGTCCCAAAATAATTGGTTCAGGCTAAGTTGAGTAATCAGGACACAGGATGTGATAGATGACCACAAAAGCCCATGGTAACGAATTAACGTATATGATAATAAGTTGAGAGCAATGCTACATTGACCTATAGGAAAAGGACACTTCAACATTAGAAACATCCCCTACTTCTGCATTACTCAAACTGTGGGTCCCGACCCCCCAGAGGGTCATGAGCAACTTAGAGGAGGGTTGTGGTATCACAAAGTTTGAGAACCCCTGTCCTACTGAATCTGCATCAAACATGTCAGTGTCAGCTAGTATAAAAGTGGAACCCCCACCTAGGGGCAACAGGGAGAAGAAGGTGTAGTCCTGAGAAAGGCCAGAATGATGGCCCTTGGTGATGATGGCGAAAGTGAAGATAATGAGAAAGATGATGGGCTAACACTTCAGATTGTTCTAGAAGGAATGATGTAAGTATATGGTATGGAAATATGGACGTACATTCCCTATTTTATGAAATAAGGGTGTTTGTGACTGTGCTAACAGTATTAATAAACTATATTTGTAAATATACAAGAGTTTCTATAGTGTGAGTGTTGAAACTGTGCACATCAGGGTTTCCAACCATAGAATAATTGAATACTGGGCCTGATCCTGGGACAAAGAACCTGTCAACCCTAATGGCAGGTAATTAGAAATGTAAACAATCTTAGATCAGGCATCAAGAGTGTGGGAGCTGATGTTCCCAATTCTGGGGGGGGAGGAGCCCCGAGCCTCAGGGGCTGGAGGCTGCATCCGGCCCATGGGCCTTAGGTTCTCCACCCCTGGATTAGATTATTAGAGTGTCAATTACCTGTAGGGAACTGTTCACAATCTGAGCCCTACAGACAGGCTAAATTCCCACTGGCTTCAGTAGAAATAGGAATCCTAAAGTACAGACAGCAAAAGCTGGCTTAACAGTAAAACCAATGTTAGCTTTGTCGGGGAAAAAAGTGCTGCATAAAGACTGGGCGTGCTATTGTGTCCCCCTCCGCCACCACTGTGTCTCACTCTGCATGTACAGAGGGATATCACGGTGACATTACTTTTCTCTCTTTCTATCTCTCCCATACTGGAGGCAGAGTTCTTCTATTCAGTGCCAGGAAAGTGGTCTGAATCTGAGACCTCTCACTTTCCGGGCAGATTTCAAAAAAGCACAGATGGGAGTAAAGCACCTGGCATCTATTGACTCCCACTGGGAGCTGGGCCCCCAACTGCCCTACTTCACTTCCACTCTAGTCTTCAATCAGGCCAAATGCCCATTGCTGGAATAAGACCCAAAGATCAGGTCCCAGGATCTGTACACTAGAGATACTGTTGACATAATTTTATTTCTTTTAGATCAATAAAATAATTACTGGAACATGGTATTCCAGTTATAGGAAACTCATCTCTCACTGTGTACCAGTAGTTAATGTGTAACCTACACAATCAGAGCATTACACTTTGGAATACCAAATATTTGCTGGTGACCTTCGTTACCGAACAGTCATAATTTTAACTTTGTTTTTTTTAAGTATAGTTGATTGAGAAAAAGTAACCGAAGAGCTGCCTTGTTGGTAAGATGAAACTGTTTAAACTGAGAATTTTAAATAGCTATGGGGGGAAGAGGAGGGTAATTATATCTGCATGTTCTTAAAAATGAAACAGTGTTTCAAGAAGAAGTAAATTTTATCTGTATATTGAAATTTTCTTTTAATTTAAAATGCTATAATGTTTTCAAAGGGAACCCTTTTCGTATGAGCAAAAAAAGCAAGAAACCTCCTCCTGTAGAAATGGTGCTACTACAAATCATCATAAAACAGAGTTTATACTATCAAGTCTCAGAGGGATAGCCGTGTTAGTCTGTATCTGCAGAAACAATGAAGAATCCCATGGCAACTTAAAGCCTAACAGATTTGTTTGAGCATAAGCTTTCATCTAGAAAAATCACTTCGTCAGATCCATGGAACTGAACTCACAGAGGTAGGGAAATGTAAGACATAGCCCTACCTCTGTAACTTCTACCCCATGCATCTGACAAAATGGTTTTTACCCATGAAAGCTTATGCCCAAGAAATAAACCTGTTAGTCTTTAAGGTGCCACCGAACTCCTCAAAGTTTTTACTAACATTTTCCTGCTTTAACTGTTAATAATTGTAATGAATTCTGTCTTTTGTTCTGCAATGTTAAAAGCAGATCTTTGGGAACCAAATACAATTAGAACTTCACATTCTGTACCTTTTCTTTTATATTTTAGATAAAAAAATACACGATGGTTTCTAAAGTTTCTTTTGCTATTTTCATATACAGTAATTCCTCATTTAACACGTGCCCACTTAACACGTTTTCGCGATAGCACGATTTTTTTTGGGAACGTTTTTTGAATTACACGACCATCCCCGGAATAACATGATTTCCCCAGCCAGTCCATCGCTGGCAGCTGCACGGGGCTTCCCCAGCCTCCCTGCAAAGTGGCGGAGGGTTCACCGCTCGCTGTGCCATTCCCTGGAGACCCCCCCCCCCTCGCCAGACCCAGTGTGGGTCCTGGCAAACCCGTCACAGGGGCATACTCCCAACCCAATCCCCCTTCCCTCTCCTCCCCTTTCCTTCCCCAGAGCCAAACACCTCCCCTCCCTGCTGCCACCCAGTCTCCTTTCTCCCCCAACCTTATGTCCCGGTCCCAACAGACACCACCGCTTGAATTGCAACCCCCACCTTTTCCATTATTTTCAATGGGAAAATTGACCCCGCATAACATGTTTTCACTTAAAACAATCATTTTCTGAAACATCTATAGTGTTAAATGAGGAATTACTGTACTTTCTTTACCATTCAGAAGCTTTGTTTATCAGAAGATTATTGATGTTACCAGTAAAGCTTATATATAAATAAACTCCTCATGATTCCAAACTAGCAATACACTGTCTGTCCAACTGTGTACCCATTAGTTGTGCAATGTTCCCAGATCAGCAGGATTTTTGTTTTTTTGAGGTTCCGATCAGCATACATTCATCCTGTCTTCATAACGCATTTATCTTCCTCATGACATTTGCTCCTGTGCAAAGGACCTAGGATTAGATGAGGTTTAAATTGTGCAGAGGGCTTCTAAGGCTTTAAGACAGAGTGAATGTTACCTTAAGCACTTAGCTGATGTGATCACATTATTTCTATCATTTGAATTAACTATATTAACAATAAATGACAATCTGCCAATAATCAAGGACACATATATAACTTAGATAGGGCCACGATAAGGTGGGTGCATAATTGGCTGGATAACCGTAGTCAGAGAGTTGTTGTTAACGGTTCTAAATCCTGCTGGAAAGGGATAACAAGTGGAGTTCCTCAAGGGTCTGTTTTGGGACCCGTACTGTTCAATATCTTCATCAAAGATGTAGATATTGGGATAGAGAGTATGCTTATTAAGTTTGCAGATGATACCAAACTGGGTGGAGTTGCAACTTCTTTGGAGGATAGGGACATAATTCAAAATGACCTTAGCAAGTTACAGAAATGGTCAGAGGTAAACAGGATGAGGTTTAATAAAGAGAAATGCAAAGTGTTCCACTTAGGAAGGAACAATCAGTTCCATACATACAAGATGGGAAGCAACTGTCTAGGAAGGAGCATGGCGGAAAGGGATCTAGGGGTCATAGTGGACCCCAAGTTGAATATGAGTCAACAGTGTGATGCTGTTGCAAAAAAAGCAAATATGATTCTAGGTTGTATCAACAGGTGTGTTGTAAGCAAAACTCGTGAAGTCATTCTGCCGCTCTACTCTGCACTAGTTAGGCCTCAGCTGGAGTACTGTGTCCAGTTCTGGGTGCCACATTTCAAGAAAGATGTGGAGAAATTGGAAAGGGTACAGAGAAGAGCGACAAGAATGATTAAAGGTTTAGAGAACATGACCTATGAAGCCAGGCTTTATGAACTGGGCTTGTTTAGTTTGGAAAAAAGAAGATTAAGGGGGGACATGATAGCGGTTTTCAAATATCTAAAAGGGTGTCACAAGGAGGAAGGAGAAAATTTGTTCCTCTTGGTTACTGAGGACAGGACAAGGAGTAATGGGCTTAAAGTGCAGCAGGGGAGGTTTAGATTGGACATTAGGAAAAAATTCCTAACTGTCAGGGTGGTCAAATATTGGAATAAATTGCCAAGGGAGGTGGTGGAATCTCCCTCTCTGGAGATATTTAAGAACAGGTTAGATAGAATCATAGAATAATAGGACTGGAAGGGACCTCGAGGGTCATCGAGTCCAGCCCCCCCGCCCTCAAGGCAGGACCAAGCTCCGTCTACACCATCCCTGAGAGATGTCTATCTAACCTGTTAGATAGACATCTCTCAGGGATGGTGTAGACGGAGCTTGGTCCTGCCTTGAGGGCGGGGGGCTGGACTCGATGACCTCTCGAGGTCCCTTCCAGTCCTATTATTCTATGATTCTATGAAAAGCAAAATCTGAGCCCAAACACTATGTATGAGTCACAGATGTAATACATGTTTAGTTTAAAGGTGAAGTTAAAAGGTGTGCTCTATAGCCTTGTCAACTGAGAGCACTGTTCGTAGCCATCTCCATTCCAGGACTATGGTTCCTGCTCCTTGGACAAATATATAGGATACGTGCTGTGAAGCTAGCTTATTCAACACAGCAGGGATGGGGAGAGTCTGAATGCAGCTCCCTGTTGGCAATTGCATTGATGAGTTTTGAGAGATACCTGAGGAACAAGGTAGTTGTTGCAGTGCTTGTATGGGAAGAAAGGGAAAATGTGAGTGTCAGACCCATTTATACTCCACTACCACTGAGTTCACTCTTGAGGTCAGCTCTTGCAAATAGTTCCAACTGTTGGTATGCTCCAGAGGGAAAGAAGCAATCTTCAAGACAGTCCAATCTAACCTATGAGAGGAGCTTCCTGTTTTCTATATTTGGGATTCTAGTCATATTTTAAAAGGATAAAATGACAGGAGCTTTCATGACTCACATCTAGTACTTTAATCTATGTATGATGGGCATGGAGAACTCCACTGGGTGCGCAGATATAATTAAATAAATACTAAAACTTGTGAAAGTGCTTTAAAGTTGCTTGTTTTAATATTTCCCACATTTACATGTGATTAGGAAGATGCATCACATTCAACAATTTCATTGTCTCCTGATTCATTTATTATAGCCCGTCTGGGATACCATCTTGTACAAGATCTAATCCACTGTTTCAACAGAGAATTGATTGCCTGACTGCCAAGTGTGTGCTGTTACTTTGTGCCCAAATGTTTCACTGCTCACATGAAGAAAAACAACAAATGATCTGGTAGCACTTTATAGACTAACAAAACATGTAGATGGTATCATGAGCTTTTGTGGGCACAGCCCTCATGAAATTACCTCTTCAGGGCATGAGACCACACCCAAGTAAACATCTTGATGTAGCAATCACAAGGGCTTACTCAACTCAGAATTTATGGCACTCAGATAATACCAGATATTTTATATTGAAACATAAAAACGTAGAGCTGGAAGAGACATCAAGAAAGCCCCTTGTCTATCACATATTGCCTTGTCCATATGGCAAATATCAAGCTAAACAATTACCATGCTCCAATGTTACAGGACAGATAGCCCTTAACCATCAAACATCTATCCAGACTGTTCTCTCTATCTAGTTAACTAATAAATCTACTATTTTAATAATGGCCCATTTAACAGAATCAATCTTTTCACACCTCTTCTCCATTTTTATAACCACTCCCATATAAAGAACAGTGGTGCAAAAGGAAGTTTCAGATGGCACCAGATCATTTGTCTTTCTAGCCACTTAGTACATTTCTTAATTGTGGGAGAGGGTGGAAGGAATTTCAAAATACTGCATTAAAGTGAAATTCTATCCTGTATTGTATGGAAAAGAATTCACACACTGCTTTTAAATATACTGTTTATTTTGTATGTACAGTATCTTGGATTTAAATGCTCCAATGGCAATTACACATATAAATGTAGAAATCACATAGAGGTGTAACTTTTCCAAACAACTTTCATTTTCACATGCAAATTTTGGATTTTGCATGAGCAAATTTGAACATTAAATTGGAGCCTTTTTGAAAATTTCACTTTCTCATTACATGGCTTTACAGACCATGCTTCTACATATATGTTTCTGAGAAATCATTCTTTGCGTCCACACAAAGTATAAACTTCTCACCCACAGTCCATTCACAAGTCTGCTTCAGCATTCACCAGTTCTTACAAAACAATATTTAATAAGTCAAGTGCAAAAGAATCAGAGGTAACACAACACATGGGCTGGATACCAGTCTGGGTGAAAGAATAAATAATCCTTATCAGTTGAATGAAAAGTAAAACAGAATGATGAATTGCCTTACCTGTTTGCAGAGGTACTGGATTCTCAGTCCAGGGCCTCACAACTTCAGCACAGCTCAGTAGACACAAGCAGTAACATGGAAATTAAGATAGTGCAGTCTTGTTTGCAAGGCTAGAAGAAAGTACTATGTTCACCCTTCCCTATTCAACAGGATCTCCAGCAGACGATACTATGTCTAAGTCATGCTTCTGAGCAGTCCAGTTACTGTAAGGTCCGCCACTGTACACTCCTTCATCTTTGTAGGACATGTTCATTGATTTGCTTCTGCACAAATTCATGAGCATAAGATTAACTGTGTTCTGCTACGAGGAAGCTGCCTTTAAAAGTGGCCCATATCTGAAGTTCACAAGCTGCCTATTCACATATTAAAAAACTAAAGACATCGCTCTTGCCAAGAAAGCATTTGAATCCCTGCTGTTCACCAACACAGGAGTTCAATATTCAGATTGACTATTCAAGTAGGGAGCAGGCATTATTACAGACATCATGAGAGTCTGGAGTACCTGCCATTTCTGCCCCCCCCCCCCTCCCCCCCTCCCGGTTTCCTTAGGGCAGAGCCATTTCAAAACACAATCAACACTCACAATTGGAAACCGTACACTTACTTAGCAAAATAGCAGGCATTGGTTCCAGGTAACAATAAGTCTTCTTTTATCCTCCAGATGGGTGTAGAGGTGTGTGTCTAGAAGGGTCATTGATATTTGATTCCTTCTTGTGCTATTACCATCCTGTTTCTAAAACAAAAGATTTCATTTTCACAAACATACAAAGCTAAATTAAAAAGTAAAAGAGGCCTGGAGTGTGATCCTTCTCCGCTTTATACTACTCTTGCACTATTATCATGCCTTTGATTTCAGTGGAGTTACTCTTGATTTACAGCAGTATAAACAATCAGAAGAAAATCAGGCCCACTACCTCTTTTTTCCCCAAAAAATTATTATCCATGTTTTGCTTTTTTCCTACCTGTAAGTTTCTATGTAATTGGGGGCAGGGGGGAGGGGATACTTGCATGTCATTCAAGCTAATTTTCCCTAGAAAAGAAAGTGCAAGTTATTCAGCAAAACCTCTAGCAATTTTCAAATGATTCTCTAGCATTTTGAAATGTAGAATTCTTCCAATCACTTTTTTTTTTTATAAAATATGGTCAACTCTCAGAGTTTCTCATTTATGGGACTCAGAACTAGTAGAGATAGTTGAACTTTTTTTAGTATACAGTGTGCAGAAAGTCAACATTGGTACTTTTAACCATACTGCATATTATACATACTAGCCCTTTAATTGTCAAGAAGCCTCTCTCTCGTTCTCTCCATTTGTATTTCTCACATTAAAAATAGGTAGCTCTCATTGATCTGAATGGAGATGAATGTGCTAAGCACTTTTGAAAATCAGATCCTTGATCTCAAATTTGTGCCTCATCTGAAAATTTGAACCTCTTCTTTTAAGAAAAGTTTCTATTTAACATAGGAAGAGTGAGGGACTTTCATCATGAACTGTTGGGAGCATCTGAAGTGAGTTCCTTGCTAAAGATTATGATGTCTCTTTTGCACCCATTTTGAAAGGATAGAGATTTCTCTCTTCCATTATTTTCAGTTTGCCTTTTGATTTGTGATTTGGCCATTCATGTTTTACATTGTTGGTTTGTAAGTTGATGGGGCTGGTGAAATTTAGATGGTGGAAGGAGCCATTTGGTTCCATTTCATTGCCTCTTTATTTGGAAGCCCAGAATCAAAGTATTGTCAAGTTAAAAAGAGAAAAGAAAAACTGTTGTTGACTTTGTTGCTTCTTTTCTCTTTTTTTTATTAGAAAAACCTCACTGCTGGACTCCAAAATGAAAGCAGGAATTTGCCTTCTTCTCTTAAGTGAACTGTGCATTGAATTAAGTATGTCTCTTGGAAATCAAAAGAAACACAAAGAAGAGTATTTCTCGCAGAATAATAAGAATCCGTATGGCACTATTGAGCATAGAAGCACCGCAGAGCCATTTGAAGAACAAGCCCCTCTAGAATTCACTCTTTACAACCTCACTGAAAAGAACATGAATTTTGGATTCAATCTCTACAGGAAAATAGCACTAAAACATGACAATAATGTGTTCTTCTCCCCACTCTCAATGTCATTTTTAATGGCTGTCTTTATGCTCGCGGCTAAAGGGGAAACCTACAGGCAAATAATTCAGGGTACAAACCTCCATCTTTTGCAGGGCAAAGAGAATTTTCATCAGTTGCCAGCTTTGTTTAAACAATTGAAAGATAACATCACCGAGAATGAAGAGCTTGTTCTGCAGCAAGGAAGTATTTCTTTTGTTCAAAGGAACTTCAGACTCAAAGAGCCTTTCGTTAATCTATCCAAGCAATTCTTTGATATGGAATTCTTAAGTGTGGATTTTCACAACTCCACCCATGCAAAAAATGTCATAAATCAGAATATTAAAAAGAAGACCAAAGGAAAAATCCCAAAGCTTTTTGAGGAATTTGACCAGCATGCTAAACTGGTTCTCGTGAATTATGTTCTCTTTAAAGGTAACTATTGATTTTACACCATAAGATCATAATTTATAAAAAGCCAACTGACAAGTCTCTGATCTCAGTTATGTTAGTGTAGCTCCAGAAAAATTCCATTGGGATTGATGTTGCTAGCCTAGATTTGTAACTGAGCTCTGAATACGATGAATAACATTCGTGCATCAGGCAAACCTGTCAATATTACTGAGGTCATTGCAGACTGGATTATGTACATATGTCATATACCCATTATAACTGAGTTAATAATTCAAATATAATTATTGTAGCTAGAGGGCTTCTCCTTTAGATAAAAGGCATTTTCATCATTATGGTATTCCCCTGTTGTCCCCCATTAGCTGTCATTTTTAATAAAAAAAATTAAAATTGTAAATGATTTTAGTGGTAGTGAAAAGTTCCTCGAATACTGCCAACCTCCATACTCAGAACAGCTAGTAAACAGACAAAAGAAGTAAAAAGATTCTCTCTGCACCTTATTGACCTCTTTTATCCCTCTTCTAAAGGCTCCATCTTGAGGAAAGAGAAGGTTGTTCTATTTCCCTTGAATCTCTGGACTCCCGGCCATTAAAAAAACGTTATTTATAGAATCATAATCATAGAATACTGGACCTGGAAGGGACCTCGAGAGATCATCAAGTCTAGTCCCCAACCCTTATGACAGGACCAAGCACTGTCTAGATCATCCCTGATAGATGTCTATCCAACTTGCTCGTGAATGTCTCTACTGATGGAGATTCTACACCTCCCTAGGCAATTTATTCCAGTGTTTAACCACCCTGACAGTTAGGACGTCCTTCCTAATGTCCAACCTAAATCTCCCTTAATACAATTTAAGCCCATTGCTTCTTGTCCTTTCTTCAGAGGCCAAGGAGAACAATTTTTTCCCTCCTCATTTTAATCCCTTTTATTTTAGATACTTGAAAACTGCTATCACAGCCTCTCTCAGTCTTCTCTTTTCTAAACTACACAAGCCCAATTCTTTCAGTCTTCCCTCATAGCTCATGTTTTCTTCACCTGTAATCATTTTTGCTGCTCTTCTCTGGACCTTCTCCAATTTCTTCAAATCTTCCTTGAAATGTGGTGCCCAGAACTGGACACAATACTCCAATTGAGGCTTAATTGGTGCAGAGTAGAGCAGAAGAATGACTTCTCGTGTCTTGCTCACAACACTCCTGTTAATGCATCCCAGAATCATGTTTGCTTTTTTTGCAACAGTGTCACATTGTTGATTCATGTTTAACTTGTGGTCTACTATGACCCCTAGATCCCATCTGCAGTACTCTTTCCTAGACAGTCGCTTCCCATTCTGTATGTGTGAAACTGATTGTTCCCTCTTAAGTGGAGTACTTTGCATTTGTCCTTATTAAACTTCATCCTATTTACCTCAGACCATTTCTCTAGTTTGTCTAGATCATTTTGAATTATGACCCTGTCCTCCAAAGCACTTGCAAAGCAAATTATTAAAGTGTCCATGGTAACAGTAACTGTAATATGGGCCTATGTACTCTAGATACTGGGTTGAGGGCACCAATTCATTTCTTATAGAGCACATTGGTGAAGGCAATCCAGAATCTCCCCATTTCATACCAGAGTTTTTTTTATCAGGTCAAAGAACCACTGCTAATCCACAAGACCAAAGGATCTTTCATGTATTGATCTGGAGCAACAGAAAGAAGTTATCAGAATCTGAAATATTCTTAGCTTAGCAAGGGAGATACAAGCAAGCTAGGAAAAATAATCACAGCATACCAAAGTTTATTTGCTAAGTTAGGGTCATGAATAAGCCCCCATAAGGCTGCTGAAAAGTAGATTCTGCAGAGACTTCCTATCTCAATGTGAAGGAGGCCATTTGCTTGTCACATAACAAAACTCCCTGATTACACATCAAATTTTCTATTCCAGGACAGGAGTCTGACTCTTTTCTTTCAGTTTCACTTAGCCAGTGGAGAATAGCCTGGGTCTAAAGGACCTAGCTGGAGTATCCCCTGAGCAACCAGTGATTTTTCAGGCTACCTTCAGGTCCCTGAATTCATCAGTCTTCTTAGGGATGAAACTCATATGGAAGTGTTATGATGGGGAGGACTCTGCAGGTCACAGGTATGCAAAGATATCAGATGATAAACTTTAGTCACTTGCAAACCTGGATCAGCTCTGAAGCAATAACCCCAATCTCTCCAGAATGCCACGGCATGCCAAAATATCACATCCCTCATTAAAATGTTGCAACCTGAAGAGTACATTTTATTGTGGCATTTTCCCCAGTAATGCCCCCCCTAGGTCCTTTGAATGAGTGGAGAAGAGCAGGGTATACATTAAAAGTGTCTAATGCAAGAGTAAGAACACTGGGAGATTCTGTTTTGGGAAAAGATGTTTAGAAGACAACCTGACTATAGAATTTAATCCAGCTGAGGGCAAATGTAAAATAAAATAACTTCTATCTGAGATTATTGACTTGACATGAAAGATAGGACTGGTTACCATTCTTACATTCATTTAGAACATAGATTCCCAAACTGGGGGGCACGAAGAAATTCCAGGGGGGCACGAGGTGACCCAGCCCCCCCCCAATCAAGTTTTGCTGCCCTGCTCAGTTCCTTTTTTTTTCCTCAAGAAGTTTTTTTTTGGTGTGTGGGGGGGAGGGTTTTTCAAAAATCAGAAAGGGGGGCATGATGCTGAAAAGTTTGGGAACCACTGATTTAGAAGGAATCTACGATTGCATTACCTGGGCTCCCATTACACAATTCAGTAGGCTATTTCCCCTCTCCAATAGGGAGCATACATGGCATGTTCCCTCACCCCCAGCACTTTTACACACACACACACACACACACACACACACACACACACACACACACACACACACACACACACACAGAGAGAGCTACTGTTACTAAAAGGAATGTAATGAAGAGAAAGCCTGAAAAAAGTGCTATGATTAACACCAGACTCCAAAAATGGCAACGTCAGGCTTTGACTGTTTTTTAGCACTAGCAAATTCTAGGATGTATGCCCATGAGGGAGGATAGTTTGTCAGAAGTTCCTGTGAGTGCACGCAGATTTGTTGGCAAAGATCAAGTCTGAGAACAGGATCCTGGACAATTTTGGCTTTGGCAGATAGCAACCAGCATCGTGAATTAAACTCAAAGTAAATTAACCAGTGCAGAGAATGGCATATAGGAGCAATACTATTTACAGTAGCCAACACTTCCACCTAGCCAACATGTTTAATCCCAAATGGTGTAGTAGTCTAGTTTTGAGGTGACAAAAGCATGGCCAATTATGACCAGCTCTGCATTTTGAAAAGAAAAGATCTTGTCAAGTGTAAAGCTGACAGAAAGTGGTTTTGGCCATCACTGTTATCTAGGAAACCATGTCTAGAGATGGATCCAAATAAGTCTCAGATTGACAACCTCTAAAATATCAGCCTGCTGATGCCTTTGTTGCATCTGCCAATTCCCCATCAACAAGCAACCACCTTTTATCAACATTGTCTCTCCTGTCTTATTTTGACTAACCCCAACCCAGTTGGATTCCATCCAGATCCCTTTCTCTGCCAGAAATTGAGATAGGAAATAAATGGCTGTCTAGAGTTGGTAGAAAGGAAATGCAGGACCTAGGTATCATCAAATATAGGGGCTCAGTCCATAGTACTCCAAGGGAGGGAACCCATCATTGGCGCTTCATGAATGGGACAATGCGGAAAATATTTATTGATCATGTTCTTTCCCTTCCATCCCTCTTGAGCCTAGATCTGTTTCTGTGGTTTTGCCTTCCTGTGTTGTAAAAAGCTTTGACGTACGTATACTAAAGATATCATAGTAGGTAACAAGGGCCCAAAATCCAACATTACCATATAGCAACAGATACAATTGGATTTTTTTAGGGACATCAGTATTGTTACCATGAACAAGTGTGAGTGTGAATAATTATTCTTTCTTTCTTTTCTAAGGCAAATGGCTGCATCCATTCAATGCTAGATTCACAGAACTGGAGACTTTCCATATAGACAAGTTTAGGAACGTACAGGTGCCCATGATGTTTAAGTCAGACAAGGTTGCCTCAACTTTGGATAAGAACTTAGGATGCATTGTGCTAAAACTTCCCTTTAGCGGGAGTGCACACATGCTTGTTGCCATGCCGGAAAAGGAGGGAGATTACGGTTCACTTGAAGATCACATAACAGCAGAGCTTATGGAATCGTGGCTTAGAAACATGGAGACCAGGTACAGCTTTGCACTTACATTTTAACATTTCATATTTATTGAGGTAAAAGAAACGAGATTGTCTGTTTTTCCCAACCCATTTACATGCTGGCATATCTGTGGAGTGACATTCTCATGGAAGTGACTTCTTTCCAAATCACCCTTAACAGAACCTCTGCAAGCAAGAGTGGTGCAGAGCTCTCACATGAACCCTCCATTTAAGGCTCTGATTCATCTCCTGTAGCCCACTAAAAATGTACATCTCACAGAGCACAGTCCAGTCTTTCCAAGCCCAAACATCAGGCACTAATTGTGGTCTTCAATTTTGCACTTGTAGCCAAAGCAGCATGACTAACCGGCACGTGCAACTTACTTATGAAGAGACTTCCTACTTGGGCAATAAGGCATAAATACAAAATATGTAATAGGTTGAACTATAAAAATGGAAAATAATTTAATCTCTTCATAACAATGCAATTCAGTATATGATAGTCTTTCTCCACTTCAGTATTGAATTAATCAATGCCCTATTCTAAGATGGGGATACTGGGCTGCTATTTTGGGTGCTGAAGGAAACTAGAGGTTCTGACCCCTTGTGGATCTGACATTTTTCATAAGAGGAAAAGCATTAGCTTCACTGTCTATAACAAGTTGTTAGGCAAGGATTTACCTATCTTAATTCTCCTACATTTCAACTAGTCTTTACTGACTGCCCTAAACTGTTGAGTGGCATTTTGTGCCCTGCTACATTCAATCCCAGAGCTGGTTCAATTTCAGTAGTAGTTGAAGTGACTGTTACATATCTCTTGTCTGCCACATAAAAGGGAGAGACAAGGTGGGTAAGGTAATAACTTTCATTGGACTAACTCCTGTTAGTCCAATAAAAGGTGAGAGAGATGAGCCTTTGAGAACTGCCACGTTCAATGTTCTGGGGTTTGAATTAGTGGGTCTAGTAAAGACCCACTAAATCGAACTCAGAGTGTGCTCCCATTGTCACCGGTACTCCTGCTCCTCATGAGGAGTAGGGAAAGCATCTGGGAGCATTTGCTTACGTTGACCTCCCACTGTGTGGATGGTGTGGAAATGCAATTTAAGATCTATCAAGTTGCGTAGATTGTAGACTACGCCACAGAACTTTTTGTCAGGTATCAAACACTTGAAGCAGATCTGAGCAAACTATGGCTCACAGTCTGGATTTGGCCTGCCAAGCCATCAGATCTGGTTTACAAGAGCCTCAGTTGGCTCCCCGCCTGCCCCGCCCCGCCCCGAACTCAGAAAAGCCAGCTGCAGGGCCATGTGAGCATCTCTGAATGCTGAGAGCTCAGGGAATGGGGCGAGAGACTTCTCACGCTGCTCCAAACCCATTGGACGGTTTGCAGCCAAAAGCACCTGTCTGTTTGCAGGACAGGCAGCATGTAAAGTATACCTCCCCCTTATTTCTTGGGCTCACAGAATTAACAGCAGCAAACATAGTCCCCGCAGCTACTCTGAGCATGTACAAGGGCATGGAAAGCAGGGACTCTGGCTAAGGAACCTGATGGACTGTTGATTGGGAGTCACCCAAGTGAGGTCTTCCAGACACAGCCTGCCTCTGGCACTACAACCTCTCCCTGCCCACAAATCCCTGCCCACCTCCTGTACCCTTACCCCATGTAACACAAACCTTCTGCATCCCTGCTCCAGCACCCATACACCTAATCAGACATTGCACCCCCTCCTACGGTCACAACCCACTCCCGACCTTCCATCTCAATCTGCTGGTCACAACCCAAATCCCTGGACCCCTCCTGCACTCTGGCCCCAGATTACAACCCCCTCCCAGACCCTGCACTCCCTGCTCCTACACCACTTCCCCAGGACAGAATCCTCTCCTGCACCCTTACTCCTCCCAGACCCTGCACCCCAATACCCTGTCCCAGGTGACAATCTATACCCCTGCACCCGTACCCCAGGTCACATTCCCCTCCCAGATGCTGCACTCCCTCCTGCACCCCAGTCTGATGCCCCAGGTCACAATCCCCTCCTTCACCCAAACTCCCTCCCAGATCCCACAACCCAATCCCTTACTCTAAGCTCCCTTCTGCTCCCATCTTCCATCCCAAGATCTCCCACCCGAACCTCCTCCATTAATACCATGGAAGAGTGCAGCCCTTGAGCACTTATTAAATTCTTGGAGTGCCTCCCATCAAAAATTATTGTCCACTCCTGACTTGGAGGCAAACAAAGGATTCAAACTGAACATCACCCTCTCCTCCACTGAAAAGGTCTGTTTGAGTCCCATGTTCCCATCCAAGTGCTTGAGATCAGAAGAAGAGCTCTGTGTAGCTCAAAAGCTCATCTCTCCCTCCAGCAGAGGTTGATCTGAGAAAAGATATTATTTTGATCACCTTGTATCTCTCGTATCCTGGGGGTGATAGAAATGTAGCCGTGTTAGTCTGGTGTAGCTGAAACAAAATACAGGACTATGTAGCACTTTAAAGACTAACAAGATGGTTTATTAGATGATGAGCTTTCGTGGGCCAGACCCACTTCCTCAGATCAAATAGTGGAAGAAAATAGTCACAGCCATATATACCAAAGGATACAATTTAAAAAAATGAACACATATGAAAAGGACAAATCACATTTCAGAACAGAAGGGGGATACGGGGGGGGGGGGGGAGGAAAGGAAGGCGAATGCCTGTGAGTTAATGATATTAGAGGTGGGAAGGGTAGATGTCTGAGAGTTAATAGTATTAGAGGTGATAATTGGGGAAGCTATCTTTGTAATGGGTAAGAAAGCTGGGGTCTTTGTTCAGCCCCCCGCGGAGAGTGTCAAATTTTAGCATGAATGCCAGTTCAGAGGATTCCCTTTCAAGTGCAGATTTGAATGTCTTCTGAAGTAGGATGCAGGTGAGTAGATCATTGAGACAGTGTCCTTTCTGGTTGAAATGACAAGCAACTGTTTTTTCTTTGTGATCCTGTCTAATGTCTGTTTTGTGGTCATTGATTCTTTGGCGAAGTGTCTGAGACATTTGTCCAATGTACATAGCAGACGGACACTTTCGGCACATGATAGCATAAATATAATCTACTATTAACTCACAGACATCTACCCTTCCCCACCTCTAATATCATTAACTCACAGGCATTCGCCTTCCTCCCCCCCTCCCCCAGTATCCCCCTTCTGTTCTGAAATGTGATTTGTCCTTTTCATATGTGTTCATTTTTTTAATTGTATCCTTTGGTATATATGGCTGTGACTATTTTCTTCCGCTATTTGATCTGAGAAAGTGGGTCTGGCCCACGAAAGCTCATCATCTAATAAACCATCTTGTTAGTCTTTGAAGTGCTACATAGTCCTGTATTTTGTTTCATCCTGGGGGTAATATTGATAACCAGCTCTGCATCATACAAGTGAGATAGTTTCACTACCTTTTACAGAGCACTTTTAGATGTTCTGATGAAAGGTGTAACAAAGTACAAAGTATTACTGAATGACCCTTCTAATAATAATGATTGAGTATTTTCCAGGATAATGAGACAAGTAAAATTCATAGAGAAAAATTAATCCTGTGAAAAGAACATTTTTTTGGTTCCAAAATTAGGACTTTGCCAGTTTTTTCACTGAATTACCAGTATATATGTTGGTTGCAGAAAAATGGACGTTATCTTTCCAAAGTTCAAATTAGACCAGAAATACCAGATGCATGAACTGCTCCGTGGTCTGGGAATTAAAAACCTTTTCACAAACAAGGCAGACCTGAGTCAACTCACAGATCAAAGATTTGTCAAAGTATCACAGGTAAGACTTACAAGGTGCTTCTTGATATTTATATTTGGTACTGTGTTAGTGTTGAGAGGGTCCAGCCAAGATGAGGAACTGGTTGTGCTAGATATTATATGAAGACACAACGAGAAACAGTTCCCGTCTCAAAGAGCTTAAAAAGGATCACGTGACTTGCTGAAGATCTCACAGCCGAGTTAGGAACAGAACCCAGGAGTCCTGACTCCCAATCCTGTAACAGTCATATTTTGGCTTCTCTTGAACAAATCTGCAGGGGAAAGCAGTTGGAGGGGGAAGTTCAGAATTTAGCTAGGCAACATTTTATACGTGAAACATTTTCCAGCAAAAAATACAGATTTGGTGATATTAAAACTTTTAACAAATGTGTTCATAGAATCATAGAACCATAGAGCTGGACAAGACCTCAGAAGGTCATCAAGTCCAGCCCCCTGCCCTAGGCAGGACCAATCCCAACTAAATCAACCCAGCCAAGACTTTGTCAAGCCGAGACTTAAACACCTCGGCTACGTCTAGACTGCAAGCCTCTTTCGAAAGAGGCTTTTTCGAAAGATACTTTCAAAAAAGCCTCTTTCGAAAAAGAGCATCTAGACTGCAAGCAGTTCTTTCGAAAAAGCAAGCCACTTTTTCGAAAGAAAGCACCCAGGCAGTCTGGATGCTCTCTTTCGAAAAAGCCCTGTTTGCATTCAAGAACGCCTTTTTCCGAAAGGGCACTTTCGAAAAAAGGCGTTCTTCCTCGTGAAATGAGGTTTTCCGCCGTCGAAAGAAAAGCCGCGTTCTTTTGATTTAATTTCGAAAGAACACGGCTGCAGTCTAGACGCAGGAGAAGTTTTTTCGAAAAAAGGCTACTTTTTTCGAAAAAACCCTTGAGTCTGGACACAGCCCTCTGGGGATGGAGACTCCACTACTTCCCTAGGTAACCCATTCCAGTGCTTCACCACTCTCCTAGTGAAATAGTTTTTCCTAATATCCAGCCTGGACCTCTCCCACCACAACTTGAGACCATTGTTCCTTGTTTTGCCATCCATCACTACTGTGAACAGCCTTTCTCCAGCCTCTTTGGAACCTCCCCTCAGGAAGTTGAAGGCTGCTATCAAATCCCGCCTCACTCTTCACTTCTGCAGACTAAACAGACCCAACTCCCTCAGCCTCTCCTTATAAGTCATATGCTCCAGCCCCCTAATCATTTTGGTTGCCCTCCGCTGGACCCACTCCAATGCATGCACATCCTTTTTGTAGTGTTAATACTGCCAAATTGTTCTAGTTCAAAAATCAGAAAAATATTAAAACATTTTGCTTAAATATAAACTCTTTTGAAAATATTCAGTTCAAAAACATTTTAGTTTCAAAATTTCCTGCGATGGTACATAAGAATCAGAATCAGATAAAAAATATTTTTTTGGATCTAAAACAAAAATGTTTTTGGCTTTGTACTTCACCAAATTTTCATTCTGAAGTTCACCCAAAAGAGTTTTTTTCATTTTTATTTTTTGGAATTGCTAGCACACTGACAAGTCCACTATTCACCCAGCTTGAATTCAGAGACTTCCTCCACCTCTTCTGTACACCTGTGCAGAGAAAAACTACAATCCAGCACCATCCAGCAGTATGACATGCCAAAGAAGATAAAACACGAACATGGCCCTAACCCATTCCATACTAATGGACCACTGTGGTTCTCATATGTTGCACCCTTTTAAAGTATTTAACCAAGTAGTTGACTCCCCAAATACAAATATGTAAAAGTATTTAAAATAGGATAGCTTGGTAAGCTGATCTTAATCAGAAAGGTTATTTATTGCATACCCCAAGAATCAAAATACAAAATATAAAATAGTGACTTTTTAGTTAATGGACTATTACACCATTTAATGTATGTAAATCAGGTTGAGAATCTGTTGCACACTTTTGCACCTGTGCCAATAACAGGAAAAACTGTTTATCCCAGAATTATTAGACTAATGATTTTTATTATAAAACAATCTAACTTTAATAGCATGTGTTAACTGATTTTAAAAGCAATGCACCAGCTGGCATTGTATGTTACTGTATGTTACTGTTGGCATGCCTACACTAGGAAATTATTTCAAAATAACTCCCAAAATAACTATTTCAAAATAGCATATTCACACCACAGGGAAGCCTTGAAATTAGTCTGAGGTATGCTCTCTTAATGTGCATGTGCTACCTTGACTTAGATCCCCCAGAAGCATGGGGCAGTAATTATTTTGAATGACTCTGAGGAGTAGTAATTTCAAAATAGCAGCAGTAGAGTGTCCATACTACCGCTATTCCAAAATAACTATTTCAAAATTAATGTTATTCCTCGTGGAAAGCAGGAGTTATTATTTCGAAATAACCAGCCTATGTCATGTTGAAATAATGGGCTTGATAGTGTGGATGCTCTGCTTGTTATTTCAAAATAAGAAAATAAACCATTGCTATGAGACATACATTAATTCAGAAGCAGATTTAGGACTTTAACACAGTCAATAGAGTTTGGTATTGGTGATGTTAACACGTTCAACCTTTATGTAAGCCCTCTCTAGAGCATGCACTAACCATGAAGCTTGCAGACACAGGCTTAGGCAGGAGCGGCTTGAGGCTATTGTAAAATAGATTCCGTGGTCTGGCCAACCTGAGCTATGAATGGATAAAGGCTACACGCGGCACGGAGTCCGCACTAGCGGACATTTAAAAATGGCGGCACCCGGCTTTATGCAAATGAAGCCCGGGAAATTCAAATCCCGGGCTTCATTTGCAACTCAGGTTGCCTACATTACCACCCTAGTTCGAACTAGGGTGGTAGCGTAGACATACCCAGAAAGACTATGGCAGCTGTGCAGTCACACTGGAGCCAGCAGGGTCTCTATGTGAGTGCAACCATCAGTTGCAAGAGCAGATCCTCACTGAGATCCTCTATTGCTTTGTCTGTATGTCAGAGGCCTGCCATATAATAGATGTTAGGAACATTGATGAATGTTCTCCACATAAGGAGTCTAATTTTTGGTGTTTATAACATTGTTCTCTTGGTGTTATCAGATTATCCAAAGAGCAGTAATTGAAGTGGATGAGAAAGGAACTGAAGCAGCAAGTGTTAGTGGGTCAGAAATTATTGCATACTCAATGCCTCCTACTGTTAAAGTCAACCGACCTTTCCTCTTTATAATTTATGAAGAAACTTTCAAAACATTACTGTTCATGGGCAGAGTGGTTAATCCTACAGAAATGTGAATGAAGACAATAGTTTTTTGTCTATATCCAATATATTCCAGGTTTTATTTTTATTTTCTTGAAACTATTAAACTGCATTAGTTAAAGCTGAAAACTAGTTAGATACAAAAACAGATTAATTTCATTTCTCAAATCAGCAGCATGTCCTACTAAATTATTTTGTTAAATCAACGAGATTATCTAGTTGAGGCAATAATTGTGACAAAACAGAGATTTGTTCAAAAACTGCATATTATTTTATATATTTCCTAAACTACTCCTTCCAACAGCCATCTAACAGTAAGATTTGGATTACTAGCTATATACTTTAAGAATCAATTAAAGTATTTTAGTCTGTGAGCTACATTAGATATTTCTGTATATGTGCAAATCCAATAAAATGTTTGAGCTAAAATATGCTAGTTTCTGTTTTATTCTGTGTTTAATCCCCCATTGTAAAGCAGATCCACCATTTTGCACATTTCATTCACAGAAAATATGGTTTCTTATATAAAAATCATCCAAGTGTAAACACAAAATTTAAAGTATATTTTAAAAATGTTGACAGTATTTACTTATGGTCCAGCAGGCTATATAATCAGCTCCAAAAGAACATCTTATATAGCTATAGTTATTAAAGATCACAAAAAGCATGAACATGAAAGTCCCAAATTCAACATTTTAATGATAGAATTCAGATATATTTTATTTAGAGATAAGCCTGAACCAAAATCTGGGATCCAAACATCCCAAAACATTTAGAAAGTTCACATCCAAGCACTGCAGCTTGGCCTACATTCTTACAATATTCTGTATTGCAATCAGAAGAATTAAGAACCTGCTCCCACTAACATCAGAGGAAATTTTGCCATTTACTTCACTATGAGCAGGGCCAAGTTTTAAGCATGGGTCTATAGGCTCTGTTCTTGAGAATTTTATTTACTTCTTATTATGGAGTCATAGCAAGCCTGTAAGATCATATCAGGGTTTTCAGTTCAGTGAATATATACATCTTATTTTCTCAGGGCACACATTTGCAATGTAATAAAAGCACATTTATATGGACTTTTTATAAACAATAAAATATTTCCAAAAGATAACATTAATAATAGCTGGAAAAGTAGACTTTTTCAGTTCTATTTTGTATCACCAAAACTGTGTCCCTGCTGAAGTACATTGCCATATTGTATTACCTAGATACCATGGTAATGTGAACATTAAAAATGTATTGATTTGAAAGTTTCCTACATACCTAAACAAATATTGCTGCCTTTCAGTAAGAGACAGAAAACTTCAGTAAAGGGGAAAAAAAACTCCATTCACAGACTAGAGTCACTGAAATAGTGAACAGAAAAACCATTTAAAAATGTGTATTTCTGATGGCTAAATGCAAAACAAGAGCATAGTGATTTCAATGGAGAAGAAGAAAGAACACAGTATCTTCATCTTAATGATATAATTACACTCTGTGTGTATTGAGCCACTTGTGGCTCTTTGGATTGATTCATATAGATTTCATGAAGTAAACAGACTCAACTGGAACTCTTTTTCATATAGACTTCTGGAGAGCTGTCCAAAGTGCAACTGAGGTGTTTCCAAGATTACTCAGATATTATGATGATAGGAGACATAAAAATACCTACACAGATATAGACAGACAGATTCATCCACAGACAGGTTGATCCACAAGGCCAGGAAGAAGGGAAGATGAAGGGGACAGACTGAAAAGAAAAACGCTATGGCTGTGTCTAGACTACATCCCCCTTTCGATAGATGGATGTAAATTAGACACTTAGAAATTACAAATGAAGTGAGGATTTAAATATCCCGGGCTTCTTTTTCATAATCATGTCATGGCACTCTTCCGAAAAAGCACCATTTCGAAAGTAAAACCACGGTCTAGACATGGTTCTTTCGAAAATGGCAGGCTTTTTCGAAAGATCCTGTAATCCTCAAAAAACGAGGTTTATAGGCTCTTTCAAAAAAGCCTGCCATTTTTGAAAGAACCGCGCCTAGACCGCGTTTTTATTTTCAAAATGGCGCTTTTTCGAAAGAGCACCATGATGCTATTATGCAAATGAAGCGCAGGATATTTAAATCCTCACTTCATTTGCAATTTTGAAGTGTTTAATTTACCCTCTGTCGAAAGAGGGATGTAGTCTAGACATAGCCTATCTTCCTGCCAGAGTCAGAAATGTGGAAGAAAGGAGAAAAGGAAGAACATATCCATCTGCCACAGAAAACCACATAATAATCAAGGCTCAACAATTTCTCCTGATACTGCTTTGCGAGGTCTGTGTTCTTGCACCAATACACAATGTTCTTCATAGTGGAAGTTCAGAGCAGATTTTTCAAAAAGAATCTGTAATTTAAATGAGCCTAACTCAAGCAAAAGAGAAAATACTGCAGATTTGAACCAATCATAGAGTCATAGAAATGTAGAGCTGGATGAGATCTCAATAAGTCATCAAGTCTAGCCCCATTATCAGGTGCAGAACAAAGTGAATCTAGACCATCCCTAACATATGTTTGTCCAAAATGTTCTTAAAAACCTCTAGTGATGGGATTCCACAACCTCACTTGAAAATCTATTCTAGTGACTAACTACTCTTATAGTTAAAAAGTTTCCTTATTATCTAACACATCTCCCTTGTTGGAGATTAAACCCACTGCTTTCTGTTTTACTTCAATGGATATGGAGAACAATTATCATCACTGTCCTCTTTATAACAGTCCTTAACATATCTGGGTTCATATCAGGTGTGCTGGGATTCCTGGGCCAGAAAGCACAACTGCTTTGGTCGGGGATGGCACATGGGCCAGGAGTTTGACATCCCTGGTCTACATCTTTCCTAAATGTAGTGCCCACAACTGGACACAGGACTCCAGATGACGCCTCACCATACTTCATGTCCACAGAGTGCAAATAATATCAAGGAAAGAAGGAATAAATTAATAAATGCTATGACTAGGCTCACCAAAATTCAAATATACTATAAGGAGCTAATAATCCAGACATTACATGACAATACACTGCAAACTACTAATGCACATTTTCACTGAAGAGCAAGAGAACTGGTTGCAGTGTTATTTAAAATAAATAACTTCTATCATTAAATGCTTTTATTTTTCTTCAATTATAAAATAGACATTGCAAAAATAACTCTTTTTCCCACAAACATGCAAGTACTGCATTATCCTAAGTTTTTATTCTGAGTACATTAATCATTCATTATTTCACATGGTAAAAACTAACCACACACACATGCATTCACTAATTAGATCATCTTTATCATACACCAATAAATTTAAAAAACAGATATTTTCTGATATCAATATAGTTATGCTGATTGCATTTTGAAATAGAGAAGCTGACAATAGCTTCATACAGTATCTCTCAAGTATTGGCATAAATAGAACTTTTTAAATAGAACTGCATGTTTTTCACAGGCAAAGTTTGATAGAAACATCAGCCTTAATACAAACAAATGTTGACAAAGCTAAAGCATGATAGCTTGGAATAACAGCTAATTAAAAACTAGATTCATCATTTTTAAAATATTAGGTGAAGAGAAAATACACTCTGAAATACTAAAAATTAAATAATGTATTTATACAACAAAACTGTCTTATGAAACAAAAGAAATCATTCTGATATAATTTGGAGGTATTTACTTTGAACATTTTTGGAAAACTTGTAAAGGATTTGTATAAACTTGAGTTAGTACACGTATTAATACCACATCCCAATTCATAGCACAATCTTATTTCATCTGCTTAGTGGTACTTCTGGATTTTAGTTTAAATTGAATTTGAAGAGTTTTTGAAAGGTGAAATTAATTTCTCTGTTAATCCCATATATAGAACAATTTCAGAAAATTTTTCTTCCATAACAAAGGGATGTTAGGAACTGCTAAAACCCTAAATAAGTACAATTAAGTAGGATATTTGCATCCTAAATCCAAGAATCTGAACTACAAAGGCATAATTGAAGAACAAAAACCTTATCTCTTTAGCTGCAGCAGTTAAAGCACATAGCTAAAGTTACATTTCATTAACACTTCACTACAACATTGGAATTCTGCAACCATTACATTATTTATATGGAGTTATGTTACAACTTAGTAAATTGCTTAAAAGATAGGTTTTAACATAGCAAGATGCACTAAGTCTCTCCTGTCCAGCCATCAGATTCCCCAGCTGTTGCTCCAACCATTGTTATCACAAAATCGCTTTGCCTCCAGTAGTCTTTGGTGTGCTTCCATTTCTGTCAGATGATCTAAGAGTTTGATTTTCTGTTTTTTCTTTATACAAAAGAAGAAACATTTAAAAATTATTGTTGATATATTCAAGTATTTGGTAATATCTGAATACTAAGTGCCATTATATGAGGCATATCTGTTATGCAGGAACTACTTGGAAATCCACTTTACAAAAAAGTCAATTAACTCATAATTTAGGACATATTTCATACTGAGGGGTACTTCTCAAGCAAGTCTGCTCCAGAAGGCTTCAGTTATGTTGGTAAAATGTGTACCAGTCCCAAGGAATGATATAGTTAGTGGTTAAAGGTCTCCTGGGTTTTATTTCTGATTCTGCCACTGATTTCAACATGTGAACTGGAAAGTCACAACTTATCATTTAATTTCTTTACCCACTGGTAAAACATTACTTGCCAATTTCACAAAAGTTGTGGGAAGATCAATTAATCAATATATGAAAAGCACAGAGATCTTTGGAAGAACAACATTTAATTTCAGAGATCTGAACAAACACTGATTCTTGGTACCTCATCATATCAAAAGGCACTTCTCTCTATCAAAAATATATTTAGGACATTCTAATATATAGACACTAAGATATTCACTGCCTCCATTTTATTAGAGGGGAAAGAGGGCCCAAAACAACTCACATTGCTATTAACTAAAACTGGCAGTAGGATAACACTTTTTAGAAAAAGTGACTAGGAGTCCTGTGGCACCATACGGTATGTCTACACTACCCTCCTAGTTTGAACTAGCGGGGTAATGTAGGCATACCGCACTTGCAAATGAAGCCCGGGATTTGAATTTCCCGGGCTTCATTTGCATAAGCGGGGAGCCGCCATTTTTAAAACCCCGCTGGTTCGGACCCCGTGCAGCGCGGCTACACGGGGCACGAACTAGGTAGTTCGGACTAGGCTTCCTAGTTCGAACTACCATTACTTCTCGTGAAATGAGTAGTAACAGTAGTGCACAGAGGCAGGTCTTGGCTCCATGTTGCAGAGTGCTGTGGTGTCTCGAGTGAGGGCAACCACAGCACGCAGATACAAAATGCTTTGCTGTCCCTCATCAAGGTAGGCAAGCAAGCAGGGAAAGCTGAGAACCGGCTGTTCAGGGGGTGTCACTTTAAGCACAGGCCTCAGGTAACCTCAGACAGCAGCCACACAAAGTAACTCCTGACCTGATGCCCTGCCGGATCTGGTTCCGGCCGGCCTTAAATGAGATTCAGTGTCCACTCAGTGTGGATCCGCTATTTTGAAACAGCAAAACGCTATTTTGAAATGCATTTTGTGTGTAGACACGTTATTTCAAAATAACTTATTTCAAATTAACTATTTCAAAATAAGATATTTTGAAATAATGCTGTAGTGTAGACATACCCTAACAGATTTATTGGAGCATAAGCTTTTGTGGGCAAAGACCCACTTCGTCTGATGCATATAGTGGAAATTCCAGAGGCAGTTATAAATCTGTTAAGTCTATAAGGATATGTCTAGACTACATGGCTCCGTCGATGGAGCCATGTAGGTGAGTTTACTAGACATAGGAAAATGAAGCTGCAATTTAAATAATCGCTGCTTCATTTACATAAAAATGGATGCTGCACTGTGCTGATCAGCTGTTTGGCGGCACAGCAGGGCAGTCTGGACGCGCCACGGTCGACAAGGGACGCCTTTGTCGACCGCTCCGGTAAACCTCATTTCACGAAAATTTCTAAAATCCTCAAAAATGAGGAAACACATACATGAAAACAATAAAACTAAACATCATAATAGTACAATAGGATTCTTATAGCATTCCTAACATTTATGATTTTGATGTAAATGAAGCGGCGATTATTTAAATGGCTGCTTCATTTTCCTATGTCTAGTAAACTCATCTACATGGCTCCATTGACAGAGCCTTGTAGTCCAGACATACCCTAAGGTGCTACAGGACTCCTCATCGCTTTTTCAGATTCAGACTAACACAGCTACTCCTCTGATACTGTTTAGAAAGTTATGCAACCTGCTCAAAGCTATGAAGCAAGTCAATGGCAGAAAGGAGACAGAAGACAGGAGCTCCTAACTCCCAGCTTTGTGCTCAATTCACTTATCAGTATTATTTCTCTAAAAGGATGATGTATGTGATATCACCAATATATGTGGTTCATGCACCAATATATGTGGCCTGAAAACCGGTTACTGAGATTTTGGTGAAATCCAGGCTTCCTTGACACCAATGACTTTGCTATTGACATCAGTGGGCCAGGAATTCTCCCCTGCTCTTTAGGAGGTTGGTTCTACTCCACAGAACCTAGTGCAAAATTCTCATTATCAGCATGCCAATGTACTGGAGTAGAACAGATTTCTTGAACAGTTTATCAGGCCAGGATTTTTACTGAATCCTCTATAGAACACACACAAATATTTTCTTTCTTTCTTTCTTGTATTTAAATTAGTTATCATGTTATATTAATATAATGAAAAAAATCTTTTGCTAAAAGAAAATTTCTAAAATCCTCAAAAATGAGGAAACACATACATGAAAACAATAAAACTAAACATCATAATAGTACAATATGATTCTTATAGCATTCCTAACATTTATGATTCAAGTCAATGTCTGTTCTAGGATGACTCAATTTAATAGTGTCTATTCGCTAATAACAAGCAGATCTACCCAGGCTTTTCTCTGAAAATTGCCTCTCTTGTGGGCTGAAGCATTTAACTGATAATTCTTTGGGATTCTTCTATAGTCCAAAAATATACTTAAATTCAGATCCTTATATCTTCTGTGATTAAGACATCACAGATATGATAGGAGGCCTCTTCTGCACAATTCTTAACTCATGTGATTTCTACTGCCTGAAAACTACAGGCCCAATCAAATGACACTAAAATCAATGGATGTCTTTCTACTAATTGACATTTACTGTGTGAATTGGATAATGATTAAAATTAGATTAATTTAAGAAATATAAATTATTCCAAGAATTAGATGGATCATTTTTCTTTATGCCCATCTCTGATGTGGGCTCAAGAGGAAACAGAGCCCCAGCGTAAGTTTGTAAACATACAATTACTAATGTAAAGATTCCAATGCAAATTTCTTCACCCAAGTACATCACGTGGATATTAGAAAGTCCCATGAAGATTGTGACTCCATTTACAAATCACAAAAAATGATCACTCTTATATTTTTGTCATGCTACCAAAAGTGAACTTCTATTTGTTTGCATGAGAGAGGTTTGTGAAACAAAGAAATATAGGTAATTATATAATTACTGAGCAAAACAATATGTCAATTTAAAATGTAATTAAAATCCTACCCAGTTGTGATTTTTATCTTTAACCTATCTATAAAAACCTTGATCTTTCAGTTACATACATACATAAACTTAAAAATATGTATAGATTTACACACAAAAACTATGTTAATAAAACATTATTAATTTTACAAAGTCAGTCACTTAAATGTTGGGCACCCTTGTGCATATGTATTGACAGACAGTCTGATTATTTGATCATGCACTATTTTTCCATATTATTCCTGCCTCATTCAGTGCACAGGATGGATGATCCTCACTTAAGAAGCTATTCAATATTTTATTTTATATTCATTCAATGTGTGATCTCATGCCTTCATTACTCCACACTATTCAAACACTGCTCTAAAGACTGAATTATTCATTTCTTCATGAGATTTGCTATGGCACTCTTCAGTATAGTATGTGTATCCTTCACAAACACCTTCTCTCAGAGGAGAGATTATTGTTTTAGCTACATTAGTTGAAACATCTAGGACCTGATTTTTCAGCGCACTTAACATATCATAGCACATTCCATGTGCAAAGCATAGTGCATATTGATTTCAGTTGCAGCAGTGAGTACAAAGCACTTTTTCAAACCAGTCCCCAAAGAATACATTACAATAAGATACCCACAGCTGGCCTGTGCCAGTTCACTTGGGTTTATGGGAGGTGCTGTTTAATTGCAGCATAAATGTTCTTGCTCAGGCCCGAGCTCTGGGACCCTCACACCTCATAGGTTCCTAGAGCCCAGGCATCACACTGAACCCAGATGTCAGCACTAACAGCCCTAAAGCAAGAGCCTTGTGATTCCAAGTCAGCTGATACAGGCCAACCGTGGATTATTAATTACAGTGTAGACATACCAATAATCTTAGGTCAGGTACCCAACAAATGAGGAATGCAAAATCAGTGTCCATCTGTAAAAAGTGTGTCTGAAGAGACTTGCCAAGCATCACACAGGAAATCAGTGGCAGAGGCAGGGAGAGAACACAATTTTTCAGGGCAACATTCAACTGCCTTAAATGCAAGACCCATTCCCTTCTCTTCCTGCATTCTCCTGCCTCATTTATAAAACCTTCTAGCTCGTGCAACAATGAGGGTAGGGTCCTAAAAACAACCTCCTTAACTGCACAAACCTAATTTACTTCCAGGGACAGGCAACCTTGACTCTGTCACTTTCTAATATTTTCAGTCTTTGACTTGCAACCTGAATAATGTTTTGAACATAATTTTGTTTCAACAATTTCCTAGGTTTAAGAAACCCAGAAAAATAGAAATTCTGTTATGTAGCATCACGTTGATGCCCATATTGGTCATCATCAGAGTTGCTCTTATTTCAGGTACCCATACCCAGACTTGGCGTGGCACATGCAAGGAAAAGTTCTACTCAGCCTTTGGCTGGAGCATGCCAAAATGTGGATGGAATCATTGGGAAATTTAGTTGCTAAAAATCTAAAGATTTTTCAAAGCTTTTAACTTGGCCAAATCTGAGCAGATTTTCACAGTCAAGGAAAAAGGCACATCTCCGACACAAAGACCATGTTCCTTATCCAGTGTTAGGATCTTGCTCCAAAATATTGGAGCACTGGAGTTTCAAAGAAAAAGGTGGCCAGAATTTTTAACATGGGCAGGACAATATAACTTCCTCTAATTTTTTTCTCTGAAATAGCTGAACTATTTTGGCAACATGGACAATTTCAAGCCAAACAATTTGTATGAACAAGTAAGAACAAGTTGTAAGAAAATGAAATCAAGGTTTTATAATGTAAATTGCCAGAAAACCTCAATTATAGGTGTTCCTACTAGCTCCACCCACAGCAAACAAAACACTTCATTGTGAAGTTGATAGGATGGATTGCTACATGCACAAAGCATATTTAAGAAGCTTAACTTAACAGCTAGTAATTGTAGATTCTTGCTGTAACGGTTGGTTGTATTAGAAAAGGGGGCGGAGTAAATGTCAGATTTTGGTGTTTGCTAATTGTGATAATGATAGTATGTGTCCTTGTGGATGGAGTAGAGTATATATCATGTTAACTGCCTTTCTTTTTTTCATTTCCTTGAATTTTGTTAAAATATGTCAAAGATAACAATCCAAAATCTGCTTTGCATTTTTTGTATGCATACAAAAAGGTATGTGTTGTATAATACCATTTTCAGTTAAGAAAAGGATTATAATTCCAGGTAACAACATAACTAGATAAAACATTTTGTACTTGTAAATTAGAATGCAGACCTCTAAACTAGCAACACGTAGCCAAAGTATCAGAGTAAGGATATGTCAACACTACAGCATTATTTCGAAATAGCTTTTTTCAAAATAACGTGTCTACACAAAAAATGCATTTCGAAATAGCGTTTTGCTATTTCAAAGTAGCGCATCCACACTGAGTGGATGCTGAATCGCATTTAAGGCTGGCCAGAACTGGTTCTGGCAGGGCATCAGGTCAGGAGTTACCTTGTGTGGCTGCTGCCTGAGGCTGAGACCTGTGCTTAAAGGGACTCCCCGGGTCAGCTGGTTCTAAGGTTTCCCGGCTTGCTTGCCTACCTTGATGAGGGACAGCAAAGCATTTTTTTCTCTGCGTGTTCTGGTTGCCCTCACTCAGGACATCACAGCACGCTGCAACATGGAGCCAGAGCTGCCCCTGGACACTCTGGTGGTTCTCCTGGACATGTTGCTGCAAGCCTGGCAGCACGTTCTGCAGGCAGTAACAGTCTCCCTGGTGTGCTCCATTGGGGGCTTGTGCCTCATTGCTCCCTCATGTCCTTCCACTTACTCCTCCCTAACCCCCCTTCTTGCTGTACAATAAATGACACGTGTTCATTACAACAAAGCCTCTTTATTGAACAAAACTGGGGTGGGGGGGAATGAAACTGAGGTGAGACTAGGGAAAGAAGTTGAGAGATGGGAGGAGGGAAGGTGGGAGAGGGGAGGGGGAAACCTGGGAGAAGGGAGCTGGCCGGGGGAGGCAATGGGAGGAAGGGGGAGGAGAAGTTCAGGGTTGGGGGTCTCACCGGCCCAACTGTCTCCCAGAATCATGTCTGCGGAGGCCTTGGCATCCCTGGGGGTGTGGGAAGGAAGAAGCAGGCGGGGGAAAAGGAGTGGGAGGAAGAGCGGTAGCTGGAGAGGCAGCAGGAAGGGCTGGAGCGGCAGGAGGCAGCAAGCTCTGCCCCAGGGTCGATGACCACCTGGGGGTCATGGACCATCCTGCCCCCTAGGATGCGGTCCACGGCATCAAAATAGGGACAGGGGTCTGGGTCTAGTTGCCGTGGACCTGGTTAGGAGCTGCCCCCTGTGGCCCTGGCATACTCCTGCTGTAGCTCCTTGATTTTCATGAGAACCTGCTCCCGGGTTCGCATGTGGCCTTTGGTCGCCAGGCTGGCAGCCATCCGCCTGCAGACGGTTGCGTTCCTCCGTTTAGGGCGGAGATCATGGACGTTGTAGGCATCCCCCCAACCTGAATTAGGTCCCTGATCTCCGCACTGGACCAGGCAGGCGCCTGCCTTTTCCGGCCCCTGGCAGGCTCCTGGGAGCTGGCAGACTGCTCCTGGGGACCGGTGGAGGGCTAGCTGGCACTGGCTGCCTGGCTCATGCTGGGGCCACTGGGTCAGGTGCAGCAACTGCTGGCTCTGGGCTTGGAGGAGGCATAGGCACTGTAGTGAGAGTCCACCCTTTTAAGGGCTCCGGGGGAGGAGGCAGGGGAGGGAGAGGAATTTTCTTGGTTGTGCCCAGAGTGGACACCAGGGCACCCTGGGAAGGGCTGTAGGCCCCCTAATTTGAAATAAGTGTCTACACAGCGCTTATTTTAAAATAGCAATTTCAAAATTGGCGCTATTCCTTGTGGAATGAGGTTTACCAATTACGAAATAAGACCTCCGCTATTTCGATTTAATTTCGAAATAGCGGTTTGGCTGTGTAGATGCGGGTAAAGTTATTTCGAAATAACAGCTGTTATTTCAAAATAACTTCGCTGTGTAGACATACCCTAAGAAGTGATTTGTTGAGAACCAACCATATGCAAGGAAATACTGATCAGCATTCTACTCCCAAAACCACTCAAAAAGATTCAAAAGATACATTTAGGAAATAGTATGAAAGAAATATGAAAGAATTGTTCATTGGGGCATGAGATAATCATAAACATGCTTGGAGAACTCAAATTTTCACAGACAATATTTCATTTGATTTATGTACACAAAAATCTGAGAACAGAAAATTGCACGCAACAGATATGAACAAAAATAAACTGCATTTTATAGATTGTTCTGAGTTCCATTTATAAATATTTCCCAGAAGGTGGTCATACTAATCAATCACTTACAAGCTCATTTTTCGTGACTGACTGTCTTTAGTTCCATTGTTCTTTTGGTCGATTGAGTTAGTTGTACTACGGGAGGAAGTCGCTACAGTGGCACTGGAAGAAAAGACAACATTCCCACTAGTATTGGAGGAACGTGTCCGGAATGAATCATCTGAAAGAAAGTAGTACACAATTAAGTCTAAATGAAACACAGGGACAACACATCTTTGGGTAGGTTGAACAGCTGTTCCTGTTTGATATACCATAAAATTGTCCTGTCTATAAGAAAACTGTGCTAATATAAAGATTTTTGCTAAAAAAATCGTATGTTGAAGTACAGAAAAATAGTTGATAATCTATAGACTTTCTGAGACGGTCTACAGAAAATCAATCAATTTTAATGTATGAAATATGAGAGATACATGTCTAGAGGAAGCTTTTTAAAACTAGTCTCCCTTTTGACATACAAAATTTGTGAATGCAAATAATTACAAGCATAATTTATGCCACCTAGATAGCTAATTGTTATACAGGCAGTCCCCGAGTTACGTGGATCCGACTTATGTCGGATCCGCAGTTACGAACGGGGTTTGCTCCGCGTCTCCCTGGTCTGCTGGAGACCAGCAGACCAGGGAGACGGGGAGCAAAGTCTCTGAGGACGCCGGCAGCGGGACAGCCGCGGCGCGTCTGGGCTGTCCGCTGCCCGCATGCTCCCCGGCTTTGCTCCCCGACTCCCTGGTCTGCTTCTCTCCGGGGCCAGACTGGAAGTGTGGGGGCTGCACACCCCACTCACTCACTTCTCCATGGAGGGCGGGGGCGGAGGTGAGGGTGTATAGGCTGCTGGCCAGCTCCTCCTTGTCACTAGCCAGGGGCATGGGAGGGAGGTACATGGTAGCCAGCAGCTGCTCCCTAGGACAATCTTGGGTGGTGGATGCTGAAACAACTGAATTCCAGGCATATCCCATTGTCTTAGCACAACCAAACACTATGATAAAAAGAAGCTGCATACTAAATTTGGTGGCCCTAGCTCTTATCGTTTAAGAGGAATTCTTGAACAAACGGACACACCAGAGACAGAGGGAGAGACAGACATTTCTAAAATATATAGTAAAACAAAGACATCAGCAACACTTACCACTAAATGGTAGCATAGAAGCCTTTCCCACTCCAGGTATAGAAGAAGTATATCCTGTTGCAGAACTTTTACTAAAAAAATAAGTAAGTGACATATTATTACCTATTGCACATTAAACTATGTAAGTCACAAGCAGTGATTCTGGGTCTCCAAATGGAATTTTTTTCACCCCAATGCAAAAAATTCACAACCTTCTCAATTATAAGAAACTGCTGCTTTAGGCCATTATTCAACAAGGTACTTAGGCATGCAACTAACATTAAGCATGTGAGCAGTCCTATTGACTCATGTGCTTAAAGTTAGGCATGTATTAAAATCTACTGCTGAACTAGAGCCTTATGCAGTTAGTACATCTGCACAGAAATCTGGCACGTTCTCCATGTAGGTGTATGGCACAATAAAAAGTGTAATGGTGTCTGAATAAAGTGGATAACATTTGCTGCAAAAATAGTATTTATTGTGGCATTGTCCTGGATGGAAAGAGTCAGATGGAAAATATTGCTTGAAGTGTTTTGCATATGAGAGCACAACATAGGAAAAGTGGCATGATTTGGCCAAAAGTACATAGAATAATTAATAATATAAGCTTTGCATTAGTCAGAGCTCTGAGATGGGATAGGTTATGCTAATGGGAAGGCTTTTCTGCTTTGCACAGCTATTAGGTGGTCTGAGGTGTTACACCTTAGAATTCAGTACATTTTGGAGTGTATATTCTCCTCCATGCTTTGAAGAATACATATGCATTTCTACAAACTATAACCAGAATTTGACCTTAGGAGCAGAATCTATTCAATGGGCAATTAAAAATGAAGAAAACATACTTAGAACACTTGTCTATGTTGCCATATTTTGGATGCAATGCTTGAGTACTGAAAGACTGGCTTCGAACTAACTTAGATTTCTTCCCTTCTTTGCCTAAAACAAATAAGCAACAAATAAATTTTAAAACAGCAGAAATGATTGCAACTTGTCTTTTATCAGTAGGAAGAGTGCTCTGGCTGTAGATGGCCCATGGGTCATGAGCTTGAGACCATTATGCTAAATTAAAGAGCTGGAGGATGATGATATAGCAATAAACTCCAGTTATATCACCCATCATGAACTACCAAACAACAATAAAGAAAATATTTCACTGCAATGCTTTCTTATGTGCACAGTGAGTGCAAGCCTGGCCTCAGGGGAGTCAATTGTACCTTTGTCTGGTTTTAAACTTGCACAGGAGAGATAGAAGTATTCTAAAATGTTTTTAAAGAATTGTTTCTTACTTGTTGATGCACTTGAAGAGCTTCCAGAAACAGAAAGAGATATGCTTTTTGACAAAGTTGATGTTTTACTGTCTCTACCTAAAACAAAGTTTATTTTAAATACTGCACTCTGATAAACAATCTTACTTTACATAATCTTTACATAAAATTTAAAATATTATATACAGCTCTGTTATGATGCTAGGGAAAACAGTAATAATATATAATAATATGGTAATGGCACCCTAGAAATAAGAGACAGGCAATTACACTACTACCTTCCTAGCAGGAAACTTTGTATCGAATTAAAGCTTTTATGTATTTTATTAATGAAACCAATATCATGCTATGTTAACGTACCAAGACCTTTTTGCATAACTTACCATTTTTAAGGGGACAAATTAAAAAAGCCACAGTTCTTTACCAAGTTTAACAACCACCATTATGTTTCCTAAATAATACTATATTAATTTCATTTACCAAGAATCACCCCTCGCCCCAGATAAAAATAAGACCCACAAAACCAAAAAAACTTCAAAACCCAAAAACTTACGCTTCTTTTCAAATATTTTATCACTGATACTGGTCGACCGTCCCTCATTCTGCTGCTTCTCTTTTTCTAATTGCTCCTATTATGGAAACAATTTCATGTGAATGAGAATTTACACTTCGCACAGGTTGAAAGTCTCATCTAAATGAGCATGCTTACAACTAAGTAACATACAGATTAATTTCTTTTCTCAGTTATTTTAACATAGTTCCCTTCTATCAATAAGGTTACGTCTACACTATGGGGTTTTTCTGGGATACTGAGGTATCCCAGAAAAACTCTGCCGCATCCAGGGAACATGTCTGTTCTTCCACTTTTTTTTTCAGAAGAGCAAATACGCTCTTTTGAAAGCCTTGTCTTCCTCGTGCCATGAGGAAGAAGGAATCTTCTGAAAGAGGAGGTTTTTCCCAAATTTGGACCAGTATATGGTCCAGTGTTTAAAATGGCAATACTATATCTATTGTGCAATGTGGCTAATGTGTCTCTAGAATATATATGGAAATTAAAACTCTAGCTAATGAACAGCATGAAGATACAAAATCAATACAGATGGACAATATTTAAATCCGAACTGATATGATATATTTAAAGTGTTATGTTTTCTCTAAAATCTGCATCTAAAGTATGTATTGGAGTTAATAAACCTTTATTGAAAACAAGGTATTTGAACCGAATATAATAATTTCTCATATTTTAGTCAACATATTTTCATATATGTATTACAGGTTGAACCTCTCTAATCTGATAGGGTACGTCTACACTTGCCCCCTAGTTCAAACTAGGTCTGCCTCAAGCCTGAGCATGCACATATGCATGCACGCAGGCCAGGCCAGAAAGGGTGGCGGAAAGTCAGGAATGCTTGCCCAATTATGCATAACTTGTACATGACAGCAAGACCAGACCAAAAAGACCAGAAACAACCTGGTACTAATACATCCCATTTTTTGATAAGAGAAAAATTCCAGAGACAGACAAAAACTATTAATTAAGCACTTTTGCAATATTTTGGCACAACAAAATGTATCCGAGATATTGGCATAATAGGTATCTTACTCCAAATGTAATTAATTAGTAGATATTACTGGACCGACCAAGTCTTGTATAAATATAGGGGTAGAAAATCTAATCAGTGGGAGGGATGGAGTAAGGTATCTCCACTACCTTACTCACTGCAACAAGGTGAACCAGTTCCTACGGCCCAATGCATTGTGGATGCCTCTGCGCATGGGGAAAGAAAGAGGCCACGACCGTGTGTGTGTGTGTGTGTGTGTGTGATATTCATAGGAATAAGTATATGTATATTCATATTCTTATATTTGAGTAGCTTGTGTATCTTCCTAGGTAAAGGTGTTGTTATATTGTCTGTGCTAATTATCTCATGTATTGAAATGGATCTGTGTAACTTTGCATTGCTTTCCTTTACTATTCTGTGCACAATAAAGTTAACAAGAGTTTATCTGAAGTGTTTTTACTGGTTCCTCTCGTATCTAAAAACCAAACCACACAACAAACTGTTTAAGATCATCACCAGGTGCTGGATCATTTGGGATAACCACTTCATCAGGAGTGGAGGAGGAGTTATCGTTGGGTGGTGTGTCTGATTGCTGTACCATTGGTTTGTCCTCAATTTGCTCTTCCTCTAGGTCCATGCCCTCAGATAGGGAACGTGATGGGTCTGAACTTGTAGAGGTCACAGACCTCTGTGCAGATATAGGAGGGGAGGGGAGGCATGACAAGGTGCCCCACAGTGATAGGGGGACCATTAGTGATAGGGAGATCATTATGGTTTCTGTCATAATAGTGCCATTCCGGATGCCAGGGAGGATATTGATAATGAGGCAAGCCATATGCCCCGTAAAGTGAATATGCTCTCTCTGGGGAGGAGTGTTGAGAGGAGAACCTACTCCTTGAATGCCCTTGGTAGGCACTGATTTGAGACAAGGCGGGTGAACATGACGATCCCCTTATCAGTAATGGGAAACAAGAGTGGTGCTGTGTCGAAGGCCAAGAGGAGGCCCAGTTCTGGCTGTCCTGTGCTGTCTCGGTGGGACCTGTGTTTTGCACATTAGGGAATGGCTGTGGGATGATGCCCTGTGAGCCATTGCTGAGTTTCCCGGTACATGAGATGGTGGCATGGATGCGGTCGCAACCCCAGGAGATGTGGGGTTAGTGTGAGGTACTGGAGGGAAGCTGGGACTAGCCCTGTCACCTCCTGGCACCTGTGGTGGAGACTCCATTGGGAGTTCATGTTGTGCTGGGGATACTGAGTGTGCTCGAGACACCCCGGGTGTCCTTGATGCCACTAGTGCTTCTGTTACATCAGGGCCCTTAGTAGGTGCCCTTTTTTATGCCTGGGCAGGTGGTTTGACCCCGTTTAGAGCGCACTCTGGAGCCTGTCAAAGAGGAGGCTTGAGATTTCCCCATGCCCAAGGTGCCCGGTTCATCCCCTTTACTGATTCCTGGGGGGGAGAGAGCAGGCTGGTGAGGGTCTGGTTTCTGATTGTGCCTTCTGAGGAAAGGGCTGGAGGGACTGCCCCAAGGGGATCTTGCACTCGAGCCCTTATTGCCCCCTATATAGCTATGGAGGTCAAGGGCTTTGTCAACAGACAGCATGTGGGCTGAATGTTCTCTTTCCTTGCGAGCCCTCGCTGTCAGGCTGCCGCAGTAGACACATTTTTGTTGTACATGTGTGTCCCCCAAATAGCATATGCATTCGCTGTGGGCATCAGAGGCTGGCATAGGCTCCCGGCATCTTCCACATTTTTTGTTCTTGGGCAGGACTGACATGTCTCCCCAAGGCTGAGTATACCACCCAAACAGTGTAAACCAAGCTGTCTGCTTGGGTTATTAGTTGGTTTATTCCTTAGGTTTTGTGTTTGTGTGTGTGTGGAGGGGGCTATTTTCAGTTTGACTTGGCTGCTGTGGCTTGTCTCTGTGCGGCAGTGAGAGCTGCTAGCAGCTTTTTTGTTTGGTTGGTTTTATTGAATAAAGAGAGGAGTCTATCTAAAGTACTCAATTGTTTCTCTTTGACTAAAGTACTCAATTGGTTGTCAATTGTTTCTCTCTGATATGCAGAGCAGCTGAGGAGGAGAGTGTTGAAAGTCCCTAGCCCAGGGCTGTGAAGAAGGAAATGAGGGAAAAGGGGGCTGTGCCTGCTACTTCAAAGGCGGGAATTGCCCCTCTCTGCTCACACATACATAGCCTGCCTGATGACTGCTTGAAAGTCTCTGATCCGTGGCGCCTGGACGAGCCCCATACCAACAGTGGAGAGCCCACCGGGACATCCAGGGGCGGCCCGTGCCTATAGGCAAATTAGGCAGCATCCTAGGGCACCAAGTTGCATGGGGCGCCAAATTCCAAACCCTGCCCCTTCTATTTCCCATGCCTTACCTGGAGCACGGCTTCCCTGCGGCCAGAAGAGGGGTAAGTCCTGGGAGAGGCAGCGGCCGCGGGGGAGGGAGGGAGGCCCCGGGGGAGGAGGAACGCAGGGGGGCTTCCCCTGCCCCACGGGGGGGGGGGGTTGGCCCTGGGGGAGGAGGAATGCGAGGGTTTCCCCTGCCCCGCGGGAGGGGGAGGGTCAGCCCCGGGGGAGAAGGAACATGGGGAGGTTGCCCCACGGGAGGAGGGAGTCGGCCCTGGGGGAGAAGGAACGTGGGGGGGTGGCCCCCGGGGGAGGAGGAACGCAGGGGAGTTTCTCCTGTGCCATGGGATGGGGGGGTCGCCCCGGGAGAGGCGCATGCAGGCTTCTCTCTGGGGGGGGGGAATCTTGGGAGGAGGCGGGTGCAGGGGACTCTCTCTCCCGACTGGCACCCTGTTCTTGCTCCCCGGCCCCCAGCCTCCGAACTCCATCCCCAGCCCCAGAACTCCAACTCCATTCCCAACCTCCTGGCCCCAAGCCCCCAACCCTCTGGCCCCCAGCCCCAGAACTCCATCCCCAACCTCCTGGCCCCCAGCCCCAGAACTCCATCCCCAGTCCCTCGGCCCCCAGCCAATAGAACTCCATCCCCAGCCCCCCTCTCCCCAGCACAGAACCAAAACCCTCAGTCGATATCTGCCCTTGGGGCTGGAGGGGGGGGGGGGGGGTGCCGATTGCATGGTTCGCCTAGGGCGCCAGTTGCTGGCAGCAAATCTAGGGCCGCCCCTGGGGACATCACTCGAAGAAGAACAACTGTTTAATTTCTGACAGGATCTGATGAGAAGGAGCTCACTCCGTATGCGACTGAGGACAGTTAGGAGGAACTGGTAGGAACCGGACCGCGTGCTCTAAGAAATGGCGCGAATGGCACAAGGCGTTTAACGCGCATGCATGGTCTGACAGACCATTGCTGACGAATCTCCGAACTGTGGTGCCGGGACAAACCCAACAACTACAGTGGAGCACCCATAGGGATACCACTCGAAGAAGAACATAGAAGTATGGAATTCTGGCAGCTGAGGGTATGGGGTACTCACAGAGGTCAGTGCTGTCAGAAGCATGTGGAGTAGCTCCACATGGACAAAGCCAAGTTAATGTAAGCATGCTATAAAGGGGAAATATGACAGAAGAGCTTGGGGAATCTGAATTAGCCTCCACAAGCTAGCGCCTACTCCCCTGTTCCAAATGGGAGAAAACTGGGTAAAGCTGGGGATTGAGACTGAAGTTAGAGGTGCAAAGCATGAGGGGGGTGGGGAGACAGTTCAGAAATTAGTCAGATAAACCCATTCACCATTCCTGCCCAGGCTCTGATCCAATCTCTCCCTTTGGCTGAGTTTACAGATAGCCATGCTACCTAGATCTGATTGAGCTTGAGATCTGCAGAGAAATAGAGCAAGGCAGAGAGGCTGCCTATGGTAGTAGTCAATGGAGCTTGAGTTGGGAATGCTAGTGCCCAGTATAAGAGGCTCAGTGGTGTCTGCACAGAACAACGAAGGCCAGGTCTGAAGGTTCCTCAGCAATGCTGAAAAAAAGATGGCTTTGATGGCTCATTTGAGAGGAGTCCTGCTGTGAACAAGAAGTGGTGTGTTAAAGCTGTCAATCCTCCTCTAAAACTTATCAGGCCCTCAATTCTCACACACAAGAGAGGTCAGGGAGCAACTGGTACCTGCCTATATTGCAATTAAAAACCCACAGCTTCCCCAGGACAGCTAAACTAAGGATTGCGGAACTCAAGCTAAAAAGCAGTGTGACTTAAATTGAGTGTAGACTTCAGTGCTCAGGCTAGAGCCAGGACACTATGGCAGTGTGAGGTAGGAGAATCAAGAGCTTGGGATGCAGCATGAACCCAATCAGTTACACTGATGTGAAACAGCCCTGCAGTCTGAACCCCATAGGCCAGCTGTGGGGTTTTATTTGCAGCATAGACTACCATTATAGTATAGGCATACAGAGAGCTCACTGACTGGTATGTGAGCATCCAGGGATATGATAGACTACCTGGGGGAGTGCCGGCTGCAGCATTCTGCCAGGCTTACAGCTCCAGTGACCCACAATAGATTCAGACGCTAGAGAGGCTGTGAAGCAATAGCATTTTTCTGTCTTCTTTTCCAACACTGAGCAGCTCCTAACTGCCTCCTAGCCTCTTTAGCTCCAGGCAACCTACACTGAGCCTCCCCCCTGCTGGGCTACAGCTGTCATTGGTTCCAACCCCTTATTTCTTATGAAGAAAGCCTATTGCAGATACACAGCCTCCTTTGGCTTTCCTGGCACAAAAGAAAAGTTACGATATTAGCCTTTTCTGCATTATGAAGCTGTGTGTGAATTTTGAAGCATTTACATTACAGAGGCTTGCTAAAACATGAGTATCTCTTGGAAAAATCATAAAGGATTGTTGCTAACGTGCTTAACATTTTTAAGCTAAAAGGATTTCAAGTGCAACATTTCTCCAAAAAAATCAGTCTCTTATCTGCCATGTAATGAAAGGGATTTAAGATTTATGTTACCTTTTGGGATTTAACCCTTCTTTAGAGTGGAAAAGGAAACTACAAGCCAAAAGCGTACCTCCTTAATATACCCTTCACTTCACCTATACTAACCTCAAATCACCTTTGCAACAGCATACATTAATATTTAGCTTTAAACTATGAATCTAAAGCTGGCATATATATATATAAACATACCATTTCCAACAGGAGCTGTTCTTCTCTTTCTTTTTCTTGATCCAACAAATCATTTTCATAAAACCTTTTCTGAAACTTTTAAAATAAACAGTAATCAAAATAACCATATATCATACCTTACTTTTTAACTCTCACTTGCAAATATAAAAGTCAGAAGGTACTTACAGCATCCACAGAAATTTCCATTCTGTCCAACTCCAACACGGTCTAAAAAAATAAATTAAAATAATATTTTTACCCTAAACTAGCCAATAACTTCAAGAACATACTGTCTATGTCTAGACTGGCATGATTTTCTGGAAATGCTTTTAACGGAAAAGTTTTCCATTAAAAGCATTTTTGGAAAATAGCGTCTAGATTGGCACAGACGCTTTTCCGCAAAAGCACTTTTTGCGGAAAAGCGTCCGTGGCCAATCTAGATGTGCTTTTGCGCAAAAAAGCCCCGATTGCCATTTTCGCGATCGGGGCTTTTTTGCGCAAAACAAATCTCACCTGTCTACACTGGTCCTTTTGCGCAAAAGTTTTGCACAAAAAGGATTTTTGCCTGAATGGGAGCAGCATAGTATTTCCGCAAAAAGCACTGATTTCTTACAGTAGGAAGTCAGTGCTTTTGTGGAAATTCAAGCGGCCAGTGTAGACAGCTGGCAAGTTTTTCCGGAAAAGTGGCTGATTTTCCGGAAAAACTGGCCAGTCTAGACACAGCCACTATGTTTTAGCATAAAAGGAAACTTGTCATGGTAGAAAAGCTTAAATTACTGTCAAACAATACCTTAACCGGGGTCCCATCTGTAAGGATTTTTTTAAAACTGAAGAAACATAATTGTATTCTGGAGAAGATAAGAATGGCCATACTGGGTCAGACCAGCTAGCCCAATATCCTGTCTTTTGACAGTGATCAATGTCAGGCACTTCAGAGGGAATGAACAGAACAAGGCAATTATTGAGTGATTCATGCCCTGTTGTTCAGTCCCAGCTTTTGGAAGTTAAAGTCTTAGGGAAATCCAGAGCATGGATTTATACTCCTGACCATCCTGGGTAACAGCCAAGTTGATAGACCCATCTATATGCTGAGATGTTAACCCTGCAATCAGAAATGCTCACAGAGATCTGTTTTCCCAATGAACCCCACTCTGATTCACAAAGGAAGGGATAAATTGTACCATATACATGATTAGCTGCACAATGTTAAAGTATCACCACAGGGAAAGCACTGTCAATACCTGCTGGAATGCCCCAATTGAACTCGAAGGGGGAGAGAGAGAATAATCTGTGATGACCCCAGCCTTTTATGGGATGCAGGATACTCATTCTGCTGGCTGACGCATAGGAGGAGGCAAATCTATATTTTATCTATATGCCACCCATTTCCTCTTAGGGGGAAAACAGCTGGCACTAGGGATGTAAAGTTTAACTGGTTAACCAGTTACCCGATAAGCATTCACCTTACCAGCATGCTTACCAGGGTAACCAGTTAACTGGCACCTGGCCTGGCCAGAAAGGTCCCCAGTCTGTACCACGGTGCGGCAGGCCCTGTCCAACCTGGCCAGAGCAGTCTCCCACCCTGGCGTGGTGCTGGAGGCTTGGCCCCAGCCTGGCTGAAGCAGCCCGTGGTGCAGTGGGCCCGGATGAACAAGAACAGCCCAGTGTGGTGGGTCCTACCTGGCCCGAGCATCCCACTTGTGATGTGGTGTGGTGGACTCGACACAGCCTGCGGTGTTGCACCGTCTGATGGGCTTGGCCTTGCCTAGCCAAACAGCCCACAGCGCTGTGGGCCCAGCTGGGCTGGAGCAGCCCCCTGCCTACGGTGCAGTGCAACAAGCCTTGCCTGGCCTGAGCAGCTCCCCTCCTATGGTGCTATATGGTGGGGTCAGCCCACAGTGTGGCAGACACAAGTGGGTTGGACTCAGCATGGCTGGGGGAATGCTCCAGCCCGCCTGGGCCCACCATAAGGAAGTTAGCCAGTTAAACATATAGTTTAACCAGTTAACAATTTAAATGGGATTTTACATGCCTGGCTAGCAAACATCCATAAAGACTGCAATCCAGATAATCCTGAACTGGCTTCACTGAGAGAAGAAGGAAGTTTCCTACTTTTCCTGAGTGGCTGTGTTGGGGGGTCTAGCAGTAAACAAATGCACCTTGTCACTGAAGTGCACAAATACAAATATATTCATTAAACTGTTTCTAAGCTGCTCATTGTAAAAATAGAAACAACAGAAAAACAGTTATACCACAAGGATTCTCGATCTTTTTTACCAAGGTAAACCCTTCTTCTCACTCCTATATTCATACTCCTATCCTTGGAGTGGGCAATTACTAAATAAGGGAGAAAGCCTGACTTACAGTGTCAAGCAGTTAACTGTATTTTAAGAAACCAAGAAAATATCTTTTTGTCTTAAATTCAGTGGAAAACAGTATCTTTTAATTTGACATCTCTAATTTTAATTGTTCAAACTGACAAAAAAGAATAACAGTGTCTTTAATCTCCTATCCCAAACTCAAGAGCAAAGACTAAAATGTGGACATCAAATCAACTATCTTAATTTGCAGTGACAGCTGCGACATAAAATGTTTCTTGATCAGAAAAAATACTTACTCGTTTTACAATAGTCAAGACATCTTTATCTTTCTCCTGACACAGAAGTTTTCTTATACACAGCTCTAACTGCTGAAGTAAATGTTTGTCTGTAGGGACCTTCAAAGTAGATTTCACTTTTGGCAACAAATAGCAAAGCTTCATTCTGTAAGAAAAGGAATTCACGTTTAACTTCTCATGCAGATAGTGAGCAACAATTTGGTTCCATTGTTTAATAAAAGCCATAGCCAATTTGACTTCACTTCATATCTGCTTTTATTTTCCGGCCTACCTCTCAACTTGATTTTTATGAAGTACTTTGAAGATGTAAAGGCCTACATGAGAGTGAAAAGCAAAGCTGAAGAGTGTGAAAAGTAACAAAAGTGACTAAGGGACAGAATTTTAAAAGTATTTATACACCTAAAGTTCTAGATAAGTGCTTGGTGGGATTCTTAAAAGCATTCAAGTGCGGATGTTTCTGAGGTGACCCCCCCCCCCCAGAATGCTTGGAACTTGCAGGAGACATGCTGAGATAGGAGCAGTGTGGGGGCTGCAGCCTGTGAAGCCCACACGACAGCCCAGGGTGAGGCTGCACTTGCCACTCAGGACACAGCAGCTGCCCCCCCAAACCATAGCAAGGCCACCCAGAAGTGTTACCGCCCAGGCTCTGGCACCAAAATTGTGCATCCTCCCCCCACCAGGGGTTGGGTACAATCATTATTCGCTGGCTGGTGACTTCTTGGATGGGAATGCTAATGGGCAGGAAATGTTGGGTGCAGGGTAGCTGTGCAAAGCGCCCCTCTCCCTCAGCCAGAAAGAGGTGAGTGGGGAGCACTGCAGAGGCTAGGTAGGGGGAGGAATTAGGGGAACAGAGGGTGTGGAGCGCTGCCGGAGCCAGGTATGGGAAGGGGCTGGCGTGGCACAGGAGGCGGGGAGCGTAGCAGGGATCAAGCAATCATGGGATAGGGCTGGAAAAGTGCAGCAAGTGCATGGAGCTGTACAGCAGAGGCACGGGGAGAGGCAAAGGATGAAGCAGTTGGGGGACACTGCAGGGAAGGGGCTGGTGCGGGCAGATGGTCCTTCCCATGCCCACTCTGTGCCCCCTGCCCACTCTGCCCTAACAACCTCTCCTCATGCCCAGCCCATGCAAGGACCCCCACATTGCATCCTGCCAACCCCTACCCCTGTGCCCACCCCAGCCCATTCAGTGCCTCCTGCCCGATGCACTGTCTTTCCTTCTCTTACCCACCCAATTCCTGAAGAACAGCCAGGTTGCACCCTGACAACCTCTCCCCATGACCATCCCATTAGGCACCCCCTGCCCTCTGCCTCTTGCCAGCCCCTCCCCATGTCCAGGCCCTGAAGCACTACCTGACTGTTCCATCCCCTGCCACTCCTTGTGCCTAGGCTCTGCAGCACCCTCCCCCCTACTTGCTGCACCCTACCAGTCCCACCCCATGCCTGCCTGGTCCCTGTTACACCCTCTACCCCCCTAATCCTTTCCTAGCTCAGCAGCCTGGCCATCAGGGAAGGCAAGGTCTTATTGCGGCAGACTTGGCTCTACCCCTAGCCTCTGGTAAAAGCTGAGGACATGACGTAGCAGCCCTGGCTCTCCACATGGCTGCCAGGGAGAGCTGGGCTGGGAGAGAGTGGGGTTTGACTCCAGGGGCGGAGCCTTGGATGGAAGGGGCGGAGCTGGAGCTTGTCTTCTCCAGCTAGACTTTCATCCACTCATGCCTACCCTCCCAGCCTGTTGATTCTGATGTTGTGATGATGTCATTCTGTCATCCCGCAGGAAATTTTTGTTTATATATATATGAGAGAGAGAGAGATTAAGATTGTAAAGTGAAATATTCTAAACTTTGGAAATGAAAAAGATAAGGTTGTTTGTGCAACCTTAACTGTGCCTACTGTTGCGCATATATGAGGAGTTAGTGGGGGAGGGGGGTTCAAATGAGTTAATATTTTTACATTATCTCTTTTTCTCAAATATACAGTATAATACCAGAATCATACTCTTTCCACTTAGCCTTAGATAGATGTGTTTAGAACTTTATACATAACATAAAAATAGCATCCCCGACATTTAATGAGAAATTATTTCACATATTTAATATTAAGGTTTATTTTCATATTTCACTGGATTAGAGAATGTCTTTTTTTTAGTTTCATTTGTCATCAATAAATTTCACCTGCCATTGTGCTGCCATGTAACACTGAGGTTCCTCACACACTTAGCTTGTTGTGATTAACTTAACTAACTTTGTGACTGACAAATTTTACTACTGCACTGTTCAGCTCACTTCAAGGCAATTAATGAATTTATCAAACAAAAAAGATCCATGCATGGGACCTTAGGTACCCCACTGTGAATCTTTTTTGTTGAGAATTGATAACTTCTTCCTATTTTTCTATCCTAGACATCTTCTAATCTGTTTTAGCGTTTTAGCCTTCACACTGTGACAACTGAGGACTGATAAAAAATTCAGTTAATTCAGTGGGAGAGACGCCCATTCATTTCAATGGGTCTTGAATTTAGTGTCCTGTTTCTTTAATCTACTATATATTTGAAAGAATTTGGGCATCTGTCTGTGTGTCCATCCATCTGTGAGTCCATTTGTTCAAGAAATCCACCTAAACGGAAAAGGTAGGACCACAAAATTTGGTATACAGAGTCCTCCTATCAGAACTTACAACAACGTGTTTGGTTGCGCCAAGACAATGGAATGTGCCAGATGAAAAGGGAGGGGTCTGATAGGAGGAGACTGTTATACTGTAGAACGACCATAGGAAGCACAAAGGGGCCAGAGATGGGCACTAAGACAGCTATAACCCCATTGGGGCAGCAGGGGTGGAGAAAGAGACAGCTATCTACTATATAAGGGTACATCTACACTACAGAGCTAATTCGAACTAAGCTAATTCGAACTAACGCATCTAGAACTAAAAACTAGTTCGAATTAGCGTTTTGCTAATTCGAACTAGTGTGTCCACACTGATTAGACGCAGGGGCGCATTTAAGGGCAGCTGAAACCGGTTCTGGCAGGGCATCAGGTCAGTAATTGCTTTGTGTGGCTGCTATCTGAGGCTATCTGAGGCTCGTGCTTAAAGGGACCCCCCCGGACAGCCGGTTCTCAGCTTTTCCTGCTTGCTTGCCAACCTCGCCGAGGGACAGCAAAGCGTTGATCTCTGCGCCCGTGTGTGTCGGTGCTTCCCTTCAGGGACGCCACCGCAGGTGGCAACATGGAGCCAGAGCTCGCCCTGCACCTTCTGGTGCACTTTCTGGACTTGCTGCTGCAAGCCTGCCAGCAATGGCTCGAGGCTGCCTGGCACCTCCTGGTGCATGTCAGCCCCCTGCCTCTCCACCTGGCCGCCCTGGGGGCCGTGGAGGAGCCGCGGCGGCGCCCCGGCACTGGCGTGCCCCGCCGCATCTGGCGTCTGGACACCAGCAGCGACTGGTGGGACCGCATCGTCCTGGAGCGCTGGGAAGACCGACAGTGGACCCAGAACTTCAGGATGAGGAGGGACACCTTCCTGGAGCTCTGCGAGTGGCTCGCCCCTGCCCTGCGCAGAAGGGACACTCGCATGAGGCCCGCCAACCCCCTCCAGAAGCGGGTGGGCATCACCCTCTGGAAGCTCTCCACACCGGACAGCTACCGATCCGTCAGGAACCAGTTCGGCGTGGGGAGATCCACGGTCGGAGCAGTGCTCATGCAGGTACGACACTCGACGGCCACTGCGCCAGGGGGCGAAGGGGGCTGCAAGGAGGGGATGGGCCCCCCCAGGGACAAAGAGGGGGAGGGAGGAGGCGAAAGCGCCCCGCACCGGAGGGGTTGGTCTGTCCCGGCCGTACTACATGCCGCCAGGGGGCTTGCTTCCGGGAGTGGGGCGCGGGGCACTGCCAGGGCACGAACGCTCCCAGCCACCCGGGCGCCCCACTGATTGGCGCTTTGCTGTCTCTCTCTCCGCAGGTGGTCAAGGCCATCAACCGGGTGCTGCTCCGCAGGGTGGTCCGCCTCGCCGACCCAGACGCCGTCATTCGGGGATTTGGTGCCCTCAGCTTCCCCAACTGCGGGGGGGCCATCGACGGGACGCACATCCCCATCCGTGCCCCGGAACACCAGGTGTCCCGTTACGTGAACCGCAAAGGGTACTTCTCCATCCTCCTGCAGGCCGTGTGTGACCACCGGGGACAGTTCACAGACATTAATGTGAGCTGGTCCGGCAAAGCACACGACACCCGGGCGTACCGCAACTCCTCCGTGTGCCAGCGGCTGCAGGACAGGACCTTCTTCCCCGACCGCCACATCAGGGTCGGGGACGTGGACATGCCCGTGTGCCTGGTGGGGGATGCCACCTACCCACTGCAACCATGGCTGATGAAGCCCTACACGGGGCACCTCAATCCCTCCCACCAGGCCTTCAATGCCAGGCTGACCAGGGCCCGCATCGTGGTGGAGGGGGCCTTCGGGCGACTGAAAGCCCGCTTTCGATGCCTCCTCACCCGTCTGGACCTGGCCGAGCACAACATCCCTCCCGTGGTGGCAGCATGTTGTGTGCTCCACAATTTATGAGGGAGAAAGGGGGTTTCACGAGGAGTAACGGTAGTTCGGAATAGGATGGCTAGTCCGAACTACCTAGTTCGAGCCCCGGGTAGCCGCGCTACACGGGGATCGAAGCAGCGGGGATTTAAAAATGGAGGCTCCCCCCTTATGCTACTGAAGCCCGGGAAATTCCAATCCCGGGCTTCATTTCCAAGTCCGGTATGCATACATTACCCCTGCTAGTTCGAACAAGCGGGGTAGTGTAGACATACCCTGGGGTGGGGGGAGGAAGGAAGGAGGGTGGGAGAGGGGAGGGGGAAACCTGGGACGAGGGGGCTGGAAGGGGAGGGAAAGGAGGAAGGGAAAGGAAAGCTCAGGGGTGGGGGTCCGGCTGCCTCTCCTGTCTCGCAACACTGCGGGTCCGGGGGCGTCGGTGGGGAATGGTTGTGGAGGGTGGGGCAGGAGGGACGGGGGGTGTGGAGGAAGCAGGAGCGGGAGCAGGAGCGGGAGCAGGACGGGGAACAGGAAGGGAAGCAGGGGGAGCAGGGGGAATTGGGAAGCGGTCGAGCAGGCTCTAGACGTGGCCTCGCAGGGCACGGCCCTGCTCCTCCAGTGCCTCCAAACTCCTCCGGCGCAGCCTCAGGTCCTCCTAGACCCAGTGCTCCTGGATGCGGAGCTGTTGCTCCAGGAACCGGAGGTGCCGCCTCTGGTAGTCCTCCTGGTTCCTGGCTCTCCTGCTGGCCTGCGCTCGGGCGGCTGCTGCAGGCGGGGTGGTGCGTCCTGCAGTCCCAGGTGCTGCGGCTGTGGTGCAACAAGACCAGCGGTAAATTACCCCAGGGGCCCAGGTGTGTGAAACCCAGCTCCCCTCTGCAAGGCCAGGGCCCCTGCAGGATCCCCAGCTGCTGCTCCTTGGTGGGCAAGGCCCAGGAGCACGGTCCCGGGGCTCCCTCTCACCCCAGCCCGCCGTACACGTAAGGGGAGCACGATGGTACTCACATGTGGACGCCTCCCCGGCCTCGGATGACACAGGCGAGCGGCTCTGTGGGGTGCCTCGGGGGTCCCGGGTCCTGGGCAGGCTGTCAGCAGACTCCTGGCTCTCGGAGCCCTCCTCCTCCTCCGTCTCTGGGAGCGGTCCCTCTGCCCCAGGGTCTATCACGTCCCGGGGGGGAGGGACGGCATGAGACCCCAGGAGGCGGTCCAGAGCCTGGAAGTGGGGGCACGCCTCCGGGTCGGTTCCTGGCAGGCAGGCCCGGGAGTAGGACTGCCACAGGTCCTTGATTTTCCAGCGCACCTGTTCCCAGCTGCGCTGGTGGCCCCTGGCGGCCAGGCTGGCAGCCATGCGGCCATAGACTGCCGCGTTCCTGTGGCTAGTGTGGAGATCTTGGACATTGGAGGCTTCCCCCCAAACCTCGATGAGGTCCACGATCTCCGCACTAGACCACGCGGGCGCCCGCCTCTTGCGGCCCCGGGCAGGGTCCTGGGAGCCGCCAGGCTGGTCCCAGGAAGAGGGGGAGGGCTGGGTGTCATCGGGTGGCTGGCTCATGGGGTGTCAGCTGCTGGGTGTGCTGGCACGGGTGCTGGCAGCCTTGCAACTGGCACAAACTGTGTAGCCAGCCCGTGGCCCTTTAAGGGGTCCGGGGCCGGGAGGGGGGCAGTAGAGTTTGCCTGGTGTTGGCCAGAGTGGCCACCAGGGCAAGCTGGGAAGGGCTAGCCTCCCACTAGTTCGAATTAAGGGTCTACACAGCCCTTAATTCGAACTAGGCTTAATCCTCATGGAATGAGGATTACCTAGTTTGAACTAAGCGCTCCGTTAGTTCGAATTAAATTCGAACTAACGGAGCACTAGTGTAGCGCCTATGAAAGTTAGTTCGAACTAACGTCCGTTAGTTCGAACTAACTTTGTAGTGTAGACATACCCTAAGAGAGTTTATCGGTTTCTGTGTCTGTCTGTGTGTCCATTTGTCCCCCAGTTGGTGTTATGAACCTCCCCCCAGCTGTGCTCACTGCAACCAAGGACAGGCACTTCTCACCTGGGCCTGAGTCACTGTGGTGAGAGAAAGTTGAGGCTGTCCTCTCTCCCCAGAGCAGCCTGCATGGTGAGCCCCTTATTCCCAGTCCCACCCCAGAACAATGATTTCAATGAAAAAAAACAACAAAATTTATTTGAGTTAAAGACCCTGGCAACACTCAGTAAATCTTCTAGTAGACCAATAAATATCTTTGTAAAAGGACAAATAAATTATATCACCTGGTCCTCCTCTAATCACTGTTATGCTGACATGCTCTAATAGATTAGTCGGCAAGACTTTATAGAAGCCATAATTCCATATAATTGGTACAATACCTCACATTTGCTACTGGATCATGTGTAAGCTCAAGCACAGGAAGAAAGAAGTATTTACAGAAGAATGATTTGGAAAACAGTTCCATAATGAATTCACAGGTGTCTAAAAACCGAAGTCTGTTCCAGTAACTTTTTCCTTGGCCCAGCTCTGGAAAATAAAACCCCAAAATGGTTATCTGTAAAGTTTTCAGAATGAAGTAGATTATGTCTCAAGGATTAGCTTTAGATTAAAAGTGCTTTTAATAGGATGAAAAAACTTGTCACAAAGCCCATAATGTCATTTTATCACAATTTCACTCTCTGGTTGAAATCCTGTCCCCACTGAACATAGTGTACTTTCTCCATGGATTTCAATGGCAGCCAGGATTTCATCCTCTGAGTTTGATTAACCCACTGAAATAGCAGAACTACCAAGTGACACAGCTGGTACATGGAACAATAACTTCCACATTTCATACCAGGTGTATAAAGCTAGAGCTGTGTAAACATTAAGGATCATTAATGAGGGCTTCTCATCTTCCTGTGCTATTTTTGAGGAACTACAGGAGAGATCAGAAAATCAAACTTGTCAGCTACTTTTAAATTATTTAAATCATCTATAAATTATTCATTTTTCAGAAAAACTTATCATTCAGCACTCTTAAAACACAGCCTCTACTGTTCTATTTTCTAAGAGAAATTGTGCATTATATAATACAGTGCCTTCAGCTAATAATACTGAATTCCAGCAATGTGGTTTACAGGGTCTTTCAGCATACAATAAATTTCCTACATAGACTCCTCCTGCTGAGTATTTTGCATAGCCATGGCACATATTCACACGTGTTATCTAATGACACTGTAGGCCAAACTGGTGATCTGGTATGTCTTCTGAATATTGTTACGTCATTGATGATATGGTTACAGAGCACAACCCTAAGCACCATTTCTTTGTCATTTACCAGAATTAATTTGCTTGTCATAAAGTAATTAAGAAAAAAAATTACTGCTTACGTTCAATCAATTTCTGAATGACTTCATGTCTCTGTTCTTGTTTGCGGTTATAGCGTAAATAAACACAGAGAGTTCGAGCAGCTGCTTTTTGGACAGGGAGAACATTCTTAAAAGAAAAAGGAAATACAGTAAAACATCTAAAGGTATTTATAAGTGCTTCTGCAAACACTATCGACTACAAGATAAAAATAGGCAACAACTCATCAGGTTCATTCTGAAAGTGTGATGTTTTGGAATGTAGTTTTTTTTTCCTTTTTTCCCCTTGCAATAGATTCTACATTATATTTCCATTCTAACATTAACAGATATTATACTTCAAGTTGAAATGCTTTCTAATCTCTACTCAGATCAAACGTTTTTACAAATAGACTCCATTAATATTTAATCAGGCCTCTTCTTTAATTAAAACAACTGTCTCTTTTCAGACTGATAACAGTCATATAATAGCTTATAGGCACAGCTGATTGGAAAAGTTGTGTTCCATAACATTTAGAACAAACTCAGATGTTTAAAAAGGTCTCAATGTTTGACATGACAACCTGTATGGTGACGAGCACATCAGAACATAATTTACTGTAGACCGCATTTTGATTTCAGTTTCTGTGGGTCTTCATGGCTCTTGATGTGTGTAGTACTCACATGCCTATCATTTTGGCCGCGATCCAACTAAGCACATATGTATGTGTTTAATTGTATCTTTATCCAGTAAAGCACTTAGGTATATGCTTAATTTTAAGTCATACACAAAAGAGTCATGGAAAGTGATTACTTTCTGCAGAAATTTTTTATTTTTTGTTTAAAAAATTCTTAAAACATGAACACTTTCAGCGAAACCCCAAAATATTCAGATTCAGATGTGCTACTATAGTATCTTGGGGAGCTGTAGTTCATTTGCCCCATGTCTTCATTCACCTCTTGGAGCTGAACTCCCCAGTGGACTTCCATCTCCCATGCTACACCATGCCTATGGGACTCCCATAATTTAGTGTCTCCTGTCATCCTGTCATCAAAAGGTGCATAATAGGATATGTAGTCCAACCAGGGAGCCTGGACAGGTGAGGAGACTAGAAGCATGAGGCAGCTGAAGAGGCGGTTACTCAGCCAGTGCACTAATGGACATTCCTCAAGATAAGTGTTCTTATTGATGCTCCACTTCAGGTTATGGTGCTTCACTGCACCTTCGCTCAGAGAGCTTTACAGCAGTGCCCACATGGGCTTTGCATTCTGCTGGTGAGGGTCCTCAGTTCTTTCTCTACAATGGAGCCTGCTCCAAACTCTAAAATACAGAGGAGGAGGCTGGGTAGTGATGCACCCACAGGGACACATCTCAAAAAATGTCAGTTACAGCACCTGGCAAGTAACCTCCTCCTTGAGAGAGAGATATCCCGTTGGATACACCACTCTAGGAGTATGTCTAGACTACATGGCTCTGTCGCCAGAGCCATGTAGATTAGTTTACTAGACATACCCAAATGAAGCGGCTATTAAAATTAAAATGGCTGCCACCCTGTGCCGATCAGCTGTTTGTCCGCACAGCGTTGTAGTCTGGACACTCCGCGGTCGACATCAAAGGCATTTGTCGACCTCCCCGGTATGCCTCATGTATTTTTATTGAGCTGAAACAAAGCCCGGATAATTTAGGTTTTTGAAGACAGTAAGTGTAAATTGGAGAGGGTGGAAGCAAGAGAGATATGTGAGGCAGAACACTGTGTGGTGAACTAAATCCATTTATGAAAATAGGTAGTAAGTGTACAATGTGTTCTGCAGTATAATAGCACTGTCTGGATCTGTTCAACAACAGCCTACCTCTTCATTAAAGAGCCATTGAGAAGCCATGCATTCAGGTGGAGCGTTGCTATGTTAGGTTGGTGTAGCGGGCCTCTGCATTTGGGATAACAGTTTCAGAAGGGGAGGAAAGTGACATTCATGTTACAAATGGATATCACATCAGTCCGGGCCACGCAGGAGCTATTAGGATAACAGATTGTCAGTCCGTGTCACCATGAACTTGTTTCTCATTGTGTATTTCCCCAGACCTGCTCTGGAACAGAATTTGGGGCATTTTGTGTTGGCCATAGCTGAAGAAAGAGCTAGTTGTCAAGAACTCCAGCTTTGGAAGATGCCACATACGATATTGTTTAGCTCCCACTCATGATCGAGGGGGAAGATCGAATGAGCTCATTCACCATGGTGTGCCGTGACCCAAGTAGGTATGAGACTAAAAGGTGGCTATTGTATTGGATATATCAGTTCTGCAGTTTCATAACGTTGGTGCATAATGAGTGGGACAGAGCTCTTCCGTGTATGTTTTACAGCCAGATATTCCTGGTGTAAAAACTGGGGCAGCACCAAGATTGACAGTGCCAACTGGTGAGGCACTGCATATCTCAGAGGTGCTTTGTGTAGGGTCAATGCCAATGGGTGGAGACACTAAATGCACAGGGAGAACTGTGTGCTGTGTTGGTGCCAAAGTAGTTTGTTTCAGAACTGAAGCACGGGTATGGGAGTTAAATCATCAGCAATACAGTCTGTGCAACTGACTGTGCTGCAGTGCAGTGCTATAGCCTTCACTTCAACCTTAGCACTGGAATTACTGGTTGTCTCCAGCCACTGATGCCTGGATGATGCTGGAGGTACCAAGAACATCATGCATGCTGAGCAGCAGAGCTGTGGCTCCAATAAGACTGACCTGGTTGACAACCATTTCGGGGCTGTGTCCCCTATGTGGCAACAAAGCTGCTGATTTTTTGTTGGTTATTCTTTTTAAGATTTTGAGAACAGACTCTACCACAAACAGGACTGTTGGCCTGGGTTACAGGTGGGTCAGTGGGACTTTCCCATGAAATTAAGTTTCAGCCTCAACTCTGTCCTTGCATGCCCTGAACTTCAGTTTATTACAGTGGGCACACTTTTGGGGTTCAAGGGATTCCCCCAAAACCAAACATATTGAGAATGGCCTTCTGAGGCCACTTTGTGCATATCTTGAAATCTGGTGAACCAGGCATTTTGTGGAGTCATTAACTCTGTTAACAGAGAAGGTAAGTGTCTAGGAACCAAAACTTATCTAAATAAGAAAACTAATCTAACTACTCCAATTTCGTAAAGTAACACTGAAAAAGTGAAAAATAACCATGACTACTGAGAACCATCTCAAGCTGGGGACAACAGAAAAGGAACTGAGAAGTTTGAGCTGCACGCATGCTACTGAGATACCAGTGATATGTGAAGTAGTCACGTGTATGAGCACTGCAATAACATTCTCTAAGGGTACATATACACTACATCCCTTTTTTGATAAAGGGATGTAAATTAGACATATCAAAATTGTAAATGAAGCCAGGATTTGAATTTCCTGTGCTTTATTTACATAATGGCGGCCACGGTTTTTTTTCCAAAAAGCTGCTTTTCGAAAAAAAAACCACAGTCAAGACGGGGATCGTTTGACAGAAATGCCACTTTTCGAAAGATCCTGTACCCTCATTTTCTGACCTCAGGATCTTTTGAAACGGGGCATTTCTGTTAAATGATCCCCATCTTGACTGCGGTTCTTTTTTGAAAAGCGGCTTTTCGAAAAAAGCTGCGGCCACCATTATGTAAATAAAGCACGGGAAATTCAAATCCCAGCTTCATTTACAATTTTGATACATCTAATTTACATCCCTTTATCGAAAAAGGGATGAAGTTTAGATATACCCTAAGTGAAAGCTCAGGGATACACCTTAACCTGGAGTGAAGCACCCACCAGATCATCTGTAGAAGAACTACAGCCCTCATGAAGCAGTACAATAGCATACCAAATTGAAATATTTTGGTTGCGTGAAAGCTAAAAATGTTTTATTTCCAGGCATGCATTTTCCATTTTCCAATGAGTTTGTATATTTTTGCCGCCTACTATTCCTAGTAAGCAATATGATTCCTGATTTACCATTTACTCCAAAGAAATCAAAGGCATAAACCTGATGTAAAACCGGAGTAATACAATGGTGAATTGGGCCTATTAACTTTGACCTTTTATTTATATTGTTTATCCATTTTCACTGCTTGCTCTCTCTTTTGTGTGTGTGTTTAAACTCCTTAGTATAGGGGTTGTACTTTCTTCTATTTCAGAAAATCACTTAGCACATTATTGTGTTACCAAAAATAAATAACAAATACTCTTTTAGGGTATGTCTATACTACAAAGAAGATTGAAGCTGCTGCTGTGATCTTCCAGGGTTTGAATTAGAGGGTCTAGTGAAGAAACGATAATTCAAACTGAGAGGGGCACTCTCGTCGATGTCGATAGCCCTGCTTCCATGAGGAGTAAGGAAAGTCGAAGAGAGAGTGTTTTCCCTTCGACTTCCTTTGACTTTCTGCAGTGTGGACAGTGCCAAAAGTCAAGTTAAGGTACTTCAACTTCAGCTATGATATTAATGTAGCTGAAGATGCGTATCATAATTCGACCTTATCCCGTAGTGTAGACATACCCTTACAATAATCCTCCTCTTGGATTAATTTAATAACGACCCAATCCAGTCTTTCTAGAGCAAAATTTACTGCCATGGAATTAAATGGCACATAATAAAGAGTATAATAAAAAAGTAAGTTAACGAATCAAGTAGAACATTTTTCTCTTCAGATATGAATTTGATTTATACAAAAATCAATGGTATGGAAAGGAAAATCCAGAAAAGAATAAATAACATTTCATGAAATTGTTATGTAAGCCCAACTTTTCCTAAGAAAGATGGGAGGTTCTTCAAACATTTTCTTAGCGCTATATGATAAAATTTGTAAACACCCTAACTGTTTTCTACTTGAAGGTAATATAAGAACGCTAATTTCAAATAAAATATATAAAGGTATTAATTATTTTGCATTAGTCATTCTGAAGCACCAGAAACAAATATCAAAACAACAGCAGAGAGATAGAGCTTGGGGCTCACATTTGTCATAATGATTGTCAACATTCTGTGCAAAAAACGATAATAAATCTGATCACTTGATATGATATGAGGCAGGCATGCATATTTTTGTAGTAATTTTTCATGAGTTCTCCATTTTAAAGAAGTTGCTGCTCTCTGTTCCGCTGTTGTTAGTGCCGGAATCAAGTCAGGGATAGTCAAGAACTAAAAATATAAAATAAAAGCATTAAAAATGTAAAATCTGAAGTAGTTATGATACAGTATTATTTAAATCCTAAAATGTATGTTAATTGAGAAAATAAAAATGATTGATTTATTCCTATTTTAGGATGATAGCCTGTGTTTTTGCACATGCAAAATCCATTCATCCAATCATGTTATGATGTGGTCCCCAGTAATGGACAATGTGATCACCTCCTTATATTAATACACTGGTATTTAAAGCATGCCCTGAGGTAAAGTAATATCTCCATTTTACAGATGGGGAAGCTGGGGCATTGAGACACTTGCCCATGGCCACAGAGAAAGTAAGTGGCAGAGTTGGGAATAGAAAAAATACCATTCAATAGCTGTTCTTTTCTGAGGTGTGTTGCTCATATTCATTCCATTTTAAGTGTGCACATGCCTACATGCATGGTTATCAGAGAACTCCGCCATAGTGGTATTCATAGGGCCAGGTGTGGTGCCCTCTGGTGTGATGCGCTCATGCAGCAATATATCAGGTGCTACCAGTACTATACCCTCTCAGTTCTTTCTTGCCAGTAACTCCAACAGAGAGATAGGAGGGTGGGTAATGGAATTGACATGAGCAACACACCTTGAAGAACAACAGTTACAAAAAGGTAGGTAACTTTTTTTCCTTTTTCAAGTGCTTGCTCATGTTGATTACATTTTAGATGACTCACAAGCAATATCTATGGAAATGGGCTTTAAGTCCATAGCTTAATGTCTTGTAGTACTGCACTATCGAAGCCAGCATCATCTGAGGCCTGCAGGGAGTAGCCCAACAAAGCTGAATCGAGCACCCAGCAATCCAAGATAACAGGTGACTGGGACAACCAAAAAGGGCAGAGATGGTTGAGGAAGGAGGGTGGATCCAGTATGTTGGCTAGGATGCCATCCTCCAAATGACTGCTTCTGGCCTACCTGACTTCTGGGAGGGTCAGGTTGAGTGATCGAGCAAAAAGAGGATAGGTAACATAGCTTACATCCTTTATCCTTTTCCTTCCCCCTGTAGGAACCCAATCTGGGAGCCTGCCAGGACCTAGACTGCATCAGAGGACAAAGGTGCGGAAGAAGGAATGGCTTTCTGGACTGCTGAGGGATGTGCAAGGCCAAGGAGCAGTGGGTGGCTCAGAAGTCCTTCAGCCTATGGAGCCTTGGCTGTGTCTAGGCTGGCAAGTTTTTCCGCAAAATCATCTGCTTTTGCGGAAAAACTTGCCAGCTGTCTACACTGGCCGCTTGAATTTCCGCAAGAACACTGACGATCTCATGTAAGATCGTCAGTGTTCTTGTGGAAATACTATGCTGCTCCCGTTCGGGCAAAAGCCCTCTTGCACAAATCATTTGCGCAAGAGGGCCAGTGTAGACAGCACAGTACTGTTTTGCGCAAAAAAACCCTGATGGCTAAAATGGCGATCGGGGCTTTTTTGCGCAAAAACGTGTCTAGATTGGCACGGACGCTTTTCTGCAAAAGCACTTTTTGCGGAAAAGCGCCCATGACAATCTAGATGCTCTTTTCCGAAAATGCTTTTAACGGAAAACTTTTCCGTTAAAAGCATTTCCAGAAAATCATGCCAGTGTAGACATAGCCCTTGAGTCAGTCAGCTCAGAAAAGAGCACACAAAGGGGAAATCCTGGATAGTGGTCTGCATTTCCTGGGACAGCCCAGAAGTTTGCAACCAGGAACTGAGTCTCATGGCCACCTCCAATGCAATCTCCTTGACACCAAAGTCTGTGGCATCCCAGACCATCTGGATGACTCCCCAGGCCACTGCCGTGCTTTCACAGATATGATCAGAGATGCTGTAGGGAGATGAATATACAGATACTCTAAGCCCTTTACAGAAACATAGTACTTCTTTTAAGTCTTCTTTGATGTCAGTGGAATAGAGGGAGTAGGTTGTCACACTGATTTGCCTATCTTGAGCACCTCTGAATGGATGGAGAATGGTCTATTGATAACCACTACTACTTTAGCAAAGCAAGACAAGGTGCTCCAATTAACCATCATGGACGGTAAGAAGGAACTGAGAGGGCATAGGGCCGGCAGCATCTCATATACATGCCACTTCAAAGGCATCACAGTTGACACTATGGATACCATAAAGACAGAAATATCTAACTGTGCATGTGGGCATGAGTAAGCAAGCACACAAAGAAAAATCCAGATCTCACAAGTACTCATTCAATACCCTAATCACAAGACCATTATTCCTCCTAAAAAGGAGCAACAGTGTCTGAAAAGGCAATTCTACATAAAGTTACCCAGATGTGTATACAAATCACTATTAGACATATGTAACTACACTTTATCTATGAAATCATAAAGATGCAATTGCATAATTTGGATGTAACTTAGCGACTATGTCTGAAATTTTGATTCCTTTTGAAAACTTTGTGGTTATTTATTCAGACAGAAGACAAGTGTAAACTGAAATATTTTGCCTTGTGCAGAAGGGCTTTACATCTATGTAAATCTGAATCTTGGTATGTATATAAGTAAACAAATACAAATGTCAGTTTGCAGTTTTCAGAGACAGGATGTAGTCCTATAGTCCTTCTGCAAACAGATTCCCAATGATTTCAATGAGCATTACCCTATGTGAAATAACTTCAGTACTAACTTCCTTCATGGTTAGAACTAGACATCAAAACACAGGTTATTTACCTTGCTTTCTGATCCACTGTTTTCTCCTCCAGTAGTCATAAATTCAAGAATTTCAGGCAGGTGACTTAATAGTGCATCTAATACCTATGTAAAGAATGTTGGATCAATCATGTTTGTAAATTCATTTGGCCTGATTCTTTTCTTGCATGAGTTTGACATTGGTACGTCCCTACTGACTTCAGTGGTGTTTTACACCCACACAAATAAAATAATCAGGTCCCATTATTTGTCCTGATAATGTTACTAAGCTCATATCCAAACTATAGTCAGATCTTTTAAGCCAAAGTATTTATATACAATATAAAATATTAAAATGTAACTATATTTCTAGGGACTTCTGCACTTTCCAAACAGGCAGTAAGGACTTTATCAGATATGAAAAAACATATATATTTTGGACAATTTTTGCCAGACAAAATTTAAAACTTTTTTTAAATCGAGTTTTAGCAAAACTTCACTTCATAGAGTAAAATCTAACACACTGGAAATACCGAATAACATGCCCTTAGAAGTTTCTGATGTTTAAAACTAGACTAGAAATAACAATATTAAAACATACTATAGGGACAAATCCTGAATTGATGCCTGATATTAGATCCTCAATTTCTGAGTAACCAACTTGAGACATCCTAAAGAAGCCTAATTTTCAGAAGTGCTGAGGATGTGATCTCTGATATTTAAGCTCTTTTAAGATGTTCAAGTGTTTCACCCCAAATCCATGTTCATTTTTCAATATCTTGGTCAATCGTAGAATCCTAGAACTGGAAGTGACCTCGAGAGGTCCTGGAGTCCAGTCCCCTACCTTCATGGCAGGACCAAGCACCATCTAGATCAGGCCTGCACAACTCGGAAAGCAATGAGGGCCTTATTACTCCAAAGAAAACAGCTGTGGGCCGCAAGTAGGGTTGCCAGATGCTCTCCCCAAAAAATACCGAACACGCAGGCTAAACATTTTTGTCGAGGGGGGAAAGAGGGGAGAACCACGTGTGTCTGGCATACAAAAAAAACCCGCACCACCTGGCTTCAGCATGCAACCACAGGAGGCGCCACCAGGCTTCCATCCAATGCCCAGCCAGAAATTCAGAAAATACTGGACATTACACGTGTCCAATATTTTCTGAATTTTTTTTTACCGGGCAGAGAGTGCAAATACCGGACTGTCCAGTAAAAAAGCGGACACCTGGCAACCCTCACCGCAAGGGTAGGTTGGGGTGGGGGGGGGTAATACTTTATTAAGAATTTTTCAATTAAATCAAACAACTAATTTTTTAAATTATTTTAATTTGTGTTTATTTTAATTATTTAATTACTTTAATTGTTATTTATGAATACAGAGTGCCAATCCTCTCCCCTTCCCTGTGGCCTTTCTGCCACGGGAAGCGTGAGAGGATCAAGGGGCAGCGTTGGGAAAAGGGGGCGCCTCCTCCCCACTCCCTCCACCTCAGCTCCAGGTGGAAGGGAGCGGCCAAGGAGAACAATTTTTCCCTCCTCTTTGTAAGACCTTTTTAGATACTTGAAAACAGCTATCATGGACCTATACAAAACAAATTAGGCCAAATAATGGAATAATTCCACTCAAGTCAAAAGGAGTAGTCACATTCTAAATGAGAGAGTTGAGATTCCTTCAGTATTTTACTGGATCAGGACTGAACTGCTATTTTCTAACTTAATCATTTGTCCATGCCAATGGAAAGCCAAAAATTCCACAACACGTTTGAAAGAAGGTTATGTATTTTAAACATGGTGAAACTGAGGCATGTGAAATTTAAGTAACTTGCCCGAAGTCACACAGAAAGTCTGTGCTAGAGCATGGACAAAAGTCTTGGTCTCTTTCCTATAAGCTCTGTCCCTTAATCATAATACTATTATAACCCTCCTTCAGTCAGAGTAAGAAAAAATAACCAACAAAATGTAAAATCTGCACTCAAGCTTGGGAGAGCTCAGGGCTGTTGGGAACAGAGGCAAGAGTGGAACCCAGAGGAGATCAGGTGGGTAGGCTGGAATCAGCACCTCTAGTACAAAGCATTGAACCCCTCACTCGCAGCCTGAAACAAGCTGCCCCACTCTAGTGAAATTCCCATTTCATTCTGCAGGGAGAACACACACTCCCACTCCTAACCTTAACACTGTATCTAACCTCTACTCTGCATGCAGAACATCCATCCTGATACCCCATCTTTACCCATCTCCCCATACAGAGTACCCACGTGGTCTTCCACTGAAATGCCAACTTTCTCCTGCTCCTTTTCTCCATTCTCCATGCTCAGTATGTTTAAATTTCTGTGTGTACCTCCGTTGCCCCATTCAAAGAGAACTTCGACATCTCCGATCAGTTTTACCATGTTCAACCAAATATTTATTTTTACACTTAAAACCACACAAACTCCCTCACACTTAGGGTATGTCTACACTACAGTGCCATTTGGAATTATCTTAATTCGAAATAGTTAATTCGAATTAAGCTAATTCGAAATAACGCATCTATACACAAAAGCTATTTCGAAATAGCATTTTGCTATTTCAAAATAGCATGTCCACACTGAGTGGACCCTGAACCGAAGTTAAGGCTGGCCGGAACCAGTGCTGGCTGGGCATCAGTTTAGGACTTAGTATGTGGGGCTGCTGCCTGAGGCTAACTGAGCTCCGTGCTTAAAGAGACCCTATGCCCACCCTGGGCAGACAGTTTTCAGGGTTGCTTGCTTGTCTACCTCGATGAGGGACAGTAAAGCAGTCCTGTCTTGGAGTGCCCTGAGTGCCCGAACTCGGGACACCACAGCACTCGGCCACATGGAGCCAGAGCTGCCCCTGGGCACGCCGGTGCGTCTCGTGGAGTCGATACCATCAGCCCAGCTGCAGGCTGCCATCCGGGGTGGCCTATTGGGGGGCTGTCAGGATCCAGGAGGCCCTGAGGGAGAGCGTCCACCCCGAGAAGCCCTCAGAGCCTCCCCGGTCCTCCCCACGGGGGGCTCATGACCCATTCCTCCCTCATGTCCTTCCATTTACCCCTCCCTAGCCCCACTTCCTGAAGTCAAATAAAAGGGGGGCTAGGGAGGGGTAAATGGAAGGACATGAGGGAGGAATGGGTCATGGATTTATTGAACAAAACTGGGGGGTGGGGGGGGATGAACCTCTGGGGAGACTGGGAAAAGAAGGTGGGAGAGGGGAAGAGAGAGGGTGGGAGAGGGGAGGGAGGAAACCTGGGAGGAGGGAGCTGGAAGGGGGAAGCAAGGGGAAGAAGGGGATGGGGAAGCTCAGGGTTGTGGGTCTCGCCGGACCAACTTGACTTTCATGCTAACCTGCTAATGGGTTCGCATGTTGCCTTTGGTGGCCAGGCTGGCAGCTATCCCACCATAGATGGCCGCGTTCCCCCGTCTAGTGCAGAGATCATGGACACTGGGGGCAGCCCACCCAAACATGAATAAGGTCCATAATCTCCACCCTGGACCAGGAAGACGCCTGCCTTCTCCGGCCCGTCAGGCTCCTGGGAGCTGGCAGACTACTCCTGGGGAGCGGTGGAGGGCTGGCTGCTGGTGGCTTGCTGGCTCATGTTTTGGGGCCACTGGGTCAGGGGCCTCGGTGGCCACTGCTGGCTCTGGGCTGGCAGGCTTGGAGCTGGCACAGGCACTGTGGCCAGGGTCTACCCCTTTAATGGCTCCGGGGCTGGGGGAGAGGAGAGTAAGTTTTCCTGGTTGTGCCCAGAGTGGCCACCAGGGCTCCCTGGGAAGCCCCCTATTTCAAAATAAGTGTTTACATAGCACTTAATTCGAAATAGCTATTTTGGTAATGAGGTTTACCAAATTCGAAATAAGTGCTTCACTATTTCGAAATAGCGGTTTGCCTGTATAGACGCTATTAAAGTTAATTTGAAATAATTGCTGTTATTTCGAACTAACTTTGTAGTGTAGACATACCCTTATACACACATCCCTGATTTAATATGACAAAAACAAAGGAGGGTTGTTGAACTGGAACTTCCCCCTATTTTCTCCCCCTTTTATTTTTCTACTGTTCTCACTTTCAAAGGCACCAAGAGAAATCCGCATCTAAAATGATTCCCTCAGTCTTTATAGAATAAGTGAATCCAAAGTAAAACATAATCATTTCGAACATTAGTTATATTGGTTTACTGTATTGGTGTTATGCATTACATAAACTACATTAATGCAACCAACAATAAAGAAGAGTAAGTAATACATTACCTCCAATGAATCATCCTGAAGTAGTGTTACCAGTTCTTTATGTATTACATAGACATCAGAATCTAAAAGCTTAGCAACCTAAAAAATGACAGTAAGACAAACAAACAAAGCACACTTTAGTTTCAAGGAAATATAAAAGTTAAATCATCTGCATTTACTTTTCAGTAAGGTTTGATTAGTAACATGAAAGTAGGGATGTGGAACAAATCTATAATACCCACAAACTGCGCTTTTAAATTGTTGAGGTTATGTACAGTGGCAGATTTAGAGTTAGTGGGGTCCTGTGCTGAGTTTCATTGTTGGGTCCTGCTAAGAAAAAGAACATTCACTCTTCCTGTCCCTCCCACTTCTCATTCTTTTTTCTTCTTCATCTTCCTCCTATATTATAAGTAATAAGAAGTAAATGAAAATAAAGTGAGGTACTTTGATTGTTTTTATAGTCTAACATTTTTTTCACAGACCACTTGAAAATTGCTGAGGGTCTTGGTGGACCACTTCATGATGTTTCCAAATATTGTTTGTACCATTGCCTACTACTGTAAAGGGCTTTGGATAAGAGTGCTTTATAAAAAAAAAAAACATAATAACCTTTCCTAAGTCCACCTGAATGGAGTTCTTGGAACACAGTTTGAGAACTTCTGGGTCTAGATGAAAATCTGTATTTGCAGTAAGCCAACATGAAAAATGTGTAAAAATAAATGTATAGATGATGCATAAATGGAAAAATAAAAGTTAAGTTCCTCTGAAGAAACATATTCAATTTGAAAAAAAAAAATCCGCTAGCTTTCTTTCTACACTTTTTCTTTACAAAATCATCAATTAAATCATCATAAGTGATATTTTGTAAAGAGGTACTTTCAATTGTCAATATTGCTGAACTTGTCAAATGTTCCTCCCTGCTCCCCCCCCTCCCCGCCCCTCTGCACAGAGATGCACCTGCGCCAGAGCAGTAACCCTCTGCACATGGGGCGGGGCGAGGGGGTTTGCTGGACCCAGTGTTGGACTGCCTGGCCCTGGGGGCCCCCTGTCGTTGGGGGGAGGGCGTGCCAGGGCATGGTATGTTTAATTGTAAATCCACCCCTGATTATGCACTTTCCTGTTGTTAGCATATTACACTGCTTTTATAAATAGCATATAAAATGAACACCAGAGTTGCTGCAAAATTATTAAACATGCTACAGTACTGAGACTAGGTTAACAAAAGCTTCCTTTTCTAATTTTTATATTCCAAAACTATTTTTAAATGTGACCTGCAAATTTTTTTTAAACACCTCTGTTACTGGAGCATGCAGCAGGATAAGAGAATTAGGCAGCTGAATTGAAGAAATAAAACTTGGTTTTGGGTCAGTTATGGGCCTTAAGACTCCCTAATCTTTGCTACTTGAGGTTCTCATTTCATAAAAGCTGCTGGCAATTTGCTTAGAAGTCACAAGTCACATTTAAAGTTCAGCAATAAGCCTGATGTAAGTGTTAAAACAATCAATAATGATGTATGGCAACAAATAAGAGAAAAGTTTTCAGAAATCTGACTTCTCAGCCATGTGGGGCAAATCATAGCTTTCTTCGGAGGTAATACTTGATATTCATTAATCGTTTTCTTTGTTTCACTTAGATCATGCTAACAATCTGTTCCATTCCAGTTAAGAGGTAGGATATAATTTGTTTTAGGAAATGGCTCATAGTATATTAAATAAAAAAAAGTCCAACTAGAAGAAAGCACCAGAAATTACTTGATATTTGTGTGACATCTGGTTGACTGATGAGATGATAACAACACATGGACACACCCTAACTGTGAACAACACTTGAAGTATAATTTCACTGGTCCTTTTTACAAGGCTAAGATAATTTTCTTTTATTTATTCAAATATCAATTTAAGTGTGTCTACCTCTGACACCTTAAGTACAGGATTTTGCAGAATGATATGTTAGTTGTACAATTTCCACTACTTCTACAGCAAAGGTTAGAGCAGGGAACTAGGTTTAAGACATGTTGCTTTTATTTGTGACTTTTCTGCAAATGCACTGTAACACCTTCTAGAAGCTGTTTAATCTCTCAGACTCATTTTCCTCTGACTATAAACTGGAGATAAGAGTAGCAAGCCCTGTGTTGTTCTGAAGCTTACAGTAGAAATCCTTGGATGAAAATCATCATCTGAGGGCTATGGGTGATTATTAATTTCAGGGAAAGGATGTGTATTCTATTTGTACAATTTATTTCATTTTAAAATTATTAATACCCACACAGTCATGCCATCTGATATATTTAATAAAACATTATAGTGCAGCCTATCCAAAACCAAGCAGTTAATTATAGTATACGTACTTGTTACATTTCTATCACTTTCTAACTCCCCTAATACAGGCAGTCCCTGGGTTACATGGACTTACATCGGATCCCTACTTACAAACGGGGTGAGGGAACCCCGCACTAGCTGCTTTCCCCCAGCAGACCAGGGAGATGCGAAGCTAGCGCCCCCCCCCCCAGCAGACCAGGGAGATGCAGAGCGTCTTTTCTCAGCAGACACCTCATCTTGAGAATAAAGGACTGAGGGAAGTGAGGTGTGGGAGAATAAAACTGAGCTCTGGAGAAATGTTTGGCTAGAGTTTCTCCTACAATATGTACCAGTTCTGACTTAAATACAAATTCAACTTAAGAACAAACCTACAGTCCCTATCTTGTACGTAACCCGGGGACTGCCTGTATTAAAATTCATTCAATGTTACTTAGGCCTCGTCCTTATACTATCTTCCACACATTGCCAACTAAGCACAAATCCTACAGCCCTAGACAAAGATTGCAGAATTAGATCAAATGCAGCACATTGTCTTCTTGCTTTCTCTCCTCTGTGTCTTCCTCACATTTCCTCCTTCTCTCTTTTTTAAAACCTACTCTCTCACCCCACTGACTTAGGATGTATGTGTGTATGTGGGAGAATTCTTTCCCTTAATCTCAGTCATATCTCCCAAGTCTTGTCCTGTAGCCCTTGGTCTTCAAAATCTTGGACCATACTCATTATTTAAACATAAGAATGGCCATACTGAGCCAGACCAAAGATCCATCTAGCACACTTTCCTGTCTTTGGACAGTGGCCAATTACAGATGCCCCAGAAGGAATGAACATTAGGGATGTCAGAGTTTAACTAGTTAACCAGTAACCAATATGCTGATACTTACAAGTTTCTGTGAATGATTAAACTCTGCTAGGATCCCACCTGCCAGCTCCACACCCAGGCTTCCTTCTTGCTGCCCGAGGCTCTGCTGTCACCACTGCCTGGGATGCTGATGCAGAGTCTCTACAGGCTGTACCGCAAGGGTCCCTCTGGATAGCTGGCCGGACTCTGATAACGGCTGCCGCCTAAGTCTCAGGTACCAGTTGTCAGCCCCATGCTCCAGGCTCTGCTGTTGACAGGCATCTCAGCACATGTGTGGGCTGGGCTGCTGGCCCCTATGCCGGGATCCTATGGCTAGCCCCGTGCCATGGGCTCTTCCGCTGGTGGGGTCCCAGCAGCCAGTCCCAGCCCATGTGCTGCAAGCTCAGCAGTCAGCAGGTTCCTGGCACACATGGGTCCTGCCGTGAGGTATGGGGACTGGACTTGATGATCTCTCAAGTCCCTTCCAGTTCTAGTATTCTATTTTTCCATGGGCTCTCTGCTGCCAGCTCTGTGGGCTTTGCTGGCCCCACAACTGCGGTGCCAACTGCCCCATACTATGGACTTTGCAGCAGGTGGGTTCCTAGGGTGCCATGGCATCTGGGGCTCTACTGCTGCCTACATCCCCGTTCTCTGGATTGCTAATGTGTGACCAGGGCTCTGCTGCCTCCCCTCCCTCGGCCATCCCTTCCCACAGTACTCAGCATCCAGCTGTTGGCCCTGTACCTGTGGTCCCTGCTGCTGCTTGGCATTCCGATGCATCCAGGTCCCTCTGGGTGCCAGCCCATGCCTGCGGCTCTGCTGCTGCCCAGCATCCCTTTCCGGTGTATGGGCCTCCCAGCTTGGGCCTGTGCCCTGCACCCAAGGTCTCCACTAAAGATGTTTGAGTGCCAATGGCTCTCAATGAATAAACCACACCTATGTATTATCTTTGTCAAGTGCGTTTATTAACAATAAAAAACCCCAGTCTTATGTGTAAAAATAAAACTAATTTTTAAAAACTTTTTACATAGTATCCGTGAGCTCTCCAAACCCCAAACCATCTGATTATACTTTGAATTCTACTGCTTATTTTTGTTAAGAAAGTTAATAGGTTTACATGCTCTAGTGTCAATTTTGTGTGCAGCTGATTAACTAATCTCTCCTCATTTGGCAGCCATTCCATAGCTCTAATAATTTTTGTTGCCCTTATCTGAACTTTTTCAAACGCCAATAACTTTTCTGGGATGAGGTGACCACATCTGCATGCATACCATGGTTTTATATAGAGGCAATAAGATATTCTGTGTCTTATTTTCTATTACTTTCTTAATAACTCCCCAAAATTCTTTTTGTTTTTTTGACTACTGCTGCACATTTAGTGAATGTTTTCAGAGAACTATCCACAATTTATATTTATTTACATTAAGATTTCCTGTCCTTGAGTTGTTCATATTTGCAGTCCTCCTAAATTCACTCTACCAAAACTTCCCTCACCACAATTAATGACAACTTCATTCTAGTTAAATTTCCAGTCCTTAAATTTTAAAAGGTATATAGTGGATTATAATGATATATCAGAAGACTTTCAGTAAGTGGAATAATATCAGCAAATTTTCCAATGCTTTCTCACTGAGAAATTATATAAAACAAATGTCATACTATACATACTATATAAAATTAAATGTCAATTTAAACAGACATTGTATAAAAACCATATAAAATATTTAAAAGCTCCTTAAAAATTTGAAGTACTAACAAAGAAACTTTTTGGACTTACTTCATACAAGCCAATAGCCATAGTGTATCTGACGGGCACTTCAGGGTCATGACAAAGACAGAAAAATGTCGAGTATAGTTCCAAATGGAAGTTTTTTGGATCCACAAAAACAATCATGGCCTGTGGACAAATAAGGAGTCTTTCATTCAAATGTGCACATACAGAGCCAAATTGTTTGGCATTCCAGCTACTGGTGGAGTCCCCAGTGTGAAATCAATGCTGGCAGTTGAGCTAGCAAATACTTATTTAAAAATGGGGGAGCTGGTATTTTCTGTGACTGGTCCTGGAACTCTCTCCTACCCCAATAGTCTTACAAAATTAGGATCTACTGGCTTCTGGACATGCTGCAAGGCTTTTTCTGAAGAGACAGACTGAAAAATAGAGGATAGTTTGCACAAGAACCCATTACAGTAGACTTCTGATAATCCGGAACCTATGGGACCAGGTGGTGCCGGATTATCAAATATGCCAGACTATCAGGAGGTACTATAAGATGGTTATATATATATACTGTATACATTATATACTGTATATAAAGTGTTCTTAACCCTTTTTATTGTACATACTGTATACAGTATTCTGTAATGTTTTAGTTTTTTTAAGCCTTTTTTACCCTTTTTGCTCAGTTCAGCTGCTGCCGCTGTTACCTTGTGACTCATTTTTTGATGAAGCTCACTCACTAGGCTCTTGCCATTTTGATGCCGGACTATTGGAGTTTTACTGTAGTTCACGATGAGTCAACTGATGGGTGATCTATATTCTGAGAAACTGGGTCAGTCCCAGAAGGACAGGAAAAAGTCTGGGCATTGTGGATATGGATCCTCTAGTTTTATATATTTGAAATTATTCTCTGAACTAAAACCTTCAATGGAAGCTTTTAAAAACAAATAACTAAAATGCATTTTAGCAAGCTCCCCCAGCAGCTCCAGCCTCCATCCTGATGGGGAGGACTCTGCATCTGCTCAGCTGCGGCAGGATCTCTCAGTCACAAGCAGGGGAGATGGGGAGTTCCTGCAGCAACCCAGCTCCCATGGGCAGCAGGAGCCTCCCCAGAGTTGCTCGGCCATTATGCAGGAGGACTGCAGAGTCCCAGAATCCCAGCAGCAACGTGTGCAGACCTGCCTCCCTCCCCATTTTGTCAGTCATATTTTTTGAAAGTCAAGCACAGGTATTGAGCTTCTCTGAATTTCTGTTTATTGCCTGTGACCTGTCCGTGACTTTTACTAAAAATACCTGACAAAAAATGAGCCATACTCATAGCCTTTTTGGAGAAATCACGCACGAGTACAATTTACTTGAGCTTTGCACTGGAGTTCAGATTTGGCTCACAATATACTTTGTGGTAACAGATTTTACATCTTATATCTATTCATGTTTTGTGGCCAACACGCACAATATAAGTTTTATAAAATAGTTAACTTACTGGAAAGTTGTAAGCACAGTTCTTCCTTACTGATATATACTTCTTTTCTTGCTCTAGTGTTTGAAGTTGTATCTGATTATCATTGTGTCCATTTTCCTGCTGCAAACCCAGTGTGCAAAGTTTCTTGTAAAATTCCAAAAATCTCAAGTGTTGCTCTGGAGTAAAAATTCCTTTAAAAATACAACACTTATGCTTAAGTTTCTTGTAACAGAAAAGTTAACAATCTCCAACAACCTACATTTATTTCTGGAGCAATCAAATAAACCATTTTTGCTATTCATTCTTATATAATAATGCCAATGGTAACCATTCCCTTATTGCAAGTAGTAGGGAGAAATAGCAATTACAGGAAAAATTTGACTTACTCACAGAAAAATGAACCTTCACTCCTGCATTTTAGAAATAAATAATTTTTAGAATCTTAATAATTTCATTTAGGAGGATTGTGAATATTTTTTAAAAGTTGTAGGATTATGTTTATTCCCCTTCTTGACTCCAAATCCTAGAACACCACAACCATTCCCACTGAGATCTGGCAAAGCCCATTGCACAAATTAAGCCTTGGAGATCATAAGGAATTTAAAAAGCATGAAGGTGTTTACCTGAGCCACCTGCAATACGGTGAATTTCGCCTTACACTTAAAGGATCACTGAGCAGGGTTTTGATGTCTAGCCAGCTCCTATCTAGGATATAGGTGTATAGGGATCTCTAGCTCTACAAGAATTTTGATCTCTATCCAGCCTCTATTAAGGCTATACATATACCTTGAAAGGGGGTATTAAAAGTCAGAGGAGAAATCAAGTGATATGGGAGTAGTTTAGGACCAATCTGTGTGGCCCTGCACTGCCCTAGACTCACAGGACATATGTGGTGATACAAGCTCACTGCTTTGAAGATTCTGAGCTGCAGATTCGGACCTCACAGAAGCCAGAAATCCAAGTGGTGTCTTCCTGTGCTAGGCCTTTTGAACTGTGTTTGAGGAAACACAGCATAACATCTAGTACCTTATTGCTAATACTATGCCCTATTTTCAAAGGCTTATAGTTTAACCCCCACTAACCTGCTCACTTCAATATGAAATGTGAAACAAGGCATCAAATGAAAGTAAAAAAAACTGAAAAAGACAAGATAATCCAATCTTTATGCTAAAGATGGTTTCAGAGGATTTTTGTACTCCTAATTCCACTTGATACATTTGGACATTTTCTAATATGTATTTTTCACAATACACTGAGTCACTCAATTTACAAAAATTGTAAAATCATACCATATAATCCATTACATAGTTTCCCTAAATGGAAAGACAAAGAAACAAGAATAGATTCATCCACTTTGAAGGATTTTTCACAGAATGATTTCACTAAAGGGAGCACAGTTTGACTTCTGTCATCTGAAAAGCAAAACAAATGTGTAAAGTTAGCTATACATGTTTAATCACTTGAAGAAAAGCACATGTAACTTTCGTGATAAAAATGTGAATGTCCTTTAAAATGCAGCTGGGATTGTTTAGTTGACATTCGTATTTGAATTAAGAAAGAGTATTAGTGAAATTTATTTATTTTAAGGTAGCATCTTTTGAGGCCTGGATGATCAACCTACTTTTCTAAGGAAGGACCCTTATATCTGTAGAAGATGGGATAACAAATGTGCTCTGAGCTCAGGCTCTAACCTGCTGAATGTGGGTAAGTGAAGAAGCATACCCATCTTCTCCTTATGCCAACAAACCTAATAGCCAAAAGATAGTCAGAAAGGATATATGGTGAGATAGAAGGTAAAGAGAGAGCTTGTGAAGGTGGAGCAGCATGAGTTTCACTACTTTGGATCCCAAGGTCAGCTAGAAATAAAACTTTTTAACCTACTAAGCTCTCGCATATTCCTCTGCAGGGCTGTCATAACCTCTGATCACTTTTTAACCACTTTTTAACAGCCAAAACAGCTGTTACAGAAATAGTAATTAAAAAACTTCAAACAGAAGTATGAAATTGATAGTCTCAACAATTTGAAAATAAATGGGTACTATTGTACCCATGATATAAATGCTATCTGTTAAACAATCAATTGCATCCGTTAGTATTCTCTCCAAACTACCTCCTTTTCATTAGGCAGTGTTCCATATATCTCAAGATCATATCATCTGAAGAAGTAGGTTTTGCCCATGAAAGCTCATGATACTATATCCATCTATCCATCTATTAGTCTCTAAGGTGCCACAGGACTACTCGTTTTTAAAGTTACAGATTAACACGGCTACTTCTCTGAATGTTCCAGGAAGGTGCAGTAAAATCAGAAAAACAGGAGTGGGAGTGAAAGCTGTTGTGAAAAATATTAGGTTTCTAATGAAGATAAACAATTGAACAGCTCTGAAGAAAACAAAGAATATTACTATATACAGTACTAAGTGCTAAAAAGTGAGCAATGAGTAATAACAACTGTGGCATCACATAGACATATTAGGGTACTTTTGGATATGCTCTATGAGCCCATCTTTTGTACCTCACTGATTGTGAAAAAGCAGTGGAGACGATATCTGCAACGGCAGAGCTAGTGTATCTGGCTCCTATTGCTTTCCTTAACCCCAGCAACCCTCTGTACAGGGAACAAGTTTGAAAACAGTGCAATTCAATTATCCAAGATGCTCTCTTGGAGACTGCATCAGTTGTTGAAAACTAGAATGCATCCAATTCAAGCATCTCCAGCCTAGGCAAAGCTGGGAAGAGAATCAGGGATACATAGCTGGGCTTCCAACACTGAGCCAAATAAACTTAGGAGAGGATCTGGCTCTACTTCTCTAAAAATATAGGTTCACATACCTATAAATGTGTACTAATGCGAGAAGTATGGGGAATAAGCAGGATGAACTCAAAATGCTAGTAAATAAACAGAACTATGATATAATTGGCATCATAGATTGGATGAGATAATATGATGGGATAATATGCATGGCTGGAATATTGATGTATAAGGGTACAACTTGCTCGGGATGGACAGGCATGGAAAAAAGGAAATGTTGCCTTATATATTATAAAGGTATACACTTGGCTTGAAGTTGAGACGGAAATAGGACACAGACTTCTTGAGAGTCTGTAAGTAAGGTTAAAGGGGGTAAAAAACAAGGGTGATGTCATAGCAGGCGTATACTGCAGACCACATAACCAGGAAGAAAAGGTCCATGAGGCTTTTTGTGAAGAACTAACAAAATCATCCAAAGCTCAGGACTTGGTAGTCATGGGGGACTTCAACAATCTAAATATCTGTTGGGGGAAATAATACAGGTTATCCAACAAGTTCCTGGAATGTATTGGAGACCACTTTTTTATTTCAAAAGGTTGAGAAAGCTACCGGGGAGACGCTGTTCTAGATTTTGTCAGTCAGTCAGCTTGTACTTGTGTTTCATTTTCCTGGACCAGGGATTCGATGGTACTGCCTGTAAGTTCCTTTCCTGATTGCAAGGGAGAGGGGTCTCTGTTCAAGAATGGTGAGAACAACTGGGCTTAGAGAAGCTAAGCTAAGTATTTCCTCAAAGGTGGTGCCTCAAAGTCCATCATGATGATGGTGGTCAGAGCAAAGTGCTTGACCCCAGTGTGTGTATAGCGGTGGGAGGGGAGGAAGGAGTGGATTGTTGAACTTTTTTTTTCTTTTGAAAGGTAAAATCTGACTGCAGACTTTTGAAGACAAAATAATTAATGCTTCAATTAGTTAACTACAAGCGGGTTCAGGAAATGGAGCATGAGGTGCAGCGTGCTCTCTCTCTCTCTCTCTCTGTGCCTACACGGAGCTGGGGATACAGAACAGCTTGTTCAAGTGTCTGCAGATGGAGCACAAATCTTGTTTGCACAGCTCCATGAAAATCTCACACAGGAACTTTTTAATCCTTCTCACAAGATTTTTGGGGAGGCCAGCCTTATGCCATCCTCCGCGGTAGGACATCTTCCCACACCAAGCCACCAGTAAGTGAAGTGGTAGCATGGAACCACAAACCATAAGGTCCAGGTTTATAGCCGCATTCATTCAGCATTCACTCTCCATTACTTGTGGTGATTCGGAGAAGACTGATATCTCACATGGCAACCTGGAGGGGGAAGGATGAGGGGAACCTATTAGCAGTCTCCCCAAGACTACATGTGCTGAATACACACACACACCCCTCTCACGGACAGGAAAAGAAGAAGTATCCCACATGTGCTGGACCCAGCATGTTGCAGACTCAGCAGGAAGCCAACCCACCTCTTCTCCCTCCTGCCTGCAAACTGCTGCCTTGCCTGGGAAAGCACCATGTCCCCAGAAGGTCCCATATGTAGGACCCAGCACGTGCCAGACACAGTAGGACGCCACCCTCTGCCACCACTCCCTTCCCACTTGCAGTCTCCTGGCCTGGCAGGCTGCTTACCATGCTTGCCTGCCTCTGATCAAGTGTGTCCTGATGCTCCCCTGAGATATCTGGGCACCTACTATAAAGTGCCCACTTTAAAGCTAACATTTGGCCTTGCATGGAACAATTCTCCATTGTCTTTACAAAGACCTTTGGTGTATGGTAAGAGATTAGGAGTAGGCTTCACACAATGTATCTACTGTTACATCTGCCCTTGTAACTTGTCTTTGCAGCTGGGCTGACTGCCAGCTCGGTGTGTCCTCAACCTTACACTCCATCTGCCTACCTGGCTCACATCTGCAGGCACAAATGCATGAGCAAAGAATGTTCCTGGAGCAAATGGACTGCATGCACACCCTCATGGCAGAGATCCAGGCAGAGTGGCAGGAACAGATCGCAGAGCAACAGGAACAGGTTGCAGAGTGGCAGGAGAGGAGGGCTCACTAGACAGCATAAAACAATGTCATGGAACCAGTGGCAATGTGCCTGAAGAGGGCCACTTCATAGAACCCCATCTGCCCTGAAGCTTCCACCCCCAAGGTTGCCAGGGGCCGCAGGGGCCCCAGGACATGGGGAATTTCAAGGGAAACCAGAGCCTCCAGGCCGTCAGAAGGCAGAAGATAGTCCCACTCCTATTCCTGAGCCCCCTTCTGGTTCCCAATTCATTCCTTTCCCTGTTGTTTTGCCCCAAATGAAAATTCCTGTTATTTGCACAATGGTCTTTTTATTGGTTAAATGCAGGGGATAGAGTGGTGTCGGGGATTAAAGGCAAAACCAGGAAACACAGTGCACCTTGTGAAAAGCCACAGGGAAGAGAGTCTCAAAAGAAGTCTTGCACAAAACTGTCCTTCAAAGTGTCTCTGATTCACAGTGGCCCTTGCTGTGCTCTCCTTATGGTGCTGATGTCTGGCTGCTCAAACTCTTGGGCCAGGAGCTTTGACTCAGCCTCAAATCCCTAAATGGCCTCTGTAAGGATTGAACTCACAACCCTGAGTTTAGCAGGCCAATGCTCAAACCACTGAGCTATCCCTCCCACCCCAACAGAAACATTATCCCCTTGTTCTCACACAAGTTGTGAAGCACACAACAGGCCAACACTACAAAGGGAATGTTGTGTTTGCTGAAATCCAAGCAGGTCAGGAGACTCCTGAAACACCCCTTTCAACATCCAAATGCACACTCCACCACCATTCTGCACCTGCTCAGACTATTGTTGAACTCCTTCTTGCTGGGAGCCACGCTGCCCATATAGGGGTTCATGAACGATGGAAGCAAAGTGTAGACTGGGTCACCCAGAATCACAATGAGCATCTCCACTCTCCAACTCGGATGTTCCAATTGGGGAAAAAAGTTCTAGCATGCATCTTTCGGAAGAGGCAGTACTTTCAAAACATGTGGGCGCCACGCATCTTTCCTGACCAACCCATGTCGATATCAGTGAAGCAGATTTTGTGATCTACGAGAGCCTGAGGTGCCATGAAGAAGTACCCTTTGCAACTGATGTATTCCGAGACACGGGGCCAAGATGGGTATGTGTGAGCCATCTATGGCACCACCGCAGTTAGGGAAGCCCATAGTGGCAAAGCCACTATGTTGCCCATGTTCCCCAGAGTCGTAACCCTCCATAGCAGGATGTTTTTGATGGCCTTGGCTACTTGTATAAGAACAGCTCTGACAATAGTTTCCCCAACCCCAAATTGATTCCTATCTGACCGATAGCTGTCTGGTGTTGCAAGCTTCCAGAAAGAAATTGCCATGCACTTCTGCACAGTAAGGTCTCGTGTAGGTATTCCGATTCCTCAAGGCAGGGGCAAGCCTTTTACAGAGTTCCAGGAATGTGGCCTTGTGCATGTGGAAGTTCTGCAGCCATGGCTGATCATCCCATCCCTACATCACAATGCAGTCCCACCAGTCTGAGCTTGTCTTCCAATGCCAGAACTAGCATTATACTGTATGCAGGGGACTAACTAGCAGCTGTGCTCACACGAACATCAGGGTTTGCCTGAATGGTGCCTCCGTGTCACACCAAGGTTCGTCCTTTTCCTCATGCTGGTAGAGCAACTTGCAGGTGCTCTTAAAGCACAGCATCATAAGGTATACCATAAGAGACATGAGCATGACAGTGCTTTCCAGAATACTGAGCTCCATGCTTAGAGTGCTCTGGCATCCAGTCAGGCAACCAGGGCACAAAAAGGCATGAGCATACTGTGTCCCCTTCATCTTGCGCAAGGAGGGGAAGAGTGGCCTATGGGACACAGCCTACATAAGTCCCTCTAACTAACCATAACAGAGTTTTGGACTCAGCGGAGTTTTGACCCAGATTGCTAAGATACCCATGGTGCCTTGCTCTCTGAGTCAACAGCAGGCTCCATAATAGGGAAATGCTACTTGAGACAACACTTGATTCTTGCCCGTAGTGAGGACACAGACCGTCACCTTCTCAAAATCAGGTGGTAAGAAGTTGGCCATGAGAGATTCAATCTTCTCTCGTAGTGTAGACGTGCTCACAGTGAGTAGTATCTCATTTGTTAAGTGCTTGCAATGGAATCTGTGACAGCACTCAAAGAGTTAGCCAAAATGAGTAAGGATATCAGAATCTGACCCTTACATCAAAAGGTTCTGGAGCAAGGACTATGTCAATGGAGGGATGATAGGAGTTACTATAGAGAACTTTCTGGGTGTCTGGCTGGTGAGTCTTGCCTACATGCTCAGGGTTTAGCTGATCCCCATATTTGGGGTCAGGAAGGAATTTTCCTCCAGGGTAGATTGGCAGAGGCCCTGGAGGTTTTTCGCCTTCCTCTGTAGCATTGGGTACAGATCACAGCTGGAGGATTCTCTGCATCTTGGAGTCTTCAAAGTATTTGAAAGCTTCAATATCTGAGATATAGGTGAGAGGATTATTCTGGGAGGGGGTGGGTGAGATTCTGTGGCCTGCACTGTGCAGGGGGTCAGACTAGATGATCATAATGGTCCCTTCTTAGCTTAAAGTCTATGAGTCTATTTCTCCAGGTTTTGCATAGTGTTGAGTGAACATTAAATAAAGAAAAAGTAATTATTCAAATATTTTTGTCAAATGCCCAAAATCAATGAGTGCAAGGACCAAAGAAAGATAAAGGAACAAAATTACAACTGGTCCCTGAGTTACGAACGCATTATGGACCAAACACTTGGCCGTAACTCGGATTGGTCGTAACTCGGAACCCATTGAGTTACATTGTGACCACGCTGTTCGTAAGTGCGGGTCGCGTTTGTAACTTGGAGCCCGCATTTATGACTTCTTTGGTCATAAATGTGGATGGTCATAAGTCGAGGTGGCCGTAAGCTGGGGACCGGCTGTATAAATATGTCTACACTATGCGTTTTGCCAGAAGAGGCAATGCAAATGAAGTGCTGATGAGCATTTTCTCATGCTTCATTTGCATAATCTATTCCAATCTGTTTTTGCACAAGAGATTTTTGTGCAAAAACACGCAGTGTGGACATGTTTGTTTTGCGCAAAACCCCCTTTTTTAAATGCCTCCCGAAGAGGCATAAGGATCTTGCACAAAAAGTGTTTTTTCACCCATGCTGCATGTTTTTGCGCAAAAACCTCTTGTGCAAAAACAGATCGGAATAGATTATGCAAATGAAGCACGAGAAAATGCTAATCAGCACTTCATTTGCATTGCCTCTTCTGACAAAACACATTGTACAGACATAGCCTCAGAGAATAAATCTTAGTAACATAGACAGAATATGAAGAATTTTAAGCACACTTTTATCATCTTCTACATAATGAAATGTAATGGGACAGATTCTATAATCCAGCTATGGCAGAACTGGGCTCCGAATTTCTAAACTAAGACCTTACCTGCATCAAACATTTCAAGCAGATTAACTAAAGTCTCAAATGCGGCAAGACGCACACTGCTGCCTTCATCTCTGGCTAGTTCTACTAATTCAGGAAGCACTACATTTTTTGTTAGTTCTGTCCTGCAAAACAAGCAAAACGGTTAAGGAAAAGAAATAATGATAGTGTTTACAATCTCAAGCAAACATAACTTTCTCCTGGAGGCTAAACAGTTGCTCTTCACTTTGCTAACTATGAAAAACTGAAAAAGCTATAGGAAAACAAAAATTAAATTAAAAACAAATTGACCTCAAGGGATTTTGTAGCCAGTAAAAAACAGATTAAAGTTTAAAATACAAACCATCCCCTCTCATGACTAAAGAAAATTGCCTAGTTTATCTCCTAATAGATTGTACAAACAATGCAATCTTGAAAAATCAGCACAGTTATGATGATTTAATGTGGAGACACAGAAGAGTTCTTCTCAAGGGTATTCAGAAATGTCTCAATGCTACAAAAGAGCAATGTCATAAATGTAAATGACAAAATAGGAGCCTGGACCAGAGAAGATGTATGGGAATGACTTGTCCTCTTTAGATAAAATGGCACTAGCCAAAGGAAAGCCCTCCTACATGAAAAGCTTGATTGGCTGACCCAACATCTGTGTTGCGTCTTCAAAACCAGTTTTAGGGCAGTGAGGAAGGGGATCCTTCTTTCCCAGTTGCTAAAAGTATCTGTGATGGTGGCCTTGGAAACTTGGGCCTGTAATCTAATACAAATTGCTGTATGAAGGGCGGGAATGAAATGTCAATTGCTCATCAGTTTGGGGATTGAAGAGGGAGAGAGATTTTTATGGCCTGGAATCACCTGTACAGAAAAATGAGTTTAAGTGAGCAAAATGGGAGAGAGATTCATTTCCTTGTGCAATGGTACTAAACCAGGAGTAGGCAATAAAATGGCAGTCGTTCACTAGGGTAGCCCCTGGTGGCCCACTGCCATTGTATTTACCTGTGCCTCCGCAGGTATGGATGATCATAGCTCCCACTGGCCAGGGATGATGATCCACGGACAACGGGAGCTGCAATTCCCTGTATCTGTGGAGGCACAGGTAAATACAGAGGTGTGGGAGCCCACCAGGGGCTAACCCTATGAGACCAGATCCAGCCTATGGGCTAATATTTGCCTATCCTGTACTAAAGTGTGGGCAGATAGAATCATTTGAAATACCTGAACGCATATATAATATACAATAGTTACCATAACACTTAGTTCTTATATGCTTTTCATCAGTGAGGAGAGGCAGAAATACTCTCAGACACAGACCATAGCAGACAGATACAGATACACAAGCAACAAAGAAGGTGCAGGAAGAGAGAAACAAACAGCTGTTCAGCAATTGATAATTATTTATTAAAATGTTTTTTCTTCTCTATTAAATTGCCTTTGTGGAGATTGTTAGCCACTAGTGGTACAGTTATCTCTTGCCAGCTGGCTTTCTGCAGGATCTATTCCCTTTATGCAAACCTCAGTTTTTCTATTTATAGTGTAGTTGTTCCTATCTGGCCTAAAAATGAGACCACAAGATGATGAACAAGATTTCTTCATTTCCTTTCTCAGAGTGTGATTTAGTAATTCAAGAGTTAGCCACTTTGAATAAAAAAGAGAACAGAATTTTTCCTTCTTCAGTCTCACTTAATGCCCTGGCCTTGAACTTTTTTTTTTTGACCTATTATAGCTCACTGGGATTTAAAAGAAAAGAATGAAAATAAAACTCCTGCACTCTTGCATATATCCTCTTGTTTCCTTTATTTACAGGAGCCGCTTTTATCCTCAACAAAAAAGGCATTCGCAAGTTTATTTTCTGTTTCCTCTCCATAAATTGTCATGGTAGATGAAGATTCTAAGAGTGTGATATAGCCACTTGTAGTGTCACGCATTTTAATTAATAAATAAAACAGATTATTTGGTGGACTTTGTTAACTGTTGCCATGTAATCGCCTCCCCACATATACTATACATTAGAATTAGTTTTACTGATGTTAGTTTAGATTATTTTATAATCCACTCTCCCCCAAAGGAAATCATATTTTAGAATAGAATGTGTCACTTACACATTATTATCAACAATGCATCATAATGGCCTCCTACCTATGGATGGAGCCAAAGAAATTCAGTGAGAAAATTACAGGAAACAATGGAAATGCAGACTGAAACCCAAAGGAAAGAAATATCAACAAGCAGGTGGATGGATGGATCAAGAAAGAAATAAGTGAGCATATGGTCAGAAATAGTGTGTGTGTGGAAGGGGCAAGAGTAAAATTAGACCCAAGCTGATGGGTAATGGGCACAAGCTGAAACAAATGAGACATTTCCAAAATGTGTTTCTGTGGATTTCCATTTTGGAAATATTAAAATTAAAACAAATATGGCAACTACAAAAAAGAACCTGTTGTTTATAGCTTTGTGATAAAAACATGTTATTTCAAAAAGATAATGCAGCTATCATTGGTGAGGTACCAATCCATACATTTTTCATGTTATTTTTACTCTTAAAACATATAAACATATGGATATGGATATATAACAATTAAAGTGGACTATAATAAAATTATCTTAAAATGTACATTCTGTATTGAGATAGACAAAGTGGGTGAGGCAATATCTTTGACTGGATCAACTGTGATTGGAGGAAGAGACAAATTTCAAGCTTCATAGAACTCTTCTTAAGGTCTAGAAAAGGCAACTAAAGTGCCATGGCAAAATACAAGCTGGGACAGATTTTTAAGCATAAAGCATTAACACTTGTTTGAAAGAAATCACATAAACATGAGGTGTGTAATTAATGCTTGAAGATTATCTTTTTCATCTGGTCAAATAAAATATATCAAAATAAAATTTATTTTAATTTCAACCATTATACTTACTTACGCTAAGCTGTCTTTTGGGTGGAGGGAGATTAGGAGATAACAAATGCCATGATCACCTAAGTAAGGGTATGTCTACACTACCCCCCTAGTTCGAACTAGGGGGGTAATGTATGCATACCGAACTTGCTAATGAAGCCCGGGATTTGAATTTCCCGGGCTTCATTAGCATAAAGCCGGCACCGCCATTTTTAAAAGCCGGCTAGTGCGAACCCCGTGCCGCGCGGCTACACGCGGCATGGACTAGATAGTTCGGATTAGGAAGATTAGATAGTGGAACGAGGCGTACAGGATTAGATAGTGGAACGAGGCGTACAGATAGTTCGGATTAGGCTTCGGAAAAGCCAAAAAGGAGTTTGAAGAACAGCTAGCCAAAAATTCAGAGTAATATCAAAATATTTTTAAATACATCAGAATCAGGAAGCCTGCTAAACAACCAGGGGGGCCCTTGAACAATGGAGATGTTAAAGGAGCACTGAAAGATGATAAAAGTCATTGCAGAGAAGCTAAATGAATTCTTTGCTTCAGTCTTCACCGATGAGGATATTGGGGAGATTCCCAAACCTGAGCCATTCTTTTTAAGTGACAAATCTGAGGAATTGTCCCAGATTGAGGTGTCATTAGAGGAGGCTTTGGAACAAATTGATACATTACTGACAGGTCACCGGGACCTGATTGCATTCACCCAAGTGTTCTGAAAACTCAAATGTGAAATTGTGGAACTCTTAAATTGTGGTTTGTAACCTATCCTTTAAATCAGCTTCCATCCTAATGACTGGAAGATAGCTAAGGTGACGTCAATATTCAAAAAGGGCTCTAGAGGTGATCCTGGCAATTACAGACTGATATGTGTAACATCAGTACCGGGCAAATTAGTTGAAATTATAGTAAAGAATAAAATTGTCAGGCACATAGATGTAATTTATCAGGGGAAAGCCAACATGGTTTCCATAAAGGGAAATCATATCTTATTAATCTACTAGAGTTTTTTGATGGGGTCAACAAACTTGTGGACAAGGGGAATCCAGTGGAGGTGGTAGACTTAGATTTCCAGGAAGCCTTTGACAAGGTCCCACACCAAAGGCTCTTAAGTAAAGTAAGTTGTCATGGGATAAGAGGGAAGGTCCTTTCATGGACTGATAACTGGTTAAAAGACAGGAAACAAAGGATAGGAATAAATGGCAAGTTTTCCAAGTGGAGAGACGTAAGTAGTGGGGTCTACTAAGGGTCTGTCTTGGGACCAATCCTATTCAATTTATTTATAAATGATCTAGAGGAAGGGATAAACAGTGACGTGGCAAAATCTGCAAATGATTCCAAACTGCTCAAGATAGTTAAGACCAAAGCAGACTGTGAAGAGCTTCAAAAAGATCTCACCAAACTAAGTGATTGGGCAATAATTCCAACTATACATACAATATGATGGGAACCAATTTAACTACAAATACTTAAGACAGAGAGATCTTGGCGTCAGTGAGGATAGTTCTCTGAAAACAGCCACTCAATGTGCAGCAGCACTCAAAAAAACAAATAGAATGTTAGGAATAATTAAAAAAGGGATAGAGAATAAGACAGAAAATATCTTATTGCCTCTATATAAAACCATGGTAGGCCCACATCTTGAATACGGTGTACAGATGTGGTTGCCTCATCTAAAAAAAATAGAAGCATTGGGAAAGGTTCAGAAAAGGACAACAAAAATGATTAGGGGTTTAGAACAGGTCCAATATGAAGAGAGATTAAAAAGACTTGGACTTCTCAACTTAGAAAAGAGGAGACTAGGGGAGGGATATGATAGAGGTCTATAAAATTATGACTGAGGTGGAAAAAGTGAATAAGGAAAAGTTATTTACTTATTCCCATAATATAAGAACCAGGGATCACTAAATAAAGTTAATAGGCTGCAGGTTTAAAACAAACAAAAGGAACACTCTGCACACAGTCATCCTGTAGAACTTTTTGTCAGAGGATGTGGTGAAGACTTTGACTTTAACAGGGCTAGATAGATTCATGGAGGTTAGGTCCATCAATGGCTATTAGCCAGAATGGGTAGGAATGTCCCTAACCCCCATTTAGCTATAAATGGGTGACAGAAGAGGGATCACGTTAGGGTCACCTGTTGTGTTCCTTCCCTCTGGGGTATCTGGTATTGGCCACTGTCAGCAGACAGGATACTGACTAGATGGACCTTTGGTCTGACCCAGTCTGGCTGTTCTTATATTCTTACGTTCACAAAGAAAAATGATTCCCACAAATATTGGTACTTAAAAAAAATGTAAACTGCCCTTGAACAATACCTCTTAAAGCCTGTCATCAATGTCATCACCCCCTACCCCTTAGTACTGTTCATAGATTTTAATGCATCTATCTGACCCCTCCCTGCATGACACAAGCCAAAGAAATTCCCACCCAGTAACTTAAGCATCAAGCCTGCAATATTATGTACTGTTCACAATGTACTGTTCACATCTCCTACACAAGGACAGAGAGGCAGACAGCAACATCTGTGTTTATAATAGGAATTTCTGTAACTTGTTGTACCTTATATGCCAGAGGTGGGCCATTATTTTTGCCATGGGGCCACTTCAAAATTTTTTGAAGTAGCCCTGGGCCGCACCAGAAGGGGCGAGACCTAAACAGGAAGGGGTGGGACCTAAACAGGAAGGGGCAGGGCTACCCCACCCCCAGGCTATGATTCGTCTGGGAGTGAGGGAACCCCTTTGTCTCCCCTTCCCACTAGGCACCCACACTCTGGAAGAGGCTTGGTGTGCTCCCCCACCCCAGGCCAATCAGGACCTGGAGGGGGGAGCACAGTAAGTCTCCTCCAGCCCTGCGAGGAGCATGTGACACTTTGAAGTGCTGTGGGCTCCTTGCAGGTCCGGGGCAGGGCGAAGGAAGCTTAATGCAGCTCCTCTGCCCCCAGGGCCTCATTGGTCTATGGGTGGGGGAACGTGTAAAGCCTCCTCTGCTCTCCCCTCGTCCCTGCAATCAGCGCAAGGCGCTTCAAAGCACTACATGCTCCTGGCAGGGTGGGAGGAGGCTTTGCACTCTCCTGCCCCCAGGTCAATTAAGGCCTGGGGGCGGGGGACCACGTGAAGCCTTCTCCGCTCTGCCCCCGCCCTGTGAGCAGTGTGTGTTGCTTTAAAGTGTTGCATGCTGCTTATGGGGTGGGAAAGGTTTTGGGCACTCCCCAGACCCCAGGCACTAATTGACCTGGGGGCGGGGGATCAGCAGGGTCTCCATGGGCCGGATCCAGCCACTTGGTGGGCTGGATCTGGCCTGCGGAGGTCCTTTTGCCCACCCCCATTATATGCTGTATGATCTAGACAAGGTGCTATAAATTTTAACTTGTTTATAATTTCAACAAAACCTTCTATAGTTCTGCATTACTAACTTTTAAAAAATGAAGAGGCTTTCAAGCTTTATATAAACAGCTGGTATAGAATTTACATTTACTATAAGTAATCAAAACATGTTTATCATCCTTGTGCAAAGCGTACTGGTTTGTTTTTAAATAAGAACGATGGACTCCTTCCAGGTTGTTTTCCATCTTTGTATATCCACGCATTAAATAACTGGCATCAATTAAATCTTCCCATTGATTTCAGGGGACTTTGAATCAGACACTTTTCAAAAAAAAGATTTTTGGTTCACATGATAGTTACAAAAATACACTTCTGAATTACATAAAGTGTAAGTGAGTGAAAGCTGTGGGCAAATAATTGAGAGGCTGCAATGCACCCTGAATTTCGAATAATTTAACATGCATAGATACAAGTTTGAAAATGTTAAGAGTTTTAAATTACTATGAAATACTTTAGAAGTATATTTTACATTTTATAGTAAATTTTGCAAGTTATACTCACCCTATTCCTTGAGCTATATGTTCCAGTTGCCGACACATGCAGGATCGAACTTCATATTCTACATCCTGGCAGAGCGATTTAACGAGTGGAAGAATTTCCCTTTTAATGCTAAAAAAAATTGAACATTTAAAATTAATAATAACTAAGTATTTGTAAACATCACTTAGTTAACATATCTGATTCTAGATGATTCACTGTAATCTTAATTTGCTGTCTGAAGAGTACAACATTTAGTATTTATAACCTTTACCAATAAGTGTTGATGGGAAGGATGATACAGTACAACTGACAACTCTGAAGCTTATAATTATAAAGAGTACAGAACTTTACGGAGTAAAGTTTGTATTAAAATAGAAAATGGAAATTCCACAGACGAATATTATCCATATTCACCACCATTTATTAAAAGACACTATACTTAAAACAGTGTTGTCAAATAATTGAAATCCTTCAAATGAAATATTAACAAAGATACTTAATAACTAACTTCAGGACAATATTTAGACAGCTGCTGTATGATTATATATACATTGTATAACTTGAAATGAAAATCCCAGTTACGTTTATAATCATCAGATGTTGCAAACACAACAAAATGGGAATTTTAATGTAAATGGCTATTTTTAAAAATTAAAAATAGGGTGCAATAACATTATGTCCACTGGTCCAGACATTACATTGATCTGTTCCAGAATACAACAAATCAAACAGAACCCTCAAATCATCATGTATAGACTTTGCTGTAGCCAATCCTCTATTACATTTTAACAGATTTTGCTGTAGGACACAGATAGCTCTGTCCTTAAAAAATACAATCCACACAATGTGAATGGACTCAGCAGGACAGCATTATCCCAGCTGTGGATGTGAAACACAGAAACTTAGTTTGTAAGATAAACAGCTTTTTTTATTATTTGTTTTTACAGATCCACTAATTTAATCTGAAGGGACTATTCAGCCAGTCACTCAACTACAAAGCCGGAAACCATTTGTCAACCTCTTGCCCATAATACACATGTTTCTTAAGATACCCTGTCATGTGCAGAGAATAAGGAATGGATTTCCAGAACAACTGGTTTGTGCAGCTATGCCTTCCATCTCTTTCAGTACTTAAGGTGGAAGAGGCCCCAGTGAAGTAGGAATAAGTACATACTGGACACTTTGTTGCAAGACTTGAACTGCATAGCCCTGGATACTTTTTAGAGGTTTTAAACAGATCTTGTAATGCCAAGTCTATGCTTAGCATGCTGGAGATTGATCTTCTGGCACTTGATTTAGCTGTTCTAGAAAGGAGCCACTAAACCAAACACTGAGGATGCCCCTGGTCAGCGCTGGTATTTCTCAATTAATGAGGAGTAAGGGAAGTCGATGGGAACATTTGTTCCTGTCAACCTCTTGCTGTGGAGACAGTGTCAAGCTCAGCTTAAGGTATGTAGAGTCCAGCTATGTTATTTACATAGGTGGAGTTGCATACCTTAAGCCAACCTTCTGGGTCTAGTATAGACCTGGCCTATATAAAAAAAAAACCTTATTTCAGTCTAGACAGAATTTAAGGAATCTTGAAAAATCTTCTTAGAATATAAAAGAAAAGGAAAACTCCAGGCTGATATGGAAACTTTGTGCTCTCTTTGGGAAAGAAAATCTTGTGTTACTGCATGTGAGGTCCAAGTCATCTTGTGGTTGCACAGCATCTAGCACAACAGGGCATCAATTCCAAATAAACCTTGGTCACTATCACCACACAGATCATAAAATTAAATTTTAAAAGGAGTCCTACTTAAGAGTTTCTGGTAGCTAAGCTGTTCTACCCAAAGCAAGTATTCCCAAGAAGGGATCTCTGAAATGGAAAAAAATGAAACAGAACAATTCCCTTCAGTCTTAGGAAAGGTCATGATCAAAGTCAGATTCCAGTAGACAATAGTAAGTTTAACTCAATTTAGACCATATTCATGAACACTGTACTTTATTATTATTTCATAGAATCATAGAATAATAGGACTGGAAGGGACCTTGAGAGGTCATCGAGTCCAGCCCCCCGCCCTCAAGGCAGGACCAAGCTCCGTCTACACCATCCCTGACAGATGTCTATCTAACCTGTTCTTAAATATCTCCAGAGAGGGAGATTCCACCACCTCCCTTGGCAATTTATTCCAATATTTGACCACCCAGACAGTTAGGAATTTTTTCCTAATGTCCAATCTAAACCTCCCCTGCTGCACTTTAAGCCCATTACTCCTTGTCCTGTCCTCAGTAACCAAGAGGAACAAATTTTCTCCTTCCTCCTTGTGACACCCTTTTAGATATTTGAAAACCGCTATCATGTCCCCCCTTAATCTTCTTTTTTCCAAACTAAACAAGCCCAGTTCATGAAGCCTGGCTTCATAGGTCATGTTCTCTAAACCTTTAATCATTCTTGTCGCTCTTCTCTGTACCCTTTCCAATTTCTCCACATCTTTCTTGAAATGTGGCGCCCAGAACTGGACACAGTACTCCAGCTGAGGCCTAACTAGTGCAGAGTAGAGCGGCAGAATGACTTCACGAGTTTTGCTTACAACACACCTGTTGATACAACCTAGAATCATACTTGCTTTTTTTGCAACAGCATCACACTGTTGACTCATATTCAACTTGTGGTCCACTATGACCCCTAGATCCCTTTCTGCCATGCTCCTTCCTAGGCAGTCGCTTCCCATCTTGTATGTATGGAACTGATTGTTCCTTCCTAAGTGGAGCACTTTGCATTTCTCTTTATTAAACCTCATCCTGTTTACCTCTGACCATTTCTCTAACTTGCTAAGGTCATTTTGAATTATGTCCCTATCCTCCAAAGAAGTTGCAACCCCACCCAGTTTGGTATCATCTGCAAACTTAATAAGAGTATTCTCTATCCCAATATCTACATCATTGATGAAGATATTGAACAGTACGGGTCCCAAAACAGACCCTTGCGGAACTCCACTTGTTATCCCTTTCCAGCAGGATTTAGCACCGTTAACAACAACTCTCTGACTACGGTTATCCAGCCAATTATGCACCCACCTTATCGTGGCCCTATCTAAGTTATATTTGCCTAGTTTATCAATAAGAATATCATGCGAGACCGTATCAAATGCCTTACTAAAGTCTAGGTATATGACATAAAATAAAATAACATAGATATTCATGGTACTATGCAAACACATGCATTGCAAAAACTCTAATCTTGCAAATCGATTAATTGCAGACTGACTCAGCATCTATACCAAGTCAACTGTTATTAATGATAATAAAAAATTCTGGTCATTCTGGGACCATAAGCTTCCTTCCACTTCACAGAAGGATTCTGATGTACAATTCCTCCTGGTAGCTGGCGTTATGAACTGCTTTACTTGGTCTTTCTAAGAATTCAGTTGTCCAGAAATCAGATTTGGATTTTCCGTAAACCATGGTCTGTGCATGCTTAAAGCATGACACAAAGCTCCACTATGTTCTACGTAGCAAATGAAGATTCTTTTGGTGTTGGAAGAAGTTATTCACCTTGTGCAGTGATGATATTCTTCAAGATGTGTGTCCCTGTGGGTGCTCCACTTCAGGTGGGCACTGGTGCATCCTCATGCTTGCGACTGGAGACTTTTCATAGCAGTGCCCTGCATATGCAGTCAGCACCTGGTGGTGCCATTGGTGTCCATTTACTGTGCATGCAGTGCGACTCCCTCCCTTCCTTCTTTTCTGTGGAAACTGATATACAGCCTCCAAAGTAGGGGAGATGGGAGAGTAATGCAGCAGCCACAGGGATACACATCTTGAAGAACCATCATTACTTCACAAGGTGGGTGCACTACTTCAGGTGTCTGTAGAGCAGTGTCCATTCTGAAGAGATGAGCTTTGGAGCCATATTCCAGACATAGTAGAAAGGACAGCTAGTCCTAAATATGGCCATAGGGATTGGTCTAGTGGCTATGACATAGTGTCTAGCAAAAGTGTGCTCGGAGGATCAGGTGGCTGCTCTGCAGGTATCAATAAGTGGAATGCCTTGGAGGAAAGCTGTAGTTGTTTATATCATTCTGGTGGAAAGCACTGTTATCATCTGCAGCAGTTATTTGTTATGAATAATGTAACAGGTATGCATGCACAAGGAGATCCATTTGGAAAGCCTTTGGGAAGTTATGCTCCCTTGGAACATTCAACTATGGAGAAAAAGAGTCTAGTGGACTTTCAGCAGGGTCTATACCCGGCAAGACAGAATGAGAGGGCACATCGAATGTCAAGCATGTGGAGAGATGCTTATAGTGCATTCTCATGTCATGTGGGAAAGAAGAAAGGTAAATGCATAGGTTCATTGAGCGGGAGGTGGATGCTACCTTAGGCAGGAACTTGGGGTGAGGTTGTAAGGTGACTTTACCTTTGGTAAATATGGGAAAGGAAGGGCCAGCCATAGGGGCAGCTATTTCTCCAACATGTATAGCTAATGTGATTGCCACAAGAAACACCACATTCATAGATACATGAAGGAGAAAACAGGTGTCCAGTAGCTCAAAGGGAGCCCTTGGGAGGCTCTTGAGGTCGTGGTTAAGTCTCAGGGTGGAGCAGAGGCTCTAATCATGGGGTATGTGCTGTGAATTCCAATGAGGAAGCATTTTGTTATGGGATGGGAGAAAAGTGGGGAGTCCCATATATTGGGACATGAAAATGTCTGTGTGCTGGATGGATTCTTATATGAAAATATGCATCCTGGAGGTGGAGGGCCAAGAACCAGTCTCCCCTGTCCAGCACGGTATAATCATAGCAAGAGTGATCATTTTGAACCTTTGAATACATAGAAACTTGTTCAGTTTTCAGAGATTGAGTATTAGTGTCCAGCCCTCTGTTTTCTTTTGCATAAGGAAATAGTTGGATGATAAGAAGGAGAAACTAGCTATGGTTAGTTGAGAACTGGGATGAGAAAAAAAATCAAAATTTTTAAGTGTTTGTCGTTCTTTTGTAGGTGAAGAGAGGGAGCTCCATCTGCTGCTGAGGCCAATAGAGAAAGAACTGAAGGAAATGTGCCATGCATGCAGTCAATGGGCGCCAACAGCACTACCAAGTGCCAGCTGTGCATGCATGGCGCAGCAGGGCACTAGTACAGAAAGTCTCTGATCATCAGCATGAGGATGCACAAGCACCTGAAGTGACGCACCCACAGGGACAGCACTCAAAGAAGAAACCTTCTTTATGCTTGCATCTATTCCTCCAAATTCAATTAATAGAACAAAATTAGGTATAAGGTGTAGAAATTTACTCCAAGCACAATGCTAAATGGCCCATTTGTTTACCTTTCATGGTATGTTAAGTTGTAGCTTCTTGGCTAGATTAAAAGTAGCCTCACAAAACAAAACAAGAACGACCAAAAACCTTGAAGGCCAATGCACACACAATTTAGACTTCCTTTTTCATGGAAAAAGGAACAGCTTGGTAAAGGTAATCATTTCCATTTCATTAACCCGGTCATAGTTGGATCTGGTCAAATAAAAGTTTAGAACAGAAAACAGATGTAAAACTCATCTCTGTAACCCTACTATCTGTTTCTTTTTCTTTCTCTTCATGCATTTGATGAAGTGCGTTACAACACCTAAAAGCTTATGCCATAATAAAATGGTTAGCATTTAGGTGTCACGGGACTCCTTGTTGTTTTTGCTGAAACAGAATAATTCTCCCAACAGCTGCACAATCACCAGCTCTACACAAACTATGCTAGTATAGAACATAAGCAGGAGTCAAAGGCGACCTTTATATTCTGCTCTTAGGAGAAAAGAAACATGTATTCTGCAACAATCCCCAAGGGTATGTCTACGCTAGCTCATTATTTCGAGCTAGGTAGGTAAATGAGGGCAACCGGAGTTGCAAATGAAGCCCGGGATTTAAATATCCCGGGCTTCATTTGCATGTTCCTGGGCGCTGCCATTTTTAAATCCCCCTTATTCCACGAGGAGTAACAGTTAATTCAAACTAAGGAGTTAGTTCGAATTAACGTTTAACTGCCGTGTCTAGCCGTGGGCAGTTAGTTCAGACTAAGAAGAATTTAAAAATGGCAGTGCCCGGGAACATGCAAATGAAGCCTGGGATATTTAAATCCCGGGCTTCATTTGCTTACCTAGCTCGAACTAATGAGCTAGTGTAGACATACCCCAAGAAAGGTTCCACCCACATCCCAATAATAGGTACTGCAAAGAGGGGTCTCATAGAGCTAACTATAACAGCCTTCTGCCACCTTAAGATTCCACACACTAGGAAACACTCAGCTGGCCACTTAACCAAGTTTTGTATTTGCTCTGAGTTGCTGGAGTAGCATACAACAGACTTGAGATAAGATTCTTCAAATTTTCCATCAAGAAATTTATATTTAAAATATGTTACCAGATAAAACATCTAGTTTCAGAAGGGGCTTGGGGCCAATAGAAAGATGGAAGCATGTTTAAAGAATCTCCCCATCAACAGAAACTGAACCGATACTTGTGTTTAAACCTTGGAGAACCTGTTCTGTTCCCTAGCATGAGACCTTTGTGACTTGTCTATTACCCAGGGAAAGGGGAGCCCCTTCCTCCATTGGAAAGTGGCTTTGGCAGCTCATATTTCCAGTTGCTAGAGATGGAGATCCTTGTAGAACAGAGGTGAACAACCTGAACCCCGCAAGCTACATTCGGCCCATCAAAGCAATCTGATTGTGGGCTGTAAGACATTTTGCAGACTTTGACCATCTGCAGGCATTGCTCCCTTTAGTTCCCAATAGCTGTCGTTCTCTGTTCCCAGCCAATGGGAGCTGTGGGAAGTAGCAGCCGGCAGATCCCTCCTGTTCCTTTGCCTGCATGTGCTGCTTCCCACCACTCCCCTTGGGTGGAAACAGAGAACTGCAGTCTCTAGGACCTATGGGGAGCAGTGGCTGTGGACCGCTGAACACCAGCAAAATGTCTTGCAGCCCAGAATCAGATTACCCTGATGGGCTGCAAGTTACCCACCACTGCTGAAGAGGGATCTGCAGTCTGAAACTTGGCCCAGAAAGACAGATCTCAAGGACAGGGGAGGCAAGTTGTATGGGCCTGTGATGCCTGGGCTCCAGGAATGTTTGGAGTTGGGAACCCAGTTCCACCAATGTTTGGAGCTGGGTCTCTCTTCTGGCTCTGCATGCCACCCCCACACGCCTTTCCTGGAGCATCCTCCAGCTCCCATTGTGCCTCCCCCAGGTCCTCTGCCGCTCCATGCTGTGCTTTCTCTCTGCAGCTGGCTGAAGTATTAACCAGAACAGCTCCTTCTCATACTTCCTTATATGCTTGGTAATATCTGCTGGTGCCACAGCTCTCACTTGGAGTCTAGACACTGCAGCTCCTTTCTATCTTAGACAGTGTGTTGAGGTGCTAAATTCCCATCCCTGCCCCCTCCTAAACCCCAACTTCCGCCCCTGCCCAGAGCCTGCACCAAACACCCACAGTCCTTCCTAGACCCTACACCTCTTTCTGTACCCCAACCCTGAGCCTGAACCACTTTTGCACCCAAACTCTCTTCCAAAGCCTGCACTCACCTCACCCAATCTCCCTCCTTTAGCCAGGGGATGGCGATGGGACTTGGACCTATTCTGGGCACCACGAAAAATTATACTCAAGGGAGTCCTTTTCTTCAGCTTGAGACTCTGGGAGTCAGAAAGGACCCTGAAAAGGCCGCAAGGACATTAATCTTTCATTTACAATCCTGGGGTTCAGTTATTAATATTGCCTGAATAGGAAAGGCTAGCTGAAAAGGGCCTGTTTAATATAAGGCTGATTAAAGAGATGGCAGAGGTTAATTAAGCAGTATGGCTGTTTTGGGACAGATAGGGTCTATAGCTTTTACTGCTGTTAGATATTTCCAGGTTGTGCATTGAAATCCAAGTCACTGATTTTCAGTCTTGGAGGTCAGGTCAACAGAAGCTGGTTGCTGTTATGTCCCTATTTAGTTATGACAAGGAGAAAATCCCAAGCAAAGAATTCTGAAATCTGGGCACAAAACTAAAAATGTAGAAAAAATATTTTGCCTTTAAGTGAAAAGAGCTTTAAGTTAATCAATTTCTTTACTGGATATTTTAAAATAGATTTTAATAGCACATTTAATCAAAAGGCTTGGAAGAGTCTGACTGAGGAGACAGAATTGCACTGGCATGCTCATCAGGATTTGGGATGCTTGACAGCTGTTTTTGATAAGCAAGGATAGCTATGCATCCAAAAGCTGAAAGCAGGCTGAAAAACCATTGTTTAGATCTGTGGACCTTCCTTCATAGAACAATAATCTGGAGAAATGTCATGAAAAATGTGTTCCCAAGGTAACCTCGACTAGTAGAAGAATGTACACCAAGAAGTTGAAAGCTGATGACAATAGCAACGTTTGAACATGCTGAGTACTGTGACCTGCCTAATGAACATTGCTTACAGTTAATTAGTATTATACTGACTAGATCTGGAAGAACAAAAGCATTCAATTTTTGTACAGTAGAAAGAATTATGTAAATCTACTTCTTGTAACATTACCCACTAGCAAAGACATTGTGGTAAACATTAAATCTGAAACACAGAGACACAAACTACTCACATATGAGCTTCAAACTTGTTAGCTAATTTTCCCAATATTTTACAGCTAACTAAGCGAGACTGAAGTGTTTGGGAAAGTTGTGCCTTGGAAACAAGTGGATTCAGGATCTATATGGAAAAAATGGGAGGAAACATTTAAACACTAAAAAATGTATTCCTGTTTGAAAAAAATCCAAATTTATATACTACAAATGTCCATTACTTTCCACAAAATTAGACTAAAAGATCATACTAAAGCACACATGAAGACTACTAAGAACCTTGCATTTTAATATTCAGTACCAACTATAGTATGTACCAAAGGTATCTTGGCCCAAATTCTAGTTTATGATTCACATCACAGTTATAGCCATTATATCTTTGCAATATCACATCTATCTTCTTGTGTTTTTATTTAGGGAATAATACCATAAGCTTATTTATTTATATTATTTGGGGAATTTTCATATAAAGGTGCCCTTGTATGGAAAAACTTAGAGGAGGAGGAGGAGGAGGAGGGAACAGAAACAGTATGAAGCTCTCTGTCAAGTTTTATCCAAGGACATCCACTTTGATGTGGATTTGGTGGTCACATACCCTTCCAATCTTGGATATCTCTGGGATTCCTAGGGAAGAGATTCACTTCCATCTCTAGCCATTATCCACTCCTGCTTTTGCTGGAGCTGTGCTACTGTTTGCTGAATCTCCTCCATGACTGTAGAGGATCAGATGTCAGAAGAAGATAATATTCCTAGTTATATTATCTTCTGATGAAAAATTGCCATAGAAATTCATATGCAAGTAGGGGAAGATGCTACAAAGTAGGATACCTCCCTTACTCTGCCTTAACTCTTCATCCAAGCTTTTATGTACAATCCTAGCAGAAGAGAATACACAGGCAAGGAAAGGGGTACCAGTGGTGCGTAAGTGGCCCTTCCCATCATCTTATTGACAAAAATTCTGAGATCAGTGTGCTGAGATTTCCTACTGTGAAAATGTGAATGGATGAACAAGCTAGAATTAGTACATGTTACTCATTATAACACTTAGTAAGGAAACAAGTCATACAGGCTTTGTAGGTATGATATACTATTATTATTTAATGTTTGAACAATGGAAGAACCCAGAACATGCCAGGCACTTTCCAAATATTTAAGCAAGACATAGTTTTTTCCTCTAACATACTTTAATTTAAAACTGTCCTCCAATTTCTATTTACAATAAATAAAACAAGAATCTAGGGGTATGTCTACACTGCACACTTCTTTTGAAATGAACTATTCTGGAAGAAATACTCTGAAATAGCTTATTTCGAAATAACACGTCTACACTACGGGGAAGCCTCAAAATTAGTTCAAGGCAAGCTTCCCTAATGTGGACGCAGTACTTCGATTTAGAGCTCCAGGAGGCCCTGGGGAGTAATTACTTTGAATGGCCCTGAGGAGACGCTATTTCAAAATAGCAGAAGTGGAGCGTCCACACTACTGCTATTCTGATATAGTTATTTCAGAATAGGTGTTATTCCTCATGGAATGAGGTTTACAGAATCCGGAATAAGCTGTCCATTATTTAAAATTTAGTTTGAAATAACGGAATTCCTGTGTAGACACTTGCATTGTTATTTCTGAAAAACAGCCATTATTCCGAAATAACGCTGTTGTATAGATACACTCTTGGTGTCACAATGCAAAACCAAAATAATTAAGAAAGGCCTTCTTACTTAATGTGATCTTATCCGACCAGCGTGTTAAAAGTGCCTCAGCGATTGTATTATATACAAGGGATACATCTACACTGGCATGATTTTGTGCAAGAACTCTTTTGCGGAAGAGTTCTTGTGCAAAACCTCTTCCAGAAGAGAGCTTCTACACTGGCATGTGCTTTTGCGCAAGAGCATTCTTGCCAGTGTAGACACTCTCTTGCACAAGAAAGCTTTGATAGCCATTTTAACCATAGGGCTTTCTTGTGCAAGTAATTCATGTTGCCTGTCTACATTGGCCTCTTACACAAGAACAGTTGCACAAGAGAGCTTATTCCCGAGTGGGAGCATAATAGTTCTTGCACAAGAAGCACTGATTTCATACATTAGAACGTCAGTGTTCTTGCGCAAAAACTCGTGGCCAATGTAGACAGGCAGCAAGTTTTGGCGCAAAAGTGGCTGCTTTTGCGCAAGATCGCACCAATGTGGACAGCCAAGGTACATTGTTGTGGGGACATTTTATCATTTTACTGTGATTTCAGGAAAAAGCAGCAAGCAAGTTGACATTTTCCCTAAGTGATTGTTTTTTATGTTGCACTACAGAAAGACATTGGTTCCAGCAATAAGAATTTATTTGGTTATAGTTAGACTTCTACTCTTTAAAAGAAATTTTAAAGTAATGACGGATTTCATTTACAAGAACATTTTAGGAATGTTTTTATTAAGCTCAAATTATTGTTAAGGGGCAGCCGACAATTCTTCCATACTCCAGGACCATAATGTAGAGACAAATATACAGTGTTTTCAGGCTTACTTCCAAATAAAGACCTTTAACCCACTGAGAAGAATTTAAATCTCAAGTCTATTACACCTGCAGCATAAAATTAGTTTCAGTGCCAATCCAGAATTTTAAGTTACAAAAACAAAAGCTCTTTTGTTAGTAAATGTGGAAGAATGTTTTATAATCTTTAAAATTGAAACCTCAAAATTGATTATACCTCATTTAAAAATATTGTAGCCATTGTTTGTTAATGTATACAAAAACCTTTAAAGATGCCCCCTCCTCCCCAATACATTGCTTTACTACACAATGTTCTACATACAGCTTGATTTTTACAGGTGTTGACTGCCTGTTACTTCTTTTGACACAAATAGGAATTGCAGTTATTCCATTAGATCATTATTCATAAAAATCTATTCTCCATGAATGTTTCCATGAAAAAATAACATTACCTCATGTCTGATGGTTTCTTTTGGCAAGACTTCTATTACAGCAAGAAGAGTTTCCAGCCATGCATTGCTGACACCTGTTAGACATAAATGGACTATGTGTTACGTTATAGATGAGTTGTATGAAACAACTTCTGAGTTGATACAGCCAGCTATTCAGTGAGTTTCTAAATTACATTACAGTAACATTCAAAAATATTTACACACCTCAACCTGTTTGCACATATATCATTTGAAAAGCAGATTTTTCTTGCATCTTGGGAAAGAGGGGGAATTATTTTATTACTTGGTTTTGGAACAACTGTTTGAAAATGACAGTTTCCCTCTACTTAGAAATAGCATGCTTTTAAATGTACTTATGTAAAACTTTCTATTTTTGCTGCAACTGTATTTTTTTCCTGTATTAAGAAAATAATTTCCAAGAAGTCAAAAGAAAATCTAAAAAAATCTCAATATTATCAGGAAAATACTGTAAACCACTTGTGCATACTCAAGTACAGATTCCAATTAATTCACAGGAAGTTTGGACTAATGACTTCAAGATTTTGTGCACCAAAAATGTATTTATTTGTTTTATTCAAAATGAAGGAAACTTTCAGCTAAACAACAGCATGCAGGAAGGTAAATATATAGAAAACCTTTTATACTGTAAGCCATTCCACATCTAGTAATAAATTCAAATTGGTATAAATTGTATGTATTGTTTTAAATAGTACTGTACAGCCACTAAGGACACATAAATCACAAAGAAACAATCAGTTATCAGCATCATGACCCTGACCTGCATCCCTATGTTCCAGATTCTGTAGAATGATGTGTAGAAAGGAGTGGGAATAAGTATGAATGGACACTGACTCCTCTTGCAGAATAGTCAAAAATGAAACAGCAGCTGTCAACTGCATTTCCACCCCTGCAACATGCAGGACCTCCTGTATAATCAGAAAGGGTATTGATTTAAAAGGATGAGACAAACACATTTAAAGAAAATTCCAATGTTTATTCAGATACTAGGAATCAGTGTGTAAGATGTTAGATACATAACTGTCCTTACACAACCCTTTCCTCTTAACATCAATCATTTAGAGATACTCTAATCTATTTTAAACTACAGCTTCACAAATTCAGGCATCTTAGAAATCATAATGATATGAAACTTTCAAGACAAATAAATTAAAGTGGATCATAATGTTTGACATGGATTAGTTAGCAAATGTAGCACACATTATAATTTTACTAAGCTTTTTAGTTTTGTCTTGTTCAGTTACTTGTTTAGATATAGATGTTTTCTTTATGTATAATAAGAAAATGTCACAACAGACTACAGAGCATTCATTTCAGTAATTAATGGGTTCGAGAGAGAAATATTGTATCTGGGAAGTGATACCAAATTGCCCAAAGTAATTTAAATTTCCCTAATCAATGATACTTTATCTATAAACAGAGAGGTGTGTAATCAACTTTATCATGAACCAATCTTACTTTTTAGAAACTCTTTCAAGTGTCTAGACCAGAGTCAAATAATAATAATGATCATATCATAGAGAAATGTGAACAAGTGTTCATTTCTAGACAGTTGTCAGAATGAAAATTAAAGACTATATCTAGCTCTTTCAAAGTTATTTAACATATCACAACATCTTCTATGTATAACCTGTATGAGTCACTACTCACTACCAGTATGTACTTTCACTAGATATTACTAGAATTTTATTTCATAATTTACTATTAAAATATTATGCAAGTTTTACTTGTGAATCAAACCTAGGTAACACTCAGCTTTCTATCTAGACCAACTGATCCTAGCCTGCCATTTGATACTTTTTACAGATACTTTTTTGATTCTTTTAAACATACATATTGGGAGACAAATAACATTCCCATATTTAACAAAAGAGCAAATAAAAACAAACAAAAAACCCCTCCAACAGACTTTCTTAACAATAAACCACTAATCACAGGCAAAAATGTCGACAAAAGATGATCCTGGCTTATGATCAGCTCAGACCTGTCATGTGGTGACTTAGTACATTTATCTTTTATGTAATAAGAGGTGAACTATAAAGAAGTCTCGGTACAGAAATGTAAACCAATCATACTGTATGTGCAAATACCTTTTTACAGAGTAGCTGAGCTAAAGAAAAACTGTTATTCATCTCAAGAGCTAGTTGTGGGTATTTATAGCGGTGGATATTTCTACATTATCCAAGTAAAATTAAGCTATGCCACACAGCTTACCAACTAACAGTATAATAAAATGTTCATATTCCTTAAAAGGGATAAGTTGCCATTTTTTGTCATTAAAGACCATACATTGGCCTTGTACAACTTCCATTAACACTACTGGGTGTATTACCAAGGAACTAGGTCAGTATTTGGTCTTAGAACAGGGGATCAAAATAAGTAAGCACATAAAAATCTGGAAATACAACAGAAAGGATTTCACAAAACAATTAAGAAATAAGGCAGAAGAAACAGGGCCTAAAGACATGAGTTCTAGGATACAGTTTTTCTTTTAAGACAGCAGAGACAATTCCGCCCGTTTAGAGTTATTTAAGAAGCTCTATCCCACCTCCCATCCCTTGTGCTAAGATTCAGGTGAAAGACAGGATTATTAATACAGTCTAACTATAAAATGGGCTAAATGCAAACAATGCAATTCAGAACACTGTATGACTGAGTTTATCCATATGACACACTTTCCATACTCAAAAGCTTTTTAAATTGTGGGATGAAATGGACCTTTGGAAACGTACATTTCTGCAATGTTAAGCAGAAGTTTTAAAAAAAATCAACAGATTTTGTTAGAATAAAAGGTAGCTGACATCAATTTTAAATATGTTCACTGGGTACACAACATAAATAGTGTTACTTACCAACAACTCAAGATTCCAAATGGGTAGCTCCTCCACAGATCCACACTCTCTGGATAATCATGTGTGAGAGCCACATTCTCTGGATGTGCCTCCTCATGGACCTCGGGAGACATTGAAATGTAAATTTCTAGATTGCTTAAACATGTGCCTGCATTGATGTCTGCACTGAGAACTGTAAAGTTCCACCTATTAAAATGTGTCTGGCTTCCATACCCACTTCAGTTCCATAGACCTCAAGTTGGACATAAAAATGTATGACAAAAGACATCAGGTTTGTGAGTGTAGATCTGTCGAGGAGGATACCCATTTGGAGAATTATGATTATGGGTAAGTAACTTCTTTTTCTAGGCATGGGATCTCCTTCACAGATTCCCACTCTCCAGTGGCAAAAAAGCACTAACCAGCAGACTCAGACAGAGGGATTCAGTGTGACGTCAAAAGAACCAGGTGGTTGCTGAACTGCCCTATTGAAAAAGACTATGGTCTAGCAGTTAATTTCAGGCAGCTATCGTTTCAAAATGTAGAAAGCACTGCAGATTTCCTGTATTGGAACAGATGAAATTTCAACACTAGTGCAATATCGTTTATGTCCCTTTGGAACAGAATACTTCCTTGAAAGAATGCTGCAAGTGAAAATACAGTCTATCAGTTAGTATCTATGTTAATAATGCATAACCTTTCAATTAGGATCCAAAAGACACACACAGTGAGGCCAACAGCCACTGCAGGCCCTAGGGCAAGGTATGCTGGGGAGGCTGGCTCCTGCACTCAGAAGTGGGGGAGGGGAGCTGAGGCAGTCAGCCCTCAGCACTACCGAGACCACTGTAAGCTCCCCTTCACACCCCAACCTTTAAAGCTGCACAGAGCGGCACTCCAAAAGGGCCTGGGGCTTGGGCTATTGCCATTGTTTAGAGTCACCCAGCCTCGGGGCATCTGCCCTCTTGCCTCCTCCCCCGTCAGTGGACCTGGACGGACAGACGGACGCACGCACACACACATGCACACACAGAGAAAGTATAGAAGAATGGTAAAAAAGAGGACTGATTAGTCTTGACCCCAAAGTCATTTTTGAATGTAAGCTAGGGTTAACAGCACCATCGCTACTAAGAAGAATTTGTCAACAGCAACTGCAGCTTGCAACAATGAAAACTTGATGGATAGTAAATTTTAAAAATAATTTCCTAGATTACAAAATAATTTGTTTAGAAAATGGCTTCAGAATGGATCAGATAGCACAAGGGAAAGGCTTGCTGCATAGGAGTCAGATAACTGAAATAAGAAACAAAAACATTCAGGATTTTGAGAAGTCAAAGTACTGTATACTTGAAAAGATGGGCTCTCTTTCCTTAGAGGTATGTAAAGACATACATTAGTTAACCAACTGCAGCTCTAGATCTAAATTAGTTGATTTTTTTATTCTGAAATCATAACATTTGGAAAAATAATTCTTAATAAAAAAATTCAGAAAGACAAATGCCTTCAAAAACCTATTTCTGGTGGTACAAAGATCTCCCAAACCATGGGGATCAAACAGAAAGGGAGCTGTCAATGCCAAATACAAAGAAATCATTAGGTGCGCATTGAACATATACTAAGGATTATGTCTAAGCTATCTATACATCAGCATTTCAGTGATTATCAAGGTTTGTGATGAAGTATATGGAGATATCCAGAGAGTGGGGGATCTATGTATGAGAACCATAAGAAGACACTGTTTTTTTAACTATAGAGACTGTACAAAGATTTAATATACAGTATAGCCACCAAAATTCAGGGCATACTTGAAAGTGGAAGTTTAAGACAGTATGGGGGACACTGATCATGAAATAATAGAGTTCATGATCTTAAGGAAAGGTAGAAGGGAGACCAGCACAATTGAGGTAATGGATTTCAGGAAGGCAGATTTTGATAAGCTCAGAGAACTTGTAGGTAAGGTGCCATGGGAAGCAAGACTGAAGGGAAAAACAACTGAGGAGAGCTGGAAGTATTTCAAAGGGACGTTGTTAAGGGCCCAAAAGCAAACAATTCCGCTGTGTAGGAAAAATAGAAAATATGGCAAAAGACCAGCTTGGCTTAACAAGAAGATCTTGCATGATCTCAAAATAAAAAAGGAGTCCTATAAAAAAATGGAAACTAGGACAAATAACAAAGGATGAATTTATGCAAGCAACACAGGAATGCAGGGGCAAGATTAGAAAGGCACAGGCGCAAAATGAGATCAAACTAGCTACAGGCATAAAGGGAAACAAGAAGACCTTTTATAAATACATTAGAAGCAAGAGGAAGACCAAGGACAGGATAGGCCCACTGCTCAGTGAGGAGGGAGAAGCAGTAACAGGAAACTTGGAAATGGCGGAGATGCTCAATGACTTCTTTGTTTCGGTCTTCACTGAGAAGTCTGGAGGTGTGCCTAACGTAGTGAATACAAGCAGAGAGAGGGTAAGTTTAGAAGATAGGATACACAAAGAACAAGTTAAAAATCACGTAGGAAAGTTAGATGTCAGCAGGTCACCAGGTCCTGATGAAATGCATCCCAGGATACTCAAGGAGTTGATAGAGGAGGTATCTGAGCCTTTAGCTATGATCTTTGAAAAATCATGGAAGACAGGGGAGATACCAGAAGACTGGAAAAGGGCAAATATTGTGCCCATCTATAAAAAGGGGAATAAGAACAACCCAGGAAACTACAGACCGGTCAGTTTAACGTCTGTCCCAGGGAAGACAATGGAGCAGGTAATTAAGGAAATCATATGCAAACACTTGGAAGGTAATAAAGTGGTAGGGAATAGCCAGCATGGGTTTGTGAAGAACAAGTCATGCCAAACTAATCTGATAGCTTTCTTTGATAGGATAACGAGCCTTGTGGATAAGGGAGAAGCGGTGGATGTCATATACCTAGACTTTAGTAAGGCATTTGATACGGTCTCGCATGATATTCTTATTGATAAACTAGGCAAATATAACTTAGATAGGGCCACGATAAGGTGGGTGCATAATTGGCTGGATAACCGTAGTCAGAGAGTTGTTGTTAACGGTGCTAAATCCTGCTGGAAAGGGATAACAAGTGGAGTTCCGCAAGGGTCTGTTTTGGGACCTGTACTGTTCAATATCTTCATCAATGATGTAGATACTGGGATAGAGAGTACGCTTATTAGATTTGCAGATGATACCAAACTGGGTGGGGTTGCAACTTCTTTGGAGGATAGGGACATAATTCAAAATGACCTTAGCAAGTTACAGAAATGGTCAGAGGTAAACAGGATGAAGTTTAATAAAGAGAAATGCAAAGTGCTCCACTTAGAAAGGAACAATCAGTTCCATACATTCAAGATGGGAAGCGACTGTCTAGGAAGGAGCATGGCGGAAAGGGATCTAGGGGTCATAGTGGACCACAAGTTGAATATGAGTCAACAGTGTGATGCTGTTGCAAAAAAAGCAAATATGATTCTAGGTTGTATCAACAGGTGTGTTGTAAGCAAAACTCGTGAAGTCATTCTGCCGCTCTACTCTGCACTAGTTAGGCCTCAGATGGAGTACTGTGTCCAGTTCTGGGCGCCACATTTCAAGAAAGATGTGGAGAAATTGGAAAGCGTACAGAGAAGAGCGACAAGAATGATTAAAGGTTTAGAGAACATGACCTATGAAGCCAGGCTTCATGAACTGGGCTTGTTTAGTTTGGAAAAAAGAAGATTAAGGGGGGACATGATAGCGGTTTTCAAATATCTAAAAGGGTGTCAAAAGGAGGAAGGAGAAAATTTGTTCCTCTTGGTTTCTGAGGACAGGACAAGGAGTAATGGGCTTAAAGTGCAGCAAGGGAGGTTTAGATTGGACATTAGGAAAAAATTCCTAACTGTCAGGGTGGTCAAATATTGGAATAAATTGCCAAGGGACGTGGTGGAATCTTCCTCTCTGGAGATATTTAAGAACAGGTTAGATAGACATCTGTCAGGGATGGTGTAGATGGAGCTTGGTCCTGCTTGAGGGCGGGGGGCTGGACTTGATGACCTCTTGAGGTCCCTTCCAGTCCTATGATTCTATTTTAAATTTTAATCTATGTATATCATAGCTGATTTAACCGATCAAACACAATAATGATGCCTCAAACTTGACCATACTTTCTCTGAGTTATATTAAATAGTCTGGCAAATTTAATTTTTTTTTTTTTTGCCAATCTTAGAATCTGCCTGGTAAAAGGTGAAATTGTTTTGCTTTGTAGTTTCTTTAATTGTTGCTTTATTTTGAATATTTAAAATGACAAATATAGACTGCGAATGGAAGTGTTTTCCTACTTGTTTAATTTCCACCATTAAGTAGGCAAGATTACCAGGTTTCGTTTACCAATTTCTGCCAACAAGCAGAGATAAAATTCTTGATCCAGACAGTCATAATGTCTTTGAGATATCTTTTCCTCAGTCTATTTTATGTACAGTATTGACAAAATAAGCATTTGTTCTTACTTGTGAGTTCTACAAACATGTTCAAACACCAAATGAGGAATTCACTACCCAATTAGCTCATGGTGATAAAGAGGTGCAGACCACATAAATTACACATGGCAATTACTGCCTTTCACTTTACAGTTGTAGATACAAATTTAGAAAAGTGGGTGAACATCATAATCCCATCTCACCTATAGGGAATGGGGATACAGAGAAATTAACAGACAATTCAATTTCCTTTGAAATGAAACAACTCCCACTATTTTCAATGGAAATTAGACCAAGTGAAGACTATACTAGATTTCCAGTTACAGGTCAGTACATCAGCAGTAATCTTCAAAAGATGTACAAAGAAAAAACATCAAACATAACAAAAGTCTGTCAGTGCTAAAAAATATTGGCAATCAAAACTAACAACAGCAATTATCAATCCACCCAGCAAAAATAGGAAAACAAGAACATCTCAGATGTAATTGGATTCAGTAAATTTAAACAGCAAATTTCAGAAATTCATCAAGTCAGCAAGTTGGTTTAGAAAGGGGCCTGGAATGAGAATCTGAAGTTTATGTGGCAATTAGGTTGAAAAACTAGGGTTAAAGTTAACATTTTCAGTAGTTTTGAATCCTCAAGTCATTGTTTGTTTGTTTTCCCAAAGCTATTTCATATTTTTATAAAAAGGTCTATTGAACTGGCCATGACAACACTGAGTCTGATAATGGAAGCATTTACTCAGCTGTTTTTCCAATGTGTCAGTTTATTTTATTCCTCAATTCTGAACACATCTTGTTCTGTGGCCATTTGATCAGTTCAAAGAATAAGTAAAACAGCTCTTTTATAAAGGCCCAGGAAGACAAGACAAATTGACCCATGTATTAGAGCATGCATTTAAGTGTCTGTAACCGGTTTGGTCTCCCAGAGGGGCTCCTCTGTCTCCAGGTCAGTGGGCAGCCACTCCGCCCCACGACTTCAGGCACTAAAACAAACCCTCAAGTAAACAATCTAAGCCTGGGTCTCAGGCAGCAACAACAAAGAGAGGCCAATTGGTAGTCCCATGTCTTCGGTCTTGTTCCAGGAGGAGCGGCAAACATGCAGTCCATTTGGAAGCTCTAGCCCTGGGTCAAAGGGGGTAGCAAGCAATACAGTCAATTCAGAGAGTCCCGGGGCAGAAACTCCACTCATCTGAAGAAGTGTGCCCACGAAAGCTCATGATATCATCTACATGTTTTGTTAGTCTATAAAGTGCTACCAGACTATTTGTTGTTTTTTCTGTATCAGAGTAACTCAGCTACCCCCTGAAGCTCCCAAATAAACATAGTTAGTTCAGGGGTTCAGTGGCCCAGGTCTTGCTTCAGGTGGGGTGACAACCTAACACAAGCAGGTCAAGGCAGGCAGTAAACAAATACGGTTAGTGAGCGAGGGCCCTAGGTCAGGGCCGGGCAGCAAATAAACACTGTTAGTTCAGGAGTTCGAAAGCCCTGGCCTTGCTTCGGGGGGGTAGGGAGGGGGGGCAAACAAACAGTTCATGCTCCAGGCCCTGGTTCAGGGCGGGCAGCAAAAAAACCCAGTTCAGAGTCCCCAGTCCTGGTTCAGGGTGGGGCAGCAACCAAACACAGGGGGAAACCAGAAGGTCTGTAGCCCAGGCCTTGTTTCAGGCAGGGCAGCAAACATAGAGAGGAGCCCTGCTCCCAGGGCGGGAGGGGGGGGGGGCAGTGTGACAGACCGGGCCGTGTCTGGGCACAGCTGAGGGTGTCCGCTCAGGGTGAATTGCTCAAATCCGGGGCTCCTTACAGCCCCCAGACTGGTGACCTTTCCAAACCGGCCACAAACCAGTCCCACAGAGCACTTCAGCAGCCTGCCTGAAGCCTCATGAGCAAAACCCCTCCGACACCCCAGCAATATCTATGCCACAGATGGCCCTGGGCCTCATACACAGGTGGGGGGTCCTAGCACCCAATCCCACCAACCCCGAACAAGTTCTGTCCGGTTCCAAGAAACCAGCCACAGATCCCTGGTCAATTTACCCTCTGGATCTTACCCACACATCACGCTGGGCCAATCCTTTAGAATCTATATCTAAAGGTTTATTATCACAAGAAAGAAAAGCATGAGAGTAAGGTTGTTAAAGAATAGTACGTTACATGCACCGAATCTCCCAGTCCTCGATGCAGGCTCTAGCAGAGATGTTACAGCTGCTGGTTTAAAATTTCTTGTTGCACATCCTAGCATCAGGATGGGTTCACAGGTCTTCCGGGCTCTTCGATCCCTGCAATGCTGCCTCTGGGATGAAGTGCTGAGCTGAGAACAAAATGGCATCGACCACATGGCCTCTTTATACCTCCTTCCTGGCCTCTTCTTGTACGCAGCCAGTCACCTGGCCCTCAGCCTCTCTGCTGGCAGCTCTTAGGTCTCCGCCCTCATGCTTTAGGTGTGTCCTTGGCCCATCGAGTGCCATTGTCCCACAGGGCCTCGCTAATCAGCCTGTCCATAGCAATGCTCAACCATATTCAGAGAAATATTCAGCTTTCACACAGATTACAGATTCCTACCTACACACAGAGACATTATACACTCACATAAATAGCATACACAGGATCAGCAAACAATAAGCTCCCATTCAATACCCCACATGGCCCCCTTTTATACCACTGTTGGGGCCAGCACCCCCACCTATGAGTGCAGCCATGATCTGGCAAATAAACATTGTTAGTTCAGGATTTCGAAAGCCCTGGCCTTGCTTGGGGGGGGGGGGGGGGGAGCAAACAAACAGTTCATGCTCCAGGCCCTGGTTCAGGGCGGGCAGCAAAAAAACCCAGTTCAGAGTCCCCAGCCCTGGTTCAGGGCGGGGCAGCAACCAAACACAGGGGAAACCAGAAGGTCTGTAGCCCAGGCCTTGTTTGAGGCAGGGCAGCAAACAGAGGAGCCCTGGTCCCAGGTCGGCGGGGGGGGGGGGGGGGGGGGAAACAGTAAATAAAGATAGGTAACAGTTCAAAATCCGCAGCCCTGGTTCGGGGGAGGGGGGTGGAGGGGAGGGACAGCAAACAATACTGTTAGTTCAGTGGTAAGTAGGTTGTCTCCTCATTCAGGAGGGGTTCAGGAAACTCACCTGTGGTGGCTGAGATGGGGAGACTGCCACCCACCGGTTGGCAGAGTGAATGCAGGCCCACCCACTCCATTCCTCTCAGCCCAAGGCCCTGTGCCCACTATTTCCCAAAATAGCAAGCATGCTATTCCGGCATCCCTGTAACCCTTGTGCCATGAGGATTAAGCGATTTGTCGGAATAGTGCCTTATTTTGAAATCTGACGCTGTCTACACAGCACCAAATTTCAAAATAAGCTCCTTCGACCTAGACTTGGAATAAGCTACACAATTTGCGTAGTGCAAATTGCGTAGCTTATTCCAACAGAAGGGAGCTTTCTAGATGCAACCCTAGAAGACTATACATGTCATCTAATCACATTTCTCGATTGCCTATAACAGAGGGCAGCATGCTTGCTGATATATTTATTCTTGTAATCTAAATAATCTACTTATAATGAAGTAGATGGAATCTGTGTGTCAGAGATTCAAAATTAAATTGCCTTAATTCCTACAAATATTGTATTGTCTCTCAAACAGCCTCTCATTTTAGTAGAGTGGAAAAAAGAAGACATTATGAGGTTATTTCCACAGGCAACTTGATAAAATATGAGAGAAGTAATTTATGAGTAGACTCTCTCCCTGTTTTATTATTTTCTGGAACATTTTTGTTAATACGGTAAGTAAAAAATGGGTGATCGAAAACCAGATAAAGCTGAAAGGAAGGCTATAAACAGAATATGTTAGTATAAATAGCTAGTTTCTACAAAACTAAAATGAGATGAGTGAAATACAAAACATAATTTATTGTTGAAAAAAAAGTAGTGAAGGACAGCAAAGAGACTCACCTTGGTGAGATAACTGTCGTTCTTCGAGATGGTGTCCTTGCGGGTGCTCCACTGTTGGTGCTGGGCTTGCCCCGGCGCCGCAGAACGGACACTTTTCTAGAAAGCAGTGTTTGGCCGGACCACGCGTGCGCCGCACAGCTCGTGGCATTCGCTCTCTTTTCTGTGAGTGCGCGGTCTAGCCCCCGTCAGTTCCTGGAGGCTGCCTTGAAGTATGCAAGACACAAACAAAAAGCGGACTCCGAAGCGGGGAGGAGGGCAGGTAGTAGAGCACCCGTGAGGACACCATCTCGAAGAACGACAGTTATCTCACCAAGGTGAGTAACTTCACTTTCTTCTTTGAGGATGTCCCCACGGGTGCTCCACTATTGGTGACTGAGTAGCAGTAATCACCACAACAGAAGGAGGGGGAAAAAAACCCGGAGTCCGTATTTGTCTGCTGTGGAGAGCACCACCGTTGCCAGTGCCCCATCGGATTGTCTACTCTGAAGTAAGGTATAGTGTTTGACAAAAGTAAGGTGTGAGGACCAAGTGGCCACTCTACATATGTTCTTTAAGGAAACCCTTTAAGGAAGGCAGTAGAAGACGCCATGGCCCTGGTAAAGCGAGCCCAGGGTTGAATGGGAAGAGGTATACGCTTTAACATGTAAGATTGCCTTATGCAGTTGGTTATTAATTTTGAGATCCGTTGAGCGGATAAGGGCTGTTCCTCTGATCTCTCTGCCAGAGATACAAATAAACGGTCGGTATGTCTAAAGGATTTTGTTCAATCAATGTAGAATGCGAAAGCCGTGCGGGTGTCGAGAGTATGGAGGGCCACTTCTTGTGGTAAGGAGTGTGGTTTTGGGTAAAACAGCAGCAGAATTATGGATTTGTTGACGTGAAAAGATGACGGTATCTTGGGAATGAATTTTGGGTGGACTCGTAATATCACTCCGTCCTTGTGAAAAATGGCATACTGTGGCATAGCCATTATAGCTGAGAGTTTCCCACTCTGCGTGCTGATGGTATAGCGAGGAGGAATAGTGTTTTCATTGTCAGGAAGCTCAAAGTTTCAGAGGCTAGTGACTCAAATGGTGGAGCCATTAGGGCTTCAAGGACCACATTTAGGTTCCACACGGGTGGGATTGGGTCTCATAGTGGGCTCATATTTACTAGGCCCTTGATGAATCTTTTAGCGATAGGATGAGTGAAGACGGAGGTTCCATCGATTGGAGAGCTGAATGCTGAGATTGCTGCCAAATGCACTCTGAGGGATGCTAACGACAGTCCTGTATTTTTCAGATGGAGTGCGTAGTCCAAGATGACCAAAAGAAGGACCATCTCCGGGAGTCGTTGGTTTGTGGCGCACCAGGAGGCAAATCTACACCACTGGCACAGGTAAGTGTTTCTGGTTGTTTGTCCTCTGCTATGTATGAAAACTTGTTTGACTGATGCCGAGCATAAGGATTCAGATGGATTTAGCCAGCTGTGAGGTTGAGGATCTGGGGGTTCTGTAGGCAACCCCAGTTCTGAGTAAGAAGGTCCGGGAGAGTTGGTAGGCGAAATGGTACATGTAGCATCATGTGATAGAGAAAGGGAAACCAGTGTAGGCGAGCCCAGGTAAGTAGGATGCCATAGGTGTTATGCCGTGGTGAATGCACCAATTCTAAAGCTGGATAGACTCCACGCATAGGGAATGAGATCAAGCTCTGCCCTGGCGATTTATATAATACATGGTTGTAACACTGTCGGTAAGGATCCTTACTACGGTATTCTGTATTTGATTGCGAAAACATCTGCAAGAGTTGAATATTGCTCTCAGTTCTAGGAGGTTTATATGAAGATGTGCTTCCTGGGGCAACCATTGGCCTTGTGCTGAGGTCGTACCCATATGGGCTCCCCAGCTTAGTAGGGAAGCGTTGGTTGTAATCTGTTATTTGGGCTGTTGTTGCTGGAAAGGCACCCCTGATAGAAGATTGTTGCGGCATATCCACCAAAGAAGTGATTGGAGGATGGCTCGTGGTAGGGAGACTGACCTGCGGAGGTCGTATCTCGTGTGGTTGTACACCTGCGACAGCCAGTACTGGAGGGCACGAAAGTGAAGTCTGGCATAGCGTACCACGTAAGTTGTGGCGGCCATATGGCCCATGAGTCTCAGACAGGTAATGACTTGGACCGTAGGACTGCCTCTGATGATCTGAATGAGGTCTTGAATGGCGTGGAACATCAGGAGCAGAAGAAAGGCCCTGGCTATAACCAAATCCAGGCGGGCTCCTATGAATTCTAGGTCCTGAGTTGGACGCAAAATGGACTTTTGTTCGTTTACAAGGAGTCCTAAGGCTTGAAAGACTTGCTTGGTGATTTGAATCATCTGGAGTAGTTCGGATGAGGACTGGACCTTGAGAAGGCAGTCATCCAGATATGGGAAGATAATCACCCCTTGTGTTCGGAGATAGGCAGCAACCACCGCCAGGGGAGGACCTTGTATCGGTAATGGTCTGTGTTGAGAACGAAGCGTAAGAATCTCCTGTGAGCTGGATGGATCGAAACATGAAAGTAGGCGTCCTGAAGGTCGAGGGCCGCAAACCAGTTGTCGCATTCCAACGCGGGGATTATGGCAGCGAGAGTGATCATTTTGAATTTTTGTTTTTGTAGGAACTTGTTCAAGCAGCGTAGGTCCAGTATTGGTCACCAACCTCCCAACTTTTTCCCTTGCCCCTGAATTCTTGTGGAACAGGTTCTATCTCCCCTAAAGAGAGGAGGTGGTTGATCTCTTGTAGTGTGAGAGGGGTCCCTGAAAAGGGACTGGGTAGGTGGGAAGGTGGGAGGGACAAACCTGAAGGGGATGGTGTAGCCTGTTTGAATAATATCCTTTACCCATCTGTCCGAGGTGATTTTTGCCATTGGTGGGGAAAGGGCTTCAGACGTTGGTGGAAGATATAGATGGGTTGTTGAATGGTGCTGCTCAGAGATGGTTGCGTGCCCTCGACCATGATATCAAACCTGTTGTTTGGTATTGGGTGTGATCTTGGTATGCTTATTATTGTTGTGTCGTCTCTGAAGTCCTTGGTGTGGACGCTGAGTATCAAAAGGTCTTTGTGGCTGATTGTGTTGCTGCCACTGGTGGCGGACAAAGGGGTAATCATACCTCCGCTGGAAGGGGGTATAGCATCGTCTCCTAAATGGAGGGGTGTACATCCCCAGCATCCACAAGGTTGTACTTGAGTCCTTTGAAGAGTGTAGTACTGTATCAGTCTTCTCTGCAAACAAATTGTCTCTGTTAAAAGGCAAATCTTCGACCTTGCTCTGTAGTTCCTTTGGAACCCCTGCTGATTGTAGGTAAGAAGCTCTCCGCATTACGACGGCAGTGGCCATAGAGCAAGCCGCTGTGTCCGACATGTCCATGGCCATTTGAAGGGACATTCTGGCTGATGTGTATACCTCCTGAATAACGGCCTTTAGAATGGGCTTCTTAGATTCCGGTAAATGATCTATTAGCAGAGGTAAGTGTGAAAAAGTGTCAAAAACGTGATTGGAGAGATGGTCTGTATAATTCGCAATTCTAAGCATTAGAGTTGCGAATGTGTAAAAATTCCAGCCCAGAAGGTCCAGCCTTTTCATCTCTCTGTCATTGCTAAGTTGCTTGAATTGCAGGGTCTTCCATCATTGTTGGGCTGCATCCACCACCAGGAAGTTGGGTTGGGGGTGGGTAAAAAGGAATTCCATCCCCTTTGGAGAGACAAAATACTTCCTGTCAGCCTTCTTGTTAGTTGGAGGTACTGATGCTGGAGTATGCCAGATCGGCAATCTCGAGGACAGCTTAATCCAGGGGAATGGTCAGCCGAGACCTGTGTTGTGGTTTGTCTTTGACCTCCTCCAATGATATCTCCTGTGTGACAGCAACCCTCTTAAACAGCTCTTGGAATTGGCAAAGATCATCTGGTGGTGAAACTTCACCCAGGATAACCGTGTCGTTGGGTGAAGAGTCTACTGGGGAGATCTCAGATGGTTGAACTTCAGGAGGCATGTGACTGGCTTCGGAAGTAAGCTGAGGTGGTGGCGTACTCCGTTGTGGTGGGGCAAGTGGAGCAGGAGTTGGCGAGTGTCTGGACGAGCCATAGTTGTATCCGGACCAAGAATGTGAACGAGATCAGTAGTAGTAAGAATATCTGCTATGGGGGTCACGGTAGTAGTGATCATCAGAATGGTACAGCCTTTCTAAGGGCGAATGTCTTTCAGGATAATATGCTGGACGGCGTTGCCAGCGATGCAAACGTGGAGAAGCAGAAGAACTAGAGCAGTTATAAGAGGCTCTGGAGAGCGCGGGGGTGGAGGAGTGGTGTCTGTAATAGCATCTCTTCTGGACAGCCAGAAAAGGAGATGAGAGGTCCTGAGGTGAACATGGAGATCTGCGAGGGCTCCTAGGATAGACCGGAGAGTGCAGTGCCGGAGGAGATGGAGATGGTGCGGCGAGAAAATGGGCAAGTGGGATCGGCTTCGGCACGGAGGCATCATCAGCGCCGGGCTGTCGGTGCTGGCAATGGTGGAGCAGGGAGCCACGCTTCTCGGTGCCGGTCTCTCCGATGCTGCTTCCGGGGATGCCAGCTGCACCGTGAGTCCTGGTGTCACCTTCTGGGCTGGTGCCACTGAGGCACTCTGCACTGGCACGATCGGGGCCAAAGGTGATCTAGGCACCGTATCCTTCGGCGCTGGAGGCTTGGGTGCCGGCAGGGCCAAGCAACCCTCGGTGCCGGGGGCGGTGCAGGGTCTGCTGCCAGCTTAGATTTCAGTGCCGCTAACGACTTCGGGCACGATGTCATTAAGCTGGAGGTGTCAGGTTTGTCCCCATGGCTAACTCAGCTGTGAGACAAGACTGGGAGAGACCTTGTTGGAGATGGTCTCAGTCTTTTCTGTGATGCCAGCGTGGGGGGATGAGGCTCTCTTCTTTGAGTGTTGCTCAGCGGGAGTGGAGCTCTGCGGCTGTAGCTCTTTGTGAAACAGAAACATGCGCAGCGGCCACTCTCTATCTTTCCTTGCCCTTGATGTTAATTTAGTGCAATGAGGATACTTTTGGGGTACGTGCAATTCCCCAATGCATCTTATATAGCAGGCATAACCGTCCGAGACGGGCATTGCCTCTCAGCACTTTTCATATTTTTTGAAGCCCGGTAAGGATGGCATTTTAAGTGTCCTGATGCTCCCGCAGTCTATCTACCTGCTATAATGACTCTGATCCTCTTGTTTCATTTCCTTCTTTCTTTTTTTTTAAGAATACTTAACTATATACAAAGGGAATGTAGAACAAATGGGAAAGGAACAAGAACAACTAGGGTAAGGGATAAAAACTTAACTGTTTTTTTTGGGGGGGGGGGTATAGGATCAATAGAATAAATGGGATAAAGGAAGAAAGGTAAGAACAGGAATTATATACAGGCAGTCCCCGACTTACGTGGATCTGACTTACGTCGGATCCCTAGATACGAACGGGGTGAGGCAACTCCCGCACATGCGCAGCAGCATTCCCGGGGCTCGCTCACCTGGGTCCTAGGATCCTCCTCCTCCTCGGGCCGGCTCCGACTGGGGTCCCGCAGAGCTGCCGGGCAGAGGAAAAGTGCCTCCCCACGCCCGCTGCCCCCCCCCCACCCCCCTGCCAGCAACAGGCTGCCCCCTCCCCTGAGCAACAGGCTGCCGAACAGACAAAAGCAGCCTCTCTGCCCCTCCTCCCCTCTATACATGCCGGGCTCCCGGAGCGCAGCAGCGTCCCCGGGGCTCGCTCACCTGGGTCCTAGAATCCACCTCCTCCTCCTCTTCGGCCGGCTCCAACTGGCCTCTGCCTGCAGCAGCTGGCCACAGGGACAGGGATCCCGCAGAGCTGCCGGGCAGAGGAAAAGTGCCTCCCCACGCCCGCTGCCCCCCCCCTCCCCCGGCGGCCTCGCATCCTGCCAGCAACAGGCTGCCCCCTCCCCTGAGCAACAGGCTGCGGAACAGCAGACAAAAGCAGCCTCTCCTCCCCTCCTCCCCCTATACATGCTGGGCTCCCTGGGCAAACAAAGACTCCACCAAAACAAACAAAGTGCTGGCCTCATTGTGTTAGCAAAAAAAGGACCCTCCTCCTAGAACCCTGGGTGGTGTGTGGAAATAAAGCTATTAGCTCAAAGCATGGTGCAGAGCTGTTTGGTATTTGATGAGTTACTCCTTTAGTCCTGAGTTTGTCACAGGGACAGAAATAGATGTGAAATCTTCTGAACAGGGGAACAGACAGCAAAACAAACATTAGAGGGGAGTTAACCTTTCCCTATGCTATCCAAAACTAAAAAAAATGTTTGGCTAGAGTTTCCCCTACAATATGTACCAGTTCCGACTTACATACAAATTCAACTTAAGAACAAACCTACAGTCCCTATCTTGTACGTAACCCGGGGACTGCCTGTATAGACAATCTCATGGCAAGAAGCTCGTGTGAAGAGCGCAGTTCTGTCTGTCTGCAGCCTGAGGCGGTCAAAAGAAACTGGCGGGGGCCAGACCACGCACTCACAGAAAAGAGCGCAAACGCCGCAAGCCATGCGGCGCATGCACAGTCCGGCCAAACACTGCTTTCTAGAAAAGTGTCCGTTCTGCGGCGCCGGGGCAAGCCCAGCACCAACAGTGGAGCACCCGCGGTGACATCCTCAAAGAAGAACATTTATTTTGCTAATATCCAGGATCTCTAGAGATAATAAATCCTATTTTGAATTGGTCAGAAGTTCTGGAATAGAAACCAATTGTTAGAAGTAATCCCTGCTTGGAGCACCCTTCTACAATAGTCCACGGCATGACACATGCACATGCCTCAGTTTCTCCTGAGTCTGGCTATAAAAAGTATTCCAGTCTTCACTCAAAATCCATTTTGGGGCATAATATACACTGATACACATAGAATCCTCACCTTAAAAGCCATTCTCCCAATTCCCATAATGAAAAATAGAAATTTACACTGATTTTTCAAGCTCCTTGCCAGCGAGTACACAGTACTGTTTCCAATTTCCTTCTGCCCTTGTTCCAAGGCTTCCAACCTCCAGGCCATCATCCTTCTGCCTAAATTATTCTATCAAGTCATCCCTTTTCCACTTCCCAGTTATGACTGTTCAGTTTAGGAAGGTGTGCAAACTAACCACCCTGCTGGTCTCCTAGCCCTCAGCCCTGTCCCATTACTGTCTTTCTGACTAAGGAAGGCCAGCAGGCAAATGCCTCCTGCTGGTTCCTAGACCTGAGCCTCTCTCAACCTCTTAGCACTAGCTCTTTTAGCTGAGAACAGCCCCGGGGAGTGAGGCGTGGTACTTCATGTGATGCTCCTACCCCCAACACAATCCAGTTGGCTGATTTCTGGCCAATGGGAGCTGTCTGTTTGAAAAACAAGCAGCAGGCAAAGCACCACTTGCCCTTCCCCTCAGGCTCTCATTCACCATCACACATGGCCCCGGCAGCCTGTGTGAGGGCCGAGCAAGCAGGCAGGATGGCTGGCTACCTGCCTGCCTGAGAAACCTGCTGGGCTATTTGCTGGGAGTCACCCAGGTAAGTATCCCAGACAGAGCCTGACTCTGGCACCCCAACCCCTCCCTCCCCCCAACCCTCTGCCTCCCCACTCCTCACCTTCTACCCCACAAAAGTAAAACCCTCTTTCCCCCCTCCTGAACCCATACCCTCTCCCAGACATTGCATCTCAATCTCCTGCCCAAGGTAACAACCCAAACCACTGCACTCCTCCTGCACCCTAGTCCCCTGCCCTAGCTCACAACCCAAACCCCTGCACCCTAATCTCTTGCCATAGGTCACAACTGCCAGCTTCACCCAAATTACCTCCCAGACCCCACACACTTTCCTGCACCTCAATCCCTTACCCCAAGCTCCCTTCTGCACCTAACCTGCATCCCAGACCATGCACCTCCTCCATTCACATCAGGGAAGAGTGCGGCCCTCGACCACTTTCCAAAATCTTGGAGTGGCCCCTCATCAAAAATTGTTGCCCACCCCTGCTTTACACGCTCTTTCCTAACCCTTTTCTAACTTCTCCAATCTCTGCTCTCAAGCACTCCTGACTCACCAAGGGTATGTCTACACTACAGCATTATTTCAAAATATCTAATTTCGAAATAGTTAATTAGAAATAGCTTCTTTCAAAATAATGCATCTACACACATAATGCATTTCAAAATGGCTTTTTGCTATTTTGAAATAGCGCATCCACACTGAGTTAACACTGAATCACATTTAAGGCCTGCCAGAACCACAATCTGAGGCCTCTGCTTAAAGGGACCCCCTCCTCAATCTAGCGTGGAGATCATGGATGTTGGGGGCATCCCCCCCAAACCTGAATAAGGTCCATGATCTCCACCCTCCCCCAGGCCCTGGTAGGCTCCTGGGAGCTGGCAGACTGCTCCTGGGGAGCGGTGGAGGGCTGGCTGCCAGTGGCTTGCTGGCTCATGTTTTGGGGCCACTGGGTCGGGGCAGTGACTGCTGGCTCTGGGCTGGCAGGCTTGGAGCTGGCACAGGCACTGTGGCTAGAGTCAACCCCTTTAAGGGCTCCAGGGAGGGGGGAAGGAGAAGAGTGTTCTTAGTTGAGGCTGGAGTGGCCACCAGGGCACCCTGGAAAGGCTGGAGGCCCCCTATTTCAATATGTGTCTACTCAGCACTTATTTTGAAATAGCTATTTTGAATTTGGTATTATTCCTCATGGTATGAGGTTTACCAAATTCGAAATAAGTGCTCCGCTATTTCAAATTTATTTTGAAATAGTGGTTTGGCTGTGTAGACTCTAGTAAAGAGACTTTGCTGTGTAGACATACCCCAAGACTCTCTCTTAATGGGTCTCCCCCACAGGGTCCAGGGCCTTTTTTAAACCCAGTTGGGGTAAGCTGTGGAACCACCGGTGCATTGACCCTGCTCCCTCTTAAAGGAATTGAGTCAGCTTGTGGCATAAACCCTTTTCAATACATCCTTGTTGTACAGAAGAAACTATAGATGAAAATATGAGAAAACCTGTGAGCCTCACCATGCCACTCTTCCTATATTACCCTTACCTAAGCTCTGTCACTAAGAATATAAAGAAAAAGTCAAACAAGAAAATAGGTTGCAACTGTTACAATAATTTTTTTCTCCTCATTTCTAAAAGTTTCTGGGATTGGGTTGTTCAAAATATTCTTAATGGAACATGAAACTTCGTATCTACTGGTGGTCAGTGATTCAAATGTAGCTTAGGTCAGTAATGAGCCATATTTTTTTCAAGCAATTTCAATTAATTTCTTAGAGGACAGTTGTCCACATCGTGAAGATCACCAGCAAAATTATACTTATACATACATCAGCAGATTCAGTTAAAAAAGATTTCAAGGATATGAAGAGACTTCATTTCTACAGATGGTCCCCTTTAAACTATGGATGGATGAGTCATATTGTCAAAGAAACTGGCAGAAACTTAACATTTCTAATCTCCAGGCACTAACTCTCTTCATGGATATAACACTTCAGTCTACAGGACTTTCAGTCTGGCACCTTACTCAAGCATTAAATTATACACACTGAAAAAGAGCTGTAGAAATTATGTTGAAAATGAAGCCGTTCTTTACATCACTGGAGATGCCACAAATTAGGCTCTTTAGAACTCGATTTTCCAGCAGCAGTCTTTTAAAAAATAGCATTGCATCTCTATGTCCATTACAAACACACTCATCCTATTAATTATAGACCAATTAAGTTTGGTTTAATGTGAGGCTGTACACTCTGGATGAATACGTAGACAGAGGTGACCTATGGTCTAGTTTCTCTCACATTCTGTCAATCTTCTTTGCTGCCTTAACCACAGGTAAACACAGACAACAGATAAATGAGGGATAGATCAGTCTCTAGGATAAAAACTAATCATAAACATTTTCAAACCATCATGAACTGATGTGATATGAAAATTTTGGCAGAGTAACTGGATTTCCCCTCTTCTGATATATTCACTTTTCTTAGACTGGGATTTTAACAGAGAAGAGTACAACTCATACTGGGATTTAGTCATAACTAGACTCTCAGAAAGAGCTCTGAAATTTCCCTGTTAAAGAACAGATACAATTCATTGCGCAGAATTTTTGTAACAGATTATTACATTTTTTTTTTAATCTGAGAGAACGTTTAAGCCATATTAAATTGGGTGCAAAACTTATGCAGTTTCAAACTGAGCAAGATGGCCCTCCATTACCTTTATTTCAACACGAGCTTTAGAGACTCTGAGATCTTTGAAAGAGCGGAGTCTTATCTATTGTCATGTCAAGTATATAGTTCATACTTTTTAAAGCTGTTGTTTCTCTTTTACCTTTATTTCAATACTTCATTAGGAAAAAAGGTATGTTCATAACTTCACATCTAGTAACTTACTCTGATTTTTGGCAAAACCCGCCGAAGTGTCTCTGCCGGATTCTGTCTCATCAGGACAGGAAGATTTGCAACCACACTTGTTCCTTGGATGTCTTGACCAGAACTTACAAGAAAACACACACATTTTCAGCATTATATGAAAAACTGTTCTGAGGATCACAGCTTCCATAGCGAGTATAATTACTATTCATATACCAACTCATATATAAAAAAAAACTTCCATGATAAACATAAAAAATCATAAATATGCTATTTCTAATATCAAATATTCTAAGCATATACATTAAAAACAAAATATTTAAAAGAAAAATTATTTTAAACTGGAGACTCAATGCCCCACCTTAATGGAGATTTCTTTGAGTGTCGTGTTAAGCATAACAACATGCAGACGATAAAGCACACAGACGATATCTTTACTATAGATATACTGTAATATTATAATATTAAACATTAAGATATAACTCTTAAAGTGCTGTTTTATCTTTTCACCATTATACAACCTCAGTATGCTATCAAGACAGTATGTACTTTTGACTTCAGTCTGCACAGTCATACTTTTTCGGTGGATATCTTGATAAGACCTTACAAAAATATGTACATTTTAAATGTTACATTTTGAGCTGACCTCAAGCTAGCAGCTTTCTTAAAAAGGACAATGGATCTTAGTAGGATAGCTGAAATAATATGATCCTTTCTTAATATGTTGTAGATAAGCAGGAAGGATAGCAGCAGAGATTGTGAAGATTGGAAAGTAAGAATGGTGGAAAATATTAAGAATAGAAACTAAAATATAACTTGTATATTATAAAAGACATTTATCATTCCGTGTTTAAAATATATTCATTTGCATATTATCACCAAGGACTGAACAAATGTCAACACCATAAAGAAAACAAGGTTAGATTATACATGTAACTTTTCCAACTGCAAGACATTCCATTATGAGACAAACACAGGTGGCAAGGGGAAAAAAATTACAGGAGATGCAAGAGTGGAGAGTGGGGTAAAGAAACAGTGAAAGGTGTGGAGTGGAACTACAAGATGTATCAAGCAAGGGCATGAGTTATTGATACTCCTAAAATGCTGGAATCTCCCATCTGAGAAAGAACAAGAAACATCTAATGACGGCCACCAAATTAAAAGCTGTAACAAACTACCATTGCTGCTTCAAAGTTTTATACCCTGTTATGCTGAACAAATCAAAATTTGTTTTATATGGCTAAAAAGTCCAATCATACATAAGCACACGAAGCACATAAGCAGTTTCTTTGGGGGCATCACCACAATTAGTTTGCAATGCATTATGATTTAATCCATAATATGAAAAAATAATTTTAAAAAAGTAATTTATACCATCGTTAGTACCTAAAAAAAAAAAATCTATATGCTATACCCTCTCCACATGATCATTCTGATAAGGGTATAAATTTCTTTATTTAAAATATAGGCTGTATTAGATAAGCAACTTTTAGCAAACATAATGATCTGTTTGTTTGTGCATGAATTTAAAGTTTTGTTTCTAAGTGGCACCAAATGTTCCATAGATTATGGAAGTTAAATGTCAAACTATTACTGCATCAGTTAAAGATGAAAAGGTCTTTAAGAGGTCCCCTATAATTTCTAATTTCAGTTGTCAACATTTAAGTTTTTCAGAGGAACGAACATAAATTTGTTGTTATATTAAGCTACAGAAAAATAATCCAGTCAAACTCTACTCTCTTAAATGAATACTACATCGCTTTAAAAAAAAAAAAGATATCTACCTTGCAAAAGTTTCTATATTAACCGGAAACAAAAGTAACTATTGTGGTTACATTCAGTGAGATCCAGAATGTCTTCATCAAAATACTGGAATATGTTATAGGAAAGGGTTTTTTTGTTTTTCCCCTGTACATAGTAAACAGCATGGTGCCTCAGTAGAAACATTCAAGAAGGTATTAGCTGACCACCAGAATTAATTTGTTAGCGCGCAGCAATTCAAATACATTTGTGACACTAGCAGCCCGGTCAATCCGTGTATGATCGTCAGGGCTATTCCTCACTCTGGCATTCTGAATGCAGAAGGTGGGGGCCCGCAAAGACTTTAAATATACCTTGCCTCTATAGGCTCTGGTTACAAAAACTTCCCCAGAGTCACAGATTGACTGACTTTGGGGAGGGGTAGCTGCCACCATCAAGTGATTTTATTCCTAAAACCATGGGCAAACACTTAAATTCTCCCCAGGGGTACCTCAAGCTCTTTTGCCTCCAAAGAGCTTGATAAAAAGAAGAGAGAAAAATCAAGCTGCAGTCCCTGGTAGCTGACCGCCCAGTCTCAGGTAGGCAAACACACACACGTAGCCCTGTCACTCTCCAGGACACAAGAATCAAATCATCACCTTAAAAAAGTTATTTTTATTACAAAAGAAAAGATATACTTGATAAAGCATATTTGGTTGCTAGATGTTACAAAGCAACTCAGGAAAACAAATCAGAGAAAATCTCTGGGAACAATTCCTAGACAGTAAATGAGGAGGAGAGGCATAGATTCACACAGAGCAGTTCAAAACAAACCACAAAATAAAGAAAGGACCCTGATCACAACTAGATTCACTTTTTCCCTTTATATACGATCCTCTCTTGGTTCAGTCCACTTCCATGCCCCAAATTTCTTGGAGGCATGGTAGTCCTGCCTGGGTTTAAATGTCTTTCCTGGTTTAACTCTCCAATACAAAGAAAGCAGGCAAGGTATCTATATCCAATTCAAATTTCAACACTGTCTCAATTGGTTCTTCTGGTCCCTTGCCAATACCCTTGCTAGCTACCTGAGTTTAACCCCCTCAGTCATCGGGTGCTGGCCAATACTCCTCCTATCCATTACACTGATCTATAACAACTTAATAAGAGGCATAGCAATGATAATCAAGACAATCCACGTATGTATGTAACCCTTCTGCCAGGTAGCACCAACAGTAGCCAAGGCCAGGTTCAATATCTAGGGGTTCCTGTCCACCCATCCAACACAGAACTGGCTCAAGACCCCACCCAGTAACCTGGAAAATTCACACAATATCCCTGGGCACCTCTCAGAGGCAATGCTTCCCACTTACAAGCACAGAATCTGAGCATAGAAAAGAAACTTTTAATAAAAAGTTCTCCTGCTCATCTGTCCCCCAACAGCTCTCTTTGAAGTGCAATTAGCTCTCTCATAGAGCAGCCAAACCCTCCACAGGGTATGTGTGCCGAACCTGGTGCTGAATTGCCCAGTCCTGGGGCCCCAATCTCATTGTAGTCCCCTGTACCAGGGCATCCTATGTTTCCTTATAAATCCACCCCTGGGAATTAGAATATGTTCTTCCTATATTTATTGTTCATCTATAACCGTGGTCCCCAACGGTTGCATGCGCCCGCCAGGTGCTCGGGGCTGGCCTGGCCCTGGGCACATGGCGCACGGTGAGCACCGGCCCCGGGCGCGTGGCGCTTGTAGCGGGGGGGGGGGGGGGGAGCGCCGGCCACAGGCGCGCGGCGCTTGCGGGGCGGGGGGGGGGGGGAGTGCCGACCCCGGGCGCGCGGCGCTAGCGGGAGGAGCGCTGGCCCCGGGCGTGCGGCACTTGAGGGTGGGGGCACCGGCCCCGGGCGCGCAGCCCTTGGAGGGGGCACCGGCCCCGGGCGTGTGGCATGGGGGGGGCCCCGCCCCCGGGCGCGCGGCTATGGGGGGGCCGCCCCCGGGCGCGCAAGTGTCCCCGCCCCTTGGCGCCCGGCGGGCGAACGGCCACGCCCCCTGGTGCCTGACAACCTCAAATGGTTGGGGACCACTGATCTATAAAGTATACCCCAAGAATCTACTGGGTTTGCTCTCTTTGATCTCATGTATAGGAAGGTGTCAGGGGACTCTTACATTTGATCTGAAAGGGCAATACTGAAGACCCAAATCAATAGTGACAGCTGAGATCCAGCAAATCCTGAATTCTAATCCCATCCCTAACAAATATTTGCTGTCTGGTCTTAAATCCAGATCAGTAAACTGCAGCTGGGTCATTGCTTTAACCTCTCCACTTCACTTTCCCCATCTGTTAAATGGGTACAATAATACTTATCTGTTTAGCTCAAAGGCTTTGGTGTAAATTGATGTGTACTGCTGCACTTTGAGTATGTAAAGCAGTATGCAGTTGCTCTTATTATTTTGCTGAGCCGCATTAAAGTGGGCTTGACTTGACTCGATTATATCACTTTCTCTCACAGCAGCAAGCATAGAAATGTTGATTGTAATTTAAAACTTTACTTTACATTATTTAGTTGTATACATTTTGCTCATCTTCTGATCTTTCAGAATACCACAGTGAAATACAAAGTAAACTGGAATTCCACAACATTAGCACAGAGTAGAAAATCAAAATGTTATCAAATTAAAGGTTGACAATCTTCAGGATAACAGTTTTAGTGATATCTAGAAACTGTTTTGGATCTATTTTTGGATCCAAATTAGTCCAAACTCTCAAAGAAATATTGGATAAATAAGGAATACAAAAATACCATACATGATAAAGATTTTACATGATAGCTATCCAACTCTTCTCCTTTTCTCATCCTGACTCATTCCCTCTTTCTTTTTATCTTATCTGAAGAATATAGAGCGTGATTATACCAAGAATACAACTATAGCTTACAATAACATCCAAATTAAAAAGTACATCAATATTTTGTTTTTTGTAAATACATCTATTAAGTAGGACTATTGATTATTCAGTTATCTCATGTGATTAACTCAAAAAATAATTGCAATTAAAAATTAATTGTTATTAATCACACTGTTGAGCAATAGTATATGAATTGCAATGGATTACATATTTTTGGATTTTTCTAGGTTTTCAAATATATACAACACAGAATGCAATCTTTTTATCATGAAAGTGTAACTTACACATTTGGGATGATGGTGTTGTTACATAATTGCACTCAAAAAACAACGTAAAACTTTAGAGCCTACAAGTCCACGCAGTCCTATAGCTTATTCAGCCAATTGCAAAGACAAACAAGTTATCATTTCCAGGAGATAATGCCACCCACTTCTTGTGTACAGTGTTACCGGAAAGTGAGAAAAGGCATTTGCATGGCCCTTTTATATCCAGAGTTGTAAGGTATTTACCATGGAATTCCCAGATATGCTAGAATTCATATGCCCCTTCATGGTTTGGTCACCATTCCAGAGGACAAACTTCCATGCTGATGGTGTTTTTTAAAATGAAACTCAATAATTATTTGTGACTGAACTCCCTAGGGGAGAATTGTGTGGCTCCTGCTCTATTTTACTTGCATTATGCCATATTTCATGTTATAGAAGTCTCGGAAAATGACCTAGAATATGTTGTTCATTTTAAGAACACTTTCATGGCAGAACTGACAAAACACAAAGGTACCAATGTGAGCTTTCTAAAAATACCTGCAGCACTCGACCTAAGTTTTAAGAATCTGAAATTCCTACCAAAATCTGAGAAGGAAAAAGGTGTGGAGCATGCTTTCAAAAGTCTTAAAATAGCAACACTCCAATCAGGAAACTAAAGAACCCAAACTATGAAAAAAGAAATTCAACCTTCTGCTGGTGGCTAAGGTTGCCAAGTGTCCAGTATTCAACCGGACAGTCTGGTTTTTGGGGCCTCAGTCCAGTAAAAATATTCAGAAAATACTGGACATGTGCAATGTCCGGTATTTTCTGGTTTTCCGGCTGGGCGCCTAAGAGAAGCGTGGCAGGGGCAGGGGGGGAAGTGGCTGGAAGGCAGGGCGCAATTGGCACTGGGAGCCTCTCATTGTGTGTGACACCTTGGAGAGGAGGGGAAGTCCTGTATGTGCTCCTGAATGCTGTTTCAGCACGTTGTGGAGCCACACCCAGACTCATTAGTGCTTCGCCGGGACCATGCGTAGGACAGGCAGCACCCTGGGATCTGCACATGCCGGGTCAATCCTGCTCCCCGCCAGCCGATTCACTCCTTCCCCTCCTCCACTTCCCCCTCCCCCCCCCCCGCACCGCCCAACACCCTCCCGACCAGCCGGTTCTCCCTCACTTCTCCTAATCTTCCCCAGCCAGCCCCGCTTCTGGCAGCCGTTTCTCCCCTCCTCTTTCCGATCTCCCCTGGCCAGCCCTGCTGCACCCAACCTCCCCGTCCTCCACCAGCTCTGCTTCCCGCCGGCTGGTTCCCCCGCCTGATCTCCCCCGGCAACCCCCCCAATTCTCCCAGCCAGCCCCACTGCCCCCGCCAGCCCTGCTTCCCGCCAGCCGGTTCCCCCGCCCGATCTCCCCCAGCCAGCCCCACTGCCCCCCGACCTGCTCCCCACTGGCCGCCCCCACCCGCCTCCCTTCCAGTCCCTCGTCTGGTATTTTTTTAAACTCACCTGGTAACCCTACTGGTGGCATTCGACTCACATGACGAAAATTAACTTGTTTCAGTCGGTCTGTTCGGCTTTGGATAATTATTGAACAGAACTTGTCATCAGCATGGACCTATGTCCTCTGGAATGGTAGTTGAAGCATGAAGGGACATATGAATCTTTAGTGCATCTGGCAAATAAATATCTTGCAACTCTGGCTATAACAAAGCCATGTGAATGCCGGCTCTCATGTTCAGACAGCATTATAAACAAGAGGCAGGCAGCATTATCTGAAGTTTTACATTGTTGTTTTTAGTGTAATTTTTTGTACATAATTTTACATTTGTAAATTCAACTTTCAAGAAAAAGATTTGCACTACTGTATTTGTATAAGGTGAACTGAAAAGTACTATTTTTTCACTTTTACAGTGCAATAGTGCAATAACTATAATCAAAATAAAGTAAACACTGTACATTTCATATTCTGTATTGTAACTGAAATAAATATATTTGAAAATGTAGAAAACATCCTAAAATATTTAAATAAATGGTATTCTTTTATTGTTCAACACTGCAATTGAGTGTGATTAATTTTTTTAGATAATTTGGCAGCCCCCTACTCTTATGACAGCAAGGTTACTTCCCTACCTGAAATTAGGATGGTATTCTTAAAAATATTATGGCCCATTTTTTGACAACTTATCGCATTATTTAAAAATACATAATGCTCCAGCATGAGACAGGAGAGCTCATTAAGTTTGTCAGATGCACTAGTGTATACAGGTTTTAAAAAACTATCTGCAACATTCAGCAGTTTCAACAGCTCGCAGTGATATCAATTTTTTTAAACCATTAAAAACTAGGATGAACCAGATTAGAGAACAGAACATTTAAAAAGAGTCAATTTAAGCACAGTTTTACAAAGTTTCCTGGACAAATTTTTGAACCTCTTTTTAAAATGTGTTTCTTAGCAGAGAATGAGAGATGTTATGAACTCAGTTACTATGAATGGATTTATATTAAATTATTAGTTACTTTGTCATGAGCATGGTTTGACTGTTTGTTTGTAAGGATTCAATCATTTCATTATTTTATTTACAGCAACAACAATGTGCCTAATGTTCATCTTGTGTGTAAGTGATTTCTTTAACACTCCTTCAAAGACTCACAAGCTAAACACATTACTTGTACAATCTCAGCTAAATCTTAGAAAACAAATGGTATTACCAGGCTAAAGGACAGTGATTTGCTTTCTGAAATTCAGCAAAATTGAATGTAACTGTACATCTTAATCACCAAAATACAATCATCTTTGTGAATAAGAATCATAAAGAAAAAAAAAGAGCCTTCTCCTTTAAATGAGAACTACTCACAGTGACTGGCTCACTGCCAATTCAGAATTTGGAGCAGGAGGCATTTCAACACCTCCACACAGCCTGTAATTTTCCAACTGTGAAAGATTTTTCTTACATTACTAGCATTGTACTAGCATTGTGGATTCTTTTCTTTAGCTACTCAGGTCTCCAGGATTAAAGTGAATTCTCTCTAAATGTTCAGGTTAAGACCATTTTAATACTGTATGATGTATCAAAATAAATGCCACATAGTTATTTGTTTCAGAGGTCAAAGTAAATGCAATGTTATAGAGAAACTGTTCCTTTATTAATAACATTGACTGCAGGAAAGCTTTGCCAAAGCCCTCTACTGAAATGCAATTTAGATCACCCTTTTTTGTGAGCAAGTTTCATGCAGACAATATAATTTATGTACAATAATTCAGCACAAAATATTCGGGAATTTTCCAATCTTTTTTCAGCTTCTAACAAGGGACATATTCAGAATATTGTGGATCAAATTTTCAAAATCCCTTTCTAAAAATGCATCTTAAAAAACAATATGTTGAGAACACAAACAAAAAATCCTGCATGCAGACCGCGCAGACAAGAAAATATGGCCAAATTTAAACTTGGCACAACTGTACAGCCTCATGTATATGTAACAAAGTGTGACTGCGACAATATTACTATTATTAGTCTGAGTTTGCAATGACATCACAAGTAATGATAAAAATCTTGATATCACATTATCTATTTCGTTTCACCATGTACTTTGAGAAACAAAATGAAAAAAATGTTTAAAACTTGAAACTATTATTTACTACTTGGGAAATGTGCAGAAGAACTTTGAATCCAACCATGCAAGCCTACGTTCCATGGAACTTCAGTTTAAGTCAACCTAGACAACTGGGGAGACTGGGCCCTTTATTACTGAAAAGGTTGTGAGAGTTCCTAACATTGGAAAGAAGAGGTTACTCACCTTGTGTAGTAACGATGGTTTTTCGAGATGTGTCCCCATGGGTGCTCCACTCAAGGTGTCGGGTCCCGAGCCGGCGCCGCTAGTCAGAGATTTCCAGAGCTGTAGCCAGGCCGGACCGCGCATGCCTGAGAACAGTGTGCGGCGTTCGCGCCTTTGCAACGGTCCGCCCCCCCCGCCCCCCCAGTCAGTTCCTCTCACTGCTCGGTCTCTGAAAGATAAAGCAGAACGACCTGGAGCGGGGAGGAGGGTAGGGCGTGGAGCACCCACGGGGACACATCTCGAAGAACCATCGTTACTACACAAGGTGAGTAACCTCTTCTTCTTCGAGTGGTCCCCGTGGGTGCTCCACTCAAGGTGACTACAAAGCAGTAACCCAGAATGCACTCTGGGTCAGTTATTTTCTACCGTGGATAGAACCGTAGAGGCCACCATGGCATCTGAAGCCCACCTCCTAGTTATGGCATAATGACGTGCAAAAGTTACACTAGAAACCCAGGTAGTAGCACGGCAGATATCCGCAAGGGAAACTCCCCTTGCAAAAGCTGTGGAGGTTGCTACTGCTCGCGTAGAGTGAGCCCGAGGTAAAGAAGGAAGAGGTTTGTTCTGAATCGAATGGCAATTTGTAATACAAAGAGTAATTAGTTTTGCAATGCGCTGAGTGGAAAGCGCTTTGCCCTTGGATCTCTGTGTCGTAGATACGAACAGCCTGTCCGTGCGCCACCATTGGCGGGTTCTGTCTATATAGAAAGAAAGTGCACGTCGGACATTGAGGGTGTGGAAAAGAGCGTCCTTACTTGAGGAGTGAGTCTTGGGGTAAAAAGCTGAGAGGACAATAGGCTCGTTAATGTGAAAGGAAGAACAGACTTTGGGAATAAAGTCCGGGTGTAATCGTAGCATTACCGTGTCTTTGGAAAAAACTGTAAAAGGAGGGCTTGCCATCAACGCCCCCAGTTCACTCACCCTTCTCGCTGATGTAATTGCGAGTAGAAAGACCGTTTTCATGGTTAGCATATGTAAAGAAACCGACGCTAGAGGTTCAAAGGGTGGGTACATAATGGTATCCAACACTAAATCGAGATTCCAAGAAGGGGGAGGCGCCCTTCATGGTGGGTATAAATTCATGAGCCCCTTTTAGAACCTCTCTGTAATTATATGAGAGAAGAGCGAGGAACCCTCTACTGGATGGTGGAAGGCACTAATAGCTGCTAAGTGCACCTTTAAAGATGATAATGCAAACCCCGAATTTCGTAGATAAAGGATGTAATCCAAAACGTGATGCAGAGGAGATGAGAGAGGCTGTATGTTATTCTGAAGGCACCACTGAGAAAATCTCTGCCACTTCACAAGGTAAGTGTTCCGCGTAGACTCTTTCTTGCTATGTAGAAGTATTGCTTTGACCTGTTCAGAGCACAGGTTTTCGTCTCCTTTTAACCACTGAGGAGCCACGCCGTCAGATGTAATGCCTGAAGTCTGGGGTGTAACAGCGAGCCTTGTTCCTGAGAAAGAAGATCCTGGTGGAGAGGAAGGGGGTATGGTGGCTGAATCGACATTTTGTGTAAAAATGGATACCAGGCTTGCCTGGGCCATGCTGGTGCTAGCAAAATGACAGTCGCCGCTTCTGCTCTGATTTTTTACAGTGTTCTGGAGATGAGGGCCGTCGGGGGAAAAGCATACAGAAGTGCCTTCTTCCATCTGACCAGAAGCGCATCGCCGAGGGAGCCCTTGCCGAGCCCTGCTCTGGAGCAATATAGGCGACACTTCTTGTTGTTGGACGTTGCGAAGAGATTGACGAGGGGCATACCCCATCTGCGAAATATCGCACGAACTACATCTGCCCTGATTTCCCACTCGTGGTCAGTGGAAAAACGTCTGCTGAGGGAATCCGCAATTACATTGGCGGTGCCAGGTAAGTACGATGCTATTATGGTTACGTTGTTCTGTATGCACCAATTCCAACACCGCACTGCTTCGGCGCATAGGGAGCGTGATCGTGCTCCTCCCTGCCTGTTCACATAATACATCGCTGCTACATTGTCCATCAGTATCCTTACTGTAAGACCTTTGATATGCGGGAGAAAATGTTTGCATGCATAGAAAATTGCCCAGAGCTCCAATCAATTGATGTGCAGACGCCTCTCGCTGAGAGACCATTTGCCCTGGGTTCGTTCGTTGCCCATGTGGGCACCCCAGCCGATGAGTGAGGCATCTGATGTTATCTGTACCGATGGTTGTTGTTGGTGGAATGGAACTCCCAGCAGAAGATTTTGCGCCTTCGTCCACCAATGCAGAGATCTCTGAACATGTGAAGGTAGCCATACTACCTTGTGAATGTCGTGCCTCATGAGAACATAAACCGTGGACAGCCAGTGTTGGAGGTTCCTCAGGTGAAGCCGCGCATGAGGAACTACAATGGTGGCAGCCGCCATGTGACCCAGGAGACTAAGGCAATTGTGAACCGAAACACTCACATTCCCGGTGAGTATGGTAACGAGGTCTCTGATCGCTTGAAATCTTTCCTGAGGTAAGTATGCTCTCTCCGTGCGTGAATCGAGGTTTACCCCTATAAACTTTATGGATTGCGTAGGAGTAAGTGTTGATTTTTGCTTGTTCAGGAGGAGACCGAGGGATTCGAATGTTTGTTCGACCGTCGCCACCATCCACGACGGCTCTTGCTCCGTGGAACCCTTTATTAAGCAATCGTCCAGGTGTGGGTATACTATCACCTGTAGCCGATGCAGATGAGCTGCTACGACAGCCAGGGTTTTCGAGAAAGCTCTGGGTTCTGAAGCAAGACCGAATGGTAGAACCCGATACTGAAAATGATCGTGGCTTATCACAAATCGCAGAAAACGTCTGTGAGCAGGATGAATTGTGATGTGAAAATACGCATCTTGTAAATCGAGGGCAGCGAACCAATCGTTGTAATCGAGGGACGGGATTATGGAACTCAGGGTCACCATTTTGAAGCGCTGCCTGCAGAGATAACAATTTAGACGGCATAGATCGAGAATGGGTCTCCAGCCCCATTTTCTTTTCCGTTAGGGAGTATCTCGAATAAAACCCTCTTCCCTTGAACTGATCTGGGACCCTCTCTATCGCCCCGATAGTGAGGAGACGATGAGCTTCCTGTCGCAGGAGGTTTTCGTGAGATGGGTCCCTGAAAAGGGATGGGGAAGGTGGGGTGGTGGGGGGAATGGAAGTGAAAGGAATGGTGAAGCCGATCTTTATGACTTCCAGTACCCATTTGTCTGATGTTATTTTGACCCATTGGTGATAGTAGGGACGTAAGCGATGGTGGAAAATGGGACTTGTGTGCACAACAACGATTGGTAGCATTCACTTGCCCTCGATAAGAGAGTCAAACTTGCTGTTTTGAGGTGGACGTGCCCGATACTCTAGGCAGCGGTGGACGCCTTCGCTGAGGCCGCTGTCTAGGTCGGGACTGGTCGAACGGTCGATTTTGTTGTCTCCAAGGCTGGTAATCGTACCGTCTTTGATACGGGAAATAACGACGATGGCGGAATGGTGGTACATACATTCCCAGAGTACGGAGTGTTGTTCTTGAATCTTTGCCAGTATGAAGTACCTCATCTGTCTTCTCTGCAAATAATTTTACCCTGTCAAAAGGAAGGTCCTCAACCTTGGAGTGTAGCTCCTTGGGTACCGCCACTGTGGCGAGCCAGGATGAGCGTCTCATAGACACTGCTGTTGCTACTCCTTGAGCCGCTGTGTCCGCCATATCCATAGCTATCTGGAGATTAGCTTTTGAACACGCATAGCCTTCCTTGAGGATCGTCCGTAACAGCTCTTTATTGGCATCCAAAGATCTTTGGACCAGCTCTGTAAGCTTCGCGATACTATCAAAACTATGGTTCGCCAATAGGGCTGCATAATTCGCTATGCGAAGGAGCAACGTGGCCGATGAGTATACTTTGTGGCCAAATATATCCAATTTTTTTGCCTCCTTATCTGCCCCTACATTTTTCAGCTGTGGGTTCTTAGCCCTTTGGAGAGCTGCATCAATGACCAAGGAGTTTGGCTGAGGGTGGGTAAAGAGGAATTCTGAGTCTTTAGATGACACAAAATAATGTTTCTCTGCCGGTTTCGAAGTTGGAGCTGTCGAAGCCGGGGTTGTCGAAGCTGGGGTATGCCAAATTTCTGCTGCTGACTGGAGGATTGCCTCATCCATAGGGAGAGCGACCTTAGATTGTTGTTTAGGATGTAAATTTCTCCAGAGTTTGAATTGTTTCGTCTGGACATCTGATAGCTGGACGTCCTGAGACTGGGCCACTCTCCTAAAAAGATCTTGAAATTCCCTCGTGTCATCAGGAGTAGAGTCATCAGGTGAGCTGGGGCCAAGGGGGTCTCTGGCAGAGGTCTCACTGTCCGACATTCCTGGATAGGAGGTGATGGTTGTGATGCACAAGGGGCTTGACAGCAGCACAGATGGGAATGGGACTGAGATCTACCGTGTTCATAGGATGAACGGTGGCTCCTGTAACTAATGTGCTCCGGGGACGATCGTTGTGAGGAGTATCTGCTAGCATACCTCCTATGAGAAGATCTTGGAGGAGAGTAGCTAGGTGAGCGAGACCGATATGATGATCCCCGATGACAATAGGGATACCTGTCGCAATGGCCAGAGTGACGAGATCTTGATCTCCATCGCAGAGAACGCATTGCGTGATCGTGAGACGTTGGGTAATCTCTGACCCTCGCTGAATGACACGGTGAAAGCGAAGGTTCAGGTGAAAATTTTGGTGTTGGTGAAATGGAGTGTCTTGGCATTGACTTTCTAACAGCCTTCGTAGGGACCTTAGCTACACTGGCATCTTCCCTCCCTTGTGGGGAGAGGAGAGGGGATTGACCCTCCGTCCTGTGCACTGTGGTATCATGCTGTTGGGCCAGGCTTGCATGCGGGGCCGCGGGCAGCTCCCTGTCTGCTGAGGCTGTTAAGCGCAAGCGATTTCCCGGTGCCGACTCGGTGCGCTGCAGGACGCCCCGCTGTCGGGCCCGCTCATGCTCCTCCTCGGGCCCGTCACTCATTGCCAACTCCGGCGCCGACTGCGGTGCCGGCTTGCTATGATCTATCGGCACCGCTTGCGGTGCCGCTGTAGATTACGGCTGCGCAGTCAGACCCAGTTCAAGCACCTCTGGCGGTGCCGATTGCTCTCGGTGAGCCGAACGCTTAGAGGCGTTCAGAGCCAGTGCCAATGACAATCGGCTCAGAGGTGCGGGCATCACCGAGAGTGCCCGGTGTGGCATTTCTTGGTGCCCCATCATTCCGGACGTAGCCGGCTTGTGTCCCTGACTGATCCGGGACAATGAAGTGCCTGGAAGAGAGCGTGACAGAGACACTCTCTTTCTCTGACCCCATCACCGCGGGCGATCGCGATCTCCTTTTCTGCCCTGCGGTAGGTTCTGACACCTGGTCATTAGAAGGCTGTAAAGCCTTATCGCACAACAGGAGTTTCAATCTCATGTCTCGCTCCCTGCGTGCTCTAGGTGTCAATTTCGCGCAATGGGCGCATTTCTGTGGTACGTGCGATTCTCCTAGGCATCTGATACAGGTCGCATGCCCGTCAGACGCCAGCATCGCTTCCTTACATTGCGCATACCGTTTAAACCCGGGTGAGCCGGGCATGATGTTAACAACTTAACTATATACAAGTAAACTAAACTTTTTCTTTTTTTTTTAAACTAACAACTGAACTACTAACTAACTATACTAGAATTCAAACTGTCTATAATTAAAAAAAAAAAAGAGAGAAATTTAAGAACCGCTTCTCTCTGAGGAGATAAACGGCGCTCCGCCAGCAACCACAGGCGGTTGAGAGGAACTGACGAGGGGGGGCCGGACCGTTGCAAAGGCGCGAATGCCGCGTGCTGTTCTCAGTCATGCGCGGTCCGGCCCAGCTACGGCTCTGGAAATCTCCGACTAGCGGCGCCGGGTCAGGACCCGACACCTTGAGTGGAGCACCCACGGGGACCACTCGAAGAAGAAGCAAGTGATAAGATTTTTTTAAGAAGCAATTTAAGGAAAATAAAATCCAGAAGAGTCCTGAAGGCCAGTTCTGTAACCCTTATTCATGCTAAACAGTATGTAATCTCACAGGAAAATCCTACTGATGTGAGTAAAAGTTCTAGAATTTGGCACTAAATAAGAAAGAAAATCAAAATTACATAGGAAGCTCATTAGTAACTGGTGGATTAACACTGTATACTTTAGATGACTGTATTAAATGCTCAGAAAATGAAGCTAGAATATTTAATATAGTAATGTATTTATAATTAACAATAATCAAAACAAAATCAAAATTTAACTCTCACTTCTCGTGTGATTCCCCCTAAATGTGAATGTTAATTATAAAAAAGGTAATCACTAATCATAAAACACATGTATTTTCTATGTTTTCGATTTGAGGCTAGATACTCTGGGTTGTACCTCCCTGATCTGGCACCCTCAGAACCTGACCAGTCCCAAACCAGGGAATTTGGTGTCTTGAATAATGTTGAATACACGCTTGAAGTTTAATGAAAAACAAACATAATTTCCTTTAAGTTATGCCTAGGTTTGAAGTTCTTTGCGAAATAAGTGCACTTTTTATCTAGAAAATGAACATCAGAACTATTAAATATTTGCATCTACTAATACAGTACTACTAAATATCAACACCTGTAGACACAGAGGGCACGTCTACACTACGAGAGGTCAAACTGAACATGGTTGATTTCGGAGCACCCAAATTTGAGAACTCCATGATGATCCGTGTCTTCACTAAGAGGAAGAAATGCATGTAATCTGAAGCAGCACATCCCATTAGAGAACCTACCATCAACTCAGAAAGCGAGGTACCATGGGTAGCCTGGCTGTCTGGATTGTGCTTCCAGTACCTGCTTGGTCCAAAACTCCACAGCAGGTGATTAGAGGGGCTCATGTCAGCTACATCCCATAAGGTACTAGTCTACTCTCTCCCCCTCACACAAGATAAAGGAGACAAAGTGTGCTCGTGTCTTTTAGTGCCCTGGTTGCCCACACAGATGCCATAGCACTGCGAGTCTGGAGCACGATTGGCATGAAAGCATTGTCATGCTCAGGTGTGTTGCAGTGCACCTCACGGTGCTGTACTTTGAGAGTGTCTATATGGCTCTCCGCCAGGAAGAGGATGAGTATGAAGCTTGGAGTGGCATTGAGGCCCTGCTCAGACAAGGTCTGGTGCTCATGATAGTACACTTTCCAGTCAATCCTCTGGACACAGTGCAATGCCGGTTCTGACACTATGAGACAAGCTCAGACTGGCGGGACCGCATTGTGTTTCAATGGAATGATCAGCAGTGGCTGCAGAACTTTCAATGTGCAAGGCCACATTCCTGAAACTGTGTGAATGGCTTTCCCCTGTGCTCAGGCTCCAGAATACCAAAATAAGACCAGCTCTGACCGGGGAGAAGCACATGGAAGTTATTCTGTGGAAGCTTGCCAAGCCAGACAGCTGTCAGCTGGGAATAAGTTCAGAGTAGGGAAAACTACAGTGGAGGCTGTTGTCATACAAATATCCAAGGCAATAACATTCTGCTATGTAGGGCTGCGACTCTGGGACATGTGAACAACATAGGGGATGGCTTTGCTGTGGTGGGCTTCCCTAATTACAGTGGGGCCATAGGTGGAACACACATCCCCATCTTGGTCCCTGACCACCATGAGACCACCTTCTGACTCCAGAGGCCCTGAAGAGTACAGCTTCCCTTGAGTTCCCTTCCTCTGTCCTGAGGCCCCAGCAGCCCTTGGGACTCCAGGAGTCGGAAGACATGGGATGGGAGGACCGGGGGTGTCATTGGGGCTGTTGGGGTTCTGGGAAGTGGCCCGTTCAAGACAGGATGCCACACACTCCATGACAGCAGTCAGGGAAGCAAAAAACATCTCATACTGTTTCACAAGCTGCTCTCTTGCGGCTCTCCTCTCCTGACACTCCGCAATCTAGTCCTGGAGCTCGGTCCAGATCTTCTACATGAGGGAATTCATACAGTCCCATTTGCTTGTGGAACATCTCTCCAGTTAGGCAGGTGCTGTAAGAGACTGAGGACACATCAAGGTGGCTGCTGGCCCAGCTTCAATTAAAACTTACATTGTGTGAAGCTTAACTCCAATATCTTAGTGTACACTGAAAGCCCTTGTAAAGACAATGGAGAAGTGTTCTGTGCAAGGCCAAGTGTTTGCTTTAAAGCAGGCACTTTACAGCAGGCTCCCAGATGTCTCAGTGGAGCATCGGGATGCACTTGGTCTGAAGGCAGGCTGGCCTGGTAAGAGACTTGGCAGGCTAGGAGCCTGCAGGCAGGAATGGGGGGTAGCATTAGAGGGCAGCTTCCTGCTGTGTCCAACACATACCAGGTCCAGCACACGTGGCCTCCTGGAGACACTGCTTCTTTTTCTGCCTGCAGGAGAAAGGGGGGGGGGATGTGTGTGTGAGAGACACACAGCTTCCCTGAGAGAGTGCTACTTTGCCAGCCTGCAGGAGGGGACATGTGAGCAGCACACACAGCTTTCCAGGGAGAGTGCTAATAGGTTCCCCTCCTCGTTCCTCCAGGTTGCCATGAGAGATATCAGTCTTCTCCGAATCACACCGAGTGATCGAGAGTGGATCCTGTCAGAAGCTGGTCATAAACCTGGGCCTTATGCTGTACTGCTTTGTGGTTCAATGACACCAGACCACTTACTGGTAGCTTGGCATGGGAAGATGTCCTATCGTGAAAGACAGAATAAGGTTGGCCTCCCCAAGAACCTTGTGAGAAGGATCAAAGATTTCCTATGTGAGAGCTTCATGAAGCTGTGCAAACAAGATTCTCGCTCAAGCTGTAGATATGGTAACAAGCTGTTCAATGAGCTCTGTGCTGTGTAGGCAGAGAAAGCATGCTGCACCTCACATCCCATTGCCTGAACCCACTTGTATTTCAAAAAAGTCTGTGAACTCACTGGAAGTGCCCTCTCCAGGGTTGGTGCTGGACTGGGAGGGAGGGACTGACTCCAGCATCAAGACAAGCTCTTGGCTCTCACGTACTGGTGGCTGGCTAGTCTCCTCTTCCTCATCCTTCTCTTCCTGACCCTCCACAAGCCTGCTCTCCTCCAGGCTGATACCAGGCATGTCTTGGCTGGAATCCACAACCATGCTGAGGAAGGATGTCCCCCTTGGCCAATAATGGCATCCAGCTGCTTACAGAAATGGCACATGTTAGGTGCTGACCCAGAGCATCTGCTCTCCTCCTTCACCTTATGATAAGACTGGTGCAACTACTTGATTTTCACCCTGCATTTCTGGGCATCCCTGGAATACCCTTTCACCCCAAGACAGCTTGCAATCCTGCTGTAAATCTCAGCACTCCTGCTTCAGAGTAACCTCTTGTGGAGTATATGGAGCGTAGTTCTTGGCCTTTGCATGATGCACCAGAGAGAGGTTTTGCACCTTCTACTTCATCTTCCAGAAACATGTACCTGAGGCCTGATCTACACTAGGACTTTACATCAACTGTAGTCGCACATGGTTGATTTTCTAAGTGATACATTAACACTACCAAGCCTTTCAGGTCACCCTTAGGGTTCACTGAAGTCAATTTCTGTACTCTGGCTTTTTACCAGGAGTAATGCTATTCCCTTCCCCTTACCCCATGAGGCTGAGGCACCAGAGGTCTGAGGTATCTCAGTTGGGGACCACATCAGTGAGTGTTGAGGGTTTTTAGAGGAGTTTTTTGCTTCTGACTTGTGCGGTCCCCAACTGATTATTCTGTGGGTCATTGATCCTCTGTCCCAAAAAAGGTTCCCCATCCCTGCCATAAATAAAGAAAATATTGAAACCTTTTGTGTTGGATATATTTTACTTTATTTAAAATGAAGTTGCCAACCCCTGAACTAAAAGGTAAGATCTGCATCTTTATTTATTTATTAATGAAGCTGCTGTAAATAGAACTATTATTGACTTTAAAAAGTATCATCAGCATTTGGACCTGTACATAGAGGCAAATAAATTAAATCTTGGCACTCCTTCTCTGAAAGGTTGCTGACCCATGCCCTAGTGCATTGCCTGGGAGCCTGAGATGCATGAGCCCTTTCAGCTGCTTCTATTTAAAGGGCTTGTGCTTGCTGGGTGGCTCTGTTGTCTGGCAGCCAGCCGGCAGGAACAAGCCCTTTAAACAGAAGCAACTGAAAGGGCTCACGGCTCTTGGTTCTACTGGCCTGTTGCCTGGGAGCTGCCCGGCAACAGGCTAGTGGCAGGGCCAGGAGCAGCCAGCCATGTGATGTGAATTCTAAGTGTCTACCCCAGACAACTCTAGGAGGAGGCTGGCTCCCAGCATGCTCCCATCTGCTCCAGGTCCTTTCCATTGGCCAGAAGTCAGGGAGCAGGGACCTCAGGCCAAGCAAAGCTCCCAGCAAGGTAGTTCTCAACCCCGCCACTTCTACCCAAAGCCCTGCCCCTTCTGCCCAAGACCTCACCCCTTCTGGGTCAGCCCACAGCCACTTCCAAAATTTGTGAAGTGGCCCCCATTCCAAAATTATTGCCCACCCCTGCCCTAAAGGAAAAATATAGACTGGGTGAAGGCAAGTCCATGGCCCTACCTCCTCCCTGCACTGGTCTGAAAAGTGTGGTGAATTCTGCTCCATGCAATATACCAGAGAATGATGAGGCACAATGTCTTCCCAAGCTCAGACTCTGCAAGTACAGCTGCATACAGCCCCTTATGTAAAAATATGGCAAAATGCCATAATCTAGTTCAGAAGATTCTCCTGTTGATTATGGCTGAATTACTTTGTGCTTTATGTTTATTGTTATTTCTTACATTAAATAACTCTTACAAATCCTCAGGCTCTAATGAATGTGCACTCTGCTTTGTAACAGAGATTCTCCATCTCAGAGGAGAAAGTATCATTTTTGGAAGACTCTAGCCACAATATTGTGTATTTCATTTCCTGGTTATTTAATTCACACTTCAGTTTTATTTTACCCTTAAAGGTGGTCAATCCAATTTAAGGCTGAGGACATGCATGGAACAGTGTCACTGTTTCACATATACTGGTAGGACGTTAAGTGTCCAGGACTGTTGATCTATGACTATTCAAGTACTAACATTTATAAAATGATTTTAAAGAATTGTAAGAACAACAAACAGTGGTGGTATGAGATTTTCCAAGTGCTTCAGATGGCCTAAATTTGCTCCAATGAAACTCAATGGTAAAATGCTACTTTCATGGGAGCAAAATTAGGCCGTAACGGTGTGCTGCTGAAAGTCCCTCTCCCAGTTTTTATGAATCATAGAAGCATAGAATATTAGGACTGGAAGGGACCTCAAGAGATCATTGAGTCCAGTCCCCTGCCCTCATGGCAGGACCCAGTACTGTCTAGACCATCTCTGACAGACATTTATCTAACCTACTCTTAAATATCTCCAGAGATGGAGATTCCACAACCTCCCTGGGCAATTTATTCCAGTGTTTAACCACCCTGACAGTTAGGAACTTTTTCCTAACGTCCAACCTAAACCTCCCTTGCTGCAGTTTAAGCCCATTGCTTCTTGTTTTATCCTCAGAGGCCAGGAAGAACAAGTTTTCTCCATCCTCCTTATGATACCCTTTTAGATACCTGAACATTGTTATCATGTCCCCCCTCAATCTTCTCTTTTCTAAACTAAACAATCCTAGTTCCTTCAGTCTTCCCTCATAGGTCATGTTTTCTAGACATTTAATCATTCTCATTGCTCTTCTCTGGACCCTCTCCAATTTTTCCACATCTTTCTTGAAATGCGATGCCCAGAACTATATACAATACTCCAACTGAGGCCTAACCAGCGCAGAGTAGAGAGGAACAATGTTATTGACAGTGACCACAAGTTGACTACGAGTCAGCAGTGTGATGCTGTTGCAAAGAAAGCAAACATGATTCTGGGATGAATTAACAGGTGTGTTGTGAGCAAGACACGAGAAGTCATTCTTCTGCTCTACTCTATGCTGGTTAGGCCACAGTTGAAGTATTGTGTCCAGTTCTGGGCACCGCATTTCAAGAAAGATGTGGAGAAATTGGAGAGAGTCCAGAGAAGAGCAACGAGAATGATTAAACGTCTAGAGAACATGACCTATGAAGGAAGACTGAAGGAACTGGGTTTGTTTAGTTTAGAAAAGAGAAGATTGAGGGGGGACATGATAGCAGTTTTCAGATATCTAAAAGGGTGTCATAAGGAGGAGAGAGAAAATGTATTCATCTTGGTCTCTGAGGATAGAACAAGAAGCACTGGGCTTAAAGTGCAGTAAGGGAGGTTTAGGTTGGACATTAGGAAAAAGTTCCTGTCAGGGTGGTTAAACACTGGAATAAATTGCCCAGGGAGGTTGTGGAATCTCCATCTCTGGAGATATTTAAGAGTAGGTTAGACAAATGTCTATCAGGGATGGTCTAGACAGTATTTGGTGCTGCCATGAGGGCAGGAGACTGGACTCAATGACCTCTCGAGGTCCCTTCCAGCCCTAGTATTTTATGATTCTATTATTCTAATTTTTAATTTTAAGATTTTGATATAACATTTTTAATCATTTAAAAATCATTATCTTTCCATCCAATTGTTAAGCTTACTATTACCCCAAGTAATATCTAACATTACTGTAACTAGTAGAAGAGGGCTGTTTTGTACTTTTGAAAATCTTTCATGTTTATTTTTCATACAGCAATAGAGGAAAGAAAAGCTTTTTAAAAAGTAAGAAAATGTACTTGTTGGCAGCCTGCAGATATTAACAGATGTGCTGCTTTAGACTATTTTTAATAAAAAACTAGATTTCAAGTGTCCCTTTAACATAAAAAAATAATATTTTCTGTAGAAGACGACATCTGTTCCTTTCACGATTGCAATGCAAATCTAAAATGCAGTAGTTCTGGCTTCCACATCAGGAAATGTGAACTATGCTCACATCTTAATTACAGTTCTATGAATGTAAGTTTTTATTTAACAACAGACATAAAATATCTAATAATTTATTTAGCTGACAGTGTGATAACTATATGAAAACTGAACCCAGAAGGAACAATCATTCTGATACAATCACTTCACCTTAAGATCACAAATTGTGCAAAGAACGAGAAGACTCAGAACTACAAATTGAGTTGCTAAAATAACAGACCCATTACCAGGGAGACTCAACAGACAATACAGCTCTCGAAGGAAACTAGTCTGTGGGTTATGTGCAACCATGTTGCAAGCTGTACTGCGATTCCAAAGAGACATCTGGGGGTAGAAGAAAAACAATCCTAACAAAAGGGGGGGTTTACAGAGAATTTTGACACATTTTGAAACTGAAGCTATACATAAGATTTGGTAACAAATTATAAAAAAGACATATGCCAGTATACCTTCTAAACTGCAGAATTTTCTGATAAATGAAACTAAAGAAATAGAAAAAACTCTGTCTTCAAATAAAATTGGTATCAAATTTAATCAACATTATATTTCTGTATTATATGTATAGGCTCCTGAGATCTATCTTCCCTGGCATTAGGAGATTGTATATAAGTAAGAGAGCAGAGCAAGACGACATTGGCACTGCAGAGATTCCTAGCTTCCAGAACAGTCCTTTGGGGCCATAAACAGTGAAATACTACATAAAGTAGCCTTAGGAATACTTTAAATTACTTCAGGAGCCAAGGGCCCATTCCTGCATGTACTTACACATGCTTAACTTTATGCATGCAAGTAGCCCCATTAACTTGGAACTACTCAGTGCACCATGTTAAAAACACATATAAATATTTCCATCATTAGAGCCCAACCAGCTCTCTAGATAGCCCCAGGATTCTTACATTACTAAAATGATGTCCTTCACCTTGTCCTCCAATCTCCCCTGTTCCATAAAACCGGCACATCTCAACAAGAAAAAAGAATCTGGACTTATATTTCTAAGTTTCTTTGATGGTGTTGTAAATAAGAGACGAAAAAAATCTGAAATTATAAAATATAGTTGAGACTTATAAGAAGAAACACAGATACCCCAATTGAGATAGCCATGTTTGCCTTTTTACATTTGAATTTGCAACCCTTTTTCATTAGAATTCTCATTCTCTTCCTACTCATCTACTTCTTCCACTAAATGTGCCTCTGGATTGTTTTACAGCGAATCTCAATAAAACTATAAAAAATAAATGAGTCAATTAGCTTTCAGTGACTTGCTTAATTTAACTTGTGTTACTAAATATGAACAATTCAATGGAGTTTAATGTGATTAGAAAAACAATACTTAACTGTATGATATTGTAACTATGTATTCATTGTAACCATGTTTACCAAGATCAGTTTGCTCAATTAAACTTCATTTCTTTGTTTTCTTATTGAAGAATTGCCAAAAGGAATTCTAATTCAGACAAGTGACCATTTTGTGACTTTGCCAAAGCAAATGTACCACAGTAACCTCATTCTTCTATGAGTAATTAATTTCTTTAAACTGTCAGAATCATAAATGTGAATATGTTTAAAAGGACACGTGTGCCAGATCAAAATGCCACTCACTCAAATTTGACCTGACTGCCTCCGTCAGCATAACTGATTGGTGCTGCAACCCTAGAAGGGAGGCTGCCTCTACCTTTGCAGTACATCTAGTGCCAATGAGAACCTGGGGGTCGGGATGGGGCCTCAGGAAGAGGCAGGGCAGAGGGATGGCCTCTAGGGATGTTAATGTTTAACTGGTTTACCAGTTACTGTTAACTGGTGGAGGCTGGAGCAGCCCTCCTGCTCAATCACAGAAGGCTGAAGGATGCTCCATCTCAGCCAGGCTGGAGCGAGCCCCCTCCCTGTCCCATTTAATCAGTTAACCAACCAAATTTAACATTTGATTGGTTAAATTATCAAATGGGATTTTACATCCCTCATGGCCTCAGCAAAGGGTGGGGTAGGTGTTTTCGTTTGTGGGATTAGACAGTTGGTAATGCTACATGTTTACATATTAGTCCAACTTCCTTCCACGGTTACTTGTCTTTCCAACAGCTTCATTGGCCTGATGAGCAATTCAGTGAGTGTATATAGATGATACCTCCAAAACAGGTGACAGTAACCTCAAGGGAAAGAGCAAGAGCTGATATTGACACTATCTTTTGGAACTTAAAAAGTATGAATGTGTTTTGAAAGATGTTTTTACATTTTACAGTTTAAGATAGAGATTATCTTTTAAAAATCCAAAATAGGTTATAACAGGTGAGGCAGTACACAATATAAGGAGTAACTTATCCAAATGTAACCTGCACACCATTTGGACATCCTGTTTTCACTGTTGCAAAGGAATGGGAGACAGACGAAGAAAAAATGCAAAAGAGAATGAGTGGTAAAGAGGCAGTTATAATAGATGGATGGAATGAATGAAGAGACAGAAGGTCAATGAGTAAATGAAGAGGTTGATGGAATGAAGAGGGAGCTAAAGTAAGGAGGGAAAACGAATGGAAGAGTAAGAGACTTAGGGTATGTCTACACTACAGCGCTAATTCGAACTAACTTAGTTCGAATTAGTTAATTCAAACTAAGCTAATTCGAACTAACGGATCCAGACTAAAAAACTAGTTCGAATTAGCGTTTTGCTAATTCGAACTAGCATGTCCACATTAAGTGGACCCTGAACCGGGGTTAAGGATGGCTGGAAGCAGTGCCGGCAGGGCATCAGAGTAGGACTTAGAGTGTGGAGCTGCTGCCTCAGACTAGCCGAGGGCTGTGCTTAAAGGGACCCGACCCCCACCCCGGACAGACAGTTCTCAGGGGTTCCCCGCTTGCAAAGCAGTCCTGTCTTGGAGTGCCCTGAGTGCCCACACTGGGCACATCACAGCACTCGGCCATCAGCCCGGCTGCACTTGCCGCAGGCTGCCATCTGGGGAGAAGAGGCAATTGGGGGGCTGCAGGAGAGCTTCCACCCCCAGAAGCTGGCAGAGCCAGCCCAGTCCTCCCCATCGGGGGCTTGTACCCCATTCCTCCCTCACCTCCTTCCACTTACCCTTCCCTAGCCCCCCTTCCTGATGTACAAAATAAAGAAAACGTGTGGTCAAAAATAGAATCTCTCTTTATTGAACAAAACTGGGGGAGACTGGGAAAAGGAGGAGAGAGAGGGGAAGAGAGAGAGTGGGAGAGGGGAGGGCAACTAAAATGATCAGAGGTTTGGAAGAGGTCCCATATGAAGAGAGGCTAAAGAGATTGGGACTTCTCAGTTTAGAAAAGAGGAGACTGAGGGGGGATAGGATAGAGGTCCATAAAAGCATGAGTGGGGTGGAGAGGGTGCATCAAGAAAAGTTCTTCATTAGATCCCATAATAGAAGGACTAGAGGACACCAAAGGAAAGGAATAGGTAGCAGGCTTCAAACTAGTAACAGAAAGCTGTTCTTCACAAAGCAAATAGTCAACCTGTGGAACTCCTTGCTACAGGAGGCTGTGAAGGCTAGAACTAGAACAGAGTTTAAAGAGAAGTGAGATAAAGTGATGGAGGTTGGGTCCATGGAGTGGTATTAGCCAAGGGGTAGGAATAGTGTCCCTGCCCAAAGTTTGTGGAAGGCTGGAGAGGGATGGCACGAGACAAATGGCTTGGTCACTGTCTTCGGTCCATCCCCTCCATGGTCCCTAGGGTTGGCCGCTGTCGGCAGACAGGCTACTGGGCAAGATGGACCTTTGGTCTGACCCAGTACGGCCATTGTAAGCTCAGGGCTCAGGGTCGGGGGTCTCAGTGGACCACCTTGATTTTCATGCACACCTGCTCCTGGGTGGCCAGGCTGGCAGCTTTCCTGCCCTAGACGGCCACTTTCCTGTGCCTCGTGCGGAGGTCGTGGACGAGGTCCACGACGTCCACACTAGACCAGGCGGGTGCCCGCCTCTTGCGGTCCCGGGCAAGCTCCCGGGAGCCCCCAGCCTGGTCCCGGGAAGAGGGGGAGGGCTGGGGGGCATCGGGTAGCTGGCTCGAGCCGTGCCAGGTGCAGGGTCTGCTGGCTGGGTGCTGGCAGGCTTGCACCTAGCACGGGCACCGTAGCCAGCCCGTGCCCCTTTAAGGAGTCCGGGGCCGGGAGGGGGGCATACGAGTTTCCCTGGTGTTGGCCAGAGTGGCCACCAGGGAAAGCTGGGGAGGGCTAGCCTCCCACTAGTTCGACTTAAGGGGCTACACACCCCTTAATTCGAACTAGGCTTAGTCCTCGTGGAATGAGGTTTACCTAGTTCGAACTAGCGGCGTGCTAGGTTTACCTAGTTCGAATTAACTTTGTAGTGTAGACATTCCCTTAGAGATTTAAAAACCTGAGCTCAGACAACCTCTCTCTTCCCTCCCACACACCGGGGAAAATAAATATTAGAGGGAACACTGTTCTCAGTCTGAACTCAAAATTTGTGGATGCAAATAATTGGGTATTGAAAACAAAAACTTGCAGCTTTAAAAGCTATTTTTGAAACTCTGGCCCTAGAGATGGTAGAATGAAATTACCTTTTTTTTTTTCAAACCAAAGAGCTGGATTAGATGTTGAAGGGGTTTGAACCCATAACAGTTCCTGAGGATTACAGGCACAATGTGTGATCTCCATAGCGGGCTTGCGACCCAAGACCAAAAAGGCGCTCGTTTTTTAAAAATTCTGAACTCTTATCTTGCATAAAAAACCTTCTAGGCATAATGTTAGTAATAAGAATTTCTCATCCTCTAATGGTTATTCAAATAGTTTCAAAAGTCTTAACGACACAGATCAGATTCAAACATAGAAACAGATACACTGTATCAAATAGCTGATTGCAATTATCTTCCCTTATTTGTCAGAAGCGCACAGATCAAGGACAGCTTTTCCTCTGCAAAGTATGAATCACTTACAATTACTGCCATTTCCTGCTGCAGCTGATTCATGGTCAATGCAAAAAGAAAGAGACGTGTTCCCGATACATATTCAGTCTGGAAGTCAGATGGTACAATAGACTGATCCAAAGCCCACTGAAGTTAACAGAAGTCTTTCCTTTGACATCACTGGACTTGGGATCAGGCCACAAATTAGGTAACACAATGAATATCACAAACAGAAATTTAGTGGAACAAGCAAATATACTGTATCTTCCCATCTCTCCCTTGAGGAACCCTTAACATAATATTAAATAAAAATGTATACAGGCAGTCCCCGGGTTACGTACAAGATAGGGACAGTAGGTTTGTTCTTAAGTTGAATTTGTATGTAAGTCGGAACTGGTACATATTATACCCCAGGTGTCCCAGATTCAGCCGCTGCTGAAACTGACCAGCAGCTGACTACAGGAAGCCCGAGGCAGAGCTGCTTTGCCACGGGCTTCCTGGAATCAACCGCTGATCAGTTTCAGGGGTAGAGACTTGGGGACACCTGGGATAGAGCAGCTGGGGTCTGCCAGGTTGGTCCCCACAGTGCCGAGGTGCGGCGCTGTGGGGACCAACCCGGCAGCGCCCCAGCTGCTCTGTCCCAGGCGTCCAGATTCAGCTGCTGTTGAAACTGACCAGCAGCGGCTGAATAGGACACGCCTGGAACAGAGCAGCTGGAGTGCAGCTGGGTTGGACTGGTAGCGCCAACCCTTGGCGCGGCGGGACCAACCCGGCAGCACCCCAGCTGCTCTTGGTGACATCTGGGGCAGAGCAGCTGGGGTGCTGCTGGGTTGGTCCCGCAGCGCTGCTCCTCAGCACTACTGGACCAACCCGGCAGCACCCCAGCTGCTCTGCCCCAGGTGTCCCCAAGTCAGCCGCTGCTGAAACTGACCAGCAGCTGACTACAGGAAGCCCGAGACAGAGCTGCTCTGCCCCGGGCTTCCTGGAATCAGCCGCTGATCAGTTTCAACAGTGGCTGAATCTGGACGCCTGGGACAGAGCAGCTGGGCCACTGCCGGGTAGGTCCCCGCAGCGCCGCACCTCGGCGCTGTGGGACCAACCCGGCAGCCCCCCAGCTACTCTACCCCAGGTGTCCCCAAGTCAGCTGCTGCTGAAACTGACCAGCGGCGAGAAAAGCCTGGTCTTCTGGGGGGGGAGAGGGCGCACTAGCTGCCCCCCCCCCCCGGCTTCCCAGCAGACCAGGCTTTTCTCGCCGCAGAGGACGGGGGCGGCGGGATCGCGTCCTCCGCGGCGAGAAAAGCCTGGTCTGCTGGGGGGCCGGGGGGCAGCTAGTGCGCCCCCCCCAGCAGACTAGGCTTTTCTCGCCGCGGAGGACGGGGGCGGCGGGATTGCGTCCTCCGCGGCAAGAAAAGCCTAGTCTTCTGGGGGGGAGGGCGCACTAGCTGCGCCCCCCCCAGCAGACCAGGGAGACAAGGAGCAAAGCCGCGGAGGACGCAAGCAGTGGGACCGCGGTGCGTCTCGCCAGTCCTGCCACCTGCGTCCTCCGCGGCTTTGCTCCACATCTCCCTAATCTGCTGGGGAACCCCCCCCCTCAGCAGACCAGGGAGACGCGGAATGGCTTTTCTCGCCGCGAAGGACACGGGCAGCGGGACCATGGTGCTTCTTGGCGGTCCCGCCGCCCGCGTCCTCCGCGGTGAGAAAAGCCTGGTCTGCTGGGGGGAGCGCACTAGCTGCGCGTCCCCCCCCCCCCAGCAGACCAGGGAGATGCGGGCGGCGGGACCGCCGAGACGCGCCGCGGTCCCGCCGCCCGCATCCTCCGCGGCTTTGCTCCGTGTCTCCCTGGTCTGCTGGGGACTCCCCCCAGCAGACCAGGGAGATGCTGAGCAGCTTTTCTCGCCGCGGAGGACGCAGGCGGCAGGACCACCGTGGCGCATCTCGACGGTCTGCTGGGGGGGGGGGGCGCAGCTAGTGCGGGGTTCCCTCACCCCGTTCGTAAGTAGGGATCCAACATAAGTCGGATCCACGTAACCCGGGGACTGCCTGTATAACTTTTCTGCTTTTACGCCCATACACAATGGTGACGAACACAATACCAGAATCTTTCTAGCAGCAACCAAGTTTATACTTTTCTGATGACAGGGCTTTGGTCTTGATTGTGATCCACATGTTCACTATACTGATCTTAAAAGATTTTTGTGAAACTATTTTCCTCTCACGTACCATTATTTTAAATTATTTCTAACAGTATGATTATTCCAAAAGGAGTGTGACATTTTGCCGTGGAAAGCATAAAGCATAGACAGTAATCTCACCCACATATATTAAAATTAGCTTGACATCTTCTTTAAAATGATTGCATCTTTCCTTTGGATGCATCATGATTAAGTTCAGTGGACCAGATCCTCAGCTGGGTGCAACTCCACTGATTTCAATGGAGTTATGTCAGTTTAAACCATCTGAAGATCTGGCCTACATATTCAGTGTGCTAATATGAACATCTGTCTGTTGGAGAAAAAAATTGTGAAAAAAAGAAAGAATCCAGTAAAACAGCCACAGACAGCACAATGAGGAGATATATTCAGGAGTGAGAAACTCTGTAATGCAAAATACTTATATTTGGGACTGGGATCTGACTTTGCAAGCTTATTAGCAGACTTTCTGAGGCAGAATTTTAACTTAGAACTGATATCCTGTGCTTAGTGGGCCAGTCTTCTTTCTGTGCATAAAGAGCTCCAGAGTTCCATGCATGCACTAAAGAGACTCATTTATTTATAGAATATTTATTATTATTTGTGATGTTACCACCATCAGACTTGACAGAAAAGGTACACTGTCATATAACCAGCATTTTGTAGCTACTGCTTCCAACTACATGAACTAACCAAATTCACAAGCAGAGGTAAGTGCTCAGGTGACAGAGAAGTGAAAGACACTTCCCAGCAGCCAGTGAATGAACAGTTAATTAAAGAGTCTGAGTGACAGAATAACAGTGGACTCTTTGGCTATGTCTAGACTGCAGAGCCTCTTTCGAAAGATCGCGTCTAGACTGCAGGCGGATCTTTCGATAGAGGAAATCCGCTTTTTAGAAAGAGAGCACCCAGCAAGTCTGGATGCTCTCTTTCGAAGACGGCCTCTTTACATTGAAGAACGCCTTCTTTCGAAAGAGGAACTTTCGAAAGAAGGCGTTCTTCCTCGTGAAACGAGGTTTACCGCCATCGAAAGAAAAGCCGCGTTCTTTCGAAATAATTTCGAAAGAACGCGGCTTGAGTCTGGACGCAGGGGAAGTTTTTTCGGGAAAAGGCTACTTTTCCCGAAAAAACCCCTGAGTCTGGACACGGCCTTTGCACTTACAAAATATCATTCATTAAAGGTCTGAAAGCATTTTAATAACATGAAGAAAACCTCCCAATACCATCATAAGGAAGAGCATTATCCCAATTTTACAGATGGTTTAAATTATGGCAAAGAGAAGTTTGTAATTTACCTACGATCAGAGAGAGATATAGTGAAAGAGCAAGGAATAAAATTCAGAAATCCTAATAACCATTCTCTTGCCCCAACAACTATGTCAGAAAAGCTCATTTGAAATGGCTGAAATATTAAGAGATAAAAATGAAAGAACCATTTATATCTGCTCATAGCAATCTGTCCCATGCCTAAATCCACTTGATAAGCCATTATGAAATGATAAGTGTTGTTTTCTTGTAAAACACTATAAAATATGTGAAGTCTATAAACTTGCAGTAGACCTTTAAAAAAGCATTTACAATTAGATTTTTAATCTGGTGATAAAAATAATGTGAGATGCATAACATGTACAATAAAGTACATATTAAAGATTATTAAAACCCCTATTTAAATGTTCATATTCCCTTTCTCTGTTATTTCTTTATTTATTTCACACAGACAATAGCTTGATCTTGTCCCAAAACAAATCACAAAAAACAGACATTTCTGCCTAGATTTTATAGTGTAAACTAGAGGATTTACCCAGCACTACTTGGGTCCTTGTGGGGGCTCAGGGCAGCGGGTGAAGGGGTGTAGGAGTCAGGGCCTGGGGGGACTCACCAGGGCTTCCCACGACAGCAAGGGTGGCACTGCTCTGGTGAAAGTGGCTCCCTGGGCCACGCTGCCCAGTCAGCAGCTCCTCCCAGGGGGATGGAGCTGTGCTGCCCAGCCTCAGCTGGTGGTTCCTTCTGGGGAAGGGGGCGGGGAGGGGTCAGAGGCTGCACTGCCTGCATCTCCTGTGGGGGCAGGATAGCTGCACTGCCCAGACTGTGGTTCCTCTAGGGGGGTGCTGCCTGGCCCCTCCAGCCCACAGCTCCTATAGGGGAGAGGTGAGAGCACGCTGCCGTGCCGCAAATCCCCGGTTCACATCTGTTTGGAAGGGAGCCCAGGCTCCCCATCCTGTGGCTCCTCTGGGGCATGAGGGACCATTCTGCTCAGCCCCCACAGCCCATGGCTCCTCTGTAGGTGGACACCATGCTGCCCACACTCCCACCCGCCCACAGCTCCTCCCCTCTCTCTAACAGAATTCCAGCTCTGGGAGGGATGGAGGACAAGCAACGATGGAGCATGAATCAGGCGATTCATGGCACTCTGAAAGTGTTGGGAGGGAAAAGTGGGAAGTGCAGAGCTCTGATCCCCTAATGCATGACAGGCATGTGGGAGAGGGGGACAGAGGGTCCACAGGCTGAGCCCCAATGTGCCATGTGGGGTCCGCGAGCTGCAGGTTTCCCACCACAGATGTAAATGCTCAAGATTCAAACATTTGAAGTAGTTTTCGTATTTTTTCCTATCTTGACAAGGTGGGTTTTTAACATGTACCACAGAATTCTCTTTTTTCCTGAAAAAGAATCTGAGCTGGAGTTTATTTCTCTAACCAAGTTAAATCCACAACTGAAAAAACTTTCCATTATCTCAGATTTATTGATAGTATTGTTTGCTAAAAGATTTTACTCTGGAAAATAAAATTATTCTGTGATGAATGGTGTGAGGGGGCTTCCTACCCTTTTCTCGAAATTCAGTTAATTAAATTGCCTGTAAGGGTTAAACCAGAGACAATGTTGGCAGAGAGCCAGGAGAGACAATGAAAAGAGTATGAGTTTTGAACTGAAGCAAGACTCTCCAGCTGAAGTTTTTTGTGTGAGGACAGCAAGAGCTGGGCATTTCCAGCGATATCCATGCCTAGGGAAAGACTAAACCTTGGAACAACAGAAACATAGGTAGAACAGAGATTGTCTAGTTAGACTCAATCAAGATATTTTCTTTATTTTGGGGTTTGTTGAATTCCTCTGTGTGGAGGCCATGTATACTCCCTTCCTATACACTGTAGCTTTTAACTAGGAAGCAATTGTCTGGGTTTTTTATCTGCTTTTTTTCAAATGTTCTGCAACACCTAGCAACCAAATATGCTTTACCAAGACAAGTATGTGTTCTTTGTTTTGTTAACAAAAATCACCTTTTTATGACTATGATCTTATTCCTGTGTCCTAGAAGGCAGGAGGATCTATGTGCAAGTGCCTGAGACTGAGAGGTTAGCTATTAAGAAATTACAGTTTGTTTCCAAACTCTCTCCAGAGGGAGGGTTAAAGAGCTCAGGGGCATCCCACAAGAAGAAGAAATTCCCAAGTGCATCCTCCTGGGTTCTCAAAAGGGTAGAGATGTTAAATATCAGTTAAGTGAATAGTCCAGTAACCTCATTAATTTTTATCGGTTAGTTGACTATTCTATAGTCCTCAAGGGCAGGGCTGGCAGCCAGTGCGTTCTGACCTCACTCTCAAGGAGCCCTCTGCCACTCTGCACTGCTGCCTCTGCCTCAGGATGCCAGGCGGGAACTGGTCTGTGAGAGGAATCGGTTTAAAAACCAGCTCCCCTCACAGACCAGCTGATAAAGAGGCAGCAGCACAGTGTGGCAGTAGCCCCTGCCTGGGGAGGTGATCTGAGCTCCCAGACCTGACGCAAGCCAAAACTGAGCCAGGCTACCTGCCCACCTTTAAATGCAGAGTCACAGCAGGGGTAGATCCCAGACCCATCACAAGCCAGGACTGAGTCAGGCTGCTGGCCAGCCTGATAAAAAAAAATGTAGTGGTAGTGGGGGGAGAAGGAGGAAAATGTGCGTAGTCTACAGCAGTGGTGCACAACCTTTTTGCACTTGCAACCCCCAGGAAAATTTTGGTTGAGCAAAAAAACCCAGCCCCTTTAACTCCTGCTGGCCTGAATCACAACTCTGTGACCCTTCCTGGAAGACAGCCCAGAGGTTGCGCACCACTGGTCTATAGCATTAATCAACTAAACTATTACATCCCTAAACAAGGGTTTTTGCATTTGGGTGGTAGCAGTGTACAACTCAACCTTGGGAAATTTTTTAAACAAAACCCTTTCGTAACAGGTTTGGGGGTTTTTACAGTTTTTTGCAGGCCCCCCACCTTTTGCACTTGAAGTGCCAGAGTTGGGAACAACCTTAACAGACTATTTCTCAGTAACTATTCCGGTGACATATAAAATGATTTGATCTAAAGTCTAGACAAAGTAGCTGTAAATCACCTGTTTTCTCAACCTATCTTATAGTCTCCCAAGGGGAGACAGCAGATATAACAATAATTATTGGTCCAAGCACAACCCAGGTCAGGCAACTGTAGTCAACTAATGCTAACTCTATCTTGCTCTTTCTTCTTCCAGCATGAAAGGAACTTTAATTTTAACTTGGACTAAAAGTGAGTACTCACTACATTTGCAATTGTGATAGGTTTTTCTACCTACATTTTAGTGCAGCTCTAGCCAAAAAACACAAACCAAAACACAGAAACCTTTAAAAATCTATGTGACAGGCTTCTGAGTAAAGAGGAATTGAGAAAAATTGTGGGAAGCATATCCATTCTGAGATGAATGGCTTACCTTCAAAAGTCAATGAGAAACAGGCATCACTAAACGAACAGTCTTTAGAACTAGCAGATCCATGAGAAAGGAGAGGAGAAGAACATAGAAAGATGGATAAATAAGTCTTCTCCTTCCTTGTCCCATCTTCATACCCCCCCAAAAAAATCAATTGGTAAAGGGAAAAAAGAGAATACAGCCCTCTGAGGGTGAAGACAATGCTCCTTAGTTTTTGCAAGTTATTTAGATTCTATAGTGATGGGACCTATTATATAACTCAATGAAAAGAAAGTGAAAGAAAAGGCCTGCACAAGTGCAAACATTTTCCTAGTAAACTAAGAACAAAACTGGAAATATTATTCTAAGATATCTAGTCATAGTCTCTATCCCCTGGAACCAGACTTGTTCTAAGGAGAGACAACTCCATTCACGTTAATTAATTTGCACCAGGCTTGACTTTGATATTTCACGCCTTCTAGCTAGAAAGTACAGCAAAAGTTAGAGATGAACAAAGACCATTACTTTTTAATTTAAGGATTAAATCCACATTGTCCAATGTTCTTGTAAACACTCAAGGTGTGGTTTTCACAGATTCTAAAGTGGAAAGGGACCACTGTGATCACCTAGTCTAAGGGTGGGGAACCTCAGACCTGGATCTGGCCTTCGAGGCTTGGGGCTCTTCCTCAAGTATTAGGGAGCCTGTGATGGTGGTCCAGCCACCTATGGGGTTTGTTTTGTTTTGGGGGGCTTGGGTTTTGTTTGTTTGTTTGCTTGCTTTTCAATTATGTGTGGCCTCCAATCAAGGTTCCCCAGGTTCCCCACCCCGATCTAGTCCAACCTCCTATATAGCACAGATCACACAACTTCCCCAAAATAACTCCTAGGGTATACCTTTAAGAAAAACATCCATTCTTGATTTTAAAATTGTTAACAGAGAATCCATCATTATCTTTGTTAAATTATTCCTATGGTTGATTACTCTCAACATTATAAACATACATTTTGTTTCCAGTCTGAATTTTTCTAGCTACAACTTCCAGCCATTACACTATTATACCTTTCTCTGGTAGACTAAAGAGCAGTGTTCCCTCTATTTTTTATGTCCACATGCGGAATTAATTTTGTTACATGCACCACTATGGAGATGATGTATGACACAGTATATGCACAAAACAAAATTCATTCCGCACATAGACTGTCAGTGGCAGGGATGGGGCCAGGGTTTCAGAGGCTATGTCTACACTACAGAGGTTTTCTGCAAAAACTCATGGAGCATCCACACCTCACGTGCGTTTTTTTTTTTTTTTTTTTGCACAAAATCGAAAGAACAGAGGGCTTTTTGGAGAGGAATAACTCCTTTTTGCACAAGAGTTCTTGTGCAAAAAGATATGTATGGGCAAGCAACAGGGATTTTTTTGCACAAAAACAGGAAAGAGGAAGCACCTGTGCCCTGGTGGCCACTCTGTGGATAGCTATCAGCACTTTCTTTCAAGAGAGCGTCCATGCAGTGTGGACACTTGCACAAGAAGTTTTTGTGCAAGATCTCTTCAGCAAAAAGCTTCTTGCGCAAGAAGCCTGTAGTCTAGAAATAGCCAGAGTGTCGGAGGGAGCTCAGGATTGGGGGGCAGGGGAGGGGAGATTGAGGACTGTGCTTTAAGTGCAGGTTCTGGGGTGGGGGTGGGGTCAGGGCCAAGGAAGTGAAGTGTGGAAGTGGGCTCAGGGCAGGAGTTTGGGGTGGGGGTATAGAGTCTGGGTGGGTGTTAGGGTGTAGGAGGAAATCAAGGCTGGGTGTGTGTGTGCTTACCGGGGCAGCTCCCATTTGCTGGGGGGGGGGGGGGGATGGCGGAGGAGGTAGCTCTGTCTAGTCCACGCTGCTCTGTGGACAATGGGAGCTGCAGGAACGGGGCCTCTAGGTGAGGGTAGCACTGAGACAGTTTCCCTGTACTCACAACAATGGGCGGGGAGGGGGAGGAATGGAAGCTTACAGAGCCACCTCCCCTCACCAAGAAGGGCTGGCTCAGAACATAGGGGCTTTACAGGTGCAGCCCAGGGCCCCTGGCTAGGGGGGCTGCTCCCAGCATGGGGCTGGGCTGCAGTCCCTGAAGACCCTTCCTTAATTGGTTGTGCTGCTGGGCTTGGACAAGTGCATCTCTCCCCCAGCCTTGGCAGCTACCTGTTGGTCCTTCTGGGGAGAGGCACACTTCTCCAGCCCCAGCAAAAACTGCTACAGCTAGGGGAGAGGGGCCTCTCAGAACCATGCCAGCTCTGTGTGCAGCAGCCCTGAACCCCTGTTAAAGTCATCAATATAAACAAAAGTAACATTCTTATAGCTCTGAATGTAATAAAAAGCTACTTAACTAACTCAAAATAGTTCTCTTTGGGGATTTTTCCTTCACTAACTTCTTATCAGTGAATGTATTGCATAAAAGAACTAATGTCACACTATTAATCTATGCAAATAAATCAATCAATCGTGCAATTCTGATATAATTTAAATACAGTTTACAAAATAAGAACAAAAAGCTGTTAGGCTACAATCACAAGCATGTAAAGGAAGAGTGAAGAGAAAGAACATCTTTTTTGTAATGTTAATATCTGCAGCGTAATGATGTAGATAGCAGAATATTCTGCTACACTGCTGAATCCAACAGTTGGATATTTCAAACTCCTTTGTAGGCACCGTGGCCACAAAATGTGAAATCCTATGTTTTGAATCAGCTTTACTAGCTCTCATAATTTCATTGCTAGTCTTGCAATATTTCGGGTTATATTAAGTGTAAAGCTCCAAGAGCTGGATCTTTACATGAGAATTTCAGCTTTTATTTAAAACAAAAAGTAAGGTGCTAGTACTCACAGTTGCAGATAAAAAGTTTCAAAACATGAGCCCTAAAGGCTAAAAAAGCCAAAAGGCAAATAAAACCGCCAAGCTTTATTATTTTTAAAATGATTATTTTTAATTGCTTGCAGTTAGCAACAAGGTAATATTTATAAAAGTTCACTACAATTTGCAAATACACCAGTTGCTCTAAGATGACTGTGATGGGGTAATGTCAACTTCTGCAGTTATTGTGCTTATTATATAAACATGGCCAAGATCTAAGGTTTTATTAAGTCTACAATAATCTTCTGTGTTAAATGCTTTGCTAAAATATAGTGTTTTTTTTAAACTGTGAGACAAGATGCCTCCTACTACAAAACATGTTCCCAAAAGGGTGAATAATTGAACCTTCTAACTTGGTAACACATTCCTCTGTCATTTTCAATACAACAGAAAAGGCAAGTCTTGGAAGCTTTCAAAAATAAACAAGCATAAACAAACAGACCAGAGCAGCTGAATACAATGATATACAGCAGTAGTGGGCAGCCTGCCACAGCCCATTGGGGTTCTACCTGTAGCCCTCTCCCTCCGGTCCCCTTCCTCCATGCTTCTCATACACTGGGACAATGAAGCCCCACCCTCATCTACTCCTCCCCCTCCCTTCCAGCACTTTCAGAGCACCATCAATTAGCTGATTCATGCTCCATCCCCACTCTTCCCCCTCCCTCCCAGAGCTTGATTGGCCACAAGCAAATTTATCATATAAGTGTTACCAGTCGGACACAACCCTCGTCCCTTTTCTTCACTGGTGTCTAGCTGACCAGACATACTCCTCTGCTTTTTCCTTCATTCCTAACCTTGGCTTTCTTAGTTATAATTTGTTAAGCATACCAAAGGCATGATAAAAAAAAAAAAAGCTATCTGTAGTACAATGCAATTTCTTGTATACAAGGCCATCATGAGGCCCAACTTTGCTTAGAAATCACATTGCTCATGAATATATATGTAATGTGTGAGGTGTGAATGATGAATGCCCAACCAAAAAGGCAGTTTAGGATCTATGATCTTTAAAGGCAGACAAAGACCCTGCAAGCAGATAAATTAACTGAAAAGTGACCAGAAGCTCTCTCTCTCGGACAAAATATAACATCACAGCAGAAACCTGGGACCAGAACAGGAGAAGTAAAGCCTCCTGCAGATCCGAAGGGATCTCCCAGAGAACATCATGGTCGAATCTCCGGGAAGCTGATGCCTGGCCAGCACTCCAGCAAACTCAAAAGTAATCTACACCGCACTTGCAGCCTGCCTCCAAACTGCCAGCATGAATGTGATGTATGTGTGTAAGTATCTCTTTACTCTTAAGGATCTGTACCAAAAAACAACCCTAGAAACAATATTGCTCCAGCCCATCTTTAGTCCAGGTTTGTTCCTCAGAAGGTCTGAGGAAGTGCAACAATAAGACTTCAGAAAATAATCACAGAACAGTGTACATGCCAGTGATAGATACTATCCCAATACCAAATCAAATATTTTTGCAACAAAACATGCCTTTAAACAGTCATAATCCATCACTATATATCATGCTGACCAATATCGTCTCATTGTTTAGCTGGACTCCCTTCTTCGTCTAGTAGTTGAAGACAGTTGGCAGTTTTTTTAAAGAGATATTATAAAGGGCACAAGAGCAAATTATCCCACTGCATAGCAAATACAGGCAGTCCCCGGGTTACGTACAAGATAGGGACGGTAGGTTTGTTCTTAAGTTGAATTTGTATGTAAATCGGAACTGGTGTCCAGATTCAGCCACTGTTGAAACTGACCAGCAGCGGCTGAATCGGACACGCCTGGGGCACAGCAGCTGCAGTGCTGCCGGGTTGGTCCTCGGGCCAAATGTTAGAAAAGCCTCTTCTGACAAAAGAATCAGAAAAAGGTACGCAAAATGCGGAGTGCATTACCTTTTTCCAACAAAAACTTGTAGTTTAGCCATTCCCTCAATGAGGAGAGAAAAATAATGTGGAAATGGCAGAGGTACTTAATGGCTTCTTTGTTTTAGTTTTCACCAAAAAGACTGGTTATGATTGGACATCTATATAGTGAAAGCCAGTGAAAATGGAGGTGGGTTCGAGATTAACATAGGGAAAGAACAGGTTAAAATTATTTAAACAAGTTAGATGTATTCAAGTCACCAGGGCCTGAAGAAATGCATCCTACAGTACTCAAAGAGCTCACTAAAGAGATGTCTGATCCACTAGCTATTATCTTTGAAAAGTCATGGAAGATGGAAGAGATTCCATAAGACTGGAAAAGGGCAAATATAGTGTCAATACATAAAAACGGAAATAAGGACAAACCGAGTAATTACAGTCTAGTCAGTTTAATTTCAATACCCAGAAAGATAATGGAGCAAATAATTAGGCAAGCTGTTTGAAAACATCTAGAATTAGGTGATAAGTAACAGTCAGCATGGATTTGTTAAGAACAAATCATGTCAAACCAGTCTGATAGATTTCTTTGACAGGGTAAAAAACACTGTGGATAGGGGAAAAGTGGTAGGTATGCTATATCTTGATTTTAGTAAGTCTTTTGATACTGTCACGCTTTACCTTTTCTCACAAACACACACAAAAATAGGGAAATACATCCTAGATGGGGCTACTATAAGGTGGGTCCATAATTAGCTGGAAAACTATTTCCAGAACTAGTTATAAATGGTTTGTGGTCATGCTGGAAAGGCATAACAAGTGGGGTCCCACAGGGATCAGTTCTTGGTCTGGTTTTGTTCAATAATGTCAATGATTTAGACTAGATAATGCCATAGAAAAGACTTATAAAGTTTGTGGATAATACCACGCTGGGAGAGGTTACAAGTGCTTTGGAGAATAAGATTATAATTTAAAATGATCTGGATAAACTGGAGAAATGGTCTGAAGTAAATAGGAAGAAATTCAATAGGGACAAATGCAAAGTACTTCACTTAGGTAGGAAAAATCAGATGCACACATACAAAATGGGAAAGGAGGATTGTGGACAGGGATCTAGAGGTCATTGTGGACTACAAGCTAAATATTAGTCAACACTTGCAAAGAATCACCAAAAAAACCCCAAAACATTTTTCTGGAATGTATTAGCAGGAGTATTGTAAGACATTAGAAGATCTTCTCCAGCTTTACTCTGCACTGATTAGGCCTCATCTGGAGTAGTATGTCCAGTTTTGGGTGCCAGGTTTCAGGAAAGATGTGGTCAAATTGGAGAAAGTCCAGAGAAGAGTACCAAAAATAATTAAAGGTCTAAAAACCAAGATCTATGAGGGAGAATTGAAAAAAATTGGTTTATTTAGTCTGTGAAAGAGAAGACTTACAAGAGGACATGATATCAGTTTTTTTCAAATACATAAAAGGCTGTTAGAGGAGGAGGGAGAAAAAAATGTTATTTTTAACTTTCGAGGATAGAAGCAGCAATGAACTTAAATTGAAGCAAGAGAGTGTTAAGTTGGACATTAGAAAATATTTCCCGTCAGGGTTGATAAGGACTAGAATAAATTGCTTAGGGAGGTTGTGGAATCTCCATCATTGGACATTTTTAACTGCAGATTACACAAATGCCTGTCAGGGATGGTCTAGATAATACTTAGTTCATCCATGAGTGCAGAGGACCAGATATGATTACTTCTCGAGGTTCCTTCTAATCCTATTATTCTATATCTGTGGTCACCAACCCGTCGATCACGATCAACTGGTCGATCACGAGGCCTCAACCAGTCGATCGCAAGGTGTTTGGGCACCCTCACCCCACATTTTTACCCCACCCCCGAGAAGCCCCACTACCTACCTCTAGTGTAGTGATGGCTTCCTGCAGGAAAGACAGAAGTTCTGTCTGAAGCCAGCATCACTTCTGGGGGTTCCAGAAGTGCGCAGACTGCTCCCCTCCCACATCTCTGTTCCGTGCTGGGGGAGGGGTCGTCGGCCCTGGAAGAGGAGTGCAGTGGCTTCCCTGCGCCAGAGAGGTGAGTCGAGCGCAGGGCTTTCCCTGCGCCACGGGACCGGGGGTCAGCCCCGGGGTTTGGCCCGGAGCAGGCACCTGTGGGAGTTTAGCCAGTCTGCAGGAAGGGGAGGGGTTTGCCGGGCTGGGCCACGCCGCAGGAGGGAGGCTTGGCCCCGGGGCAGGCGCCCACGGAGGTTGGCCGCACCGCGGGGAGAGGGGGTTGGCCACGCCGCACTGCGGGAGAGGGGGTTTAATCCCGCCGCAGGAGAGGGGGTTTGGCCCCGGGGCAGGCACCCGCAGGAGTTTAGCCCCACCATGGAGGGGGAGGGGTTGGCCGCGCCACACCGCGGGAGAGGGGGTTTGGCCCCTCTGCCGGAGAGAGATTTTGGCTCCGGGGCAGGCATCCGCAGGGGTGTGGCTCTGCCGCGGGTTAGCCATGCCATGGGAAAGGGGATCTGGCCCCGGGGCAGGCGCCCACGGGGCTTTGGCTGCGCTGCGGGAGGCACGCCCCAACTTCCCTCAGGAGGGATGGGGGGGAGAATCCTGGGAGGAGGCGATAGCAGGGGACTCTCTACCTCCACTCCCCCCTACCTCCTCTTCCCACCCTCAGAAACCTGTCACCACTGGCACCCTGTCCAAACAGGTTCCCTGCCCTTCTCAGAAATAAAAACAATGCAGAAATTTTTTTATGTTTGACATAGTATTTTATTTGAAAATGAAGCCTGGCCAACAAATTCCCAATTGGGGCCAAGCCCCCATCTGGCCACAGCATCATGACATTCTCGCACACCCCTTTCCCCCAGACCCTAGATCTCAGCCAATTATACACTGGAACCCCCTGCCCTGAGCCTCTCACATACCCCAACCCAAATTCCTGAACCCTCACATCCAGAAGTCTGTGGCTTACTTAGTACCCTAACCCTACATCTGATCTCAACACTGCCCAGCCTGGAACTCCCTCCCCAAGCCAGCGTTCCCTTATCCACTTCCTCCTGCATCCAGATTTCCTCCCACAGCTTGCACCTCTCACTCCTTCCCACACCTAAATCCCTCATTCCCACCCCGGAGCCTACACATCCTGTCTCAACCCAGCGAAGGTACATCTAGACTGCAGGAGTTTTTCAGGATTCTGGAGATACCACAGAAAAACTCTTCTGCATCCAGGGATGCGTTTGCTCTTCCACTAAAATAAGTGGAAGAACAAACATGATCTTTCGGTCACCCCTATATTCCTCTTTCCACAAGGAATATGGGGGCTTCCAAAAGAAGGGGGTTTTCTGACATCTGGTCAAGTCTAGACAGGCCAAATATTGGAAAAACTTCTTCCTACAGAAGAATTGGGGGGGAAAAGCAGCAGTGTAAGGGTTGGGAATAGCAAGTGATAGAGAGGAGGAGAACAGAGAGGGTGGGGCTTCAAGGAATGGGTGGGGCGGTAGATCTTGGCTTGTTCTGTCATTTAAAAAGTGATCTTGGTGTAAAAAGGTTGGAGACCGCTGTTCTATATCATCTGTTGTCTTCTTCTTAAATTGCTCTTTAGGGCAGGCACAGCCTTTTTGTTCTGTTTGTACAGCACCTTGCACAATGAGATCCTTGTCTAAGGCATCTAACTGCTGCAATACTACAAATAATAAATAATTATCATTGCTATTGGCCTAAAGTCCCAAAGTAATAACTATTTTTCAAAGTACTATATGGATATTACTTAGCTGCCAACACCTCTGTGAGACACACAAGTTTTGTTTTCCCCCATTTTACAAGTGTCCAAACTAGGGATGTAATAGTGTTGTTGATTAACAGATTTACCGATATGCAAAAGCTTAAAGGTTAATGCTATAGACTGCACTCATTTCCCTCCCACCCACCTTGCCAGTAAATTTGTTAACAGGCTAGCCAGCAGCCCAGCTCAGTCCTGGCTGACACTGGGTCCAGGATCTACCCCACTGCAGCTCTCCATTTAAAGTGTATTAGGAACTGTGCAGGCGGACCGGAGCTCAGACCCCCTTAGACAATGGGTTGCTGCACACCCCTTACAGCTGCCATCAGGCGCCCCCCATGAGTTGGCACCCCAGGCAGCTGCTTGGCTCATCCACCCCTTAGTCCGGCCCTGTGCGAGGGGAGCTGGTTTTTAAACTGGCTCCCCTTGCAGATTAGCTCTCGCCTGGCACCCTGTGTTGCTGTCTCTGATACTGAGGCAGTAGCGCGCAGTGGCAGAGGGCTCCTCGGGAGTAAGGCCAGAGCACACTGGCTGCCAGCCCTGCCTTGGGGACTATAGAATAGTCAACTAACCAATAAGAATTCATGAGGTTAATTGACTATTCAATTAACTAATATTTAACATCACCAGTACAAACTTAGATTGAGGAGTTAAATGACTTGCCCAAGGTCACAAATGGGGATCAGTGCCAGAAATTGTTACAATTCATTACTTTCTGATTTGGAGACAGAAGGTCATTCCACTACACCAGTGGTGGGTAACCTAAGGCTTGGGGGCCAGATGCGGCCGCCGGCTTGCCTAGATCCAGCCCCTGATACTCAGGGCTTCCCTCCACCCAGCATTGGGGAGTCCGCGCTGGTGCCCCAGCCCCCTACTGCCTCCCCGCAAGGCTGGAGCACACAAAATCTACTAGCTTGGGGCCCCCTAGTGGAGGGGAATGTGGAAAGTGTCTCTCTCCTTTTAGTCAGGCGTCAGGTGAGCTTTTGTTTGTATGTGCAGGTGTTCACAAGTCAGATTTTTTTTTAATTTTTTGTTTCTCACTTGTGTGCAGCCCCTGACTGATTTTAATATGAGTCAGCACCCCCCAACCCAAAAAAGCTTCCTCACCCATGCACTAGGCCGTGCTCCCTTTCAAGTATTACTCTAAAAATACAAGTATTACCAGTTATTCAAATTCTCCAAACACTAATAATCTGAAATTCTCAAACATTCCATTAAACACCAGAATTTCATTTTTTCAAAATCTGACTGTTCTAAAAAGTCACTTGAGTAGTGGGGGATTTACATGCAAAAAAATGTATGTAAAATTTTAGAAAAAAACAAGACAATTGACATCAAGAAAAAGAGAAAAGAGAAAAAAATATCAGTATTGCTGAGTCAACAAAAATCTGTTCACAGACAGTGATTGAAAACAAATAAAACAACATCTTCATGAAAGTAATACAGCACTAAAAGTAGATCAGTATTATTTGACCTGCAGTTGCATCTAAAGGTTTCAATGAAGGATTGGAACTCCAGTGTATTATGCAATGTGCACACACACATAATCAGTGCTTAAAGTAGTCTTTAAAAAGTGTGACGATTTTTCATTGACCACATACCTGCCTATGTTCCCTGTCTAGTAGGGCTGTCAAGTGATCAAAAATTTTAATCGTTATTAATCACCTGCAATTCCCTCTTTGAAATGCTGTGGTGGAGTTTCAATGGGGAAGTGCTGCATGGAGCCAGAGATCAGCTGGAGTTCCCAGCTGATCCCCAGCTCCACTGTGGCAAAGCCCCTTTGAAGTACCACTCTGGCACTACAAAGGGGCTTTGCAACAGCCGAGCCCCGTTGAAGTGCCGTTTTGGCACCTTAAAGGGGCAGCGCAGTATTAACATCTGTGATAACACATTAATTTTTTTAACTCGTTAATCCTGTCCTGCATTAATCGCAGGCATTAATGCAGGTCAACTGACAGCCCTACTATCTATCAATTAATTGCACCTCAAAAATAAATGTTCATCTTTACAGTCTTCCATCAGCTCTGCACCTCAAGACCCATATGTTGCCCTTATCAGTTCTGCCTAAAATGCGAAGCGAATAAGTAGAGGAAGACCAGAAAAAATAGGAACTGACTGATGAGTTTGATACGAAAGCTGAGGAATTAAGACATTATCATAGACAGATTATGGGGGGAAATTCAATAAGAAAAAATAAAGTACTACATGTATCAAAAATTCTCAGACAACTGAAATGTTAATACTGTTCTCCACAAGAAAGATGACAACATCTAGCTGCAGACTACTGATACCATAGCAAAGGACACAAGAAAAATAACTCAGAGAAACTCTAAGCACAACAAAAATTACATTAGCATCTAGCAAAAAATTTAAAAATTCATACATACAAACCACCCATTGTGGTGATACGAGGTTAGTTTGTTTTAAGACACTAAGTGATGTAATGTGAGGATTCAGACATGACTCTCACTTTCAGGTGCTTTTTATTATTATTAAATATTTATATTGCTGCAGCATCTACATGCCTCAGGCAGGATTGGAGCCCTATAGCGCTAGGTGTTGTACAGGCCCATACACGGGAATTTCTGTGGGTTGTATGCCTTTTTTGTAAATGTGGACTGCAAGTGTGCGAATACACCCCCCAAAGTTCCCCAAGTAAGCAGGAAATCAGCCCCAGCCTTTCCCCGGCCAGCCAGAGCATGGGGGAGGGAGGCTCAGGCAGTGTGCCACTCCTGCCTTCCCCTGGTTGGCTGGAGCATGCTTACTTGAAGGACTATGGGAGGTGCTTTTGTACTCTTCGCACAACCTTCCCCTCCCCCCATGTATAAACACATTATTACTTTAAGGACTACTCATTTTATTACAGTTAAGCATCAACGTATGTGTTTGTAGGATTACAGCCCTAAGAAGATAAGTAGACAAAAGAAAAGATAGGGCAAGAGGGATGCAATTATAATAATTTTACATATATAATTAAATTATTATATACAGACAAGGCATCAACTATCTCCATCTGGCACTCAACTCATCACTACATTGATTACATTTTTTCATAGGTATCAGTGCTATGCACAAGGGCTGACAGGGAAAAGTATATGAACATCTTGGTGACAAGCTGACATCACTGGCAAAAAGGAATAGGTGGGAGGGCAATGTGATATAATAGATGAGAATACTGGAGACAAAAGTATGTGATATAGAGAGGATACTATTTCTGCTACAGGACGAATGCCTTTCCAGCTCCCTTTTTCCCCCCACTTACATCTCATGGAGCATGAGGGGAAATTTTCTCCAAGCTATCAAATGACAAAAGCTTCAATACACATACCTCAGTTTTATCATAACAAGCAACCATTTCATAAAAACACTTATCGAGTACAAATGAAAGTTATTTTCAACAATAAAATGACTATACTTAGATAAGTCTCAGAGGGATAGTCACGTTAGTTTCTAGCTGCAAAAACAACAAGGAGTCCTGTGGAATCTTAAAGACTAACAGATATATCTGGGCATAAGCTTTCATGGGTGAAAAGCACTCTCTCAGATGTATGTTTTTCCCCATGAAAGCTTATGCCCAAATAAATCTGTTAGTCTTTAAGGTGCCATGGGACTCCTTGTTGTTTTCACACTGAGACAAATATGCAAACCTCTTTGCAAGGCAAAAACAGCATGGTCCTGATCCTCAAACAGCTAGGCAGGTCACAGAAAAGGAGAAAAGAAAGTCAGAAAGAGTCCAAGTCCAGATTGAAAAATAACCAGTAAAATGAAAGATATGAAGATAACCTCTTTCTTACCCTTTACCCAGATAGTGCTCCAATAATGACATAGTATTGGAAACAAGAGCTTTAATCAGGAAAAGAAGAAATTCACCATCATTCAGAAAAAACACACCCTAGTGATTGTTATGAACTAAAACACTGAATAACTACAAACTAGAGCTCGGATCCCTATTCTCTTGTACTTCCACTGGAGTCAATAGGATTAAAAGAAATGCCAGGCATCTGGTTTTCAACTGTAACACACTGTCAACAAGGATCCTGGAAGCTCCAGTCAGCACTGCTGACCAGACTATAGAAAGTCCAGTCGGCAGTGAAGTGATGCTAAAGCAGGCTCCCTGCCTGTACTGGCTCTGTGCAACTCCCAGAAGTGGCCAGCATGCTAACCTGTAGGCATTAGAGTGCCCACAGGAGCCACATGTACTGCTCCTGCCCTGAGTGTCGACTCCGCAGCTCCCATTGGCTGGGAACTGCCACCAATAGGAGCGGTGAAGAATGGCCTGTCCCTCTGCCTAGGACACGTCGGTCACTTCTGGGAGCTGCACAGAGCCAGGGCAGGCAGGGAACCTGTTTTCGCCCCTCAGCACCGGCGACCAAGAGCCAATTGAGATAGCACTGCCTGCCCAAATCCCACAACCCAGGCTCTTTTCCATATCCCAAGGTCCTGCTCCAGATCAGAACCCTGTCCTGCACCCAAACTTCCTTGCAGAGCCTGCACCCCAGCTTCCTGCCCCAGCCTTGAGCTCCCTCCTGCAGTGTGAGCCCCTTGGCCTTAGCCCAGAGCCCCCCCCCACCTTCTAAACCCCTTATCCCCGTCCCCACCCTAGAGCCTGTACCCCCATCAAGAGCCTGCACCCCCTCCCACACCCCTTCTGCCACAGCCCAGTGAGTGAAGATATGGGAGACCAAGTTATAGAAAGAGGGAGGATGGAGTGAATGGGGTGGGGCCTCAGGGAAGGGAGCATGGTAAGGGTGTTTGGATTTGTGGGGTTAGAAAGTTGGCAACCCTAATGGGACTAGTCATAAAATTGCATTAGTAACCATTGCAAAATCGGGCCTTTAATGATTAGACCATTAAACATTAAAAAAAATTAACGGTAGCCAAAATTTATTACCAAAAGTACAGCAGATGGACAAAAATGCTGGCCTATCAATACTGCCAAGCAGACCAAACCAAAACAATTAGGAAACTAAAAAACATACTGAAAACATGTAAGGCAAGCATGGATTCAGAGACCGCTAAAGATGGCAGAAAGACAATTTGGGAGGAAGCTTGCAGCTGGCTTGCTAATTACTGAGCATTACATAAAAATGTATATTCAAATCAAAATCCTTCAGAACACTTATCCCTTCAAAGATTACATCTGCAGTTGAGTCAAAAGAGCTCTGGGTTTGAAACAATTATAATTTAAAACAAGCAATAGTAACTAGATAGGTTAGGGAACTGGAAGAGGAGGATAAAATGAGGAACAAGAGCACGGTTAATATTAAAATAATATGTTACACATTATTTTCTTAGGATTTTAAGACCGATCTCTCAACATTCCCCTCTTTATACTGCCCAGAAGCATGCAACAAACTCAAACAACTCTGTTCCATATCAGCATAATCATTGCTCATATAGAGTGAATATGAAGTTAGTCACTGATTGCTCTCTTTAATACCAACATTCAGTCCAGTGAACCTTGGAAAACCAATTACAGGGCAAAAAAAAAAAAAAAGAGAGAGAGAGAGAGAGAAATGAAGTACAAACAATTCATTAATGGCAAAGGCACATATCAGGAACTCACTGAGCAAAGAAACACTTGTAGATCTGTAGGAGTATCCTATCCAATGCCAACATGTGCAAGTTGATCAAATGACACCTATTTTATCTTGCCTCTATTTATAATCATCCATATAGTAAGAAGAATAAAACCAACAAATGTTATAGACAGAAAACATAAGGAAATAGAAATAGGGAACTAAAATAAAAACTAGATGTTGTACACATGCACAACAATATTTTAGGACATACCTGAGTAGATATACAGCCCTTTCAATATCATTGAGTTCTTCATCAACTGTCAATCTCTCTATTTCTTCTGGTGTCTGTCAAGTGTGAAATACAAAATATGATTTTAAAATACCTTACTATTTCCTTTTTTTCAATTGTCTTGTAACAATCCCTTTTTCCAACCTCCAGAAACAATTACATGGTTAATGGGAATTTAATTCTTAAAATTGCAAATGAGGTTTCTAATTCAATCAGGTAAATCTTTAGCCAGAAATATGTCAGTGGTTCTTATACAATACTGTTCTAACAGTTATTCTTACAATATATATTTCATTTACAGTTAATATAAAATATATGAAAGTTACTTTAAACATCAACTAAGTTTTCTTCATTTTTCCTACTTAAGACTTTGTATATACCGAGAAACATTAAGGCTCTACTAAACAGAATTCAAGGATGTTAATTTCACCACAAGTGAAAACAAATTTTAAAAATGAGTGCTGCAAGAACACGGTCAGTGCAGCAATCTTTGCACAAATACAAGCCTGCAATAATTGCTGGATTTTAAAGCATCATTCAGGGTTTTAAGTATATACCTTTAAACTCCTGCGTACCGGCCTTTCTATAATAGTAAGTTCCTGAAGGTCTTCTATGTATCCAAATAAATTGTTCTGACTAAAATCCATTTTGGAGATGATTATCGGATGCACGTAACAACTAGAGCCCTTGGCAAACCATGATCCATCCAAGCGTCACATTGCATTTAGTAAGGGAGGAGTCCGTACAACACCCCCTTCCACCGATGCACTTGAATGTAGAGCAGTACCAGTGACTGACTCTTCCTCATACGAAGCTGCTGAGCCCCCACCACCCAGGAGGGGCCTCAGTAAACACAATGCGGCACCAGCACAACCCACTTCTGCCTTTTTATGAGCATCACTCCATTCTCAGCACAACCTCCTGGAAGGAAACTTTCTTCAGCTGCTTCACTTCCCTCCGGCGTCTGCAGGGAGCGGCAGGCACCAGCCTTCTTACCCTTCGCTCCTCGTGCCCTGCTGGGGCGGGGGAGGAGGGGAGGGGTGGCTTCCACTTTCTCCTCCACGTACAAGCGATGCTCTTGTCCTCAGGGTTGTGGGGAGGAGGCACCAGCCCGCGGGTGCCGCCCCCAGAAGGGATCGGGCGCAGTTGTTTGTGCAGCCTCCACGTAAAGGGAGCCTATGGGGGCAAGTCCCCTAAGCGGGTAGGTGGGGGCAGTCCGCCCTTCTGCCGCAGGTCCCCCAAGAGCGGTGGATGGGGCGCAGTTGCGCGTGCGGTTGGGCCGCCTCCTCAGCGCACCCCGGGGGCGTGATCCGCCCGGATAGGTCACCAGTGAGGGGGGTACGGTGCCATCGCCCCAGGATGGGCCTCGGGAAGGACAGAGGTTTCCCAGGCGCCCGGCTACGCTCCCTTCTCCAGCGAGGCCCCAGCGAAGCGCAGAGCCGCCGTTCAACGACTGAGAGCAGGAGCCGCCCCCAGCACAGCGAAGCCGGTCGCCGGGGCAACGCGCCGCTACCGCGGCCTTCGCGGGGCAAAAGAGCTGCCGGAACGCGGCAATATCCGAACGCGCCGGGGGATGCGGGCCGGGGCGCCGATGCTACCTTGTCGCAGGTCAGCCCGGAATGGGAGGGATCAAGCTCCAGGACAGAGGTGACCCCCGCCGGCCACTAGCGGAGCTCCGCCTGCCTCACCTAGCGCTGTGTCAGGGCCCTCCTCCATCTCATTCACACCCACACCCGATGACTGGGTTCTCCTCGATCGTACACCCACACACGGCGGGGTCTGGGCTCTCCTCCCTTACACACCGCCGTGTCAGAGCTCTCCTCCATCTCACATTCTCACTCACACACTGTGCTATGGCTCTTTCCTCCTTCCCCCTACGCACCGTCACAGTTCTCGCCTCCCCTCTCCCCAATTTCAGGGCTCGTTCCTCCTCCGATCTCCCCTTCACACACATACACACACAGTGTCAGGGCTCCCTCCTCCATCGCACACTTCACAACCACATACAGATAACGTCAGAGCACTCCACCATCACAAACCGGCCATGCCTCTCTTCTTGTCACACACCCTCATATGCTATGTCCAAGTTCTTTCCTCCACCTCTCTTTCACCCACACACAATGTGAGAGCTCTCTAGCTGTCTACACACACACGCATACACACACAGTGTGAGAGCTCTTTGGCTCTACACACACACACACACACACACACACCCACAACGCAGGCACAACCAACCAACCATCAGAGTTGTCCCATACTGTAGATGTCCCATATTGTAGATTCCTCCACCACCAGCAATAGGATTCATGATCCCAATGGCAGAGCTCTGATCCATCATACCCCTCTTTCCCACAATGTCAGTACTCCTCCATCACACACCTATTATTCCATGCGCTGGGTATCCCTAAATCTTGGACTGCCTTGCTTTATAAATTGTGCTGTTCTGTTCATTCCCTCTGAAGCATCTGGTAGCACTAGCCACTGTTGGAAGACAGGACACTGAACTAACTGGACTATTGGTATGACATTCTCATAAACACTTTCTCTCCTACGTCAGAACTGTCCTTACACCCCACACCTACATTTTTCCTCCAAAATCCAATGTCTGGTCTATTTTAAAATAGACCTCAAAAAGTTTTTGAGTGAGATCAAATTTTCAGAAATGTTTGTGTAAGCATCTCATGAAATACACAGCAAACTCCTTTTATACTATAAGCTTTTAAAAGCTCAATTAAAATTAATCTCCAGCAAAGAATTTATCTTCAAATAAATGGACTTGGCACCAGGTCTATAATGGAGGATGGAAGACATCTCCAGTAATAATACCTTGTTAGTATTCACCTCCTGTTTTTTCATGGGCTCTGGTTAGATAATGTTCAGACTTACTCATACAATAAGACAAGGTTTATTATTGTATTTGATTTTTATAAGTATTCTCAACTTACAGTAAAATGTATCATTCTGCCTGGCAAATACATATTTGTGTAGAAGGAAAATATATTCAATATTATTTTGAAATAATAGTATCCTGTTTTTAGATATGGCTGATAGTCAATTTGCCAAACTGTCAGGGCTCTCTCCTCCATCATACTCACAAAAGATTGCAATCAAGAGAAGACAAGAAGACTTGCAGCAAGAAAAAAAATAAAAGCAGGAGAATCATAGCAACACCAAGAAGAGACAGAGTTGATTTATTTGGGAACTACCAAAAAAGCAGATAGACTTGTCTCCAGAGTTGAAATGAAATACCGCATATGCACCTGCTGAAGACAGGATCCTAACAGAAGCAGAAAAAAACCACTGACTGTCCTCCACATGGGAATAATTTATACTGGCATACTCTCACTGGGATGCATCAAGGAAGACTACACTAGGCTGGAGAAGATGCTTAAAGTAACAGAGGCTCAGGTGAACTTAATTGGGATTCTACCTGTCACTAGAGACAAGCAAAGGTAAGACAAGATTATGATGATCAACAGATGACTCAGGTAATAGTGCTACAAGAAAGGCTTTGGGATGTTTGGTCATAGGGAGGCATTCATGATAGATGACTGTTCTTATGGGATAGACTCCACCTGAGTTGAGTAGGAAGGTCAAGATAATAGATTTTTTTAAATTCAGTTTGGCATAAATGATTAAAAAAAAGCTTTAAACTTGGGATTTGGGGGAGATGACTGGAAGATTCTTTTGTAATCCCCATGCCTGTCTTGTAATATCAAGCAAAAGGACAATCAAATAAAAAAGTATACAGAAGTGAGAAAGGAGCTACTGAAGGTAGAAAGAGGACCAATGACATTAACGGTCAGGTAAGCAATACTAGCAGTAAAATGACTGTCCTAATCAGGCCAGGAATCTGGGTAAGCCAAGGAGAACCAACAAAAACATTTGTATACCACTACAAACAGCCTGTGCCACAAAATGGAGAAACTACAACTTGTGGTGCAGGAAATGAAGCCAGATAATACAGGAATACTGGAAATATAGTACAATAGTAATCATGACCAGAATACAGATATTCCAAGGCAGTCTGCAAAATATCTTTGATGCCTGTACACAAATGCAAGGAGTAAATGCTAGGAATGGATAACGGGGGATGGATCTGATGCTGAAGACAGGATCCTAACAGAAGCGGAAAAGAACCACTGACTGTCCTTCAGATGGGAATGATTGATACTTTTAGGTTCTCAGATGATTATCTGTTTTGTTCATTCCCTCTGTAGTATCTGGCATTAACCACTATTGGAAAACAGGATACTGGGCTAGAATGACCAATGGTCTGACTCAGAATAGCCAGTCTTACATTCATATGAATATGGGGAGCAAGCAGGATGAACTGAAAGTCATAATATATGAAGAAAATTATGACTTAATTGGTATCATAGAGACCCGGTAGGACAACCAGAGGTGAAATTAAGGGGGTGTGACCCAGTGCACTGCTCCATCAAGAGCTCTTTAAAGAGCTGGCTGGGGTGCAGCTTGCACGTGGTCTCCTAGCTCAACTCCTGCAGCTGAGGCAGCACTGCAGGAAGTGTAAAGGGACTAGATGGAGGTGTGCTGTAGGGTAGACGTGTGCTGGGCAGCCTACATGCTATCCCTGACTTGCACTGTTGCCATCAGTCCCTGGGGGAAAAGCCAGTTTCCCAGCAGCAGCACCCCCAAACAGACTGCCCACAGCTCCCTTGTGGCCAGGTAAGGTTACCTAGTCACAGGCCACACCCCCACCCCAACTCCTGCACTTCACACATGCAATCCTACCCCTGTCCTGAGCCCCCTCGCATCCACCGCTCTGCTTTGAACCCCCTCCCCATGCTCTGAGCTTCCTGCACTCCCACTCCCTTCCCTGACTCTGGCAACTCCTGCCCCCACAGCCTCATCCCTGGCTCTGGTGCCCCACACACATCCTCAGCTCCCCCCCCCCCCCCCCACGCCAATGGGAATGAAACTGCATTAATAACAGAAAAGTAGAGTTATTGCTTTAATTACATATTTTACATTACAAATCCCCTTCCATTTTCAATTTTTACTTCTTGCCAGGTGGAATACATTCATGTTTGGTCTGATGTGATGTGTACCTGTAAGAAATTTAAGTTTCTTTCACTCCTGAGGACGACTATCATAACTGGAGTATCAGCACTGAGGAACCTTGCTTGTTCTGAAATCATAGGTATGGGGGGGGAAAGAAGAAGTGCTTGTGACATTGCATCCCATATTATTTATGGAAATACATGAAATATTTTACAGTAAGCATATTCAAGTTATATTTATGAATATAATGTAACATAAAATTTAAAAATGTATAACCTGCTGGATGTGTATAGTTTATTTGAGTTTAGAAATATGAAGTATAAACCTGTTTTACTAATCTAGACAGGCTAAGTAAGAGCCATTAGTAGTACTCAAGGAACTTAATGGCCTGTACTTGGGACAATGATCTGTGAAAAGTCTTGTTTTTCCTCTAAGCCTGGACTGTGACTGGTCCTGCCATGACATGGGACCAAATCACCTGATTCTAGAACCCATTTTGAATGCTGTACTTTTCCACTGGAAGTATGAAAAATTGAAACTGAATACAAAGGATTCCTGCCTTTGGAAAAAGAGTTATAAAGGTGAGAAATCAATCAATAGGCAGTGGCTCCCAGATGCCAGAACACCTCTGTTTACTATCTAAGGGTATATCTACACTACCCCCCAAGTTTGAACTAGGGGGGGTAATGTAGTCATACGGAGTTGCAAATGAAGCCAGGGATTTGAATTTCCTGGGCTTCATTTGCATGAAGCCGGCCGGCGCCATTTTTAAATGCCGGCTAGTTTGGACTGCATGCCACGCAGCTACACGCAGCACGAACTAGCTAGTTTGGATTAGGCTTCCTATCCGAACTAGCTGTACGCCTCCTTAAAAAAAGGAATAAGGGATCTTTCGGAAAAGGCTTTATTTTCCGAAAGATCCCCGTCTAGACTGGCGCTTTTTTCTGGCAAAGGTCTGAGCTGGAAAAAAGCGGCAGCCATGTTTATGCAAATGAAGCAGGGGGGATTTAAATCCCCACTTCATTTGCAATTGCGATGTGTCTAATTTGCATCCCTTTTACGGAAAAGGGATGCAGTCTAGACACAGCCCAAGTGACTGTGTCAAGGGGATCTCTGTGACTGAATCTGTCACATTGCTGTACAACAAGTATATATACACTTGCTCCACAGTCCAGAAGAAAGCAAGCGAGAGACTTACTGAGAATCTGAGTGAGGATAACAAGGGAAAAGAACAGCAACAATTTTGTGGTGGGGGTCTATTATATACCACCATATCAGGAAGGAGTGCATGAGTCATTCTACAAGCAGGTAACAAAGTTAGTTAACACACATTAATTAGTATTAATTACTCCTGGGGAATTCTGCACCCCCAAAAAATCTGCATACAATATTTAAAAAACTTGCAAAATTCTACACATTTTATTTGCCAATAAATAAATGTGCAAACTCCAGCACAGCAGTTGGGAGCACAGACCACTGGCTGCATGGAAGTGAAAGATCACCATGCAGCCCTTCTCTTAGTATACAAACTTGTAGAGGAGGCTGTACCTGACCCTGACACAGCACAAAGGTCAGGCTTGCTTCAGAAACACCCCAGGGCCCTGTCCCTTTGAATCAGGTGTGGGCAGGCAGACTCAGCCCAGCAGAATCAAAGTATGGAGGGGCTTAGTGGGGAGGGGAATCTAAGTGCAGGATGAGAGAGCTCTGTGAGGCACTCTGGGTGTAGGCAGCTTAATGCACGTGGGTGCAGAAGGGATCTGAATACACAAGGGCTCATTAAGGGGCTCAGGTGCACGGGCAAAGGCAAAACTCCTTGTTCAGCTACATTGGCCTCTTGTGGCTGTTCTTATCTTTCATCTGCTTCAGAATAGCTTGATGTTGAATCTCTAGTTTTATACCTTCTAAGAGCTGACAGTCCCTTTGACTCCTTTTCTTCTCAAATGGTCTTTCTATGGAATCTTGCCTACCGTTTCACTGAGATGGTTGAAATCTGCTTTCTGAACTCCAGTATCCTTGTTTTGCTGTTCTCATGTCCACCTTTCCACAGATTATTGAATTCTGTCTAACCATGATCCCTTCCTCCGAAGTTTCTGACCACTTTTACAATGTACTTATCCTTATTGGTTAAAACCAGATCTAAAATGGACAACATCCTAGTTGTTTCCTCAGCTTTCTGAATCAGAAAGCTGTCCCCTAGACATGCTAAGTATGTGCAGGTTGTATTGTGTTTTGCTGCAGTAGTCTTTCAACACATCAGAGAAATAAAAATCTCCATTAACATACACCTAGGGGAACTTTGTGTCACCATGCATGTGCAGAATTAATGTTCTCTGCAGATATATTTGCTTCACCACAGAAAAATGCCTTTCTAATGGGAAAGCAAAAGGAACCTGGGAGAGTGGTCACCTACCTCTCACCATTAGCAGCAGCCAAGGAGATAAATTTGGAGGGTGGGACTCAGATGCTCCTGCAAGTGGCTCCTACCCCTCATCAGGCTCAGCTGCTAGCCCTGGGCTAGCCTTGGAGCAGGGGAGAACAAGACTTCCTTTTTTTTCCCTGGAAGGAGCAGCCAGTGCAGAGTCAGACCCACCCCAGTAACCTCCCTTGCCTACAGCAAGCTCTGCCTTCCTTTCCCCACTTCCTGCCCCCATCACACTTCCGCCATAAGGATAGCATAGTGTTCAGCGCGGCTGAGATTGTGTTGCTTGTTGTCATTTGTGAATGTCAGTCTGTGCATTGTTCAAGACAGACCCAAAAAAAGCAACAATAGAACACCACTTGTCATCACCTACAGCTCCCAACTTAAACCCGTCCAACACATTATCAATAAACTACAACCTATACTGGAACAGGATACTAAACTCCGAGAGGTTCTGGGAGACAGACCCATAGTCTCCTATAGACAACCACCTAACCTCAAGATGATTCTTACCAACAACCACAGGACATACCACACTAATACCAACCCTGGAACTTTCCCTTGCAACAAACCCCGTTGCCAGCTTTGTCCACATATTCACCCTGCTGATACCATTATTGGACCTAACCAATTGAGTTATAAGATCAAGAACACATATTCCTGCTCATCCAGAAATATAATTTATGCTATCGTGCTGAAAGTGTCCATCTGCTATGTACATTGGACAAACATCTCAGACACTTCGCCAAAGAATCAATGCACACAAAACAGCTATTAGACAGGATCACAAAGAAAAAAAACAGTTTCTTGACATTTCAACCAGAAAGGACATTGTCTCAAGGACTTAACTACCTGCATCCTGCTTCAAAGACATTTTAACATTAGACTTGAAAGAGAATCCGCTGAACTGTCATTCATGCTTAAATATGACACTTTACACCTAGGTCTTAACAAGGATGCTAATTATCTTACCCATTACAAAGATAGCTTCCCCAATTATCACCTCTAATATCATCAGCTCACAGACATTTACCTCCCCCTCCATCCCCTTTCTGCTCTGAAATTTGATTTGTCCTTTTCATATGTGTTCATTTTTTTGATGGTATCCTTTGGTATATATGGTCATGCCAATTTTCTTCCACTACTTGATCTGAGGAAGTGGGTCTGACCCACGAAAGCTCATTACCTAATAAACCATCTTGTTAGTCTTTAAAGTGCTACATAGTCCTGTTTTTTGTTTCAGCTAGACCAGACTAACACGGCTACATTTCTATTACTAAAAGTCAAAAGGGATTCATACAGGAAATGGAAGGAGGGATTGTCACCAGGGACATATACATGAGCATAATGCCAGTGTATAGAGACAATAATAGGAAAGCCAAGGTAAAGAATGAGTTACAGCTGGCAAGAAATATTAGAGATAAGAGGAAGGCATTTTTCAAATGTTAGACAAAAAAAGAAAGATCATGGGTGGTGTGAGTCTGCTGCTCAATAGAGAAAATGAGCTGGTAACAGAAGACGAGAGAAAGGCAGAGCTACTCAATGCTTATTTTGCTTTGGTCTTCTTACAAAACTATCGTGTGTCTGGACAACTAACAAGGTAACCTGAGACAAAGGACAAGGAATGCATATGCTTATTACTGGGTGCAGTGCTTGCAAAGCTGAATAGTTCCGTTGACTTCAGAGTAAATGTCTTCACAATTTATAAAGAACTTATATGATCCAAACAACCAATGGCAACAGGAATGAAAAACATTTTTTAAAATACTGCACAAAGCTCTAAGCACCAACAACTGAATGGGTGATAATACTTTGAAAACAAAGGTACCATCTACTTGATTTTATTTAGTATAACAAGTGTGACAGTAATTCCCAAGAATCTATTCCCATTTTAGGTTCAAATAAGTGTGGCGTATTGCTCAAAATCTGTCCTATTTTTATTGTGTATGGTGAATAGGGGTAATTCTGCATTTATTTTAAAATTGACCCCACCTTCCCATCAGTGCTGCTTGGCTATCTCTATAAAATAAGAGGACCCAATTATTTTCTCAGTTATGCCACCAAACATCTAAAATAACTTCACTGACTTCAAATTTACACTAGGGTAACTGAGATGAGAGTAACCCAATGCTCATATCTCAAGCACTTACCAGCAACAATAAATTAATAAACAATTGTGTAGATTCAGCATAAGACCAAAACATCCAACAGGAATACAGATGTCAATGTAATGGTTACAAGGCATTATAGAAAGAACAATGGGTGTTTTGAAAAATTCCTTGATTGTGTTCTTTTAAATAAGGAAAATTCGTAACCGAAAATATAATACAGGCACACTTAATGCAAGCCCTTCTCAGGGTAGATCATTAATTAGACACTGAAAGAGAATAAATTACATTAAATGTTCTGTTCCCAAATTTTCAGGATTCTTTCAGGCTTGTGCTGATGATAAAGTATTTGAAAAATACCTTCAGAGTCCAATCCTAATTAATTAATAAAATACAATCCTTTTGTAAGCTCTATCACATCCAAGTTTCAGTTATCTCACCTTGTAAAGAGTCTTTATGAGCCTAATGAGTCCTCTGAGACAAAAACTATTCCCTTTTTGGAACTCATAGCCTTTTAATATTCAGCATTTCATAACCCAAATTTCAAGACTGAATTAAAGACCAAAGTTTTAAAATTTATAATGTGGTTGACTTGTCAATTTATTTTTATTATAAAATGTTGTGAGACACTAAGGGCCATCAGTTTAAATATATTTAGGCATCTCAAGATTCAGATGCCTGTCTCAGAGAGAAGCATTTAGGTATCTAATACAATTTTCAAAAGTACTTATCTGCTTTTTTAGGTGGATAAATACCTCTTAAAATTTGGCCCTAATGACCAAATCCTAAAAAACACAGAACAACTTATGCAACTATAATTCCTATTAACTTTAAAATCAACTGGCTATTTTTACAAGACTGTATGAACATCCAGTAGGTTAGAAGAGTGTAATATAAACTTATTACAAGTTGCACCTCCCCAAAATGGAATTCTCTGGACCATGGATGTTCCTTGATCAGAGAACACCAGTAGCCTAGTGGCAGAAGGGCATTCCAGGAGGGGTTGAAGCAGCAGGACGGGGCAGAAGCTGGTGGCAGCCCCTGACAGCCTGCGGCACTGGGACTGAGTCAGGGCAGCCCCCGGAAGTGCAGGATCCGGGTGACGACAGCCCATGATAGTGTGGGGCCAGAGCCAGAGTTCTGGGCAACCTGTGGAAGTGGGACCAAAGCTGGGCTTGGCAGCAACCCCCAGTAGCGTGGTGCTGGAAACCCTGACAGCCCAAAGAAGCAGGGCCAAAGCCTGTGGGCTGCTGTGAGGCAGGAGCCCATGCTATCGACAGCCCACGGCAGAGGGACCAGTTCTGGGGCTGGAGAAAGCACCAGCAGCTGACAGCAGCATGGGACCAGAGCCCTGGACAGCTCATGGAAGCAGGGCCAGAGCTTGCATGCTGCCGGAGGGCTAGAACTGGAGCCCGAGTCCCTGGCAGCCTGACTAGGGCTAGAGCCAGCCCCCGGCATCCCATGGTAGTGCAGGGCTAGAGTCTGTGGCAGCATGGGCTGCTGGGACCCAGCAGGCAGTCTGGCTGGGGGAGCAGCAGCGGGGTTAGCAACCAAACACAGCAGGGGCTGGAGGGAGTCCCTCCAACTCTCCACACCAGCTGGCAGAGTCAGCAGCTGGGGCTGTGATAGGGAACCATCTGTGGTCTGGCAAATTTCCTGGTTTGGGACTGGTCAGGTCCCCAGGGTACCAGATAAGTGATGTCCAACCTGTACAACAAAATAATGCTCATCTATGTCACAATGCTCATCTGAGAATGCTTTAGCTTGGCCACATCTGATACACATCCCTCACTGCGAATGAAAACTCTGTACACTTGGCAGATCTAATAGGGAAGCTTGTACATTTTGTTCTGAAAACTCTTAATTAAAAGCAACACAAACAGCATTTCCCCCTGTTCATTTCCTCCTTGCTGCACTCTGCCACGCCACCCTGTCCTGGCCATCTGTGTTCCGCTCTGCAAAGTGCAACAGGTCAGAAGAGGGCAGCAGGGCAAGCTAGGGTGGAATAGGCTGATGGGTTGCTCTGGTTCCCACTGCCAAAGTATGAGGGGATGAGAGGGCAACCCCTCATGCCGCCTCATACCAGGCACTTGAAATCCCCCAGCGTGCGTTGTTTGGGAGAGGGGGCAAGAAGGCAGAGCAGAGGAGGGGTAATGGCAGAGCAGTGGTGGGGATTGAGGAAGGTGTGGAGTGGGGGGCGGGTGGGGTGTAGAAGAGACAGAATGGGGGTGGGACCTGCAGAAGGGTGTTTGGCTAGGCCCTGAGCCTGCAGCATTGGAAGCAGGTTGCCCCAGGCCCCATGCACTCCTAGAGCCCTGGTAACTACAGTCAGATCTGACAGCTGTCTTTTGCTACTTCCTTCTCCTTGACTTTTGCTCAACCTCTCCTCTGATTTTGACACCTGTCTATCGTCTCACAATCCACCTTCTTCATCATCTGATTTTTGCTTTTATGTTCTGTCTACCTCTTTAGCCTCACCTCCTTCCCCTCTTCTTTTCTTAACCTTTTGTCCTGAGCCACCTCTCCCAGTCACTAAGGGTACATCTAGACTACATGGCTCCGTCGACGGAGCCATGTAGATTTGTTGTTTTGGCAAAGGCAAATGAAGCCGCGATTTAAATAATCGCCGCTTCATTTACATTTACATGGCTGCCGTGCTGAGCCGACAAACAGCTGATCAGCTGTTTGTCCGCTCAGTGCGCTAGTCTGGACGCTCCCCTGCCGACATCAAAGCCCTTTGTTGGCAGCCCCAGTAAACCTCATCCCATGAGGAATAACGGGGCTGCCGACAAAGGGCTTTGTCGTCGGCAGGGGAGCGTCCAGACTAGCGCACTGAGCGGACAAACAGCTGATCAGCTGTTTGTCGGCTCAGCACGGCAGCCATGTAAATGTAAATGAAGCGGCGATTATTTAAATCGCTGCTTCATTTTACTATGTCTGGTAGCCTAATCTACATGCCTCTGCCGACAGAGGCATGTAGTCTAGACGTACCCTAAGATGCCACTCACTTTATCCTTTTGTGCCAAATTTTAAATCAAGGTTGGATGGTTTTCTAAAAATGATGCTTCAGGAATTATTTCAGGGAAGTTCTATGGACTCTCTTATATAAGAGGTCAGATCAGATGATCACAGTGGTCCTTTATAGCCTTGAAATCAATGAATGGGAGCAGATTTGAGTCCTTAGGGCTTCATGCTACATTCCAAGTGGAATTCTTAGCCTAACAGTATTATGTCATCAACAGAATAAAACAGGTATTAGGGAAGCTAAACTCGAAGAAAATAACATATAGAAATATCTGCATATATATTTAAAAAAATACCTGTAAGCTAGTATGCACACGTCTCCATAAAAATAAAAATACTACTTAACACAGTTTCCAGTTTGTTGCTAAGAAACTGCTGCTTCATAGTTTTGTCATTTGCAGAATTCTGGTTTTCCTTTGCCACTTTGTCAGCTCATTATAACAGCATAATTAGAATGAGCATAATGGAGCATAATGGAACATATAATTTAAATTTTCATCACCTATACTGTTGGCTTGCTGTTTACTGTTCTATAGTCTAGTACACTCTAATATAACATGAAAGAGAAAGGATGCTAAAGAAAAGATTGTTTATGCTAGCACAGAAAATGCCAAGCAATTCATTTTCATTTTGTACATACAATATTTCATTATGACCTCTCCAAGGATCTATTATCAGATTATTTGAATAAAGTCTTGCTAAAATTATAACTCTTCCTTCTTACTTTAAAAATCACCTGCAAAACAAATGGAGGTATAGATGGTTGTCCTTGTTTACTTATATTATGTTAAATAAACCAGTATAAAGAAAGTTGTTTGTTGTTTAATGGCATATTTTTACCATAGATATGCATAAATGTCAATTATTCTTTTCTGGTTTTGTTGTAATTCTCCCTCGAAGAGCCTACAGTTTTGATTCTGCTCCTGTTGAATTCAACAGTAAAAGTCCAATGAATTTGATGGTGTAGGTTCAACCTTACAGAGAAGTAGACTGAAAAATTGTTCAGCCCTTAGGTAAAAGGCAGCATGTTGAATCTTTAAGAAGGAGAGCTGCATCACAACATGCTTTACAGAGTTAAATAAATAATCTATTTGCAAAGATAAAACAAAGTACAAACTTAGGGAGAGAGAAAGTAAAAGGTACAGGAAAACGAGAAATATTTTTTTCCAATTATGCTTAAAAATAGATGGAGAGCAAATGAGTTGGATACTCCAAATGGGAGAGGATGCAAAGAAAAATGCCACACCCAATAGTGACCAAATTGTGAGGAAAGGCAGAGAGGAGATTCCCACTTTGAATTTCTCTTACAATTGACAAGCCACTTCAAGTGTTATTCCTTTCAAGTGACCATATACAGCTGGTCAGAGTCCTAATGTGAAAATCCTGGCCCCACCGAAGTAAATAGCAAAGTTTCCATTTCACCTCAGTGAAGCCAGCATTTTGCTCTAGACTTCAACCTTGGGAGGAAGAAGGCCTTCACTCAGTGGGGCTGATACATAGCATAAGAGGATTAGTGACAAATGCAGCAGAACATGTACTCAATCAATAGGTGCATTCATAGACAGTAAGCACCCACCCACAATTCCTAACAGCCCCCAAAACTTTAAAGCTGGATACAGCGCTATGACCAAATGCTGACATGCACTTTAACATCTCCCTCAGCTGCACAGCTCTGCATTTTAACCTCAGCTCTCGACACGACTGCAACATTTGCTTCACAGATATTATATAGAATACAAATGGCAGCTTAACTTTTTTTTTCCACAGATACAGACTGGTGATTTCCAATGTCAGAATCTCTTCTGTCTACCGAAAGCACATTCAGCTATCATTCTACATCTGGTGTGCTGATAGTTATATCTTTCCATGGTGCTGTCAAGCTGGCTGGTATTCAGGTTTATAAGCCAGGAGAGCAAAGGGTAGGCTGGATTCCACACAATCACCAACAGCATTTCAACGTCACAAATGCCAATTCAGCTTTCAAGATCGTCCCTGCTTCCAGCTGTCAGAACAGTTCTATGTTCTTGCTAGTGAAAGTGTCATGCACCTTCCTTGACAAGCCAACCACTGATGTTTGTGAAACATCTCTGATGAACCATGGACACTTGCAACACCATAGAAAAGTAGCTTTTCCTAGTGATGGGCTCTGTGGGCTGATTCTACAATAAAGAAATGTATTCTATCTATTGCCCCATTGTACTTAGGGAACTCCATTGCTGAAAATCTATCCCCTATGTTCTGCATATTGCCAAGTATCAGTTTTGCATAGCAGGAGATTACTAAGGGCCCTACACACTTGCAAGACAATAGCCCCAACTGTGGATTTTCCAACTCCAAAATGATTTCCCTCTGACAAGCAGTAATCTGACACTGCAAGATTCTTCAATGTAATCAACACTCACTTCTTTGCTGCCAGTACAGCTCTAGAATAAGAGTCCCTGTGCTGGAGGACTGGGCTGAGTTTGGTGCACAGACATCTGGAAATTCTGCAGGCATTGCTCATTGTTCCAAACGTGTGTTATGACGCAATCACACCAGTCAGTTCTTGTCTCTCAGGCTCTGGGGTGGCGCTCCACTGTCTGCAGTTGCTCTGCAAGCACCATGAACAATCTTGGATTTTGCTATGTCCCACAGCAACTTCTCCTTCATAAGATCATGTCTTTTCCTGGTAGCGTTCTTCTTGCAGCTATGCAAATACCAGAGGATTACTCATCCTATGTTTGCAGCACTTATAATATACTAAAGAGTTGTGTGGGTTCCATGCTTCCGTCAGAGGTGGCAAGACAGCAAGAAATGCCACACAGATTTGTGGGATTTTTTTAAAAAAAGGCACCATATGGGATATGGATGCATTATGTTATGGAGAAAGATGCATGCTGGGAGCTTGACCCCTTGTTCCCAGACACCTTGTGTGACTCATTTCAGCCCCACCACGCATTGACAAAATTTCCCAAATAACAGTGTACCAGAAATGGTGAGCTGCACATTGGAATACTATCCATGATACACCACATTGTACATCAACACAAGCATTCTCTGTGAATCAAGACGCCTGGGGCAGAGTAGCTGGGGTGCTGCTGGGTTGGTCCAGTAGCGCCGAGGAGCGGCGGCGCTACTGGACCAACCCAGCAGCACCCCAGTTGCTCTGCCCCAGGCGTCCCCAAGTCAGCCGCTGCTGAAACTGACCAGTGGCTGACTACAGGAAGCTCCTGCCCCGGGCTTCCTGGAATCAGCCACTGATCAGTTTCAGCAGCAGCTGACTTGGGGATGCCTGGGGTTCTTAAGTTGAATCTGTATGTAAGTCAGAACTGAATCTGGACACCAGTTCCGACTTACATACAGATTCAACTTAAGAACAAACCTACAGTCCCTATCTTGTATGTAACCCGGGGACTGCCTGTACATCAAATATATGCAAACAGCTTCTTTCACACTGACAGGCATGAATACAAGGATTAAGGAAAGACTATACAACACACAGGTCCCATTTAAGTCAGTTCTGCTGATATTAATAAAATGCAATATTTACCCAGTTTCCACCCATATGACAGCACTTTTAATGAGCAATGATAGTCCAGGAATTTAACTACTATTAGTTGAATAGCATATCAACAGAAGACCATTATATTGACTATTTTCTTGTTTTAGCTCCCACCTGTGTACTGCGTGTTGAGCCCCACGTAAACCCAAACTGCACCATGGGCCGCAAACAAATGGGCCACAGGCAGCATGCAGCCCACGGGCCACATGTTGAATAGCCCTGATTTAAGGGTTCATCTGATGCACCACATTACTGTATACACCTGGGTATCAACAAATCACGTGGCTGCATCTGCTCTATACCGATGCACAATATTCAGCTACCAAATATACAAAGAGCTATTGCAGATGTTTGCACTGCTGATGCACCCCAGATAGTATCTACTAGTTTCTGGATTATGCTGGCTCACATTTTTATCTTTACAGATACTTTCTCAAGGTGATCATGGAAGATGAAGGTGCAATCAAGTTTCACTCTGAGATATATTAAAGTGTAAGAGTGCAACATTTTCACCACAGAAAGCTACTTTTGGTGTGTTTTTGGCATTTGCTGGTATGTAAGCTCGAACAGGGCTATGTCAGGGTAGCAATGCCCCCAGCAGTGAGCAGAGAGCTACAAGTTTGAGATTACAAGATTCTTTGGTAAAGATAATAGTGCTGATGTAATAGACTTGGTGCCACATAACATTTTGATTCAAAACTAAAATGATTAAAGTTATCATGGCAGACACTGCATAGCCTACAACATGGCTGATATGTCTCAAAATGCCATTCTAACTGGAGAATCATGATTGAAGCAAATCTGTTTCCAGTGGGGTTATGCACTAATTGGTTCTTAGCCCTATGCTATTCCAAATTTTTTGTCAATGATCTGAAAAAAAATAAAATCATAGATAAAGTTTGCAGATGACACAAAAATTGCAAGAGGGTATATAATGAATAGCACAAGTACAGAGGCTTGGTAAGCTAGGTACAAGCAAACAACACGTTTTAATACAGCTAAACGTAAACATATACATGTAGCAACAATGAATGTAGGCCACACATGTGGGGTGGAGATTGTATCCTGGAAAGTGCTAACTCTGAAAAAGATGTAGGGGTTGTAATGAATAGTCTCCTGAACAGGAACTCCTAATGCAATACTGTGGCCAAAAGGGCTAATGCAATCCTGGGCTGCATAAACACATAGGAGTAGTGAGATTATGTTACCTCTGTATTTGGCGCAGGTTCAACCACTGCTGGACTACTGTGTCCAATTATGGTTTCCACAGTTCAAGAATGTTGATAAATTGGAGAAGTTTCAGAAAATGTATGAGAATGATTAAAGGATTGGAAAATGTACCTTATAATGATAAATTCAATGAGCTCCATTTATTTAAATTAATAGGTGATTTGATCACAATTTAAGTACTTATGAGAGGAATAAATATTTGATAATGGGCTTTTTAATCTAGCAGAGAAAGGTATAACATGATCCAGTGGCTGGAAGCTGAAGCTAGACAAATTCAGACTGGAAATATGGCATAATTTTTTAACAGTGAAGGTAGTTAGCTATTGCAACAATTTACATAATATTATTGATGATTTTTAAATCAAGATGGGATGTTTTCCTACAAGATATGCTATAGGAATTATTTTGGGGAAATTCTATGGTATATATTATACAGGAGGCCATAATATATGATTACTATGGTTCCTTCTGGTCTTGGAATCAATGAATCCATCAGAGGCCTATTCGGCTATTTCACAAAAACTAGCAAAGGGAACAGCCTTCACAGCCTGCAGAGCATAGGAGACTAGCAATACTTCAAGGACCAGCAGATGCCAAGATATTTGTGGCTGAAATAAGCCAGAAAATTGTAAGGTTAACACAAAGGGATTTCACTGCATATAACATGATTTATTAGCACTTTTTGGTTCAATTTAACTATGAAGTATAGATACAACACCCTGACTAAAGAGAAGAAACAAGAGATGCATTGAGGAGACCAAACCAAAGCCAGGTTGGCTGATTCACATGAAGGCTCCATTATATCTAAGTGTGACAGTTCTCAAGGTTTCCAGGACTTCAAATCACCTTGTTATCCCCAGCCACCAACAAGAATATGGGGTATCTGTGGATACAAATTTTGTGTTTAGAACCCTGCAAATTTGCCGATATTCGCTTTATAGCCACAGGTATCTGTATCCGCAGATGTGGATATTTGCAGCTCATTATTGTGGATATGCGTGTGGATACACATTTTGTATCTGTGTAGGACTCTAACTAGAGGGATAACTTTTTAAAGAAACAATAGACCAAGAGTGCAACCATTAATTACCTGAGTATTCCTTACAAATGCATGTAGTCCCACTGGAGTCGATGAAGTTCCTCATCAGTAGTGTTATCACATTTGGGCCCCAGATTCCCTTCCTACTATTTCTTTGCATTCATGTGTAATCCACTACAAAGTTAACAGTCCCATGTAACTACACTAATAAGTAAGGATTGTCCCATACATATAAGGTTGCAAGATCGAGCCCTAAAATTCTCAGGTCAAATCCTATACACCTAGCACACATGAGGTCTCCATAGCCTTCAATTAGGCTACTCCTGTGAACAAGCCAAAGAGAATTTGACACTTAATTCTTTTTATTCTGTAGGAAACTAGTTGAAATCAATCCCCTTGTGCAACTGCAAATCCACTAATACAATAATGATTTCCTGGAACTGGAAATGTCCTTGAGATACTGAGTTTGCCTCTCTTTTGCCCTTTGCCACTATGCATTCAAAAAATATTCCTCCGGTATTCTAATCCTCTCACCATCGCCAACAAGTACCTGAAGACAGCAGAGAGGAAATAATTGCAATCCTTGCAATAAATATGCTTCACTTTCTAGCTCTGATTTCTCTCACCCAGAAACCTCCTGTTTTCTCTGTCTGAATGTCTCATAGCAAAAGAAGCTGTTCAGACCATCTGCCAATCTTCAAGTAGGATTAAAAATTTTCTTTTGTAACAGAATTTATACAGTACCTTTTCCTTGCCAAAAATCATTTGATCAAACATGGGCGGGGGGGAAATATCACACTGTGACCTTTGCAGTATGCTTTCTATTTACAGTTATTTCTTCAAATCATGCTACTTTGCCCAAGACACTCTTTTAAATGGAGAATAGGAAAAGAACTGAGTAATAGAAAAGTAAACGCAAATAACACAGCTGTTATTGCAAGAGCATTTCTGGTAACATTTATACTCATGGTATTTTTTATGTTAGATACTAAATCCAAAGAGCATGGTTTTGTAATGTGGATGGAGGGCTTTTTATGTATATTATATGTATACCCACACACACAGTAGGTTTTGAAAAGCCTGTGCGGGGGAGGGGAGGAAGCAGTAAGCTAATTTATTTTGGATTACAATTCTGCATTAGAGCTGCTTATTTAGACAGCTCCATAGGTGCTCACAGGCTTGTGAAAGATGATTGTACCTTGTCAGAAAAAGGTGTCTTTTTCTTGCCTCTAGTTTAGCTTTATTATTAAAAATAAGCCAGTCTGAATTGCAAGATGATTCATTTGTTTAAATGGCATATTTCCTTTCTGATCTCATTTAAGTTGATACTGAACAGAAGCTATTACTTGCCAACGTGAAGTAATTTGGTGGACTCAATTCAGTGAGCAGGTGCCCCATCACAAAATCCATCATCACAACTAAAATTAACCAGCAAGCTAGTTATTAATCTCAGGGGAAAAGCTAAAGGATTGAATAGGCATAGAGTCTGAAGTGTTCTTTTGTACTAAATTATGTGAGAAAATCCGTACTGTTGTTTCACTGGCCAATTCTATCAGACCGATAACTTCAGTAAAGACAATGGCTTGTATCCTTCAGGTTATTTTAGGCAGTTACATTGCACCTACAACTGCAGCTTCGAAGCCTTTGATTCAGGAAAACATTTAAGAACATGCTTAAAGTTAAGCACATGCCTACATGCTTTCCTGAATTTGGGACCTATGGTGTGTGCCTATATTACCACATTTCTTCTAATTTCCCATCATTTGCCCTAAATTTGAGGGAGAAAATTAAAACACTGGGGTATCAACTAAAAAACAACCTACCCTTCTTACAAGTGCCTTACCTTTACATGTGGGCTGCATTTAGACTGGCAAGTTTTTCCACAAAAGCAGCTGCTTTTGTGGAAAAACTTGCCAGCTGTCTACACTGGCCGCTTGAATTTCCGCAAGAACACTGACGATCTCATGTAAGATTGTCAGTGTTCTTGCGGAAATGCTATGCTGCTCCCGTTCAGGCAAAAGCCCTCTTGCGCAAAAGCATTTGCGCAAGAGGGCCAGTGTAAACAACGCGGTATTGTTTTGCGCAAAAAAGCCCCAATCGCGAAAATGGCATCTAGACTGACATCTAGACGCACTTTTCCGCAAATGCTTTTAACAGAAAAACTTTTCCGTTAAAAGCATTTGCGGAAAATCATGCCAGTCTAGACGTAGCTGTGGTGTTATATAAAGAGGTCACTTACAGGTATGCCATACTTAAACGATAACCTGGGTAAAATGTTTCTTTGTTTCTTCCTATGCTCTTTGCCATTTGTCCTGTTGTTACAAAACTGCACAATACTCTCTCCCCTACACCATCTTATTTAGAAATATTTTCAAAAAAGTCAAGTTTAAAAAATTCAAATGCTTTCATATTTTTCTTTTCACACTTGTAGCTAAAGATATATTTAAACTGAAGATGTATTGAATCAATACTTCAGATCTGAAACTTTCCCTTGCACCACCTTGTTTGTTTGTCTTTTTAACGTATGTCCAAAGTTTACAACTGATTTTTTTCTACAAAATATCAGCAGTTTCTGAGTTTTGATGGGGAGTGGGGAAACTTAACCAGCCCCACTAAGTTACTGCCACTTTCCCACCCCTACAAAACCAATAATTCATAAACTTTTAAAGACTGTGTGTAAATAATCCTCATCTACATTTATATCCCATCAAATTAACTAAATTCTAAATGAATGGAAACCTCTTTCCAAGAAGGCAGGCAATATGAGAGCAGTCACATAAGTACCAAGAGATAGGCACACATGTTCTATAATTGTTTATAAATCATATGTTTATTCACTATAAATGGATAGGACTTGTAGACAGTACCTCTGAACCTAAGAGGTTACTGAATCAGAAAGACTTAAGTAGGAAACAGACTTTGCTATCAATATACATTGCCTGTAAACTGACTTGCCCTATAGTCACCTAGGGATGTAAGCAACGAGTCAACTTCTGATAAGCCAAAGCTTATTGGATAGTAAACTAGTCCCTTAACTAGTCACCTCTCCCAGCAAGGAGGAAATCAGTGCTGAGAGGAACCAGCTTTTAAGCTGGCTCCTGTCCCCCCGTGCTATCTCCATGGAAGGCAGGGGGGCGAGCCAGACGGGCCTGAGCTAGGAATCAGCTGGCCCCACAGCTGCACTTCGGCCTGGTGCAGTGGGGGAGGAAGGGCGGAGGGAGCTGGGAATCAGCTGGCGCGGCTCACGCAAGGTGCCCAAGCGCACTTCAACCTTGTACGTGTATTAAGAGCCCCCAGGGTCTCCTTTCAAGCCCGTGTTCCAGGACGCAACCGAGCCCCCCCCCAAACCTCTTTGGCCCAACCCACCCTTCCCGCCTGCTCCATTCAAGCCGCCTCCAGCCACCCCGTTACGCCCGGAGCTTCTCAGCCGGCAGCACCCCCGGGCCGCTGGCTCCGTCCCCAGCCCGGCCCACGCCGCGGCTCCAATGCCTGCGCCTGCCCGCAATGAAAGCTGATCCCGTAAAAACCCTCCAGTCCCCAGGCCGCGCAGCGCAGCGCAGCGCTGGCAGGCGGCCAGCAAAGCGCCTCCCCCCCTCCCAGCCCCCCCCCCTTTGAAGCGGCACGGGCGCTGGACAGTGACGTCACCCTGCCATGGCCGCGCCCGGCCGTGTCCCCACGTGGTAGAGCGCGGCAGGAAGCGGCGGCAGCAGCAGCAGCGGGCGGCGCTGGGGTGAGGTTCAGGCTCGGTCCGGTGGCAGCCGCGCCTGCTCCGACTCTGCCTGCCGCGTTCCGGGCGCTGGGGGAAGGGAGACTCAGCCCTGCGGGTGTCCGGCCTAGCGGGGACGGGGGCGCGCGGGGAAGTGCAGCTGGAAAGGGCTGTTCTCCCTGCCCGGCTGGCCCGTGCCAGACCCGCGCCTGCGGGCGCTGTCCGTTCACACGGCTCCCGGTGCGACGTTCGGGGGAGTCGCTCCTCTTCCTTCTGGCCCTGTTCGCCTGGTGCCGGGGTCCCATGGCGTAGGCGCTGACAGGCGGCGCCCCTCAGTGCAGGGTTGCTAACCAACCCTCCCAGTTTCGGCAGGAGTCGGCCTCAGGCTTTATCTTCCGGAGGCTACTCAAGCCAAACCTGGGATGTTAGGATTTTAAAGCCGCAGGAACAGAGAGGCTAAGGTGGGCTCCCTGCCTGCTCTGGCCCTGCACAGTTCCCGGAAGCAGTAAGCGTGTCCCTGCGGCTTGGGAGGAGGGACGGTGGAGGAAGGGTACTTAGTGGCTGCTCATGCCTCTGAGCACCCACTCTGCAACTCTCATTGGCTGGGAATTATGGCAGCAGGGTCATGTCATCAGATTCCCAGAGGCACAGGGCTGAAGGGGCACTGCCCTAGGTAAACATTGCCTCGACAGAGCCCACACCCCAGTCCTGACCCGTCTTGCAGGGCCAATGCCCCACACTCCTTCCTGCGCTGTGGACCACCAGCCCTGAGCCCCCTTCTGCATCCACGCTCCCTCTGAAAGCTTACATCCTGTATCCCTCTTTTTTTAAGAAGGGACTTCTACAGCCAGTTCTTCTACCTGTATTCAGGTTGGCAGTGGATTTGGGGCATCAACGTGTCAATTATACAATTAACCAATAAGCTTAATCTTATCTTGTCAACTACTCAAATTCCCCCTCCTTGCTGTCTCTGTAGCAGCGGTAGCGCAAATGGGGGGAGAAGCAGGAGCCAGTACTGGGGGAGCTGGCTTAAAAGTCAGTTCCCACCAGCTCCACAGGGCTGCATAGCTACCTAGCCACACCTCCACCAGCAACAGAAGGGATCGGGGTCTGGAGGGCCATTGAAAGTCAGTACACACCCCCATCAAGTGCCCCTGTCCCAACCCTCCTCTTGGACCCAGACTCTCTCCCGGAATGTGCCCTGCAGCCCCTCCCATGCCCCATCCACTAGTTGCTCCCATACCAACCTCCCTATTAACCAGATTTCCTATGAAGATGAGAAATGCCAATTTATTGAGCTTGCTGGTTGATACAGTGCCAGACTAAAAGGGCTTTTACATACTTACTAAAAATATAATCGTACTCAGAATGCCCCTCACCCAGTCTTAAAGAAAAGGCAGCTCTTCAGGAGGAACCAGTTCAATCACCTGTAGGTGGCACACAGTCCCAGGAGTTCTTTGTACTGTGCCCCTTTTCCACCCAGCTGCCTGCAACCTGCCCATCATCATTCATGCACAATTTTACTTTATTATCTCCTGGAACTGCAGAAGGGAGAAATACAGGATTATCTCTTTAATATAGAGCATAGTGTCCTGTACGTTATGCTGTTTTAGTGAGATAAATCACAAGTGGACATATATTCAAATAGTTAATGAGGTCATATATGAGCCTACCACAAATGAACAGCATTCTGGTAGAAAGGGATGTTATCTATGAAACAGCAGAAGAACCCCAATAGCAGGCTTCTGCTTGTTTTCCCTTTTTTGTGACTCTCAGGAGAGTTTCCAAAACTAAATTCTAAAAAGTCAGATTAATCAAAAGAAGTAAAGTAGAAGCTGGTTTGATTGTCAGGCATCGATACTCTTTAGGGGTCTCACCCATTTTTCAGCAGGAGGCGGACTGTTTTAAACAGACTTGTTGTTTCAAATGCAATTTAAGGTAATTAAAATTCACTTGTCAAATAGCTGCATGAGGTTAGAGTTACAAGTGTTTTTAACGGGGTTCTGTCTAGCTCCATGTAAATCAGTCAAAGCTAATAGGCTAGAATCCAGAGACAACCCACATTTAGATGCAACAACTGTAGCCTATCCAATTTCCCAGAACCATTGGAGTGTATTTGTGTATGTTAACTTGATTGTCACTGTTTTGTCCTGGTGGTTTACAATGGTTTATTTTCCAATCTTTTTAGATAATCATGAAGAGGAAAAAAGGAAATAAGTTTAAGACTTCCTTTAAATTGAAACAAAAGGGTATCAAAGTAGTCGGAAAATGGAAACCCATAGAAATTGACCCAGATCTGTTTGCTGATGAGAAGCTTGGCGATTTAGTGTGTTTTGAGGAGCTTACAGATTATAAATTGGTGAATTCTTCTAAAGTTGGAAAAGAAAAAGTAAAGAGAAAATCTGATAGTGTCTCTGTAGAGGAGGAAGAAGATTCTCCCATCCAGAAAAAAAAGAGAAAGAAGGACAAAGATCAGGGAGTCAGAGCAAGTAAGAATCATAACCTTAAAGTGGAGGAAGATGAAACAGTAATTGATCAAGAGGACAAACCTAAAGACACTATCATATTGTTTGGTTCTGAGGAAGATGAATGTGAATCTGGAAGTACCACAATTACAGAAAAAATACCGAAGAAAAAGAAAAAAAAGAAACTGAAAAAGAAAGTACTTTCACTTGAAAGAGCTCCTCTACCAGCAAAATCCTCTAAAAAGATTAAAAATTGGACTATGGAAGTTCTGTCTGCCTCATCTGCTCAAAAAGCAGATGTGTCTGCGTGGAAAGACCTCTTTGTTCCGAAACCAGTTCTGCAGGCCTTGAGCTGTCTCGGATTTAGTGCTCCTACTCCTATTCAAGCGTTAGCCCTGCCTTCTGCAATCAGAGATAATATGGATGTTCTTGGTGCTGCAGAAACAGGTATAAATCCATGCTGTCAGCACACTGAATCTCCTATTCTCACTTTTAAAAAAATGTAGTGTTATAAATGCTTATAAGCTTCAATACATCCAATGAGTTAGCTTGGGTGTGGGTACTCTGAATAGTTATGATGTGGAAAAGATTAAATGTAGTGGATTTGTGTCACATACTATGTCTGCAAGCACTGCCTGCAAAGTTTTAAATCCTCCACTTCCTTCTTCCCCATTCAGCCTTATCAACAAATCTTACTTTGAATTATTCTTAAAGAGTAAGCCCTAATTACACAGCCATACAATTCATTTGAAAACAATGGGGCTATGTCTACACAGCTTCCCTCTTATGCAAAAGCCTATGCAAATGAAGTGTGGATTAGCATATTGCTGTGCTTCATTTTCATAATTAATTATCTGATTTTGCACAAAAAACCCTTCTTGCGCAAGAACTGTTCTTCCTGAAAAATGAGTTGCTTACATCCCTAAGTCTGTGCCAGTGATGTCCTTGCTTTTCTGATTCTGGGTTTCTCTGGGGGGAAAAGAAGAGGCTGAAAGTTGTGCTGAAGTGTTCCAAACTGGTGTGTGTTTGTGATATGGGCCAGTGTTGCCCTACAACAATGATTCTCAATTTGTTGGTCATGACTCCAAAATGGGTTGTGAGATCGTTTTAATGGAATAGAAGACTGAGGGCTTCAGCCCTGAGCAGAGATGCTGAAACCTGAACAACTTAGCTTTGGGGGCTCCAAGCGATTCCCTTACTTTTCTAAAGCTGGTCCTGATTCTAGATTTAAAAAACTAGAGTAACAAAGGGAACTGGTGTTCTTTCATAATTTGTTGTTATAAGGGGGTTGCAGTTTTTAAACTACCACTCACGTCCAGTAACCTACTACAGGAAGATAATAGTAATTCACTAGTCCTCAGGATGATACCTTAGGAGAAAAGGGAAATTGACAAGGATCTAACTAAATTTTACTTTGCTGCTAGCAGACAGTATAGAGAGGACCACGTAGGAGAGATGAATCACACAAAAGATAGAGACTGTCCACATAAAGCTGGAAAGGGAAGGGGTTAAGTCAGACAGTGACTAGATAAAATACATGAATTGAGTCTAGATGAACAGTTTTGTTTAACCTCTTTTGACCCCTAAAGAGATTGTGTTTGGCCAAAGCGACCCCTAGATGACCTTTGCATATCAGATACTGTTAAAGTTTGCTGCCCAAGACCTTAAATGAATCTACAGTAGATCCCTGAAATTATGTTTAGTGGAGTACTTTTCCATCCTCCCCCCTTTAGTTCATGCTCTGTGTTAAGTCTAGGGATTGGTCTTTTTCATTACAAAAAGTGAAATAATGGTTACTCTTAGTTTCTCAGTTAATAAGCAAATTCATGTAATGAAAAAAAGAAATGAATCCTTTAAATAGCTTTCAGTTTGTCCTTGGCCTCATTTGCTATTCCTTTATTTGGAGAACATCGATCAGCACTGTCAATTAGGGCATGGGTTTGTCCTTTAGGGTATGCAGTTCTTTAAAAAGACTTTGGCTGCTATTGCAATTTTTAAAAACTACTTTCCTATCAAATATATATTCTACTTGCCCATCTGGGGCTTGGAAAAATACCTGCTTCATCCAGAAAGTATCTGTGAGGTTGCTATTATAGGCATTTAAAGCAAGATGATGTGGGTTGGCTTCTAGTTTCATAGAATCAAGAATGTGTGAAATAAATAAGAGCAATTTTGTGTTTGCTTTAGTAACTGATATTGGCTGCTGCGGCTTCTTAGCAAACAGTTGTAATGCTTGTGTTTGTGTTGTTTGGTGTTTCTAGGAAGTGGAAAAACACTCGCATTTGCAATTCCAATGATCCATTCTGTGCTGCGGTGGCAAGAATCAAAAAGCAGAAGTGACCAGGCTACTAAAGAGGCTCACTATGATGACGAAGACAAACCAGGATGGGAAAGTGATAAAGAAACAACCCCTAAGCATTTCAGTAATAATGTAGATGAATCTAGCATAACAGACTGCATGAAGGTGCTGGAAAACGTAGAATTTGATTTTGGTGCCAACAAATGTGCTGCTGACTGGAATGAAAGCAGGCCTCTTTTGGGGCTGGTTCTGACTCCCACAAGGGAACTAGCTGTACAAGTAAAACATCATATTGATGCCGTGGCCAAATTTACAGGTAGGAAAGACAGAGAGAGGCAAGAGAGCTGAGGTCTGTTCCTGCCTTTGCCACTGACCGTGTGCCTACGTTTCCACTTCATAAAAGGAAATACTTCCTTTATCTTGGAAGGGATGTTAGGAAGCTTAATGCATGAATGTTTGACATGTGCTTTGAGATTCTTTGATGGGGAAACACTGTGGAAGTACAGAGTAGGAATGTAAAGGATTAACCAGTTACCCGGTAAGTATTTGCCTTACCAGGATAACTGGTTCATTGGCAACTGGGCTGGGCTGGAGAAGCCTGCTGTGCAATGTAGCAGCCCCCTGCCCGCAGTGTTGTGGGCTCAGTCTAGCCCAGCCAGAACAGCCTGCACGGCGGAGGGCCCAAACAGGCTGGAGCAGCCTCCTGCTTGCATCACAGGCAGAGAGACCTGCCCAGCACGAGCAGCCTGCAGTGCAATGTGTTAGGCTTGGCTTGGCCTGGTCTGGCCAAAGCAGCATGCGGCACAGCACGCCCAGTTGGGCTGGAGCAGCCCCCATCGCGGGATTCCAGTTAACCAGTGAAGTACAGGCAGTCCCCGGGTTACATGGATCCGACTTACATCGGATCCCTACTTACAAACGGGGTGAGGCAACCCCACACTAGCTGCTTCCCCCCCAGCAGACCAGGGAGACGTGAAGCTAGCGCCCCCCCCAGCAGACCAGGGAGACACGGAGCGGCTTATCTCAGCAGACACCTCAGCTTGAGAATAAAGGACTGAGGGAAGTGAGGTGTGGGAGAATAAAACTGAACTCTGGAGAAATGTTTGACTAGAGTTTCCCCTACAATATGTACCAGTTCTGACTTACATACAAATTCAACTTGAGAACAAACTTACAGTCCCTATCTTGTACGTAACCCGGGGACTGCCTGTATACCGTTTAACTGGTTAACTTTTAAAATGGGATTTTGTATCCTTAATGCAAAGTTACTATTAAAAATGTTGCCTAAAGCTATGCATTGTAACTTCTATCTACAAATGTTCATCACTGTTGACTTACAAATGCAAAATCTGCACTAAAAATCAGAGGTCGTCTGGCTACAGATACTCAAGTACTACTTTCTGACCCGGGTACTACTTTGTGGAAATTACATAGATTTTTAAGGCCCAAAAGAAACATTAGATGATCTAGTTTGACTCCTGTATAACAAATGCCATAGGTTTTCAGCCAGTTACCCCTGGCCAGTTACTCTGATGGTCCGGCATCTGATGGTCCGGCACTCCTGATGGTTCGGCACCATCAGGAACCCGGAAGTGCTCCGGGCAGCTGGACCATTGGAGCTGCTCTGCCCCCAGCTTCCCCGATTCAGCCGCTGCTAAAACTGACCAGCGGCTGAATCGGGGACGCCTAGGGCAGAACAGCTGGAGTGCTGCCGGGTTGGTCCCGTAGCGCTGCCCCTCGGGGCTGCAGGACCCTACCCGGCAGCACCCCAACTGTCCCTGATTCAGCCGCTGCTGAAACTGACCAGCGGCTGACTCCAGGAAGCCCGAGGCAGGGTCAGCGCTACCAGACCAACCCGGCAGTACTCCAGTTGCTCTCCTGCACTCCAGTTGCTCTGCTGCAGGCGTCCCAGATTCAGCTGCTGTTGAAACTGACCAGCAGCAGCTGAATCAGGGATGCCTGGGGCAGAGCCGGACTATCGGAAGTGGAGACTGAGGGGTCTGGGGTGGCATCCCCCCCACCCCAGACCCCTCATAGCTCCCCCCTTCCGATAGTCCGGCAAATCTGATAATCCAGCACCCCCTGGGTCCTAAAGGTGCTGGATTATCGGAAGTTTACTGTATGTGGTGTGTGGTTTTTTTGTTGTTAACAAAACCTATTTCTTTGACCTCTATACTACTTGCTGTGTAGCTGATAGTAAGGTTAATTTTAACTCTTACCCTTAACATACCACATTGATTGGCAGAACTACAGTTCTGTTAACTACAGAAGCTTTGCACCCAAGTGAGGGACATATACTAGATATGCAGAGTAGATTGTGGAGAGTTTTCAACAACCCTTGTGCTGCTGCAGCAGTAACATTTGGAGGCAGGCAGGAACATCCCTTCCAGTGGTGACCTACTCTGTCACCCTAAACTGACTTTTAGCATATCTTTGTATGTTAACTTATTCTGGCCATTTTTAATTGTCAGCAACTTCCACTGACTGATTGCTCCTTTAAAATTGGCAGTCCATAATCCAAATGCAAGGCAAGGCTTCCTCAGATTCATTTATGTGCAGACCTACTGACTATTTAAGGGACTGCTTACCCTCTGGACATATTAACATTTAATTCTGAGTGAAAGAACATCAAAGCTTAGGTACTGAGGAAGTGTAGTGGATTGCCTTCCTATGTGAGCATTTGGAACCTGAAGGAAACATTCATTAACTATCTTGGATATAAATAATCATTCCTGCTGTTTGAGTGCAATTGCAATGCAAGAGGTATCATTTTATTTTGGCCTCTTTCTATAAGTAGCATTTCACTATAATACTGACCATATGCTTAATGTTGTACAAGGAAGAGGAGGAGACAGTACTTGGTCAAAGAAAATTACAGTCTAGATGAAGACTTATTAAATGATGTCCCAAAGCTGCAGCGTTGTATGGAATAAGTCCATTTTCCTTCCTGTCTTGTGGAGGATATTTTCCAGTAAGAAATAACTAAAGTAAACTAACCCTCCATGGGCCACATCATGCTACCTTTTGTGTTCTAGGAATTAAAACTGCAATTCTAGTCGGTGGTATGGCTGCTCAGAAACAGGAACGAGTATTGAATCAGAAGCCAGAAATTGTAATTGCAACCCCAGGTCGTCTGTGGGAGTTAATTAAGGAGAAGCACCCTCATCTCTCAAATCTCCGCCAGCTCAGGTAAATGTGGCTTTTAGTCTAACTACTCAGAATTAATATCTCCAGGAAAGACTATCTAGTATCTCTGAACATGCTTAATTACTTACTGATTAACTAATGTTGAATGTGCAAGAGCACTTGCGTCTTTGCTAGAAGGTCCTACTAAAGTTCATACTCATTACATTGAGAATGGGGGATGTCAACTCTATTACCAAAAAACCTAAATGTTGCCTGTGAACTTTGATCTTTCAAAGAAGAACAGAGACAGCTGCTGTAATTACCCTGCATGCCTAGACTTCTTTATATTTTCTATGGGGAAAGGCAAGAAAGGTTCTTTTGAAGTGTCATTTCTGTGTCTCTAAAGTAACCACTATGCTTCTATACTGGGCCTGTCTTTTGTCCAACAGGTGCCTCGTGATTGATGAAGCAGACCGAATGGTTGAAAGGGGACATTTCTTAGAACTCTCTCAGTTGCTGGAAATGTTAAATGATTCACAATATAATCCTCAACGTCAGACTTTTGTGTTTTCTGCCACGCTGACTTTGGTCCATCAGGCTCCCACAAGAGTTTTACAAAAGAAATATGCTAAAAAAATAGACCAGAAGACCAAACTGGAAATGCTAATGGACAAAGTGGGGATAAGGGGCAAACCTAAAGTGATAGACTTAACAAGAAAAGAGGCCACTGTAGAGACTCTGACTGAAACCAGGATCCACTGTGACACAGATGATAAAGACTATTACCTCTATTATTTTTTGCTTCAGTACCCAGGAAGAACCATGGTCTTTGCAAACAGCATAGACTGCATAAAGCGCCTTAGCGCACTCCTCACAATCCTGGATTGTAACCCCCTGCCTCTGCATGCAAACATGCACCAGAAGCAAAGGCTAAAAAACTTGGAAAGGTTTGCTGAGCGAGAGAAGTAAGTTGATTTTTCTGTCATGGAAAAATGGTGTGTGTGAAAAGAAAAAAAAAAAATGCTGACTATGGGGGGAGGAAGGAGATGACAGATGGTTCAGGGCATTGGCTGTAAGACGCAGTTCTAGAAATTGTCACAGTCACCAGTTCAAATCTAATGTAAGCTGGTAAAAACTGAAAATTGTTGTCATCTGTTAGCTGTTCAGTGGCCTTTGTGATATGAACTGAGACCACCATCTCAACTCATGACATATAAGGGTCCACAACAATGCCTACACAGCTGGAAATGATCTGCACCCTGGTGGAAAGCCGGCTCCCAGTGAGTACTGGCTCTCACCTATCCCCCTGTGTGCAAACATGGAACTGCTGAAAAATTCAGCAGTTCCACGTTTACAAAAATAAATATTTTAACGTCCCTACTTCCCATGTTATGGAAAACAATTAAATTCCAGGCACATCCTGTTTTCCTGTCACAACCAAACCCTGACCTTGCTTTAAGTTAGTACAAGAGGAAGCTGCATACCAAGTGTAGTGGCCCTAGTGCTTACCGTTTAGGACAGGCCTGGGCAAAATACTCTCTGTGGGCTGGATGCAGCCTGCCAAGCTACCGGATCTGGCCCGCGAACGCAGTGGGGAGTCCCCCGCTTTCCCTGATCTCCCACACCCCTGCTCAAAAAAGTGGCTACTGGGCTGTTTGTTCTGCAAACTGAGAGTCTGGAGGGGAGGAGTGACTGCTGCTGTCCCCAGCACAATCCCATTGGCCGGTTTCTGGCCAGTGGAAGCTGCTTGTTTAAAAAACAGGCAACATGCCAAGTACTATGCACCCCCTTCCCTCAGGCTGTTATTCACAGAGCATGTGGTCCCGGCCAGAGGCTGCCTCTAGCACCCCAGCCCCTCCCAACCCCTCTATCCCACATAAGCCAAACCCTCTGCCCCCTTCCAGACCCTGCACCCCAATCCTCTGCCACAGATCACAATCCCCTCCTGCACTAGGCCACAACCGAAACCTCTGTACCTTTTCCTGCACCCCAGTCCCCTGTCCTAGGTTACAGCCCCAACCCTTGCACCCCAATCCTGTGCATAGGTCACAACCCAAACCCCTGCATCCCCTCCTGCACCAGGTCACAATCCAAACCCCTGCACCCTAATCCCGTGCCCCAGGTCACAAATGCCTCATTCACCCAAAGACCCTCCCAAGTTCTCCTGCACCCAAATCCCTTACCCCAAGGGTGGGCAAGGCAGCCTCCGGGGGTCAAATCTGGCCCACCAAGCTGCTTGATCCAGCCCTCAGCCGCCCTACCACTTCCCTGCTCACAGGCCAATCGACACCTGGGGATAGGGGAGCTGGCAGTTCTCTCTTGGTGCTGGGGGCAGGGGCAAGGACTTCACATGCTCGTCACATCACAGGCCAATCAGGGTCTGTGAGCAGGCAAACACGGGAAGCCTCCTGGCCCCACCCCTTCTGCCCAAAGCCCACAACCACTTCAGAAATTTGTGAAGTGGCCCCCCTGGTTTAGGAGGAGTTCTTGAACAAATGGATTTGCAGACAGACTCACAGAAAGGCACCTCTAAAATATTTTACACAAGAAATGGCTGGCATGAAAATGCATTGGTTCGACTTATTTGCATGAACAAAATCTAGTGGTCAGAATACACTCCCCACCCCCCCCCCACCCCCCAAGTTCAGAACTGGCTAAATGCCGTTTCCTCAAGGGCAAGTCAATATAAATATTTTTAGTCCAAAAGGAATTATGTTCAGAAAATTCTAAGTGTTTGAACACAGAGGTCCATAGTGGACAGAGTTTTGCATTGCAGTGTTTATACAAGCGAAAGACGTCATGTGTATATAGTCTACCTTTTCAAAAGCATCAGCACTATTGGTACTAAAACAATAGTAAATTCATGAGATATTTAAATCTAAACTGGACAAAGAGCTGCAAAATGTTTTGTAGGGGGAAACAGACTTGCACTGCCAGTAAGTTGAATTAGATGATCAAATAGTTCTTTTCACACTGACTTCTGTGAAATAGAAAGAGGATAAAAGAATAGCCAGGCATGATCTTGCTAGGATTGCAGTTAATGACAGCTTTGCCATTGACCTCATTAGGAATAGTATCTGGTCCACAATCAGCAACAGTTGTATTATTTCTTCTCCAGGATTTCACATTTCAAGATTTCTGTAGATCAATGTTTAAATCTCTGTTTCTTGACTTTCAAACAGATGGCCTATTCCTAATAGGGGTTATTAAATGAGCATGCTCTTTAAATTCTTTTGGCAAAAGTCTGGGTCATTCACACTGTGTGTTCATTGGCATCTCGTTTACATTACAGGTTTACGTTTAATGAATAGCATGTATCCCCACTTTCTGTATTTCAGCTGTGTCCTTTTGACAACAGATGTTGCAGCTCGTGGTCTGGATATTCCGAATGTGCAGCATGTCATCCATTACCAGGTTTTAAAAATCTTTTTAAGCTTCTATTGTCTGCTTTTGAACTAAGGTATCTTTGATCCAAAACCTAGCTACAATGTAACACAGTGGTTCTCAGTCCCTAGTAAAGAAGTATAGAAATTAAAACTCACATATTTAATGCTTCTATAGCCTTTTGCATCTAAAGATCTGAGTGCTTTACAGAGATAAATTATACCCATTTGAAGAGTGACTATCACTAGTGTCAGGGTACACTCTCCAGACTGCGTACAAGAAGTCACCGTCATGGCTATAGTTCTTCTCACTTTCCCATTTACATTCTGAACTTAGGTATCAGGGTCCCACTCCAGAGGAGTCAGATGACCCCACCTCATAATGAGCCTGAGGTTGGGTATAATTTTTCCTTGCTTTATGCATAGGGTAACAGGCTCAGGGAATAGGAGTTATTCACCAATAGTTGAGCAAGCAGTCACTGGCAGAGCTGAGCAAAATGTGGCCTGCCAAGCTTCCAGATCCAGCCCATGGATACAGCAGGGAGCCTCAGGCATGCCACTCAGAAAAGTGAGTGTGAAGTCCTGTTTGTCTTTGAACAGCTGTGAGCCTGGGAGAGGGGTGGGTGGAGAGGCTTTGCACACTGCCGCTGCCCCCCACCCTCCCAGCACAGACCCATTAGCTGCTTTCCAGCCAGCGGGAGCTGCCTCTTTGTTCGTTCCCTCCTCTCAGCTATTCAGACCCACATGGTCACTGCAGTGATGCAGTAGAGGGGCAGGCAGGATGCTGGGCTACTGGCTGGGAGTCACTCAGATAAGTCTCCAGCCAGAGCCTGCCTCTGGCACCCCAGCCCTTCCCTTCCCCCAACCCTCTGCCCTCCTACCCCACATAACCCAAAACCTCTGCTCCCCCTCCTACATCATACCCCCTCCCAGACTCTCTACCCCAGGTCACAACTGCCTTCTGCCCAAGGTCACAGCCCAAACCTATGCACCACAACCACCCAGGTCACAACTGCCTCCTTCACCCTCCCATTCTCCCTCCTGCACCCCAATACTGCAAGCTCCCTTCTGCACCCACCCTCCATCCTAGATCCCTCACATCCTCCATTAATATGAAAGAATGTGTCGCTTGACCACTTTCCAAATTCTCGGAGTGATCCCCATAAAAAATTGCCCACCTCTTGTCTAGAACATGTTCCCAGAATCCCACCCCTCTACCTTAATCACTTCCTGTCATTGTTATTAACAAAGAAGTTCTTGTTATGGGTACTATTTATCAGATAATTGCTTGCCATCTCTGGGTCTGAGTGTTGCAAGCATTTTCTTATCTGTCATGTACACTGTTTTGATGAATGGGAGCCCTTTAACTGTAGATGTTTTGCAGGTTCCACGCACTTCAGAGATTTATGTGCATAGAAGTGGCAGAACAGCTCGAGCAGCCAACGAAGGCCTTAGCTTACTGTTGATTGGCCCTGATGATGTGTTAAATTTTAAAAAGATTTATAAGACATTAGAGAAGAATGAAGAGCTTCCATTTTTTCCAGTTGAAACAAAATTCATGTTTGCTATCAAGGTAAAAAAACATTTCCAATGCCAGTGATTGCTCGATATATCATTTTTAATGAAATACTCTTCATGTTTTATTAAGGTTTCAGAGTAAGTCTGAGCTTCACAAGGTGACTTGGAAACAAAATTAATCAACTTTCATCTTCAATAGCAATGTGCTGAATGGATGTATTTAACTAAGGCATTCAACACAAAAACTGTTTTTTTTTTAAATGTCCATTGTTTAATAATTCTGCATAATTGTATAAATTTGTGGTATATAGATTCTGAAATGCTTTACAGAGGTGATCATGTTTCACGGGCCATTCTGGTCAATGTCAGTCATAGGAGTTTAAAAATGATAAATTTACCTTTTAAAAAAATCCTAATCGTCATCCCTTTTGTAGGTAAACAGACAACAGTACATTAAGTAGTTTATTCAAAATCCCTCAGTGAGTTAGTAGCAGAATAGGAAATAGGACTTGAGTTTGGTCAGTCTGCTAGACCACCACTACCTCTTTTAGGTCCCCCAACATCCAGGACTTCCACAATTATATCCTCTGCTTTGATATCCCAGTACAGACTGTGCTGGCTAATGTCACATCTACTACTCAACCTTTGCTAAAGCTACATAAATGCCATTTTGAGCTGTTGTTTGGGTTACACAAAATGTCAGTTCAGCATCACAAAGGGTGAAATAATAAATAATGGCAAAGTTTTGCAAAACATACCTTCTGTCCTGAAGCAATGATGGCTTCATAGTCTAGGAGGATTGTCTAATAGTTGTGATGGCACAAAAATAATGCTTGTCTGTCACCTTGGAGTGATAGTTGGCTAGTAGTAGAGGGACTGAACTTCGTACAACCCAAAAGATTAGGGAGGGGGGAGAAGAATTTTTTCAATTGCTGTAGGGAATGCTCCTCATATCTGGCCTAGCGTATTCACCACTAAGGCTAGGCACATGGCCAGCCCAACAGCCACAGTAGTACTCTGCTCTCATGGGAGACCCAGGAATTTCCACGTGTTACAAGCTACCTGAAAGATGGGTTGCTAGACCGGAACTGACATGAGACGAGGTACATCCTTTTAAAGAGAGAAAACAGAATTGTTTCTGCAAGCTTTCCTTTCAAAGTCTCCAGGAGCCATCAGTTCTCTCAAACTTTACTAGTGAGGCAAAATCATTCTTGTCTTGAGAGTTTTTCTTTCAAGTGTGGCTTCTGAAATGAAATTTGCTTTTACTTTATTTTGTGCTTATATAGCATTTCACAGTCTAACTTACAAACCTCCTAGGTGGTAGATATATTCACCGTCTCTGTCTCCTCCACTCTTCATCTCTCATTATGTGCAATGTTTTTACTCAAATGATGCACACGTGAGTTGGAGCGTGTGCTATATTTGAAGCAATTATGGCCTCATCTATTGTGCCTAACCTACACCACTACTTAGCATGATTGTTCTCATGACCATGTTACAAGGTGAAAACCACTGATGTTAATTACAAAAATGACGGTTTAAAATCTTGGAAGCTGAAGCCTACAGAAAGTCTGTGTAGTTTGGGGGAATTGCTCATCCTATATTAAATGTTACTTTGGCTCTGGTAACAGAGCTGGGACTGCTAGAGTTAGTTTTCCTAATCTCTATCGATATCTTCCATCTCTCACTCGAAATGGCTTCCCTTTAATTTCTTATCTGCAAGGTAGGTACTATGTCATAGAATACTAGGACTGGAAGGGAGGTCATCGAGTCCAGTCCCCTGCCCTCATGGCAGGACCAAATACTGTCCAGACCATCCCTAATATACATTTATCTAACCTACTCTTAAATATCTCCACAGATGGGGATTCCACAACCTCCCTGGGCAATTTATTCCAGTGTTTGACCATCCTGACAGTTAGGAACTTTTTCCTGATGTCCAACCTAAATCTTCCTTGCTGCAGTTTAAGCCCATTGCTTCTTGTTCTATCCTCAGAGGCCAGGAAGAACAAGGTTTCTCCCTCCTCCTTGTGACACCCTTTTAGATACCTGAACATTGTTATCATGTCCCCTCTGTCTTCTCTTTTCCAGACGAAACAAACCCAATTCTTTCAGCCTTCCTTCATAGGTCATGTTCTCTAGACTCTTAATCATTCTTGTTGCTCTTCTCTGGACCCTCTCCAATTTCTCCACATCTTTCTTGAAATGCAGTGCCCAGAACTGGACACAATTCTCCAACTGAGGCCTAACCAGCGCAGAGTAGAGTGGAAGAATGATTTCTCGTGTCTTGCTCACAACACACCTGTTAATGCAATCCAGAATCATGTTTGCTTTTTTTGCAACAGCATCACACTGACTCATTCAGCTAGAGGTCCACTATAACCCCTAGATTCCTTGTCTACCGTACTCCTTTGTTATGGATAAGGTAAAAGCGACAAGGAGTCGTTTGTCACCTTATAGACTAACAGATGCATTGGACTTTGGAGCATAAGTTTCGTGGGCAAAGACCCACTTCGTCAGATGCATCTGACGGAGTGGATCTTTGCCCACAAAAGCTTATGCTCCAAAGCCCAATGCATCTGTTAGTCTATATGGTGCCACAGGACTCCTTGTCGCTTTTGCAGATCCAGACTAACACAGCTACCCCTCTGATACTTGATGGATAAGGCACTGGCTGGGACTCCAGATACAAGGGTTCCATTCTCAGATCTGTTATGGACATGCCCAAGATCACCCAGCATGCCACTTACCTCTCTCTACCTCAGTTTCCTCATCTGTAAAATTGGTATATTGATACTGACCTTTGTTGAAAACAACACTGGGATCTAAAGATTGAAAAAAAGTGATGAGCTGTCTGAATTTCGTAAGTAATGCTACACCTCTTGGTACAACAGAGACTTGATAGGACCTTAGCAAACCACTAATGGCAGAGGGCCAAGTAGAGGACTCAAGTTATATGGAAATGATAAAAAGCTATTTAAAGGTTCCTGTAATGAGCTGAGAGTCAATGGCTGATTGCCATTAATTATTTCAAGGTTAATTTTACTTCTCTGATTTAATAAGTGTCCTAGCTATGCTGTTTGTTGTGTGTTGCTATTCAGTATAGTTGGAGTAGTTCAGTCAGCATGTCCAGCATACAGTCTTTTTTGCAATCTGGGGAGCTGCAAGCTAGGGAGAGAATCTTATTGTTCAGTTTTATTCAATAATGGTGCCAATTTCCCCTCTATTCCAAGTTAGTTATCTAAATTAGTTGTACTACATTATACCTCGGTTGAGAAGTAATGGCAAGTGGGCTTTTGATTTATTCCTAACTTCTATAGAATGTCCCTATATTTGTGTCCCCACAACTCCTTAAGGTAGACTGCTTACGAGTAAGTGTTCATTTGTGCATTACCTGAGAACTAGAATTATTTCTGTTACCGTAGTGCCTACGAGTCTTAGTCATGTACCAGGGCCCCATTGTTCTAGACGTCATACAAACACCATGCCTATGCGAGACAGTAAATCACGTGTTAGATACAAAGCCTGTTTCATGCATTTCTCTGCTTGTTTTTGTTCCTGCCTTTGCAAGACTTTTACATCACTGTGTTCCAACACATGCTGTCAAGTGCTGATTCTACAGCCATCCCACTCTCCGCGCTTACATACTGCTGTGCTTTTGTTGCAGGAGCGGGTGAATTTAGCAAGGCAGATTGAGAAGGTGGAATATTACAACAGCCGGGCAAAACAGCACAACTCTTGGTTCCAGCAAGCTGCAGAGGCTCTTGAAATTGACCTTGATGACGACGATCTTATAGGCAAGTAGAACTGTGTGCAAGTATGCTCTCCCCTGAGGATTCAACTCTGTCTACTATATAGCTGATCATACTAGGGGAAAAAAAATCTCAACGCTTAGGTAGGAGAAGGAGAGCGCGTTGAGTGATACAACATAGAACTATAACAACACTAATCCTCCCAATCCCCCTGTAAAGTAGGTAGATTGAGCTAATGACTTTTTCACAGAAGGGAAGCTGCAGTAGAGAGATGCGACACTTCACACATCACTGACAGGATCTGGGCTAAGAAGCCAGGAGCGTTTGCCAGCCAGCTTAGCCTAATTGAACATGCTGTCCCAGCAGGTCCTGCAAGAGTTTAATCTGTTCTAGGACAGTGGGATGGCTTCTGTGATCCTCCCCCCACATAGCTACATAGAATCTGTTTCCTGCTCTTTCCTGTAATCAAGCAGCAGGACCTAACTCTCCCTGTATATTGCATACAAGAGCACATGAGGAGGTGCCTATAGGTGGTGTGAATGGAGTGATGTGGGCCAAAGGCAGAATACCGAGTCAAACAGCGACAAGGGGTAGTTATTCTTCTATAATTAGCCTTAGTAAACATTGTCATTTTTTTCATTTGAAAATTGAGTTTCCACAGAGAGAAATCATGAAAGGTGCCTGCTTTCTGTGGAAAACTTCCACTTCTTTAGACATCCCATATTTTCAGGTTTTTGATGGAATTTCCCACTAAAAAGCCCACTTTCCTACCAGCTGTATTTGCAGAAAACTCTATGCTGCTTTAGTCTCTTTTGGGTGGGGGGGGAGGGGAGTTAAACACCTTAAAATTAAAGCCTTACATGCATGAGTCTTTTTCTAGATTTAAATTTAAAGTCTCCATGTGGTGTTGACTGATTTTGATTGATTGACTTCTCCCTATTTAATATGAGGAATTATCAGAGGATTGCTGGCAAAATATCTAGGGCTTAATCTGACAGTAGTGTGGTTTGTCCCCCAAGGAGGACGATCAAATGAGCAAGAAGAGAGTCAGAAGCAAAAGATGCTGAAGGGAATGAAAAAGCAGCTGAAACACTTGCTATCACAACCAACATTTAAAGTCCTTATGAAGACCAAATATCCAACACAGTCTGGAAAGCTACTCCTCCCTCCTTCACCAGTGAGCAACTCAGAATCTGCTCTGAGCACTGTCTCTAAACAACAAGCAAAGAGGAAGAAGAAGAAAAAGAAATTAATTACAGATGACTTAGATAACTGATTGGTAATACCTTGTGGTGTGGGAGAGGAGCCATTTTTTCCTTAGAAGTGGATTACGTTCCCCAGTGATGCAGAACAAAAACACCTAGTATCATGTGGGAGGACATTCTAGACAAACAGCTCCTACCTATTGTTGGCTGCATTGGCATGCTCTGGAAAGTTAAGCTAAATGGCATTGGTAACATGAGAACTATCGCTAGTTAATTTGTCTTGACTGTCAGGAATTGTTTGCTGTATTCAACCTTTTCCTTCTAGTTTGCTAATGAAAGATCAGCTTTGTAAAAAGTTTGAGTCAGTGTTTACCTACCTTTATAAACAAAGCTACTGGGCTAAACACATCCCAGGTGTAATAGCATTGACTTCAATGATTTTAAAAGAGCAGGGGGAGACTGGAAGGAGGTTTCTTGCTGTGGATCTCTGCCGTTGCTAAAATAGACCTGCTGTGAAGTTCATCTTTTGCAAGTGCCAGTGCAGTAAGATAGGAAGAAAAATAATATTGCTATGCTGCCCATTACCCAACAGCTCTGGTTAACAGAATGAGTCCCATATTATTGTCTCCTTAGTGTTTCTCTATGGAGATTTAATTTCTCACTTCTCTCTTCTCAGTGTAATTTCACTAGTCTCTGTTGACATGTTATATATAATGTGCTACTGAGTTGGAATGGCAATGTGCTGGAACCTATTTTGTAGGAGTTCTAATCTAGACTTTGGTGTTCAATCGCTTTAAAGGCATGTCAGCACCATGGCCCTTATTTTTGTGAAAATGAGAATGTCATGGAAGAAACTGGCACTGAAGTGCACATATCAATAAAACAATACTGTGCTTTTAATAACATTCAAATCTGACTATTGGAAATAATCTACTATGTATTTTAGAGAGATTGTGCATCTATCTGTCTGAGTCTGTTTGTTCAAGAACTCCTCCTAAATGGTAAGTGCTAGGACCACCAAATTTGGTTTGCAGCTTTCTCTTATCATAACTGAAAGCAAGTCAGGGTTTGGTTGTGCTAAGATAATAGAATGTGCATAGAATGCAATTGTTTCACATCAAATGGCAATGGAGGGGTGTGATAGTGGGGACAGTGTATTGGGAAATCTGTCCCTTTTACCTCCCTATCAAAACATTTTGAAATTCGTTTTTAATCTGCTCATAATTATAGCCCATATACTGTATATTATACTTGCTCTTGAAAGCAAGTATCACTGAAATCCTTTTATAGCTGGGCAAACTGTAGCACAGAATGACCTGCCAAAGTTCACTTACCATATCAATGGCAAAGCCAGAATTAGCCCCCAGGTCTCCTGAGGTCTGGTCTGGTGCCCCATCCATTAGGCGACACTGTCTCGGGTATTTTTTTTTTTTTAAGTGTGAGCAAACCCTGACAATCTGAACTGGCAGAAGAGTTAATCAAATGCTATTCTCAATGCTGGACATGTTCCTGCCTCAAAATCCTTGACACTATTGAAAGCAGTAAGTAAACCTATGCAGAGCAGTTTGCTTCTGCAACATTAGAAAAAAATGTGGGAAATAAATACTGGTAGGAAGTTCTTTCATGCTTTTTAAGGCAAACAAGGAATCTCTCAGCATTTCAAGTAAATACCTGCATACAGAATCTCAAAATAGCAGGAATATAAAGACTTGTCCCTATTTTTGCCAGAGACTTAGAAACTTTCAACCTTTAATTGAAAATAGGTAAGGATGCTGAATCTTTAACACACTTTTCTCCTGCTTGTCAAGAGTTAGTTAAATGGGTGTGAACAAAAGATCTTTTCCTCACAGTTACTCAGCTTTCAGTCTCTTGGAGTGGGGGAGGGGGTGAATTTTATAACCAGAGCAGGGCAAATTTTCAGACTACTAAACATTTCATATATTTGTGTTGGGTTGGTTAAATTGATAGTATAAAGAATTCTAAAGTACATTTGTAGTTGACATTTTTTAAATGGAAGTTTCCATTTGTTTGAAACAATTTCAAAGTTTCCTTGCATTTTTTATACTTTCTAATGTTTGTTAAAACATTCTATGTTGGTCACACAAAGTTAAAACAGTACAGAGTTTTTCTTCTGTTTCTTTTACAAATGTTCTTGTCATTAACAAGTTTTGGAAAAATTTCACCGTGATTTGATAAAAAAAAAAATTGTTGCTACTTTTGAAGTATTATTTAAAAAAAGGTTATTGGTCAACTCAAACAAAAAAGCCCCAAGCAGTCCCATCAGTTCCCCAGCAAAAAGTGGGAATTCAAAACCTGATATTTGTAATGTGAAAACCCATGGGTTTTTTAACAAAGCAGTTTTCATTCTGTACTCTAAAAACATGGTTTATGCAGTACAAGGAACAAACGTTTAATAATAGTGGCTATGTTAGTAAAATGGCCTTTCAATTTTCCCAGCAGGCCTGTTGATATTCAGAAGTATGGGTGCTATCCAGTAGCCAGCTGCAGCTCTGCACTCACAATCAAGGAAATGGTTGCATTTTTTATTCTTCTAAAATGATGTGTACGAAGTGACTTGAAAGGGCACATGTGCTCCCAGAATCTTAATTCTTTGCAAGCCCTAAAAACACTGAGCGCTGACTGAGAATGTTATGCACGCTGCTGGTCGGCAAAAGTACTCTTTATTATGCTTGCACTTTTATGGAGCAGTTTTTTATATTAATGTGATCAGTCCAAACCTGAGGTTGTGTCAAGTTAAAACCTCACGTGGCTAGGTCAAGAGGCATAAGAATAAACAGCAATGAGGTACTTGTTCCCTACTGAGAACAACACTGCCATAAATACAGGTTTCTGCTCTCCTTTCATTGATATTTACAACCGTTTTGTAAGCTTTGAAAAGTAAATTGGTCACTTCGATTTATGGCACAGTTTCTCCCCTCAGAAGTCTAGTGCCCAGCCCATAAAGCATTGTGTACATGCTCTTCTGTGCCAAATGACCTCCTAAGAGGAGGAGGTGGCAATTCAGAAAACATTTACTGCATTGTGATATCAGAATAACAGTATCCTTATGCTTTGGTTTTCAGTTAGTAGCAAAATTTTTCAATGTTGTCATAAAACTAAGGGCCTAAATTTTCCAAAGGTGATCAGTCAGGTTAAGATTTTGTCCTGGATATTTTAAGTTTGTCAGGGCTGTTCCCCACTCTGGCATTCCAAGTGCAGAAGGTAGGGGGCCACAAGAGTGCTTCAAAACCTTGCCTGTACATGCACTGGTTACAAAAACACCCCACCCCATCATAACACATTTTAAGGAACTGCTGCCACTATCAAGTGCTTTTTCCCTAAAACGGGGTGAACACTTGAAATCACCTCTAGGGGTACCCTAAGCTCTTTTGCCCCAAAAGAGCTTGACTGACTTAAACAAAACACCTGGGCTGTGTCTAGACTGGCCAATTTTTCCAGAAAATCAGCTGCTTTTCTGGAAAAACTTGCCAGCTGTCTACACTGACCACTTGAGATCGTCAGTGCTTTTGTAGAAATTCATGTAAGATTGTCAGTGTTGTGGCAGAAATACTATGCTGCTTCCATTCGTGCAAAAGTCCTTTTGCGCAAAACTTTTGTGCAAAAGGGCCAGTGTAGATAGCTCAGCTTTGTTTTCTGCAAAAAAGCCCCGATCGCGAAAATGGCGATCGGGGCTTTTTTGTGGAAAAGCACGTCTAGATTGGCACGGACGCTTTTCTGCAAAAAAGTGCTTTTGTGGAAAAGCGTCCATGCCAATCTAGACGCTCTGTTCCAAAAATGCTTTTAACATAAAACTTTTCCATTAAAAGCATTTCCGGAAAATCATGCCAGTCTAGACGTAGCCCTGCAGCCTCTGGTACCTGACCCCTCAGTCAGAGGCATGCAGATACACAGACTGACTTTCCAGGACACAAGAATCAAATAATCACCTTAAAAGAAGTGATTACAAAACAAAAGATAACCTTGATAAAACATACTTGGTTGCTAGATGTCTCGATCATCTGAGGAAACCAAATTAAAACGGAAAAAAACTCTGGCACAATGCTTAGATGGTAAAGAGGGAGGAGAGGCATAGACTCTCACAGAGCAGTTCAAACCAAACCACAAAATAAAGAATTATTACTCAATGTGACTGGATTCACATGTCAATATTGGAGTATTGTGTCCAATTCTGGTCACCACATTTCAAGAAAGATGTTGAGAAATTGGAGAAGGTCCAGAGAAGAGCAACAAAAACGATTTAAAGGTCTAGAAAACATGAGCTATGAGGCAAGGCTTGTTTAGTTTGAAAAAGAGAAGACAGAGGGGACATTATAGCGGTTTTCAGGTATCTAAAAGGATCTCACAGGGAAGAGGGGGAAAGTTGTTCTCCTTGGCTTCTGATTATAAGACAAGAAACAATGGGCTTAAACTGCAGCAAGGGAGGCTTAGTTTAGACATTAGGAAATCCTTTATCACTGGAGATATTTAAGAGCAGGTTAGAAAGACATCAGGGAAGATATAGACCATGCTTGGTCCTGCCATGAGGGCAGGGAACCTGATAGATATCTGTCTAACCTGCTCTTAAATATCTCCAGTGATAGAGATTCCACAGTCTCCCTAGGCAATTTATTCCAGTGTTTAACCACCCTGACAAGAAGTTTTTCCTAATATCCAACCTAAGCTTCCCTTGCTGCAATTTAAGCCCACTGCTTCTTGACGTCTGATGATAGGACAAGGAGAACAATTTTTCTCCCTCCTACTTGTAACACCCTTTTGGGTACTTGAAAACTGCTATTATAGAATCATAGAGCTGAAAGACCTCAGGAGGTCATCAAGTCCAGCCCCCTGCCCAAAGCAGGACCAACTCCAACTAAATCATCCCTGCCAGGGCTTTGTCAAGCCAAGACTTAAAAACCTCTAGGGATGGAGATTCCACCACCTCCCTAGGTAACCCATTCCAGTACTTCACCACTCTCCTAGTGAAATAGTTTTTCCTAATATCCAACCTAGACCTCCCCCACCGTAACTTGAGGAAGAAAAAGGCTGATATCAAATCCCCCTCACTCTTCTCTTCTGCAAACTAAATGAGCCCAAATCCCTCAGGCTACGTCTACATTGCATCCCTCTTGTGCAAAAGCCTATGCAAATGAAGTGACAATATGCTAATCTTCACTTCATTTGCATAATTAATTAGGGGCCATTTTTGCACAAGAGGCTTTTGTGCAAAAAGGAGCCATCTATGCAGCTCCTTTTTGCGCAAAAACCGCCTCTTGTGCAAGAGCCGTTCTTCCTCATTTTTTAAAAATGGGCATTATTACATTTGTCTTTTTCCAGTCATCTGGGATCTCTCCTGATCTCCATGAGTTTTTCAAAGATAATAGCCAAAGGCTCTGCAATGACATTTTCCAACTCCCTCAGTACCCTCGCATGCATTAAATCTGGACCCATGGCTCTGTGTATATCTAGCCTTTCTAAATCATTCTTAACCTGTTCTTTCTCCACCGAGGGCTGCCTACCTCCTTCCCATTCTGTGTTGCCTAGTGCAATAGTCTGGGAGCTGACCTTGTCTGTGAAGACAGAGGCAAAAAAAGCATTGAGTACTTCAGCTTTTCCCACATCATCGGTCACTAGGTTACCTCCTTCATCCAGTAAGGTTCCCACACCCTCTCTTATCACCCTCTTATTGCTAACATGCCTGTAGAAACCTGTTCTGTTACTCTTCACAGCCTTGCTAGCTGCAGTTCCAATTGCGCTTTCACCTTCCTGATTACTTGCCTGCCATCTCGAGCAATATATTTATAGTAAGTTGAAAGTTGGTAACATGGAGTCAGCAGGCCTGAATAAAGGCCTGTAACATAAAAATAGCAACAGGCCTGCAGTCTAGTGAGCAAGACTTTGGTTCATTAACACAGGAGCCAAGAAAGAGGCCCTATTGATAATTGTGTAAGTTAAGTCGACCATGGAAGGACATAGGAAGGCACCAAGTACAGACTGTAAGCCAAAGGGGAGTAGCGGCACATCTTAATAAGAAATGTCTTGGTACATAGACGCCCCCCCCAAAGTTAATGTAATGTACATACCGACTTTGGTTCAGGACCAGGCCAAAATTGACAGCTTGAAGGATAGTAAGTAAGCCCCCCTTCCATAAGGTAAGGGGTGGCAACCTGGTACATAAAGAAGTGATGTAAGTTGTTTGTACCTGTCTATCTGACATCGCAAAGGGTGCGCTCCGCCTGACCTTGGGGGTGTGCGCTCTAAGCACCTGAAACGGCAGGTGTCATTGCCGAGACTTACAGAATGCACAGTGGTGTAACACTGGCTAACCATTGTTAATATCCATCATTTGGCAATAAGCCTGCTATGTGTTGGTACATTGTCAATGCATGCAAAATGCACAGTGGCTTGGAGTTGAGAATTTACGCTGACAACTGTTAATGCATAGCATTTGACAATAAACCTGCAAGATTGATTTTTATCCTTACTTGAATCCGTCATTTCTGGGGGTTCTCAGAGCTCTCCTGTGTTCACCCAAGTGCAAGGGGTCTAAAACTTTAGATAAAGGGAGCACACGCACGCGTGCACGCAGCCGAAAGTTTATCACCAACGGAGTAGAGATCTTGACAGGAGCACACCAGGACAACCCCCAAGAACCCTGACTAATGACACAGACAACACTTTTAGTTTTGACAACAATATACTCCTCCCTAGTTATCTGTCCAAGTTTCCATTTCTTATAAACTTCCTTTTTGTGTTTAAGCTCACCAAGGATTTCCCTAGTAAGCCCATCAGTTGCCTACCATATTTGCTTTTCTTACTGCGCATTGGGATGATTTCTTCCTATGCCTTTAATAAGGCTTCTTTAAAGTACTGCCAGCTCTCCCGGACTCCTTACCCTTTTATGTCCCCTCTTAGTCTTCTCTTTTCTAAACTAAATAAACCCAATTATTTCAGTAGTTCTTAGAAGCCCCAGTCATAAACCGGGATCCCATTGTGCTAGGCCTGGTACGAACAAAAGAAAAAACTGGCCCCTATCCCCAAAGAGCTGTGAAACTGAGGCCCCTTTAAAGGTGTCTCAGCTTGGGCACTTAAATAAATGTGAGCCAAAAATCTAGGGAAAACAAGGCAGATTTAATAGATGTATTCAAATGATGCTATATCATGTGACAGGAGATCATTTCTTCTTGGTTAAAACATAAAAGCGGTGTCTACATTGGCATGATTTTGTGCAAAAACAGCTGCTTTTGTGCAAAAACATGCTGCCTGTCTACGCTGGTGGGGAGTTCGTGCGCAAGAACACTGACGTTCTAATGAATGAAATCAGTGCTTCTTGCGCAAGAACTGTGAATAAGCACTCTTGCGTAACTGTTCTTGCGCAAGGGGCCAGTGTAGACAGGCAACATGAATTTCTTGCGCAATAAAGCCCAATGGCTAAAATGGCCATCAGAGCTTTCTTGCGCAAGAGAGTATCTACACTGGCACGGATGCTCTTGCGCAAAAGCACATGCCAGTGTCGATGCTCTCTTGAGCAAATACTTCAACGCAAGAACTCTTGCGTTACAGAGTATTTGTGCAAGATCATGCCAACGTAGATGTAGCCAAATAGATCCCAAGTTGATACTGTGATGGACATGATTTTCAAAGGCTTGTGGACTATCAAGAGAGCACACAGGCTCCCTTGATAGTCCACACTTTCCCACGTATGCAGGTAATCCTGTGTTTTAAACAATATGAAAAAAGTCCTCTGGTAACTATGGGTACATCTAGACTACATGCCTCTGTCGCCAGAGGCATGTAGATTAGGCTACCGGACATAGGAAAATGAAGCGGCGATTTAAACAATCGCCGCTTCATTTAAATTTACATGGCTGCCGCGCTGAGCCGACAAACAGCTGATCAGCTGTTTGTCGGCTCAGTGTGATAGTCTGGACGCGCGGATGTCGACATCAAAGGTATTTGTCGACCACCCAGGTAAACCTCATCCCAGGAGGCATACCTAGGTGGTCGACAAATACCTTTGATGTCGACACCCGCGCGTCCAGACTATCACGCTGAGCCGACAAACAGCTGATCAGCTCAGCGCGGCAGCCATGTAAATTTAAATGAAGCGGCAATTATTTAAATCGCCGCTTCATTTTCCTATGTCTGGTAGCCTAATCTACATGCCTCTGGTGACAGAGGCATGTAGTCTAGACGTACCCTATGTTTCCCTAAACCCTGAGAACAGACTGTGCATATTCTGTTGTCAAATACTGTATTGTAAGTAGTTGCTACAGCTCTGCCAGACCTCTAAAGCACAATAACTGAAGATTAAATGTTGTCTCCATCTCACACGTAATCCTCTGTAAAGAGATATTTAGAACAAGAGAGTGCACAACCTGAATATGATCACATTGCATAATCATTGGTTACTCTCAATACTTCCTTTATTTAAATTTACAGGAAAAGTTAGCATGCATTAGCATAATTAGCACAGGATCAAAACTTTGGGCCCAATTCTTTTCTGGAATATACTTTGTTCCTAGATTCCAAAGCCAGAAGTGACCATTGTTATACAGACAGTCAGAATAGATAGTCACAAAAGCTATAGAACTTCCCCAAAGTACCTAGACCATGTTATGTTTTAAATCAATTTTTTTCTAAATTATCTGTTATGTAGAATCCACCACAACCCTTCCTATATTGTTCTCATGGTTAATTACTCTCAACATTAAACATTTACTTCTCATTCCCACTCTAAATTTGTCCTCACTTCAACTTAACAGTGGATTGTGTTATACCTTTCTTTGCTAGAATGAAGAGGGCATTATTAAATATTTGTTCCCCCATGGAGGTAATTACAGACTATGATCCTGAACCTTCTCTTCATTAAGCTAAATATCAAGGGCACTCCTATAAGGCATGTTTTCTAATTCTTTAATCATACTGGTGCCCAACAAAGACAACAGCTTTGCCTGGTCTCTGGACAAGGTAGGTGGTGGGGGAGGCCCAACTCTGCACCCCTGGAAAGGGTGGAGCTTTAGGCAGAAGGGGCAGGATAGTTTCCTCCTGGCAGCCTCAGCACTGCCCGGAGCATGGCGTGCTTACCCCAGGCACCCCTCAGTGCTGCCCAGAGTGCACCACAAAGCGATCATTTAAAGAGCGCATTCCTGCAGCCACTGACTGCTGCCAAATTGCCAGGCCCTGGGGCTGTTGTCTCTCCCTCCGCTCCTACCTCCCCAGGTAGCTAGGTTGACAGAAGAATACTTCCATAAGAAACTTATTTAGAAAGGAGGCCAACCTGTTAGTTGATTTTAGTCTCTAGAAAACATGTTATGATTTTATTGTCTCTGTAACCATTTCCCCTTATCGTATGAACCTTTGATGTATTTATAACTGAAAACAAGAGCAAGTGATGTGAATTACACAAAATGCTGGACCAGAGTTGACTCATACAAGCTGGTGTGAATACTGTGTCTTTGGGGATGGAAGACCTGGTACTGTAGTTCTGTAAGTAGGCAATGACAGGAGCTGGATGGCACCAGAGGAATGCCCCAAAGGGACTTGGGGACTGGGATGCACTTACTGTTAACCTGCAAGGGAAAGAGGAAGCCAGAGGAGAGGACTTGTGTGGCTGGAAGCTCACACAGCTAAGCACAGGAAAATGACTCTTCTGCTAGGGGGCAGGGGTTACCTACTCAGTGCCCAGGTACCCCAAGAACTGTCACAAGATCACCTAATTCCTAAATTCCCTCTTTTGTTATCTGATAACATTTTCTTCATTTTGTCTCTTCAGTTGTACTTCTGAGTCACTACCAACTTTCACCCCAGAAATGGTGGCACTTCAGTGACATACACACATCGTTCCCTGCCTCTAGGAAAAGAAGGGATTCTGTAAATGTCATTGATGATAAGCCACAGCACACAACAGCCATCTCAAAGAAACACTGATAGCATGGAAATGTGATGTGAAGACCCATTTTTAAAATTATAAATAATTTGGTCTGTATGTAATGCTTTCCCTAAAGAATTTTGCTTTTGGTTAAGATGGAGTATATACATTTTGAGTTGGCTTGCCATCCCTTATAAATTCCTCTCTTCTTCCCATCTTCTGACCTATGGAAAGAAATTCTTTATTTGGCTCATTTCTAGAGGGAATGGCAGCATATTAAGGAAAGCTGACAGAGGTTTTGCTTCCTAATCAAGTTAACTTTCAGACTACATCCCAACAACTCTCTGCATCAATGCTACTGCTACATCCCATTATCCATCTAAACAACAAAGTCTAACACACCTCTACGATTAGTAGGGAAAGTTGCATTAGGGTCCCTTTAACTCTACACGTGTCTCTATCTACATCTATATTGAGTTTGTGGTACGTGTGTGTATGATTGTCTTCCTTCAATATTTTGTAGCTATAGTCCTCTGCTGGCTAGAATGTCAGACCTGCTCAAGTGTATGGTAGGATTAGAATTGGTTCAAATTTGACTTACCAGGTTGGGGAAAATTTTGCATATATTTTTCCTGAAAATGTTTTTTGACCATTTCCAATAATAATGGTATCCTAAAGAGAGAGGCTGCAGTTGACACAGGATATAAGCTGTAACACAGCTATGCAAACATACAGGTGTCATGGGTTACCGCTAGTTCCCATTCAACATTAGCTTAGCTACTCACAGTCCCTGTCTCTTTCTACAATTAGCTCCTGTGCTTGGATTTGTTTTCTTGTACACACAAATCTGAAGAATGCCAATATTTTTGATTGAGAATTAAGAGCCATCTGAAATAGAACTGCAGCTACCATACCTACCCACAGCAACTTAGCCTGCATAGCCTCACTGAGGCCATATTGGCTAACTTGAACTGCCATACTCCAAGTTACTTGACTAAATATGTTTCCAGCTGAGTTCTCAAACCCAGCAGCCTTGGGATCTTCTCTGAACTCCAAAAACAGTTCTTTAAATCCAAATCAAGTTGTATCTTGTTTGAACTAGTAGATGGCCATCTTCTGTATGTTATCCCAGAGGACAAAGAGTAGGCAATGCCCACGCAGGAAGAGCACCGCCCACACATAAGTGGCTGTGTTCCACAGCAGAACAATCTCCCTCTTCATAATACCCATAAGAATCCTTTTGTTTCAAGAATGGCTCAATGTGTTTGATACACATTAAAGATGGCCACTGAATGAGGTCAGTATTGTTCCCATTGTCAAGCTAGGGAGATCAATTCCACATTTTCTCTGGTGTAACACTAATGAATGTGGCCCTCGGTCTTTAAAACAATATGGGCCTGATCCAAAGCTGGCTGACATCAATGAAAATGCTCCTACTGGTGTCAGTGGTTTTCAGGATTAGGTTCTGAGTAAGTTTTAAGGTATGTATTTCTTCTCAGGCTTTCGACTTCTGAAGGATCCTGGAGCTTGTGAGAAGGGAATGGATAGCTAAGGAAATCCCACTAAGCTAAGAAGCCTTCATTTTCTAGCTCACTAGTCCAATTATAATAATTACTAATTATTATGCTTACTAAAATAAATAGTGCTGTGTTGCCCAGAAGCAGTTGTGCTAGGAGTTGCATAAACACACATATTTGGACCCTGCACCAAAGAGTTTACAGTCAATAATTTTAGGTTACTAATCTGATAGGGCTAATAGGAGGCCTATATGAAAGGAGCTAATGGACTCAGTCCAATTACTGGCAGAAAAGTTTCCACATCAGAAAAGCAACCAGCAAACTTGTTTATCATCTAAGTGGGAGAGCAGGAGAGATTAGTTTCACAGACTCATTAGCTTCACTCAGAGTGTCAAGATACAATGGAGACAGGTGATTTAGAAGAGGGTGTAATCAAGTGGTTAGTGGTTTACTACTTTGTTTGTGTCAACTCACACAAACACACATTCTCCCAGTTTCTCTCCCCATTGTAGAGAGTATATGGGCCTTTTCCCTAGGGACCTCAGAGCACTTCAGAAATTAAACCAAAGCATATTGTAAAACAGTAACATAAAGGAGATTAAAGAGGGTGGCAGGAGGGATCTAGTAATCCAGTTTCTTTGCTTTATGCAAATGATAGCTCTTACTGTAGTCATTCAGTTTGCCTCTTCTTTTGAGAGTTCCTACAGTGCAGTGGAAGAGAGCAAACGTTGAAAACAAAACGGGTCGGGAAGGAATTTTCCTCCAGGGTAGATTGGCAGAGGCCCTGGAGGTTTTTCGCCTTCCTCTGTAGCATGGGGTACAGATCACAGCTGGAGGATTCTCTGCATCTTGGGGTCTTCAAAGTATTTGAAGGCTTCCATATCTGAGATAGAGGTGAGAGGATTATTCTAGGAGGGGTGGGTGAGATTTTGTGGCCTGCACTGTGCAGGGAGTCAGACTAGATGATCATAATGGTCCCTTCTGACCTTAAAGTCTATGAGTCTGAAGAATACTAACAATGGCAGGAGAACTCAAGGACGTGATCCTTACACCTACTCTTTAATGTTTTTCTTTTATAAATAACCTCTGTTTCAAGGTGATGGTGTCCCTTTAAGTGACTGAATCTATGGCTGAGCACAGAATTTACATCCCCAGATGCCCAGTTGGTGATTTAGCCAGCTACCACCTGCTCTCTAAAGTCTCTCTTCTCAGTTATGACCAAGGACAGTTATGACTGGGAAGAGACATTCTGACAGCCACTAGATGGCACAAATGCATCAGCAAATCAATTACTAACACAAGAAATGCTGCTTTCAGTACTACCTGGAGTGGACAGGCTGGTGAAGAAGGAAAGCACACTAGTAGCTATTCTCCCCACTCTGAGCTTGCAAGACACTGGATTAGATCACAGCCTGACAAACTGCCCTACCTACTGCTGGGGGAGAGGAAGGGGGGCAGTGGTAATTAATTCACAGTGTAGTAAATCCTAGCCCTTCTTCCTCCTCAGCGTTAGGGAGCTGCCAAAGGCATGGAACACTTAATCTAGATTTGTTCCTAGTTATTGAAATAAAGGTCACCCTCAAATTCACAGTCCCCCTCAGATCTGCTGCTGCTGCCGCCTCACTTTCATTTCCAGTCTGTTATTGGCCTCACAAATGTAAAGTTATGAAATGCAGGAGAAAGCTAGCATTTAAATTGAATGGGAGAACCATTTCTTTAATGGCACTGGAACAGTTTTTGGAGTGGGGGTGCTAAGCTGCACACTCCTTACTCTGGCCCCTCCCTCACCCTTCCATGGAGCTGGGACTGGGAGCAGGGCTGTGGCTCCAGGAGGGGGGCATATGGATAGGAGTAAGACTGCAGAGGTTGAGGCCACAGCTAGGAGCAGGTACAGAAGCCCCAGGCATAGACCCCAGCTCTGGCAACAGAGCCCCCAGGCAGCAGCAGGGCTGGCAGCCAAATGCAATACCTTGGGGTGCTGCAGCATCCCCTGAACCCTATTTCACACACTTATACTCATAGGCTATGTCTACATTGGTGCGATCTTGCACCAAAGCAGCCGCTTTTGCGCAAAAACATGCTGCCTGTCTACACTGGTGGGGAGTTCTTGCGTAAGAACCCTGACGTTTTAATGTATGAAATCAGTGCTTCTTGTGCAAGAACTATGATGCTCCTGCTCAGGAATAAGCCCTCTTGCACAACTGTTCTTGCACAGGAGGCCAGTGTAGACAGGCAACATGAATTTCCTGTGCAAGAAAGCCCAATGGCTAAAATGGCCATCAGAGCTTTCTTGCACAAGAGGGTGTCTACACTGGCACAGAAGCTCTTGCGCAAAGGCACATACCAGTGTAGATGCTCTCTTGCGCAAATACTTTAACGCAAGAATTCTTGCGTTACAGAGTATTTGCGCAAGATCATGCCAATGTAGACACAGCCATATTGTTCATAAGCTTTTTGCAGTAACAGTGTCCCTCACTTTGGATCTTCACCTCACCCTGTGTCCCATCTTTTGGAACCATGTAACCTGTTAATGTGGGTACAACTGTGTCTGTACAGCACTGGTTCTGCATCTTCCAAAGCACTGTATGTGTGTGTACAGACACACATTCTGGGCAATTATACAAAAGCAGAGGGAGTATCCCAAGAACTAGCGTATTTTAGCAGCTCACTCCCTTCTTGCTTTCTGTGACTTGACTGCTTCATCCGTCTTGTCTTCTTCCACCAACTCTTCTCCCACTGTGCACAAGATTAGCCTGATCCATCTGATCCTGAGGACTGGGTGCAGCTCCTCAAATTATCTTGCCCATTGCAGGAGCCTTTGTTCAAATCCTCCATCTATTTGTGCTGCCGCTCCATGCAGCATTTCTCTTGCTCAGCTCTTTGTATTGATACAGCTCACCCTTAAGTCACACTTGACAGTGACTTAGAGAAGGCAGTTCAGGAAAACTTTTTTAGAGCCTACAGGTGGAATCAGTGAAGTTCAGTTTGGTTGATTAGCTGTGGAGCCAACCACAAGCTATTAGAGACATGTATTGTTATAAATACATCTGGTAACAGTCCCAAGCAAACAGCAGCATTCCAGGACATTATGTGGACAAGGAATCTACCAGCTGCTGCAATTTAGACCTTAGTCCATGATATAGCAAAGCAAGCTTTTCTATATAGCCAATACCCTGTTTTGTGAATCTCTGCTGATGAATTTAATTAGTACTAGATATCTTTAAAGGTGTCTCATTTATCCTTCGTTTCCATTATTTCCCCAGGCCTCCTTAAATCATAGGTTCTTCCTTTAAGTACCTAAATAGGCAGCTGAAAATTAGAAATCTAGGTAAGATGGATTTAAACAAAATTTAATTTTAATACCAAGACCAGACTAAGAAAGGTAATTAAAGCAGGTGACACTTATTGGACATAATGCAGACAAAGATACTAAGGTTGCATCTACAAGATACCTGCTTAGCTTATTTTGAGTGTATTTTTAAATAGCTTATTTTGAAATAGAGCGCTATTCTGAAACATCCCTTAATCCTCATGAAATAAGATTTACAGAGAATAATGAGCCTGTTATTTCAAAAGCTATTTTGAAACAGGCTTGTTTAAAAGAGGTGGAATAGCTATTTCAGGATACTGGAAGTATCCCAAAATAGCACCACTGTTTAGATGTGTCCTTAGGAGACCTTACTGAGGAAGACATCTTTAGCTTATTCAGCCATGTAATGGTGTGAAAGTTGTCATGGCTTCATGGAGTAAACATCTTCAGAGGGGGTTGAGGGCATTTAGTGTTTTGCAGGATCCCATGATAGAATTCTAATTCACTCCCTGAGACTGAGTAGATCAGCCAGTAGCCCATCTTGTTCTGCATACTGTCTGACAGCAGTCAGTGTTCAGAGGAACAGGAAAGACATCCCACATCTGCCTGCTGTGCGATAATCTGTCCCTTAAATCATCATCCTAATCACCAATAGTTGGAAATCTCTGAAACCAACAGTTTTAGCTCCCTTCCTATTGAGTGAACATAATTCTGGACAATCTGGTTAGCTATATAAACTCCCAATTCCTCTTTGATTACTACTACTTTCTTGGCCTCAACATCCTGTGGCAGTGCATTTCACATTTTTATTGCATGAAAGAGGCTCTCTTTTTAGCTCTGGACTGGAGCCTGCAGTACTGATGAGAGTACCATTCTTCCGTGGGTTGAGCTACAGGGAAGGTTAGCAAATGCTTGGAGAGACTGACCACATTAAGTTCTTAACATTCAGGAAAGCAGTTGGTAAGATGACAATTTAGTTAAGTGTTTAAGAAATGCCAATGTGCTGCATTGTTGGAACCCTATATTCCCCATCCAAGTCAAGTCATGAAAAACATTAGCTTGCAAGGCAGATAGTACTACAACTAGGCTATGTCTACACTGGCGCGATCTTGCGCCAGAGCTATGCAAATGAGGCTAAGCATGGAATATTGCCGAGCCTCATTTGCATATCTAATGAGCCACCATTTTTGTGGAAGAGGCTCTTGCGCAAGAAGGAGCTGTCTACACTGTCCCTTCTTGCGCAAGAAAAACCCTCTTCTGCAATGCTGTTATGCCTGAAAATAATTCCCCTATGCACAAAACGTGAGCAATTGCAGCAAAAGTCCTCCACCCAAACTCTTGAGTGGGTTCACAGTCATCCTTTGCCTTAGGTGGGGAGGCTTATGAGGATCAAATATAAATACTTGTTAGATTAAATTAAAGGGTGAGTTCACATCCTTCAGCCTGAATGAATTTTTAAGATAATCCCTAACAAGGTTTCCTCCACGCCACTCATTACAATCTTGATAAAACAAACTGAACTCTGAATTAGCCCAAGGACTAAGCAGCTAGTCTTCTTGCTGCCTCTAACATCAATAGTGACATTAATGACTATATTTTAAACCTTTGAGCAAGAGTCTTAATCCCAATGTTTATAGCAAGGAACAGTCATTTCTTGCTACAATTAAGTCTTTTCATTGACTCATCCTTGCTCGAATATTGAACAGTAAACCCTGGAGTGAGATGTGGCAATCTCTGGGTAGGCTGCCCTCCTCTCCCTCCCCCCTTGTCCCTTCTCAGGTGCTGAGTGAACCCACACTGACAGGTGTCAAGTCTTTACCTCTTCTGGGGTGGAATTCTGCAGTTTGTCCCCTCAAACCAGGAGTGGAGTTACAGCCCTTGGTACCAACCATAACTAAAACAGCAGGTCTAACTAGGATCAGGCCTAGCCAGAGTTTCTCTTTAGGAGCTTGGAACAGCATACATTAGCAGAAACAATTGCTTAGAAAAGTGTATTTAAGCACTAAGATCTACATGCAGCTTGTGTCGCTAAGTGTAACTTCTCCCTATTGTCAGGTCTGGTTTATTCTCTGCTGAATTGGGAGAACCAGTTTGTAGCCAGACAGGAACCCCCTTGTAACATCCATTTTTGCTTGCCTGGAGCATACAGGGCACACAGAGCAGAAGGCCCAGGCTGTGACACCATGAATGGCTGTAAACAGAGATACGCCAATTGCTGACCAAGAGGCTGCCAAGGAGTGCCCTTGACTCAAACCCATATTGATACGAGCACACATCCATCCGCGGGGGGAGGAATCTCTCGCCCAGTAAAAAAATGTCTAGTGCTCACAATTTAGTTCTCTCTTGCAAGTGTAAATTAACTTGAAACTTGCTTGTAAGAACTGGCGCCACAAAACGGACCAGTACAATTCGGCATCTTAGATAAGAAAGAGAATACGGGCCCCCAGGGGTATAAAGATAGGTCCAGCAGCGCATTTTCTCTGAGTGTCAATCTACCATCTATCTGCTGGTCGGGTTTGGTGTTTGATCTCCCGAGGTTCCAAGGGGACACCCACCTCGTATTCATCTTTCCTAGGAATTGAGAGACCGGCCCTGGCCTGACACGCTGGAGTCAAGAGGCACAGAAAGAGGTAAAAATTGTACCTGGATGTGGTCCTTTGTTTAAGTATATATATATATATATACATAGACTTAGAGCTCTTTAAAGATTAAGCTGTCACTTGGTACCATTATTTCTATTTTCTATCTTTATTTTCTTTGTAACCATTTTTAAAATCTGTATTTGTTAGCATTTAAGAAAATAGAGCAATAGCCATTGTAACCATATGCTTTTATAAGTCTTTTAATAAACCTGTAACTGTTTAAGCTTTAACCTGACTCCTTCAGTTGCTGTACAGAACCAAGCACAATTTAAAAGAACTTCAGCCGGTCATAAAAGGACAGACATAGGGAGAGCTTGGGCGTTTGGATCTGTGTCACTCCCAGGTGACAAGATCCGTTAAGGCACCTTTCCAGCCTTTCCCAGGCTGCCCGCTGCAAGGAACTTTGTGTTCTAGCAGTTAAAATCTAAGGTGTAATAAGCTCTTCCTATATAACAGGGCGTCTGTTGGCCTTCTGGCCACCCTCTGCGACGGGACCCCGGTCCTAGCAGTAAAGACACGGACGTTAAACCTTTTCTCGGAAGCATACACACACACACTGCCCTGACCGTTGGCTGACACAGTTTGCACTGCTTTCAGCCTGGACCTTGGTCATCTTTTCCACATTCAGGCCACTGTCTTAACTCACCCAACATCCTTCTCCCCTTTTTCAAAGGGTTATGCCTTCTTTTGATCCCAAACTTAGGCTGGATGGAGTCAGGTTCATTTTCGTACCAACTGATGGTCCAGCAATGGTTGTTTTAATCCAACTTAATGTACACAGCTTCAGGGAATTGTCTGCCATTGTTTTACCTTTCTTGCTAGGTTCTGCAACTGCTTTCCAAAATTCTTTTGGATTAGCTGTACACTTCCTGAGTGGACAGAAAAATCCAAATATTACACAAGTGTTCGCCATTCATCAAAGTCTTCTTGACTAGCAGCTTGTGATACTTGGGTTAATTGGCTTGAAACAGCTCTAAGTCTCAGGCATAGAGTTGAGATTTCTTATTTCAAATCTGAATTAGTTACACAGAGGCCCCACAACCAAGATCAGACTCCCATAGAAAGAAGGGGGGGGCAAGAACTGTCCCTGTCCTGAAGATCTTCCATAGACATGATAGCCCTATCCCTGATCTCTCTGATAGGTCCCTTATTTTTCCAAATAATAGAATACTAGGACTGGAAGGGACCTCGAGAGGTCATCAAGTCCAGTCCCCTGCCCTCATGGCAGGAACCAGTACTGTCTAGACCATCCCTGATAGACATTTATCTAACCTACTCTTAAATATCTCCAGAGAGAGATTCTACAACCTCCCTGAGCAATTTATTCCAGTGTCTGACTATCCTGACAGGTAAGAACTTTTTCCTAATGTCCAACCTAAACCTCCCTTGCTGCAGTTTAAGCCCATTGCTTCTTGTTCTATCCTCAAAGGCCAAGATGAACAAGTTTTCTCCCTCCTCCTTATGACACCCTTTTAGATATCTGAAAACTGCTATCATGTCCCCCCTCAATCTTCTCTTTTCTAAACTAAACAAACCCAATTCCTTCAGTCTTCCCTCATAGGTCATGTTCGAGACCTTTAATCATTCTCGTTGTTCTCTGGACCCTCTCCAATTTCTCCACATCTTTCTTGAAATGCGGTGCCTAGAACTGGACACAATACTCCAACTGAGGCCTAACCAGCACAGAGTAGAGCAGACTAATATAAATCACTTTGTGTTAGTGCCTTGTCCCAGGTCGCACAGGAAGCCTATTGCAAAGCTCTCTACTGAGACTGAGTTCAGTTCTGTGTCCCTAACAATCCTTCCTCTCCAAGGTCATATAATGCCCTCTCCCTGAGCTCACATACCCAGCCCCCATTCAGTTTGCTGCTAAATTGCCTGTGGCAGCTCACAGATTGCTTCCAGGATGGTCAGAATTTATATTTGTAGAAAGTTATATAGTGATCTTTTATAGGCAATACTCAGCTGCTTTGGGGGAAAAAAGGCCCTAATAGGTGAGGAAGAGACTTATTTATGAATGTTAGATCAGTATTGCATTGCTGTAGGAACCCTTGGGAGCTCAGTTCTTTACAAGTAAATCCCTCTAGTTTAGATTGGCTAGATTTTAGCCTTCACATGGCACAGATCAGGTGACTATATGACTCAAGCTATGGTTGTGTCATGGAAGTTGTGACAGACTTCAGGTTCCCACTGCCTCCAGTGAGCTATGGTGTCCCCAGCTCCTGCCTGGAGACAACAGACCCCTGAGCTCCCACAGGGACCCTGCAACTCCCCATTGCCCCTGAGCTATCACGGGCAGCAGAGCGACCCCATAGCTGTGGGTGGATGGGTACAATGAAGCTCTGAGCTCACCCTGCAACTGCCCACTTCCATCATGGATATTTTTAATCAAAGCTAGAGACAGATTTTCATGAATTTTGATTGCTTGCTCTTGACGTTTATTAAAAGTTTCCAAGACAGAATCTTATCCTTAAACATGACCAGCACCTACTTCCTCTAGCATTCTAGGGTATAGAGGCAAAAACCCTTCCCTCCAATAAGAGCATAGCTGACCAAGGTAAATTATGGCCAACAAATAGGCAAAGCACTTAACTAGCCAAGGCTGCCATTTAATCCACCTGTCTAGTCCGTCCATACAACTCAGGTATTTTTAATACACAACATTCCAGAGCTATGGGGAGGCACTTGCTACAGCAGAACAGGCATTTACAGATCATGTCTTTGAACTGATCCTAGTATAGGGTGACCAAATCAAAATCCAAAAGGCACTTCTACAATGAAAGTTATCCTCTTCAGGGCAAAGTTATAAGTCATGGATCATCACAGCTTAGATTGACCCCAAAATTCCTCCCCTCCGTTTTAGAGTATGGAGTATTTGTTTTAGTCCCATGAGCCATTCCTTCAGAAGTTTCTTGTATAGGTCAATAAAACCTTTCAATGTAGTTAGACTAAGCCTTAACTGTATGTTTAGCATCAGTGATATAAGCACCATCAAAATACTGTAGCCAGATCCAACTCATTCAAGCCCAGGTAAATGACACCTCTCTGCTTAAATGGAAAGGATAAATAACAAGCCTGAACATCATCAGGAGCAGTACAGCACCTTCCTCGGTCTCAAACTATGTTGCCCCATGCCTGCATTTAGCTTCATGATGTCTCTGAAGTGGGCATATTCCCATTTAATTAGCTGTGCAGGCTAATTGGGGCCCCAGGTCAATCAAGCATCCCTGTTCAGGACAGCACTTGAGCAGGTGCATGTGTCCCACTGGAGTCCGCGGGATTTAAGTGCATTCTTAGAGTAGTGCTTTGATCCTATTCTGAACAGCACGTGAACACATCCTTCCCTAAACGCAGGAAGGAGTGTCTTGTCTAAGCCTCAAAGACCTCTGATGGAGTCATGACTAGAGGAGGTAGTTTGGTACCAGTGCTGTGCTTTAGCTACTAAACAGTGCTCCCTCCCATTTAGTAATGGTATTTTCAGAGCTTGTCAGGTTAGCTACCTATAGCAAATCCTCTCTGGCCTACAGATAATTGGTTTGTTCCAATTAATTTCTGTTCCTGTCATGATATTTCATAGCAAGCAAAGGAGTTGGTATTACCCATCTATAATACCAACAGTTTTTAATCTGTGACATTGAATACCTCACAGATCTGAAGAAGAGTTCTGGGATGCTTGGATCCTGACTCAACAGGTGTGACTGCTACACCAGTGGAGAAGCATTAACTAACATGTGACAAGTTGCTCTGTTCTATGAATGCAGGTGTTACTAGCCCACTTAATCTGGAATGATCTCTTGCAACATACATACAAGGTGTACAGATTGCTACACACGAGGAGTTAATGTATCTGTGACACTGAATATCTTCCCATACCTCAAGAAGAGCTCCAAGTAGCTCAAAAGCTTGTACCTTCCACCAACAGGAGTCATTCCAACAGAAGACAATACTACTCAGAAAGAGAAGGTGGGTGAGATAAGTCAGGTGATTCAAGTGCACCTGGGTAGATTTAGCAACATCCCATTCCTTTACAATGCACAAGCCTTTTAATAGTTGGTTCCCTCTCTCACTTTGGCACAAGACGGTAAATGCAGAAGCAGGGAATAAAAACAGGTTTGCAGCTACTGTGCTTCTGGCAGAGGGAAGCAAAGCCATGCATAAGAAAATGCAAGTAGCAGACCTGTTTCCCCTAGCCCACAAAAGATTAAATACCACACCTAGCATCTGTGCAGGCCACCATTTAGTGGTGACAATAATAATAGCAAACTCTAAAATAAAATAACTTGACATAAAGCCAAGAGTTATCTTTCACCCGACTCAGCAGCTTCATTGACAGCACCTCTCTGCTCCTGATAGGACTTCCCCTTTCCTTCAGCAGAGGACTGGAGAGTCCACCAAGACACCCTCTAATCCAAGTATTAACCTGCTTCTTTTAACTCAGTTACTCACTTTCAAATGCACTGCTTTCTGCCTTTATAGGAATCAGATACTCATCAAGCAGTCACCTGGTCCCTTACCAGGTGGGTCTGATAATCACTACCAGGTCCAAAAACCTGCCCTGAAAGGAGCTCTGCTTTAGAACAGGGCTTTTTGGCTCCAGGCTCTGTAGCCATTAAAGGAGTAGAACACCCTGTAAGGGTATGTCTACACTACCACCCTAGTTTGAACTAGTGTGGCTAATGTAGGCATTCAAACTTGCAAATGAAGCCTGGGATTTAAATATCCTGGGCTTTATTTGCATGTTCCTGGGCACCGTCATTTTGAAATGCCCCATAGTTCGAACTACCTGCCCGCGGCTACACCTCCGTGCTGGAGGAATAACGGTAGTTTGAATTAGGAGCTTTAATTCGAACTACCTAGTCCGTGCCGTGTGTAGCCGCGGGCAGGTAGTTCAAACTACAGGGCATTTAAAAATGGCGGCGCCCGGGAACATGCAAATAAAGCCTGGGATATTTAAATCCCGGGCTTCATTTGCAAGTTTGAATGCCTACATTAGCCACCCTAGTTTGAACTAGGGTGGCAGTGTAGACATACCCTTACTGAGTCCTGGCAGAACAGCCTCTGCTTTTTACCTTAGGAATAGCAGGAGTGTCATATTTTTTTCTTCTCCTTAAAGAAATCTGCAGCAAAAACAGGGATTTTGCAGAAGTTTACTGAAGGGGAAAGAGTGTTAAATCTTTACCAAAGAGGCTACATCTACACTGCAGGCTTCTTGCGCAAGAACTGTTTTGCACAAGAGTTTTTGTGCAGAGTTCTTGCACAAGTGAGTGTACACACTGCCATGTGCTTTTGCACAAGAGATGTGCTTTTGCGCAAGAGCGTCCATGGCAATGTGGATGCTCTCTTGCACAAGAAAGCTCTGATGGCCATTTTAGCTATTGGGGTTTCTTTCACAAGAAATCCATGTTGCCTGTCCACACTGCCTTCTTGCACAAGAGCTCTTGTGCAAAAAGGCTTATTCCTCATGGGGAGAGGAATAACTCTTCCGCAAGAAGCCCGCTTTTCCAATGCTGTGCTGTAAATTTACTTGTGCAAGAATGCACATGAAGTGTAGACACTCTGCAAGTTTTTGCGCAAGAACAACTGTTCTTGCGCAAAAAGCCTGTAGTGTACATGTAGCCAGAGTGTTTTTCTTCCATGTGTCTCAGGAGTGTGAGTTCACTGATTCTTCTCAGCTGTACTGAAGCCCTTTTAAGTTGCTCCATTGGCAAAAAGGAGCTAGAAATTACCTCTGATCAATGTCATCTCCATAAAGGGGTTTTCAGCTGGTGGAGAGCTGCTGAAATAACACCATCAGTCTCCTCTTTCTGCTCCCAACATAAGGATGAGAGGATAGGGTCAGGAAAGAAGTAGGGGCAAAACACACTGCACTGCACTGCAACACCTAAAGAGGCCCTTGCAGCCAGAAGATAAGGCAGGTCCATTCTGATTTCTCCAGAAATCCAAGGAGTAAAAAGGTGGCATAAAGCAGCAGAGAAATAGAATTTTTTTAAAAGCATTTATCTTTATCTTTTTTCTACAAATGAGTAGAAGGGAACTATTTGGTGGTGGTGATACATTTGTAAGGTTGTAGTCAATGATTTGGTCAAAATAGTAGAATAAAGTAGTAATAAGGCACACAGAAATAATGGAAGCCATGAGAGAGCGAAGGGCAGAGAATGGTTCAACTATAAGTTCTAGGATCTGTTTTTTTAAATTAAGGCTGAGGAGGAAAAAAAGACAATTGGGGCTTTTTTCTATTTATTTTATAACTGCAAAACGATTGGTTTGAAAATATATGCACAATTAATATGACAAACGTGCCAAGAAATCCACTTTAATTTCAACTGACAGTCACACTTTCAAAACAAGGAAACACATCAGCAAATGGTAGACATTTAAGGCCAAATTCTGGGACTTCTTCCACAGGTCTAAATCTGGAATACAACTGCTTATGCAGATGTTAACTGATCAATGCTCGGGATCAGCATCTTCAGCTGGTATAATTCTCTTGAATTCTTCCAAGGCTTAGTCTGCACATAGAAGTGCTACCAATAAACATTACGTGATGCTCCACTTCCATGAATTCATAGTTATTTATAGCTGTGCAGAGTTGAAGTAGAACCCTTTCAAATCAGAATGGTATTATTTTACCTCTCCCCACCACCACCTTTGTGCTCTTTTTTTATAGCATTTTACACCACTTTGCACAAGTATCAATGACTAAACACATTTAATGCAAAGAGGATCAGGCCTTATGCTGCTGAAGTTTTAAGGGCTAAATTACATTCTAAGTTTCACTGGTGTCAATCTGGGATAACTGTATTACTCCAGCTCTATCTGGGTGTAACTAAAATCAACATAAAATCAGACTTTCAGTTCTGTTCTGGGGTCTCAGCCCATGAGACCCAGAATTCAGCATTAGTGCTCATCTGCACATTTATCCCCCCATGAAAAATTCTGACAAGCAAAAACATTTTGTTTTCTTTGAAATGTCATTTTTCCCCTCTGAAAACTCAGGGGCTATGTCTACACTGCAGGCTTCTTGCGCAATACATTTTTGTGCAAGAGTTCTTGCGCAAAAGTTCTTGTGCAAGAGCGCGTCCACACTGCCATGTGCTTTTGTGCAAGAGCATCCATGGCAGCGTGGATGCTCTCTTGCGCAAGAAAGCTCTGATGGCCATTTTAAGCCATAGGGGTTTCTTGCGCAAGAAACCCCTGTTCCCGTCCACACGAGCCTTGTTGTGCAAGAACTCTTGCACAAAAAGGCTTATTCCTCTTGGGGAGAGGAATAGCTCTTGCGCAAAAAGCCCTCACATCTGACGATCTACTGTAAACTTTCTTGCGCAAGAATGGGCTTGAAGTGTGGACACTCGCAAGTGTAGACATAGCCTAAGAATTTGGCTAAAAACAGGAGTGGTGGCACAAACTGGGAGCTGTTGTTTGCTCCTCTGTGGGCTGGAATCATCAGATGCACTACATCTGTCAGAATTAGGCTTTAAAGGATTAGATCTTTAAGTATCAGTAAATGTCAATTTCACCATACAAACCAATCAAAATGTTGCCCATCAGCAATGACAGAAATTTACAGATAGGCAAAAGAAGAAAAATGCTGCTTCAGAGCTTAGAGTTTGATTTTAGCAAATCTATTTGGCATATTTTGATAGATGTTGACAATTTGTGTTTTAACTGTTCTAAAGCTTTAACATTTTGAATCTTAACATCCTCTGTTGCTAAATGGTTATTGTATGGACACTCTACCCCAGTCCCCCACTTTCTGGCAACTGTGAAAGTTTAAATTGATAAAATATTTTAAAATAGTTTAAAATAAACATCATTGTTGTCCATCAACATTATCATAAAAGTCAAATTCAGACAAATGGACTCATAATGCTTTCTGATTGGCCCTCTTGGTAAGGAGAAGCTTATGGAGTTTCTGAGCAAGGTGCAGTATGGGAGAAAGTCTAGAAAGGGAACATGAGGAGCAAACTGCAACTCCTCAGGAGGTACTACAGCTCCAATTTTCAGCCAAAATATTTTAGCTTGTAGCTGAAATATTTCAAAAAACATTTTTGTGTAGTCAAGAACCCAATTCTCCTTCAAAAACAGTTTTGATGGGAATATTTTGACCAGCCCTAGTTTGTATAAAGTGATGTCCATCGGTTTTCTCCTTTGAAAAACTTCATGCTGGGAGATGTGGAAGGTGCAATACACAAAGGAAATGCATAACATCTAATCATGGCAGAGAAAACAAGAATGGGGAAAGATCTGAATGAGTAATGTAGACAGTCTCCACTCTGGATTTTTTTAACCATATCACCTTCCACCTGGGAATCTCAAAGCATTTTTACAAATATTATTGACTTATACTTAATGGAAAAATTATCCTCATTTTATAGATGGGGAAACTGAGGCACAAATCAGTGCCAATTAGAAGGAAAAAAATCCCTAATCTTGTAAATTGTGTTCTCACACTTCAACATAAGATCAATTTCCCATCTCAAGAATGAACAGTGATTTTTTATTCTTACAAGAGCACCACACAGCCAGCTGTTTTGGATTCTGTTTTGGACAAGGAGTGAGACCAAGTGGAGGATAATTAATCTATGAGATTCTGAAACTGATCCCTTGCTTTAGTTCTCAAGAAGGTGCAGTGGGCAATATTTTTCTCTGTATGTACAGCACCTAGCACAATTAGGTGCTAGTCCATGACTGGGAGCTTTGTTGTAATAACTGGGCCTAAAAATTTACTTTAATTGTGATCTAAACTGTGAGAAGTGAAGGAATGAATGCTGAACATCACAGTAACCTATAACAATAAACATGGAAGTGCAACACACAATAAAATGTAATAAATTAATAATGGTTCCCCTGCACATAAGCCATTATTAGTTGGCTCATTCCTTTGGTGTCATGGGAGACTTGACCATCTGAATCTCTAAACTATTAAACTGATGTTATATTTGAACTGGGTCAAAAGGCCATTAACCCAGTACTGAACTTCTTGGTCTCTGAATCTAAGCTCCTCTAGCTTTTCAAGTCGATAAGTCACTTTGTACATCCTATTTCAATTTCTTCTCTTAGCAACAGGGAATTGAAACCCTTGTTATGACACTGAAAAAGTCTCGGGCCAACTGCTGTAAATCAGTATAGCTTAGAACTTGTCCCCAGAAGTCATTTCAAACAAGCACACATAAAAACCACTCAGTGCAACATAATGAAACTTGGCCTACACATAGCAATTTTCAGATAAGGATCTGTGTGTTTTACAAACAACTAACCGTTCTCACACTGTGATCCAATATGTATTATTGTATTAATTTTTGTCTTACTTTTTGGTCAAAGAATGGAATACCATAAATGAATACCTTACTAATTTCTCTGGCGGGGTCAGGAATAAAACCCACAGTTAGTAATGGACCAATCCTATAATCACTATACCAAAACCAATGTAATTTTCATTTGAATTATTGAGGGGCTTTTTGGCTTCTGAATTACAGTCCAATAATTGGGAGAACCGATTCCAAACTTATGTGTGTACGGTAGACACAAATATTAAATACGAAGTCACTAGAAAGAAGCAGTTTACAATAGGAAAGTCAGTAAATCTCAGGAAGCAGGTATATTTCCTCTCTTCCATTGCTTTGGAAATGCAATGCATTAATACAAAAGTGTCACAATGATGCTTTTCCCATGTTTTTAAGCAGCTGAATTACACCACCGTCTGCTGGAACTTGGCTTTGGAACTTCTTCTTGATGATTCCCATTTTTCTGCTCTGAGTTTGGTCCCCAAGATTAGATAGCAATGTCCCAGATTCATCAGCATGAGCTGCTAATTGCTGAATATGCTTTTTTTCCAGTATGAATTCCTAGTACAAAAAGAGACATGCAGACATGCTTTTTTCTATGCAGACATTCACTCATGGAAAGACTCCATCCTGCAGCCCTTACTCGCATGCAGTCTCTCTGATGATACTAAGCAGCAGTTTTAAATACTGTCCATTGTGAGATATTCTGAGTAAGGGATGCAGGATTAAGCTCACTGGCTCCACTGTAGCAAGGTAATTAAACACATGCTTAACTTAAAGCATGTGCATATTCTCACTGAAGTCAATGGGTCTTAACTTATGGCTAACTTTATGTGCTTAAAGTTAGTCATATGCTTCAGGATCTTGCTAAACTGGAGGTTTAATCTGCCATTTATAAAAAATGCAAATCAGTTGTGTCAATTCTTTCTAATGCCTCCAGTCCTCAGGAAGCTCCCTACACAAACTACAATCTTGTCTGAACTGTAAGTGCATGTTTAAAATTGGCATAGTGTGGTGTTTTAGATGCTGCTTGTAATTATTAGAACTGGGAGCACTGGCTGTTGGGAATCTGGAAGCACAGGAAACAGGAAGGAGGGGGGAGGAGATGGGCCAGGCCTGAGTGAGAGCTACAGAGGGGCGCAGCAGCAGCAGCTTTGTAAAGAGGTTTCACCTTTGTTAAATAGAGGCCTGTTGAAGTTTGTTACTACCTTGCTTGCATGATACAACACATAGATGGTCAGCATTACTTTCACCGTACCTGTATCTAAAACACTGTTTCTGCTGAAAACCTGCAGGTACCACATGGCCCAAACCCCTGCCTTGCAATGCAGACAGTACTGGTATTTCAATCATGGTTCCTAAGTTGAGCTGTGCATGACACTACTGGTACTGCAGGCTTCTGTGGTTCCCAGGGTTTACCTTAATGATGAGCTGCAGTGCTGATCCCAGAGCACTGCAGCCACCCTGCCCCAATTCAGCAATGTACAGTAACCACCAGTAGGTACAATGTCTCCCAGCCCCAGCCTCATAACCAAGAGTAGGCTGAATGCCATGGTGAATGAGAGTGTGTGCAGTACAGGGCATCCCCGCTACCAGTCACCCTTGTATACATCTGTTCTGCACTAAAGTTGATGCTTGTAGGAACTGACGTGTTATGAGTCCTCCTGTTCCCCGCTCTGAAGTAGCATACAAAAAAAAAAAAAAAAAAAAAAAAAAAAAGCAGCACAAATGGAAGTCAGCTGCAGGAAAAAAATTCCCTGCTTTAAGTTGTTTCGCTATAAGTCCAAGTTTTTTGGAATGTATCTTGGACTTACAGTGAGGACGGCCTGAAGAATGGCTGGTGGCCAGTCCAGAGCTAAGGTCCCAAGGCCTGGCCTTGCACTTTGAGTGCCTAAAGAACAAGGCTATGCAGGACATTCAGACTACTTCCCTTTCTGAGGAAAGGACTGACAACTTGCTCTGAAACCCAGTTCCCTGTGCACCTACTTAGTGCCTTATCCTGCAAGCCTGGCATGCATGACAATCCCAGTGAAGGTAATGGCGCATTCACATGTAGGCTGCTTACTGGACCTTTAACTTGGCTTAACAGCATATCAGAGCATTTACTACAATTAGTACAAAAGACTGGGGCATGCTACTTTTTCTGGGTAAACTTGCCATTGACTTCAATGGGGCAGAACTTCACCCTGTGAGTTTTTGGCAGCTGTAATTAGAAAGCTTTGTTTCTTCCCATCACTATTTCCTTTCAGAGATTTTGCCATCCACTAGAAAATGTACTCGTGGCAAGAGTGGTCCAGTGAAAATAGCATTGGGTCTACAGGTGTGAAATTCTAGCCCCACTGAAATCAATGGCCAAGGCTCCAATTGAGTTTAGTGTGGCCATGATTTCACCCTAAGATCCTAGGCCTGGACCCTCCCCATCCCATATCACAGCCCTCCCACTGGGGAGTTAAATGCTTAAATATCTTTAAGGATTTGGGCCATAGAGACACAGGGCTATATCCTCATCTGAGGTTCACCCCTGGGGTTCTATTCTTGCCTCTGTCACTGACTCCTACTTTGACACATGCCCTCTGTGCTTCCGTTTTCCCTTCTGTGAACAGGAGGTCCTTCTGTGAACTCACAATGGGGAAGGAATGGGAGGAACACATGAGAAAATTCTAAATGCTAAGTACAATTGGCAAGTTCAGCACAGTTCTCACTCTCTCTCGCCATATCCATAACTAGGGTTCCATAGGGATTCACTTACACCAGCACCCTGCATGCTCAGAGGCTTTCTTCTAGGATATTCTGCTCCACAGTCTTTTGTTCCCAGAGGACTGAGGCCTAGAAAGATCTGCTTTGGAGAACATGTTCTGACATATTTCAGTCAAGAACTACAAGTCTACCTATAATGGCTTTACATACTGTCTGCAGGCAGATGTACTAAGTGGGTTCTAATCTACTGAAATTAATTACATTGTGATAGCAAAAAAGACCAGAACTCCTTTTTATAATGTTGCATGGCTGTAATACTATAATAGTATTTTGTTCTGCTATAGCACCTTGTATCCCTGAACTTCATTGTTTTACATGGTTTGCTTGATTAAGCTTCAGAGGACACTGGAGAGGTTAGGAAATGATACTCCAGTGTTACAGATGGAAACCAAGGCACAGAGCCAGAAGTGACTTGCTGACCATCACATAGTACATAATGGGTATGTCTACACTGCAGCATTTTTCCAGAAAAAACTATACTTACGTCCACACTGTTATTACATTCTTTTGACAGAAAGTTGAAAGAATGGAGGGGGTTTTCTGACAGTGGTAAACCTTTTTCTACGAGGAAGAAGCCTTTTTCCAAAAAAGTTTTTTCAGAAAAAGGTGTGGGAGGATGCAGAAAAGGGAGTTCTTTTGAAAGAAGAGGCCCCCGGGAAATAACACTGGTGCCCTGGTGGCTACTCCATCCATACTAATCACAACTGAAATGCGAGATGGCATCAAATCATTACTTTTTTGTTGCGCTTTTGCTGTGTGGATGCTCTCTTTCGAAATAAGCTTTTCTAGAAGATCTCTTCTGGAAAAGTTTCTTCCAAAAGAAGCTTGCAGTCTGGACATAGCTAATGTGTCATTAGGAGAGCTGGGAAATGAACTCAGGTTTTCTGATTCCCAGTTCTGGTTTTTAACTGCTACACAGTGTGCCCTCTCCCACTGCACAGATAGCCAGCCTCTACGCATGCTGCTAGTGCGTGCATTGCTGTGTTTGCTAGAAGGCTCCAAACCACACATCCTTGAATGAACCAGACATCAAAATTTTAGCTGCCTATAAAATCTGTACTCCCTCAGCAGCAGGCAGCACACCGTCCTTAGCAGCTCTTCTATAAATCCTACAGCAGCGTGTTACTTACTTGGATCATGTCCAGTTTCGACAACCATTCCATTTCCTGCAAGGGGCCATAGTGCTGCATGTGGCACTGCTCAGCCAGGTTGGAGATAGCTAGCAACAAGCTGCCTAGTTCTTGACTCTGCAAAGGCAAAAATGACATGGATCAATTTTGTTCCACCAAGCACTTTGCACACATGTACGCAGGATTGCCAGCCTCCAGGAAGAGGAAATACCTCTCAAGTTCACTGCATAGTTTGACTGGGAAACAGTTCTGCTGTGAGATCTAGATTCTTCTCAAAAAGTGGCCCAGCTGTGCTGCTACCTATACCTCTGCCGCCATTTCCTCCTACATCCCCTCTCTTGGCTCCTCTTTTCTATCCAAGCTTCCCTCTTCCCTCCTCACTTTGCGCTCTTCTTTGCACAAGGTATAAATCCTCAGCTTCAGCAACCACCAACACTGACACTGATCCTTCTAGTCTACACCGGGGAATCCCCCTCTTAACTGTGTCGTTTCCCTCCTTCTAGATGTCTTGTCCCCTGTGGGGCTAGTAGGATTGGAATCCCTCCAGACTGTGTGCAAGCCTGGCAATGTTCCCATAAGCCCTTGCTGCCTCTTGCCTGGGCTGTCTATTATGTCCCAGTCCATGGCATGACTCCCACTCGCTGTCATGGCTGTCTCACTTGGTGAGAAGCAGCAGCACTAGTGAGAGCGAGCTGTGCTAAGTGTCTGCTCTGGGTCAGGAGAGGCACAGAACAAGGTCACTGCAGGAAAGTGAAACCTAGGAAAGATGAAGGAATGAGTGGGGAAAAAGAGAAACCAGAGGGAGCTGTGGAAGCGGGGAAACAGAAGGATGCGGAACTGGAGGAAAATTGGATTTGAGAGAGAATTGGGAGAGACCAGAAAGGGAGCTGGGAAACATGGTCAAGAGGGAGATGAAATGTAACAGAGAAAACTGGGTAGCAACTCATATATGGAATGGATGTGTCCACGGATCAGGAGTTAGACTGGAGAAGTTGCTCAAGGTTTCAGCTATAGGAGAAAGAACATGTTCTTGTGTAGAAAAGATTATGCTTCAAAGCCTTGACTATTTAGACCAGGGACTGTCAATCAGTTAGAGACGAAGAGCCAAAATAGCTGTGGATAGATTATGAAGAACCACCTATTATGTATTTATTTGTATATATCTATATATAGATAGATATAGTACACAAAATGTAGTGATAAAAATAACATTACAGGACATTTTGTCAAAAACCAATAAAAATGTCTCTAGTCACTTAAAAAATTCACAGCCACTTCATAGATCTTCAGAGAACTTGACAAGGAACAAACATCACATTTTTAAAAATACCAACCCCTTAAAATACAATAATATTCTCACACTAAAAAAAAAAAAAAAAAAAAAAAAACCATCCCTACCACGTATTTTAAATTTAACATTACTGCCCTATTATATGGTGTGAGTTTTTTAAAATTAAACTGAACTGAGAAGTAAAATAGCACAATTTTCAGCTTGTTGATCTCTGGTACGGTTTCCTCTTGTTTTTTTTTTTTTTTAACTTATGAAGATTATGGCTTTTTTATAGTTCTAAAAATTCAGGTCTGTCCTAGACTGCAAATATGAGAGGTTCAAAAACAATAAGGGAGAGACTCATATCTCAGAATAATTGCTTCCGCCTAGCAAACAATAGCCTTTGAATTTTCTTTGAAGAAACAAAGTGTAAACCAGGTACATGCTGATTTTTTTTTGCCCTGGAATTTAAATATGGCATCTGTGTTGGCTGTCTTATTCTGCATCCATGAAGACTTTGAGTTTAAGGTGCTTCAGTCCCCCGCTGTAACCCAATCCTCCTCTCCCCCAGAGCCAGGCACTCCCAACCCCTCCGCTCTAATCCAAAGAACCCCCCAGAGCCCGGCACCCCCAGCCTCGCCCCTGATCTAACCCAACGCCTGGGTCCCAGAGCTGCCGCCATGTACTTCTCTCTTCAGGTGCTGGGGCGCGTGCGCAGAGCGGCTGGCTGTGAGCAGGTACTGGGGCATATGTGCAGAACTACCAAGTGCCACATTTCTTTAAGCAAAGAGCCGCATTCAGCTCAAGAGCCACAGCTTGGCCACTCCTGATTTACATAGTTCAGACAATCAGGGCATGTCTACACTAGGAAATTATTCTGAAGTAACTTATTTTGGAATAATAACTCCCAAAATAACTATTTTGAAATAGTCCATCCACACTACATGGAAGCCTCAAAATTAGTCCAGGGCAGGTTCTCTTAATGTGGAGGCATTATCTCGACTTACTGACCCAGGAGGCACTGGGGAGTAATTACTTTTAATAACTCTGGGCTATTTTGAAATAACCATTTCAAAGTGTTATAAGTGTTATTCCTCGTGGAAAGCAAGAGTTATTATTTCAAAATAACAGGCTTGGTAGTGTGGATGCTCCGCTTGTTATTTTGAAATAAGGGAAGTTATTTCAGGGCTCAGTGACAAGCTGTTTTCACAAATATACATTCCTAGCAAAATCAAGGAAGTTCAAATCCACTGCTTGAAACTGGGCTAAGCTTTGCTGGCCACAAGGAATGGTCTATAGCCACTTTGTCTGCCAATCTTAGGGGATTGCAGAGCTGTAGCTACATCAAGGGCTAGTCAGTAATGGCTGTAGGGGCAAATCCTGAGCGTAAACAGAGCTTGAATCCATCCCTAGAAATCACTAAAGATGTCGTGTTTGGAGCAAGTTGCTGCAGATTTTAAGGTAGTTTGTGGCTTTAACTTTTTTTTTAGTAAGAACTGAAGTTTAAGAATATAGGGCCAACTCTGAGCTCCTTACTCACACAACATTCTCTCCTCCTCCCACCCCCAATTTCAATGAGGACAAACCCTGACTTGGAAATTTAGCCCACAGCAAACACCAAACAAACTAAATGAAAGTAAGTGGATAGCAAACTAAGAAGAGGGATGATGTGTCTTAGAACCAAGTTAATGACTTCTGGGAGTGCATGCTGTGAACTCCCCCAGGTGCCTTCAGGGGAGATGGATCAGGCCATGAATGTTTGTTATCTCTTTTGTGTGCCAGTCTTTTCAGGTTGAACCTGGGTCTCCTCTGTTTTATCCATAGCTCATGTTGTGATGGACGGAAGAGAGGACTCTTTTGAACGTACCTGATATCGGAAGTGACCTTTCTCATGGTTAATAATGACATCCAGCTGTTTGTTTTTCTCCTGTATTCTGTTGTACGTCATTTGAAGCTCAGACAGTTCCCTAATCAGCATCTAGGCAAGGTAAATAAGAATGCTCACTTGAGATGTGCACTGCACTGCAGAAGGCATCTAGTCCTAGTGTCTTCCTATTCTCCGGGTGGCTTTCAATTTGAAGGATCCCAAAGCACTTTACAAATTAACTATTCTGCTCACAGCAAGTCACACACAGAGGCTGCTGGATCTGTTCAAAGAGTGTTGCATAGCCTAGGTTACCAGCATGGTCCGTAGCCACAAATCTGGAAGACGGGGCAGTTCCGCTCTCAATTACAGTGATGCAAGTCTAAAGCAACTGCAATACAATTAGAGCTTGTTCAAATGGGAAGTTACTCTGGAATCATATAGGGTGCAAATTTAAAGAGCAACAGCAATTCTGAATTATTTCTTCATGTGGACACACTTATTCTTGAAGGCAAGTGTCCACAATAGGAAGCAACTCCAGCATAGTTATTCTAGGTCAACTTCCCCACTCTGGATTTAAACTGACATAACTGGGCACAGAATTTGGCCCCTGATGTCAAGTTCCTGGCCTTTGAAGGAAAAATGCTTCCGGGGGCAACTCAGATGTTACTGTGATGACCACCATCTTGGCCAACACACAAAGCAATGAACAAGGCCATTGAAAGAGCTGGGAACCATACATCTTTATAACTTGAGCTGAAGAGCCAGGCCTTTGCTACATCTCTTCCTCTTCCTATGTAGGAGCCTGGATCTGACCCTCTGAAAAGATTAAGGATTATTCACTGATTAAAAACAAAACACGCTTAGAAATTTCTCTTTAAGGAATCTGCTTCAGTGGCCATGTTTGTATATGTGGGTCAACATTGTGCTACTAGATCCATAATGTGGACCATTACTGCACAGTCTGCCCATGGGCCTGACTTAGTAACCATGGGATATTTCTGATGAGGGAGGGAATGCAGAAGGTGCCATAGAGATTGAGATCACTCATCTGATAGCAGAAATTTGCCCAGGGTAATCACATGATGAGAACTTACTTAGTGTTTGTGATCAGACGACAATATTCAAAAAACCATCCTTTTCAGCAATTACATAGGGATCTAGAATTGCCAATTTTGGCTGGACTAATTTCTGAAAGTTTCATCACTTGGCACAATCTTTAATTGATCTTTAATTCTGGGCAGTTCGGTAGGGCTGGAGGATAGATCCTATCTAAGAGTTGAGTGAAAGTTACTGGTGCTCAGCATTATACTGAATCAGACTGTAAGGATATGGCTTAGCACTCTTGGACTAACTACTATTCTAATGTATAAATAACATGCTTGATAACATTACAAGTTTTGTGGTATCATGTTCCCGTAGCAAGGTTTCAAGGTCACGCTGGCTTTTCTCATAGTCATCTGACAGAGCGATCGAGTTCTTTATCAAGGTCTGGTTTGTAGACAACAGCATGTCATGCCGCCTGATAACAGCTCCAATGACCAAGTCTGCACCACATCCTAGATCGTCTGTAGCAGAGCAGAGGGAAAACACAGCACAAAGGGGAAATGGGTTTAGCTTACAGTGCATTAGAGACACTATTTTTCTTCTTTTCAAGTTATGTACTGGCTCTTTTAAGGAATTGAGGGCATGTCTACATTGCAGTTAAACACCAACAGGTGGCCCATGTGCTGACAAGGGCTTGTGGGACTCAGTCTGGAGCCAGGGCAGTGGACCCTCTCCTTTCACCAGATTCCATAGCCTGATTTTCTGCCCAAGCCTAAGTCATCTGACATGGGTCAGCTGCGGGTGTTTTATTGCAATGTAGACATACCCTGAGTGGCTCCTGGGTGGCTCCTGGGAAATATCATGTATTCCCCACTCATGCACTTTCCAGGAGAGGCCAGCACCGTGCACAACCGGGCCCTGTGCATGCTACATAAATCTTTTCCCATGAAAATTGACTCAGTGTTGCCAACAGCAAGCATTCAAAGCCAATGAAGTTTTAACATCATGAGATTTAAAAAATATATATTTAAAAAATATTAAATGTGGAGTTTTATATTTGCATCTCCATTTTTGAAGCATTTAATGTTCATTTTCAACCTTTTCTCCACAGCCACAAGCTGACATTTTTAAAATGAAAGCTGAGATTCTTACACATTCAGGTGACTTCAGGGGCTGGGAGTTTAAGATAAACAAGTATTGCGAGACTCATGATAAAGTTGCAGGAGTTGGAAATGTTGTAATGACTATCTGACATTAACAAAAAAGACCTCTTGTTTCTTTGCCTTTCTCTGCAGCATGTAGGTGTGGGTCAGTTGCCAAGGAAAATCTGGGTCCATGTCACTTAATCAGTTCCCTGCCATTGAAGGAGCCTTAGGCTTTGGTGCATCAGTTCCTCCTATTTTTGCCTGTGGCACACAATAGTCTGGTCTCCTGTGGTCTGTAATACTTTGGTCTAATTTCAGTTAGACCAAAGGTTGGTGCTGGGTGGGGCTGGTGGCCTGTGATATAAAGAAGGTCCCACTATGATCTGGTGATTCTTTCTGGCCTTAAATTTTATGACAATGTCTCTATGACACTATAATGCAGCCCATTTTAAGATGCACTTAAATGTAGCTGCATCTCTCTACCACTGGATGGCATTAGTTCTATTTCAGGGACATTTAACTTGTCGAATGCTTGGCCAGAGACAATAGTTTTTCACAGGGCAGAGTACTGATACAGGTTGGACATCTCTTATCTGGCACCCTCGGGACCTGACCCGTCCTGAACTAGGAAATTTGCTGGACTAGAGATAATTCCCTTCCACAGCTCCCAGCTGCCAACTCTGACAGCTGGGGGAAGCCTGCTCAACTGCCTGCTGGGTTGCTGTTCCCGCTGCAGCTGCTGCCCCAGCCAGACTGCCTGCCGAGCCCCAGCAACCCAAGCTGCTGGGGGCTGCCTCTGGCCCTGGTCGGGCTGCCAGAGGTTCCGGCTCCAGTCCCAACCCTGCAGCAGCTTGCAGGCTCTGGCCTTGCTTCCGTGGGCTGTCCTGGGCTCCAGCCCCACACTGCTGGGGGCTGCCCCCAACCCCGGCTTTGGTTCCACTTCCGCAGGTTGCCCGGGACGGGCTGCCCCGACACAGACCAGTGCTGCAGGCTGCAGGGGCTGCTGCAAGCTTCTACCCCATCCTGCTGCTTCAACTCAGCCCTTCCTGAATTGCCCTCCTGCCACTAGGTTACCGGGGTTCTCTGATCAACAAACATCCGTGGTCCTGCCAGACCAGAGAAATCCGGGTTTGGGAGGTGCAACCTGTACCAAAGAACAGCAAGAGAATCTGTGAGTGCTGAATTGGAACAATTCGATTCAGGTTCTCTAGCAATAGAATGAGACAAGGGAATCAAGATTTTGTACCAAAAGTAAAATCTGGCATAAAAGAGTCTACTCTTCAGTCATGAAGACTGAGTCATTTAAACAGGTGATCCCATCAAGCAAACTTGACTACCCTGTGAAGGAAATCTGGTAACTTTACATAGCTCAGGTTCTGAATGTTGCTAAGAGATGTATAACCTAAATACTTAACACCTAACTAGATGTTAAGTGGCTGTCAGAAGAGATAATAATCTGTAATCTTTCTGATTATCTGAAATAATCTGATTATCTTTCAGTGCACAATTATCACTTCAGGCTAGAATCTAGGCTAGAGATCCACGCTGTGAAATACCTGAAAGACCTCAGACAGAAGTTCTGATGCAATTATTCTATGAGAGATGAGGAATAATCAATTAAGTATCTGATCCTTTATCTGATATGCAAATGAAAAGCTGCACCATATTTGCTTGATAGGAATACACTGAAAAATAAGACACATCATTTAAAACTAGAAGTGCTAATATAACTCTTCCACTCCTATAAGCTAAAATTGGTGACCCCTTAGTCAAAAGCAAAAATATTTATAACCTCATTACATTTTGTATAATAGTAAGAGTAGCAAGGTGTCAATGATAAATTCTATAGGCTTATCATTGTTATTTGTGCATTGAGATATTGTCAGAGAATGCTTACCTTGCAGGGCAAGAGATTAGGGTGTGGGGAATGGAGAAGAAAGAGTTCCTTCATTTTATAGCGTAATAAAATATTTAATGCCTCCCTCTACTTCCTCTACCCCCGATTGTCTTTCATGATATCACAACACGTGGGCTGCAACTCACAGGCTGAGAGACTGAATGAGAAGTTAGTTTGGAACACCTTTTAGTGGCTCCCATTCTTTAAAAAATAGGGAAGGAGAAATGGTCTGGGCCCAGGATGTCTAAAAGGCACCTGATGCTCTGGCAGGAAACATCTGTAAACCATCACTCTGCTGCTTGGCATTATGGATCTGCCCACTGCAAGGGTAACGCTTAGCTTTCTTGGGACCTGTTTCATGGTTGTGAAATAAACTGCTAAAGGAGCTAAGAACTGCCTGAACCCTTCTCACATTCTTTTCCAAGGATAAGCTGCATGTCAGACTTTGCCTTCTATATCAAACATGCAGAATGGAGCAGAAATAAAATACCTCCATTTAAAAAAATAATAAATCCCCAGGCCACTCCCTGAATAGATGAGTATATCTTCTAGGAAAGGGAAGATGGGTTAAACTAGCCCTTGAGTACAGGGACAGTGGGGACAATATTCCCACCTACTTTTATCCTGCATAACTATCAGAATTGGCCTATTGGTATGGTCCAGGTAGGCCTGGGCAATTTATCTTGCCCATCAGACAAAACAATACAGGCCACACAAAAATAGATTTGACTCACTGAATTGCCTCAATTATATTGCGATGGTCGAAATTCTGCTTATCAGGCATGTTCGTGACTGAGGAACAAAAGCTGGCAGATACTCTAGAATATGTGGGTTCCCTTTAGTTATAAAGACACTCACTATTGCCAATGATTAGGCTACATAGCCAGGTTACAGGAGCAAAAAGGAAACAGTGGACGTTACTAATAGTATGCGTTAAAGAAACTGTAGAGCCAGTGTAAGAGCACTTACTATCAGGCAACAGGTCAATCATTTTCAGTAGGAAATCTTCATACACTTTGTGCTTGGCTGCCTTCTTCTGCAGATTCTGTTGTCTGTAAAAATGCAGCAAGAGATGTGTAAGGTTTAATAAAAAATCAATGAAGCCATGGGCGATAATTACATAAATCCCCTGTGTCAAGTATGGCTTCTTGTCATGCTTGCACTATTCCACGAAAAAGGATTTCCCTGATAGTAATGAGAACAATGGTGCAAGTATGCTGAATATAAATGGGTACATCTAGACTGCAGAGATTTTCTGGGATACCTCTGATATCCCGGAAAAGCTCTGCCTCATTCGAGGAAAGAGTCTGCTTTTCCGAAAATATTTTTGGAAAAGCAGCGCGATTTTTCAGCATCCCTGTAAACCTCATTCTATGAGGAAGAAGGGATGTTCTGAAAGAGGCTTTTTCCCCCCAACATTTGGCCCAGCATGGATGGGCCAATTGTCAGAAAAGTCTCTTTCGGAAGAAAAGCGGAAAATGATACGTAAATTGTGGTTCGCAATTTCCGTATCTTTTTCCAATGGAACTTTGTAGTCTCGACATAGCCATTGACATGGCATCCTTCAGAAGATCCAAATGCGCCCGATCAGTTCAATCTCTCAACACTACATGGAAGCTAGTGTTGTTAGAATGGCATTACTGTACTACTATTATCATAGCATATTTTCATAAATAGGGCTCGACAAATTAGTCAATCTACTCGCCCAGGGCGAGTAGATTTTAAGCCGGCACGGCACTGCAGCACAATCAGTGCATACACAGCATGGTCTGCATATGCGCAGCATGCCAAACCGCGCGGCTGGTGAGCAGCGCTCGCTGCCGCTTGTCAAGCCCTGTTCATAAATGTGTAAAGTGAAGCAATAAGAGGCTCAAACTAAATGTATTCCCAAATTAAAAAAACAACAACAAGAGCAAAAAATACCATGAAGGTTAAATAGATAAAAGAGGCAGAGGCAAAAAAGACAACTTTTAAAACTTTTAAATCCTACCAACATAAACAGAAAGGAGCATAAACTTTGGCAAGTCAAGTGTAAAAGTATAATTAGGCAGGAAAAAAAATGAAGAGCAACTAGCAAAAGACACAAAATTACACAGCAATATTTTTTTAATTACATCAGAAGTTGAAAGCCTGCCAAACAATCATGAGGCAACCAGATGATCAAGGTGCACTCAAGGAAGGCAAAGCTATTGTGAAGAAGCTAAATTAATTCTTTGTATCAGTTTTCACTGGAGAAAATATGGAGGAGAGTCCCACACCTGGGGCATTCTTTTTAGGTAACAAATCTAAAGAACTATCCCAAATTGAGGTGTGAATAGAGGAGTTTGGGGAACAAATTGAAAAATTAAACAGTAATACATCTCCAGGACCAGATGGTATTCACCCAAGGATTCTGAAATTTCAAATATGAAATTGCAGAACTGAATTTCAAATATGAAATTGCAGAACTACTAACTGTAGTACGTTACCTATCATTTAAGTCAGCCTCTGTACCAGATAACTAGAGGACAGCTACTGTAAGGGCAATTATTTAATAAGACTTCAGAGATTATCCTCACAGTGGGGTTTAAAGCTATACAATAGGAAGCACTTCACACAATATGGAGCAGTGTTTCTTAAACTTTTTGAGACCACAGAACACCAAACAATAATATTTTTTATGTGGAACACCTATAAAAATTTTCTTTCCCCCAAAAATTGTTGTCAGACAAAAATACAAAACAAAACAAAGAAGTAACAAAAACAAAGAAGAGGTTGTGGCACACCTGCAAGTTGTTCACGGAACACCAGTATTCCGTGGAACACAATTTAAGAAACACTGATATAAAGTCTACCTGGGGATGTTGCCAGGGGATGTTGCAAAGGCCAAAAATATAACTGGGTTTAAAAAGAAATAAGTTCATGGAGGCAAGGTCCACCAATGGCTAGCTAAGATTATCAAGGATACAACCCCATGATCTGGGTTTTCCAAACCCCCTGACTGTCAGAAGCTTTGGGACTGGATAACGGGATGGATTACACATTCATTCCCTTGTTTTTTTCATTCTCTCTGATGCATCTGGCACTGGCCATTGTCAGAAGACATAATACTAGGTTAGATGAACCATTGGTCTGACCCAGTATGGTTATTCTTATGTTCTTAAAGTCTAAGCATTCTGATCTAAGGTTTCATAAAATGTGCATGGGTTCAACTATAGGGGTTAGCTCTGTTCTACCACTCCATACATTGCATGGGATTGAAGTTATATACCTGAGATATTTGAAAAACTGAGCTAATTCTGTTAGTACTTACACCTTGAAGGTGTAGCTTACTGCAAAACAAACTTGAAGTTTAGGCTTCTAAGCCACAAACACATATGTAAAATAACACAGTAGAACTCAGTAAATGAGTAGTTGAAAAAAAAATTAAACAACACTAGTGGGCCTGCTGCATACCTGACTTTGAGTTTTTCAAGTTCTGCTACCAGCTTATCTATCTCCCTCTGTTTTATTTCATTTATTTTTACTTCTGCTTGGCATTTCTGGAGTGCGCGCCTCCTCTTCACATCATTCTCCTTAAGAAATTTGTCAAATTTAAGAGCTTGATTTCTGCTCTGGCAAAACAAAGCAAAAGAAAAAAAAAGAAAAAAAAGAGAGTGAGATATGACATATTTAATAAACCAATGCAACACTCCATTCAGGGAAGGGACTTTGTGTAAAATCAATGAACTGTGTGCACGTTCTGCTTGCTTATCCTTATTAACTGAAAGTTTTACAAATCTACAAAGATCTGGGTTTGTTTCCATTTATATTGCTATAGGATTAGGAATCAGATCCCCCCTAGGTATGGCACACCAACATTTACCTTGCTGCTGAACTTAGCCCTATGTGTTTTCCTGAATAAGCAGAGAGAAGGAAAGTCAGTCTATAAAGATCTCCATCCCTAATGGAGCAATATGAAAGTAATTCGTACCACTTTATGAACAAAGAGAATGAAGGAGAGCACATTGCTCTTGCTTGTGAAAAAGTGTACCAGCTTGCAGCTCTGGCCTGCTCGAACATGACTCTGCCAAGTGCTCAAATACACCATTGACTGCACGAAGCCCAGAAATAAGTGTGCAGATGTGGAAACCAACAGAACAGAATTCTGTTCTATGTGAAAAGACCAGGACTAACTCCTCAGGGACCCTGAGTGCTATCTTCTCATAACACAGATGGGAAATTATACTTACATCCTGCTGCTTTTTGGCAAACTGTGCTCTCTGCTTAGCCACTGCTTCCATCCGCTCTTTAAATTCCCGCCTCTTAGCAATCAGCTCTGCTGTGACATGATCAAATTCCACCTCTTTCTTCAGAATCAAGGTTTTTTGCAAAGAGTTTGCATCAGTCTCAAGAATCTTGCTGGGGGCCTGCAAGTGGAATTGGGTTTTCAAGTCAATAGAGGCACATAAATCCCTCTGAATTTCCCCTGGGTCTTGCATGAAAGCAAATTCAGTGCATCGTTACTTTTTGTCTTAATGTATTAACCAAAATAATATTTTCCCCCTTGCCCTCAAGATACAAATTAAAGTACGAAAAGAAGGATTCAAACAAGAACATGAATGCAGCAGTGTTAAGGCCAAGTCCTTATCCTATTAAGGCAAATGACAGAGCTTTCCTTGACTGCACTGAGGGCAGACAGTGGCCTGAGAGCTCCCAACTTGCCGAATCTGACAATAATGCTGGGAAAAAAAATTCATATGGAGGGAAATAAGCTGTATCAGTTGAGGGGCCTAATATCAGCTGGGCTATATTTATTTCCTCACAGACAACATTTTCTACAATCCAATCTTGATGGTAATGCAACACATACAAGACCTGATTCTCCATTGATGTAATCCAAGAATAACTCTATCCTGGCTAATGGAATGAGACTGGGATAAATGAGAGGAAAAACCAGCATTTACCATGTTGTATTAGATGCTTCGGCAGATGGATAAAATCCCATAAAGCGCACAATTGTTCAGTGCTGCATGTGAGAGTTATTCGTAGCATTTCTGAGGTAAATTATTTACAATTATCACTGATAGAACCTCAGATTTGTGGGGGGGAGAGGCAAACAAAATTAAATTTGATCTAAAATGTGGAGCTGCCATTATAATGAAGGAGAAGATGATTGTACAGTTCTGTGCAGCCGTTACGATGTGACAGGACATCCCAACTACAGAGATAATTAGCTGCAATAGAATGTCAGGTGTCACTACAACCTCAAGAGGTTTGGCATTGTTCTTAAAGAGACTTTTTCTTAGCCCAGTCCTGAAGCCATTACTAAATGCCTTCTCTACTTCTTATGGCATTCAACAGCCAGGTTCCGATTCAAGTCAATGGGAGTCATTCCTAATGAAAGATGTCAGGATTGGGCCTAAGGATGGTATCATGTAATTGACTTATCGAATAGTCGATGCATTTTGCATCAACTATTCGATTAGTCAATAGAGTTGTTAGAGTGCCTCTGCCTTTCAAAGGTGAAAGAGCCATGTGGAGCCTGGGGTCAGCTGCGGCAGTGTTTCAAAGTGTCAGTGCAGCACAGAGCCTACGGTCCCCCGCTGATCTCAGGCTCTGCATGACGCTGCCACTTTGAAACACTGCGTGCAGGCTGGGGACACCCTAGTTGGCCCCAGGCTTCAAGCGGTACTGCTGCTTTGAAGTACCTCCTTTTCTTCCCCCAACTTTTCTGCCTCTATTTGATAGAGGTAGCCGGGGGGAGGGAAGCAACTAGTCGACTAGTCCTTCACATCCCTGATTGGGCTTGCGGTTATTGGATGCTTGAAGCTGAAATTTGTTTCCTTACCAGAATATATTTTTTTCTGCTTTGCATTCCCACTGGTTTGTTACCGTAGGGTTGCTCATTGGCAACTTACCTTTGATATCTGTGTGTGCATGAAAAAGAACACAGAGGTGCTTTTGCAAAAGAAATTCCCCCACATAATGACGTGGCTTGGCCTGGCCACGGTTGAGAGTCCCACATCTGTACAGACCTCTTGTATCAGGTATTTGCAGCATTCTTTCAAGGAACTTTCTTCCACAGTGTCATCACATCACCTCTGCAACTGATATGTGTTGCTGAGGTAATTTTCCTGAGGAAAAGAGTTTCTACATCTCACCCGTCCAGCCACCAAACTCAGATCCTACACAATGAGGGCCATACAATGCCCATATAGACAGACACAGGTGATCTGCATCTTGATGACACACACAGGGAAGGCTCTTGAATAATGTTCCCAATGGCCTTCAGCCACAAAAGAAGGAGACATAAAAAACCCATCTAACCTCTCTGATGATGGGAATATGAGTAACATCTTTATCCTCTTCTTCCCTGGGAAAACAAAGAGGAGTTACCTTTATATGGAGAAAATGAAGGACACATTTTTGATACGTCAAATCAGACTCACAGGCTGTGTCTAGACTGGCAAGTTTTTCCACAAAATCATCTGCTTTTGCGGAAAAACTTGCCAGCTGTCTACACTGGCCACTTTAATTTCCGCAAGAGCACTGACGATCTCATGTAAGATGGTCAGTGCTTTTGCGGAAATACTATGCTGCTCCCGTTCGGGCTAAAGTCTTTTTCTGAAAAACTTTTGCGCAAAAGGGCCAGCGTAGACAGCAGAGATTTGTTTTTCGCAAAAAAGCCTCAATCGCAAAAATGGTGATCAGGGCTTTTTTGCGGAAAAGCGCGTCTAGATTGGCACGGATGCTTTTCCGCAAAAAGTGCTTTTGCGGAAAAGCATCCTGCCAATCTAGATGCGCTTTTCCGAAAATGCTTTTAACAGAAAACTTTTCCGTTAAAAGCATTTCCGGAAAATCATGCCGGTGTAGATGTAGCCACAGAGTTTAGGTGCGTCCATACAGCAGATATGAGCTAGAAATAAGCTATGCAAATTGAGTTATGTCAATTGTGTAGCTTATTTCGAAATAGCTTATTTCAAAATTGGGAGCATCTACACAGCGCTTATTTCGAAATGGGGCACTCTTCCTCTGACTTCCCTTACCCCTCATACAATGAAGGTTATAGGAGTCAGAGTAAGAAGTCCCCCAGTTTGACAGTATTTCAACATTATTTTAAAATAACTGCCTGCTGTGTAGATGTGGACTAAGTTATTTCAAAATAATGCTATTTATTTCGAAATAACGTTGCTGTGTAGACGTACTCTTTAAAGCCAAAGGGACCAGCTGGGGGAACCTGTTCTTCTGTACAGGCCACCCTGCACTTGCCCACTAACTCCAGCAAAGTATACGAGACTAAGGTAAATAAGACTCACAGGAGACCATTGTGTGCCACAGGCTGAATAGGAGGGACTGAGGCACTAATGCTCAAGGCCCCTGCAATGGCAGGAGCTGATTAAGTGACATGGACCCAGATAAAACACAGCAAGTGACCCATACCCACACGCTGCAGAGGAAGCAAAAACCTCCCAAGCTCACTGCCAATCTGACCTGGGGAAAAATTCCTTCCCAACCTCTCATGTGGGGATCAGTTAGACTCTGAGCACATGAGCAAGAGTCAACCAGCCAAACACCCGAGAGAGAGAATGCTCAGTGGCCTCTAGAACCTCAGTCCGTCCTGCCCAGTGTCCCATCTCCAGTCCTGGCCATCCGTGCTGCTTCAGAGGACAGAGAAAAAATTAGCTTCCCAGAATATATGGGGAGGGAGGAGAGAGGAGAACCTCTGCCAGTGCCTGAAACTATGACACGTGTTTTTAGGACCATAAACTGAGAGTCCCAGGGCTGCTCAGACTTCCCCCCACTATCACAAGCACCCAGTCACACAACTGCTTTCTGATTTGTCCATTTCTCTCTGGAAGAGAAGTTGTTTGCCTCCACAACTCCTTTTGTCAGGTTGCTCCAGAATCTCCCTTGTCTAGGGTTGCCAACTTTCTAATCACACAAAACCGAATACCATTGGCCTGCCAATTGTCCTGAGGCCCCGCCCCTTTTCTGAGGATCCACTCCCATTCACTCCCTCCCCACTACCTCTGTCCCTTGCTCTTTGCCACCCACACGCACTTTCCCAACTGGGGCAGGGAGTTGGGGAGCGGGGGATGGGTAAGGATTCCAGATGGGGCTGAAGGCTCCAGATGGGGCCAGATACGAAAGGTTCAGGGTGTGTGAAAGGGCTCCTAGCTGGTGCAAGGGGTTAAGGTGTGGGAGGGAATGCAGGATCCAGCAGAGGTATGAGCTCTGGGGTAGGGCCAAAGACAAAGGGTTTGGGTTTGGTGTAGGAAGGGGCTCAGGGCTGGGATAAGGGTTGGGGTGAGGAGGGAATTTGGGGTGTAGGGTCCTAGTGGAGCTTACCAGGGTTCCCAGGAAGCAGCCGCCCGGTCTCCACAGTCCTTAGGTGCATGGGGGGCCAAGGAGACTCTCCATACTGCCCTTGTGCCTGCAGGCACTGTCCTTGCCAATGGGAACTGTGGAGCCAGCACATGGATCGGGGGCAGCATGTGGAGCCTCTCTGCACCAGGGTGCTGCAGGGACATGGTGGCTCCTTCTGGAAGGGAAACTATAGCTGGAGGCCCTCTCTATACCACTGATTGGACTTTTAACGGCCCAGTTGCTGGTGCTCATCAGAGTCATCAAGGTCCATTTTTAACCACCCCTCGCCTGCTCAGATGTTTGGAAACCTTTGCATTTCCTGCATGAATTTGTTCTAGGGATGTGAGCGTGTATCCATTTAAACTATTAACTGATGAACCTAGGCGTATCAGTTAATTTTAAGTTACATGTGCCCCTCCACCCATACTGCCTCTGTTTCATAGATGGAGGGGGGCAAACACCAGCGCACATGGGCAGCTGGCTTTTAATCTGGCTCCCCATTGGTGCTGGCTCTCATGGAGCTGCATTCCCTCCCTCGCCATGCTTCTGCCTCCCACAGAGGCAGCAGCGTGAGGGGGTGGTGGCAGGTGGGAACTGGTACTAATGGAGGAGCTACAGGGGGAATGTTGCCCTGTCTACACAGCCCCTATACAGAAATAACTATTTTGGAATAGGCGTTATTCTTCATAGGATGAGCTTTACAAAAGTCGGAATAAGCTGTCGGTTATTTTGAAATAATGGAATTGCTGTGTCGATGCTTGCATAGTTATTTCAAAATAACGGCTGTTATTCCAAAATAACTTTGCCACGTAGACACACCCATTATGACAGCTAACACTCACTTATCACGAGGGCCATACCAAATTCATTGGGTATTTTGGTAAATTTCATGATAGGATTTTTAAAATCTTAAACTTTCACAGTTTCAGATACTTGAATTTAAAATTCCCTGGTGCTGTTACTATGGGAGCCGCAATAGAAGGGAGACTGCAATATTGAAACCCTGACTTCTGTGCTGCTGATGGCTGCAGAGGTGCCTTCAAAGCTGGGCTTCCAGACAGAAACTGCAGAGCTTCCTATAACTGGAAATAGGACTTGGGAATAGGAATTCCCATCTCTGCCCAGCCACAACTAGCAGCTGCCTAGCCAAATCTCCCCCAGCCATGCCCCTCTCTGGCTCTGGACCCAGCACTCGGGGTTAAACGGGCCTTGGGCTGGTTGTGTGGGGGGGGGGGGGGGGAGAGTGACCACAGTGCCCTGAGCAGTTGCCCATGGCACTCACCCTATCCTGCCCCCTCAAAAGTAATAACCCCTCATTCCATGCCACCCTCATTTCTGCTCTGCTGCTGGGAGTGATACTACCTACAAAGCTGCGCACTCATCCACCAGCTGCAGTTCTCTATCCATCTATCTAGCTCTGAAGGCACCACAAAAGTAAGGGTGACTATATCACGGCACCCTTACAGTAGCCATATTTCATTGAAGAGACCACATTAAATCAGGCAGAACAGAGGTCCCAGTCCATGACATTTTTCATGGCCATGAATTTGGTAAGGCCCTATTTATCACACAAGTGGTACAAGATTTTGCTATTTGTGCTTGAGAGTTTAGGTTCAATCCTCATTTTACATACATGATTGCACACAGTTAATACACAAATATAGCTACATGTGTCTTTAAATATACAGACATGGTTCACTGTGTAGCCATCCTGGATTAACGGTGAAGGAAGATGACTAGGTTTAAAATTACTAGATTTAAAATACCTATTTTTCTGTAAATCCACATGTTCAGACCCCAGTAGGGTAGACACTTCCTTTTTCTATTGCTGATAAATGGAGTTCAATGGTCTTTACAGCATTAGACACTCCTGAAAAAGACCACTTGTGTACACATGAAATGTTTCCTGGTCCTTCTCTTACAACTAGAAGTAAGTACGTCCCCGGGTTACGTACAAGATAGGGACTGTAGGTTTGTTCTTAAATTGAATCTGTATGTAAGTTGGAACTGGCGTCCAGATTCAGCCGCTGCTGAAACTGACCAGGGGCTGACTACAGGAAGCCCGAGGCAGAGTTGCTCTGCCCCGGGCTTCCTGGAATCAGCCTCTGATCAGTTTCAACAGGCTGAATCTGGACACCAGTTCCAACTTACATACAGATTCAACTTAAGAACCCCACGTGTCCCCAAGTCAGCTGCTGCTGAAACTGATCAGCGGCTGATTCCAGGAAGCCCGGGGCAGAGCAATTCTGCCTCGGGCTTCCTGTAGTCAGCGCTGGTCAGTTTCAGCAGCGGCTGACTTGGGGACGCCTGGGGCAGAGCAGCTGGGGTGCTGCTGGGTTGCTCCAGTAGCGCTGCTCCTCGGCGCTACTGGACCAATCCACCAGCACCCCAGCTGCTCTGCCCCAGGCATCCTGATTCAGCCGCTGCTGAAACTGACCAGCAGCGGCTGAATCAGGATGCCTGGGGCAGAGCAGCTGGGGTGCTGCCGGGTTGGTCCAGTAGCGCCCAGAGCGGCACTGTGGGACTAACCGGCAGCGCCCCAGCTGCTCTACCACAGGCGTCCAGAGAAAAGCCTGGACTGCTGGGGGGGGGGGGGGGCGTACTAGCTGCGCCCCCTCCCCCCCCAGCAGACATGGGAGACGTCTGGGCTGTCCGCTGCCCCGTGCTCCGCGGCTTTGCTCCACTTTGCTCCCCGTCTCCCTGGTCTGTTGGTCTCCAGCAGATCAGGGAGACGGGGAGCAAAGCCGCGGAACACGCCGGCAGAGAGACAGCCGCGGCGCTTCTGGGCTGTCCGCTGCCCGCGTGCTCCGCGGCTTTGCTCCCCGTCTCCCTGGTCTGGGGAGACGTGGAGCAAAGCCGCGGAGCACGCGGGCAGCGGACAGCCCAGACGCGCCGCGGCTGTCCCTCTGCCGGCGTCCTCAGAGGCTTTGCTTCCCGTTTGCTTCTCCAGCAGACCAGGGAGACAGGCAGCAAACCCCGTTTGTAACTGCGGATCCGACATATGTCGGATCCGCGTAACTCAGGGACTGCCTGTATGCCCTGGTTTCCTTAGTGAAACTCTATAAAAGATTAATTTAGTATTCCCACAATACCCATAGGATGTATAGAAGTATTATCAAATGGACGGATAAGTACTTGGACAGATGGATGTTATTTTTGTTTTAAAAATAAAAGAAGTGACCCCTGGGTACAGTTAGGTGACCTGCCCACAGGCCAGAGTGAGGTAGAACTGGAACAAGAATTTAGATTTGTATTACAAGATTAATCCCACTGCGAAGCTCTCAAGGTATCATTTTCTGTTTTGGTTTGTTTGAGGTCATGAGGGTTATAAGTCTGAGCACTGCATTATTAAGGATTGATATCTTTGAGTCCAGGGTGCTATAAAACTCTAGCTATGGCCCTTAAAAGTGCACAATTAGAATTAATGGGCATATCTGGTATGTTACTTATTCCTTTGAAAAGATGTTTTATAAAAAGAGAAATGGCCGCCAAAATACATGAGAACTATGTATCCTTGGCCTCTCATAACTTCTGAAATAGCCAGAATGTCAACCAGATATGGTAGATTTATACATATGTCACAATTATAGTATGTTGGCAAGCAGAAACCACAGCAATGGCCACATTACAAACAACAAACTAGACAGATTAACAAGGCACATATATGCAGCAGCTGCACATATTCAGTTTCCCAGATCTGTCCGGGACTTTAAGGGCTAAATTTGCCAATTGTGCATGTGTGTCACATTATGCATGGTGTTTTTTTTTTTAAGACACCCTACTATCCTCTATAACTTGTACATTTAAATGACTGCCTTGCTGTCTTCTACTCTATTGTGGGTTTACAAAGTGGATTCAGATACAATAAACGAACATGTTCAAATATTGCAAACAATAATTTTATTGTCAAAAGTGAACAACATGTCCAGCCTGAGAGCATCATCATAGATAGCGCAGCCTCTAGGTCACAAGCTCTACAGTCAGTACAGTTCCTCAGGGTGGGAGCTATTTTTATGTTTACTGTAAAAGTTACTACAGTACTAATCAATCTAGTCATTTTATTTTAAGTATTCTAGAAAGCCAAAGGGCAAAGGTGAAATTAATTTCTGACACTGGAGTCTCACAGACACATTCACTTTAACAATCTTTTAGACTTTAGATTCAAGGAAATAAAATGTGAGTGCAAGTGAGATCACCTACCTGTGTTCCCCTAACTGGGTCACAAAAACATTCCTCCTTCTATTTTCCAGCTGCAGTGAGTACCTAGGGTCATCGTCCCTCAGCACCGCCAGAGACTCCAGGTCACTCATGGTGATTTTGGGAATCTAGCAGGCGTCTTTCCCCTCCCTGCAAAACCTCATGCCCAAGCCATGTGCGTTGCAGTATCGTTTTCCTTCTGCAAAGGGGACAGAGCTTGCAACATACTTCTATCTACAACAAAGCAATTAGAAGTGCATTGTTTTAACTGCACTCAGATGCAGAGCAGTCTATATTAACAGCAACGTCAGAATGTGTTGCAAAGCTCATGCACTGGGGGGTCTTGGAAAGGGGAGGGAGAAGGAGGTGGTGAGTTTGCTGTTGCTACAGTTACCTTTCAGTAGCCAGCCTCTTTCAGCGTTCCCCTAGCAACCCTGGGCCGCGTTCTAAAAGAGAACGCAGGAAGTGGATCAGGGCCTCAATGCTGGGAGAGTGTCTAAAGCGGAGAGTGGCTTGCTGGGCTTTGCTTGCCCAGGAAATAACTTCTCTGCACAGCTATGCACAGCAATCCCATAGCATAGCTATGCACACCCTGTTTTTAATGCAATTGGGAAAGGAAATCAGCCTACGCCCCCATACCTGCCATAAAAGAGACCCTAGTCCAGATGCACTGAACTAAAGGAAAAATAAAAGCAAATCCGGAGTTATTTAAAAGATACACGCATTAAAATACAAGTTTGGGGTGACATTTGGTCTTTTGCAATCCAGTTTGGCTTACCTAATTCTGTTCTTTTCCCCACAGTTCCCAGTCTCTTTGTAGCATAACCTCCTTTAAATTTTGCCAACCCTCTAATAAACTGATACTGGTCTAAGGGACTTGGGAACTTATGTTCTCTTTTCACACATCAGAAAGCTTGGGAGCCACCCTCCTTCCAGCCCCCACACACTGGTACTCCCATGTAGGGATAAGGAGGATCAGTTGTCATGGTTTTCTGGGGGGGGGGGGGAGAAGGGGAGTCATCTTTCTGAGATGCTTAATCTGGATAGCAATTTCTTGTCGTGAATACACCTGTCCAATTCATACTAGATTGTGACTCCCCCAACTCATGCCATCAAAACCACACAACAACCCTAAGATTATACCTTTTGCACTGCACACTGTCACTCATTGTTGAAATCAATACATCAACCTCTGTGATTAAAGGTTTCTAGTTAAAAGACAACTTTCATTGTGTTTCTATTGATCCACTATGCCAGTGGTGTTCAAACTTTCTCTTGTGACCCAGTTGAAGAAAATTGTTGATGCTTGGGACCCAGCATAATTTCACTAGAGTGTGGGTTCCAAGTTGGGGCTGAGGATGAGAACTTTGGAGTGTAGAAGGAGGCGCCGGCTTTTAGGGTGTCAGGGCTGTGGCAGGAGGGGCTTACTTAGAGCAGCTCCCAGTCAGCAGTGGTGCTAAAGCTGGCTTCCTGCCTCTCCTGGTACCATAGACTATGCTGTGCAGTAGAAGCAGCCAGAAGCAGGTTCCCAGCTGGGGCTCAGGGCAGGGGCAATGTGTGGAGACGTGGGTGCTCTCCCCCCCCCCCCGCCCCCCTGCGAGCCAGGCTTGTCGTCAGCTGCTGCTGGGGCACAGCGCAGTCTGTGGTGCCAAGAGAGGCAGGTAGCCTGCCTTAGCACCTCCCACCCCCCAGTATCCTCATCACCCTGCAGCAATGAGACCTAGTGCCTGACATTCCAGGACCCAATCCTGGGTCACGACCTGTAGTTTAAAAACCACTGCTCTATGCACTTGGTAGACCAAAATTCAGCTACTGTAGTGCAACCCCACTAACTTCACAGGAGCTGCATTAATGTAACTGAAAGCAAAATTTGGTCCTACTGTTCTGTAACATGGAGTGAAACCCAGCAGTGAAGGCTGATCTTATTACTGACTCCAAGCATGTGGGATGGGGTAAGGTTACAATGCTCCAATCACATGACTCGGTTCAGTGTCCTCCAAAGGAGGAGGTGGTGTCTGTTACATCTTTGTTTGCTTGGTTTCTCTTTTAAATCAAAGCAAACAGACATGATTATGAAATGCTTTAGCCCACCTAAACACTGAGCTAATAACCACAGATATGTTTTACCCTGATTTTAAATATATAGGCATTTTCTTTTTATAACATAAGAGTTTAGGTTCTGATTATATTCTGCCAAATTAAAAATGTGAATAAGGAGGTGCTGCTGTAATATTAGTGGGTCACTGTCTAGGCTGCCTCATTGAGATATTGTTAGTGTGTCCATCATAGCCTCTGTCTGCAGGAACTGGAGGTTTTTAGGAAGGTTTCTGATTGTAAAACATAGGCACACATTTACTCTATAGTCTGAAACAAAGTATTCAGTGTTTTACTTCCAAATCATTTTATATTTTATGCAATGTGTGTGAAATGTGTAGGGGTGCATCTATACTGCACCCTTACCTCAAAATAAGCTAGACAATCTGTACTACACAAATTGCCTATCTTATTTTGAGTTAATTTTAAAATAGCTTATTTCATAATTAATTTTGAAATAAACCGCTATTCTGAAATGTCCCTTAATCCTCATGGAATGAGGTATAGTGGGACGTCAGAATAGCAAGCCCGTTATATTTTGAAATAATGGGCTTGCTTAAAAAAATGCAGAATAGCTATTCCAGGATACTGCAACTATCCCAAAATAGCACCACTGTCCTACCCTAGGTAAACTGGCTTAATACATGTGATCATGTCTCCCTCTACTGGTTGGCTATAGCAATTACAACATTCTGCTGCTTCACAGCTTCAGGATTCAGCAATTCCGGAAGAACTGATTTGTGATTTTTGTTGCTAATCATCCATGGTTCAGTCCCTGTTAGTGATCATGAGATGAATAAATACCATCCTATTGCAGTACAGGCAGTCCCCGAGTTACGCGGATCCGACTTATGTCGGATCCGCAGTTACGAACGGGGCCCTTCCTCTCCCTGGTCTCCAGCAGACCAGGGAGAGGAAGCAAAGCAGCGGAACACGCGGGCAGCGGACAGGGCTGTCCGCTGCCCACGCGCTCCGTGACTTGGCTCTGCTTTGCCCCCCCCGTCCCCCTGGTCTGCAGACCAGGGGGACGGGGGGGCAAAGCAGAGCCAAGCCGCGGAGCACGCGGCCAGCTGACAGCCCAGACGCGTCTGGGCTGTCCGCTGCCCACGTGTTCCGCCGCTTTGCTCCCCGTCCCCCTGGTCTGCAGACCAGGGGGACGGGGAGCAAAGCAGAGCAAAGCCACGGAGCCCGAGGGCAGCAGGACAGCCACGGCGCGTCTGGGCTGTCCCGCTGCCCCCGTGCTCCGCGGCTTTGCTCCGGACACCTGTGGTACAGCAGCTGGGGCGCTGCCAGTTGGTCCCGTAGCGCCGCTCTGGGCGCTACTGGACCAACCGGGCAGCACCCCAGCTGCTCTGCCCCAGGCGTCCTGATTCAGCCACTGCTGGTCAGTTTCAGCAGCGGCTGAATCAGGACGCCTGGGGCAGAGCAGCTGGGGTGCTGCCCGGTTGGTCCAGTAGCGCCGAGGAGCTGCAGCGCTACTGGACCAACCCAGAAGCACCCCAGCTGCTCTGCCCCAGGCGTCTCCAAGTCAGCCGCTGCTGAAACTGACCAGCGCTGACGACAGGAAGCCCCTGCCCCGGGCTTCCTGGAATCAGCCGCTGATCAGTTTCAGCAGCAGCTGACTTGGGGATGCCTGGGGTTCTTAAGTTGAATCTGTATGTAAGTCAGAACTGGCGTCCAGATTCAGCCGCTGTTGAAACTGATCAGTTTCAGCAGCGGCTGAATCTGGACGCCAGTTCCGACTTACATACAGATTCAACTTAAGAACAAACCTACAGTCCCTATCTTGTACGTAACCCGGGGACTGCCTGTATACAGGCAAGAATGAAAATCCCAGAAGTTTACTATGGCTTAGTTATTTTTGTACCTGGTGAGAATGCATAATTAGACTATGGAAGTCATTGCTGCAGGACGTCATAGAAACCAAGAATTTAGCAAGATTAAAAAAGGGACCGTACATTTAAATGAATGAGTATCCAGAAGTAAATTAAAAAAAGGTTTTAGAAAGTTTATAAACCCTCATGTTTTAGGTCCTAAGCCAATTTCTAAATATTACATTAAGGAGAAGACATTCCTGGGGCAGGCGAGCAAGTATCCCACATCTGCCTAATGGTTAATTTCTTGCACTTTCCTCTGAAGCATCTGATGTTGGCGGGTGTCAGAGGCAGGATACTGGACTATATGCATCTTGGATCAGACCTAATCTGGCAATTCCTATGCAACTGAAAAAAAATAGGTAATTAAACATGGTAAAAGTTTAATCCATGATTTACAAACATAAATCTATATTTATTAATCTAAATAATCTGGAAATTACTAAAATTTAAAAAAATTAATGTCCACAATGGACAGACTTTGTCAAAACATCTAAGAACTCTTTCTGAATGGCATTTTAATAAATTGTCTTCGTAACATCACAAACATGCACTTTGATTAATTTCAGACTAAGCCTCTCAAACTCCCATCACAATGAGATGACACGGGAAAAAAAATGTAACTCAGACAAATGGAACCCACAAATTCAACACAAACATCCTATTAAAAAAAACAGCCATTTTTGTAGGATTTAAGTGCTCATGAAAGGTGGAAGTCCTCTAGTATCTACAAAACAGGCACAGCATGGACAATATAAACATCCCGTCAGTGACACGGTAATGTGCTTCAGCTCTGACCTTGAAGGATTCACTCAACATATGAATCAGGCCTTTTTTCCTGAGATTGCCCAAAGGGGTCCAACGCGTGATGTTGTGATAGCAATGGATCATGATCACATCACAAAAACTATTTGGATTGAGACCTCCACATTTCTCTTGAAGGCTACTTTACAACTGTCAGATGGCAGCCACTTCTAATCATTGCTGGGCCGGATTTGGCCTGATAACCTAGAGATCCCTTGTATTCAATTTCTAATCCCTTGGAACAAAAACCTTTCCTTTTTCCACAGCAGCCATGTGGCAGTTACCAAATTCCACACACTCTGTCACTGCATTCTCTGATGTTCTTATCATATCTAATACTCTCTGCTGCTTATACCCTGAATATGTCCCACATATACACAACTGAAACCAAGTTTTCTGCAGCCATTCTTTGCTATCTGTGCTGTAGGACAGAACTGGATTTTAGTTAGTGAAGAAAAATGTATGCATCACACTCTGCAGGTGGAATGTTGGCAAGCAGAATTGATTCACTGACATTGTTTATCCCTAGTCCTGCAAAGCTGCCATGGGCTGCCTAAAAACCACAAGTGGCCAGAGGTGTCAGCTTTCTTTTAAAGAGCCCAGGGCAGATACTTAGCCAGCGTCAATCTCAATGAAACCAAGGCAATTTACACCAGCAGTGTGGTTTCTATGGTTGCCTACCCAGGGCCAGATGAAGAAGTCCTAATCTTGCTTGTTGCATGTGTTCAGTCAAGACAAAGTTCTGTCAGCAGCTCAAATGGAAACCCCCCATAGTTTATAAAATACTGAGGTATGACACAAGACAAGACATTTCAGATGAGGGTTGATATGTCAGAGCTGGTGTATGTTCTTGTGCCTGTTTTGCTGCTGCCCATAACATAGTTGAAGAGATTTTTCCAGTTTGGTTTGGATTTTTTGCCATTTGTGCACAAATCTTCTCTATATTTGAGTTTTCACTGAAGGGCTAAGAGGACTCAAAATACACCTAAAACAACACTGGGAGCCAGTTATAAATGCATGTGGGGGGCAGATTCTATAACCGTTAGTCATATTGAGTAGTACCTTACTCCCCAGCTATGTCTCACTGAAATTAAGGGAACCACAGTTGTAGTAAGCTGTTATTCAACATGAGATAGCCACATTCTTCCACCCTATTCATAAAATAGGGATAGAAATTAAACTAAATTAAATCAGGGCTATTTTAATTCTTTATGAATGTGTTCACACACAGATTTAATGCAGTTTAACTAAAGGGGAGAATTTGAAGTGGGTTAGTTAATTTGGATCAATTTTTCTTGATGTTCATTAATCACCAAGATAATTATTTAGAGGTGACTTCGATGGTCCCATTCTCTTTGACAAGTCCATCTCCCCTTAAAAGGGCCAGCCCTCCCATGACAATACAAATATGTTTGAAAGGATCTAACTGCTTCTAAATAAATGCCCATGGAATAATATTTAGTGTTAATGGCAAATAGAGAAAATGAATATAGGAAAGCAAAGCGGGGACACTATGTTTTCTTGATTTATTGATCAGGCCTGTCCCCTTGCGTATTTGTGTCTCATTAATGTACTGTCTGTAGACTATTGCAGTGGATAGAATCCCGGAACCTGCCAAATTACAAGGTAAGCATGCAGTTATTTTAAACCAAGTTAAACTTTACTTGTTTCATGGCACGTTGTGCAACAGACATCCACTGGTGTCAGATGGCATTCTGTCCAGACACTTATGCTAAATTTAACTCCTCTTGAGAGATACAAGGCAAACAATTTGATACGAGCCCTGCAAAACAGACCTGTTGCATTATGATTTGCATTTAGAAGATTCTTTATTAAAATTCTACAGGCTGAATTAAAAAAAAAAACACTATTGAAATGATCTTTTTGCCCTGCCCCAAGTAGCCAGGCTAGTCACTTGTGTAGCTTATTTCAAAATAGCTTATTTCGAAATTGGGAGTGTCTACACAGCACTTATTTTGAAATAGAGCACTCTTCCTCCATCTTCCCTTACTCCTTGTACAATGAGGATTACAGGAGTAAGAAGTCCCCCAGCTTGACAGTATTTAAATATTATTTCAAAATAGCTGCCTGCTGTGTAAACACGGACTAAGTTATTTCAAAATAATGTTATGTAGCTGTATCCTAAGAGATCTCAACAAGTTAAAATTAAACAGACATTCTTTATAATTTAATAGACTGATACCCTTTGTCAGATTTTAAACCAGCCTTTGCAGATTAATAGAGAAGCACATTCCTACTATCATTATCTGTAGGTTGGCTTAAACAATTTTTTTTTTTGTATAAATGTTATTACATTGTGTAGGCTATTTTCATTAGGGCTGTGACTCAAACAGTGGTTTTGGCCAGTATATTCATTGTCTGTAGTAGAATGACAAAAACATATTATTGTCACTCTTGCCCTTGTCCTTCCACACAAATATAATGGGTCTGCATCTAACCAGATCTATTTTCTTTTTTCTGAAAGGTCAAGGAAAAGCACAAACCTTTCACTAGAATTCCTGCTAAATCTCATTATAAGATATAAATGATATTTGCCCAACAAAGATTAGCAGAAAGGTGATGTTTACCCACATAATAAGAACATATCTTTGTTTACATAGTCATGGAGGTTATATTCATTGTCCAATATGATTGCATATTCACCTGTATTTTAGTCCCGTTTCATTTTAAGTCTGTGTACTTGACCTTATAGTGATATTTGCAGAGAGAGTCTGAGACTGTATTAACTGCAGATTCTCCCAAGGTTTATTGGCTGCCAGGTCCAGCCTGAGTCAGCAAGCTGCGAAAATGGTGCTGAGGAACTTATTTGTTGTTCCACTGTGTGCTAATAGGCCATTTCCAAAGAAGTGATGACTTCCTGTGGACTGTACATGAGGTGCCGAATGAAGCCCCTTGCAAAGTGGATATAGGACTCTCAACCACTATGCTGACTCACTAAGCCAATACACATTAATATAAATCAGAAGTCATTCCTCTCAAATTATAGTATATACAACGATTTCACATTGAGGTGAGCAGAAACTCAAGTCTTAAACTTTTAGTCTAAAGTAACTTTTTTTTTTTAAGAAAAAAAGCAGATTAACCAACACCAAAGCATTTGCAAATTCAAGGCAGTTTCATCAAACTGTTTCTGTTGCAAACACTTTCTGAAAAGAAATCAAAACATTTGATGTTGACATTTTTTGGAAAGAAAACATTTTTTTCATTCAAAATTACTTATTTTATATTTACAAAATGGAAATGTTTCATCTGATGTCAACCATTTTTGGACGGAAGCGGACAGGGGGCTGCAGACAGGGGAATTTAAGAGCGAGTTTGACAGAGGGCAGCCTACGCTGGTCAGGAAGACTCATAACACCTGTGCCAGCACTGCTTCTGTCTTCTCCACCTGTGCCTATAGCCAGATAGAACCTCTTAGCATGGATTCCTCTACCCAGATCCTGGTGTGGTTTTGCAAGGACTGTGGCTTGCAATTCCCACTTACTGGTATCCAGTCTGGGAGGACCATCCAATGTGAAAGGTGCCTGCTGGTGGAATCTCTCAGGCAGCAGGTGGGAGAGCTACAGGAGGAGGTGGTTAGGTTAAGGAGCATCCGAATCCAGAGCAATTCCTGGACATTGTTCATGTGGAGACAGCAGAGGTAGCTGTCCCAGTACACAGGACTGCTGACATACCACTGGTGGAGGAGGAGATGGCTCAGGGTAGACACTGGTAGCTGGTTACTTCTGGCAGCAGGCAGTACTCCACCCCTGCTCCAAACCCTTCCACCATGGTACTAGGAAACCATTATGCTCTTGATACAGGAGATAAGGAATCAACCCCTACAACAAAGGAGGAGAAGCCTCATACCCCCAAGGCTGGGAGGTCTGCTGCCACCATGGCAAATAAGAAACGTATGGTAGTGGTGGTCAGAGACTCCCTTCTGAGCGGGACGGAGGCGCCCATCTATCGCCCTGACATTTCATCTCGGGAGGTATGCTGCCTGCTGGGGGCCCGTGTCTGAGACGTTATGGAGGCATTGTCGAGGATTATCTGGCCCTCTGACTACTACCCCATGCTACTCATCCATGTGGGTACAAATGATACTGCGAGGTGTGGCACTGAGTGGATCAAGACTGACTACAGGGCTCTGGGAATACAGATGAAGGAGTTTGGAGTGCAGGTGGTATTCTCTTCGATCCTTCCTATCGAAGGTAGGGGCCCAGGCAGAGACGGGTGCATCCTGGAGGTGAATGCCTGGCTGTGAAGATGGTGTTACCAGGAGGGCTTTGGCTTCCTCGACCATGGGATGCTATTCCAGGAAGGACTGCTAAGCAGGGATGGCATTCACATTGAGGAAGGGAAAGACCGTATTTTGGATACAGACTGGCTAACCTAGTGAGGAGGGCTTTAAACTAGGTTTGACGGGGACAGGTGACCAAAGCCCACGGGTAAGTGAAGAACATGGAGAGCTGGGAGATGGGTTGAAAATGGGAGGGAATATGGGCTATAATAGCAGAGAGAAAGGCGGGACAAGGCAGAACTGGAAGGCAAGATCAAATCAGGTATCTTAGATGCCTATATACAAATGCAAGAAGTATGGGTAATAAGAAGGAAGAACTGGAATTGCTAATAAATAAATACAACTATGACATTGCTGGCACCACAGAGACTTGGTGGGATAATACACACGATTGGAATATTGGTATAGAAGGGTACAGCTTACTCAGGAAGGACAGGCAGGGAAAAAAGGGAGGTGTTGCCTTGTATATTAAAAATGTACACACTTGGACTGAGGTGGAGATGGACATAGGAGACAGAGGTGTTGAGAGTCTTTGGGTTAGGCTAAAAGGGGGTAAAAAAAACCAAGGATGATGTCATGCTAGAGGTCTACTACAGGCCATCTACCCAGGCCGAAGTGGTGGATGAGGCTTTTTTTAAACAACTAACAAAATCATCCGAAGTTCAGGATTTCGTGGTGATGGGGGAATTCAACTATCCAGATATATGTTGGGAAACTAACACAGTGGGGCACAGACTATCTAGTAAGTTCTTGGACTGCATTGAAGACAACTTTTTATTTCAGAAGGTTGAAAAAAGCTATTGGGGGGAAGCGGTTCTAGATTTGATATTAAATAGGGAGGAACTGATTGAGAATTTGAAAGTGGAAGGCAGCTTGGGTGAAGGTGATCGTGAAATCACAGAGTTCATGATTCTAAGGTATGGTAGAAGGGAGAACGGCAAATTAGAGACAATGGATTTCAGGAAGGCAGATTTTGGTAAGCTCAGAGAGCTTGCTTCCATGGGAAGCAAGACTGAGGGGAAGTTGGCAGTTTTTCAAAGGGACATTATTAAGGGCTCCAAAGCAAGCTATTCTGCTGCGTAGGAAAGATAGAAAATATGGCAAAAGACCACCTTGGATCAACCAGGAGATCTTGCATAATCTAAAAATAAAAAAAGGAGTCATAAAAAATGGAAACTAGGACAAATTACAAGGCGAACAATACAGGAATGCAGAGGCAAGATGAGAATGGCAAAGGCACAAAACGAGCTCAAACTAGCTACAGGCATTAAGGGAAACAAGCAGACATTCTATAAATATACTAGAAGCAAGAGGAAGACCAAGGACAGGGTAGGCCCATTGTTCAGTGAGGAGGGAGAAACAATAACAGGAAATTTGGAAGTGGCAGAGATGCTTAATGACTTCTTTGTTTCGGTCTTCACCAAGAAGTCTGATGAAGGAATGACTAACAGTGAATGTTAGTGAGAAGGGGATAGGTTTAGAAGATAAAATAAAAAAAAGAACAAGTTAAAAATCACTTAGAAAAGTTAGATGACTTCAAGTCACCAGTGCCTGATTAAATGCATCCTAGAATACTCAAGGAGCTGATAGAAGTGGTATCTGAGCCTTTAGCTATCATCTTTGGAAAATCATGGAAGACAGGAGAGATTCCAGAAGATTGGAAAAGGGCAAATATAGTACCCATCTATAAAAAGGAAAATAAAAACAACCCAGGAAACTATAGACCAGTCAGTTTAACTTCTGAGCCAGGAAAGATAATGGAGCAAGTAATTCAGGAAATCTACAAACACTTGGAAGATACTAAGGTGATAGGGAACAGCCAGCATGGATTTGTAAAGAACAAATCATGTCAAACCAATCTGATAGCTTTCTTTGATAGGATAATGAGCCTTGTAGATAAGGGAGAAGCGGTGGACGTGGTTTACCTAGACTTTAGTAGGGCATTTGATACGGTGTCGCAAGATATTCTTATCAATAAACTAGGCATATACAACTTATTTGGGGCTACTATAAGGTGGGTGCATAACTGGCTGGATAACCATTCCCAGAGAGTAGTTATTAACGGTTCACAATCCTGCTGGAAAGGTATAACAAGTCGGGTTCTGCAGGGGTCTGTTTTGGGACTGGTTCTGTTCAATAGCTTCATCAACGATTTAGATATCAGTATAGAGAGTATGCTTATTAAGTTTGCAGATGATACCAAGCTGGGACAGGTTGCAACTGCTTTGGAGGATAGGGTCATAATTCAAAATGATCTGGACAAATTGGAGAAATGGTCGGAGATAAACAGGATGAAGTTTAATAAGGACAAATGCAAAGTGCTCCACTTAGGAAAGAACAATCAGTTTCACACATACAGAATGGGAAGTGACTGTTTAGGAAAGAGTACGGCAGAAAGGGATCTAGGGGCTATAGTGTACTACACGCTAAATATAAGTCAGTGTGACACTGTTGCAAAAAAAGCAAACATGATTCTAGGATGCATTCATAGGTGTGTTGTGAGCAAGACACAAGAAGTCATTCTTCCACTCTACTCTGTGCTGATTAGGCCTCAGTTGGACTATTCTGTCCAGTTCTGGGCACCGCATTTCAAGAAAGATGTGGAGAAATTGGAGAGGGTCCAGAGAAGAGCAACGAGAATGATTAAACGTCTAGAGTACATAACCTATGAGGGAAGACTGAAGGAATTGGGTTTGTTTAGTTTAGAAAAGAGAAGATTGAGGGGGGACATGATAGCAGTTTTCAGATATCTAAAAGGGTGTCATAAGGAGGAGGGAGAAAACATGTTTATCTTGGCCCCTGAGGATAGAACGAGAAGCAATGGGCTTAAACTGCAGCAAGAGAGGTTTAGGTTGGACATTAGGAAAAAGTTCTTAACTGTCAGGGTGGTTAAACACTGGAATAAATTGCCCAGGGAGGTTGTGGAATCTCCATTTGTGGAGATATTTAAGAGTAGGTTAGATAAATTTCTATCAGGGATGGTCTAGAGAGTACTGGGTCCTGCCATGAGGGCAAGGGACTGGACTTGATGACCTCTCAAGGTCCCTTCCAGTTCTAATATTCTATGATTTCTTGCTACATTTAAAACATTTCATTCAACCAGAAATGAATATTTTTTTAAAAAATTGCCACTGAACTGAAAAATCACCAGCTCTAATTCTGAGCTGACTAGAGGAATTGGTGGGGCTGGAAGGATTGAATGACTTTGCAGCACTTGGGTCTTACATAGCAGAGCCACGAAGAAATAATATATGCTTTAGACATATCTTAGTGATTACTCATACCTTGGCATATTTAATATCACACATCTTTTTTTATTAGAAGTGTCATAGAGTTTAAGGTCAGAAAGGGAACTCCAGATCAGTTAGTCTGACCTTCTGTATATCTCAGCTAAAAAAAGACAACAAGCAGCCTCACACGTAAGGGTATATCTAGACTATATGGCTCTGTCGACAGAGCCATGTAAAGTAGTTTACCCAACATAGTCAATGAAGCAGGGGTTTAAATAATCCCCGCTTCATTAAAATAAAAATGGCCACCATGCAGTGCTGACAATCAGCTGATCCAGCACAGCGTGGGAGTCTAGACACGGATCAGTTGACAAGGGAAGCCTTTGTCGACTGCTCCTGTAAACCTTGTTTCATGAGGCATAAGAGAGCAGGCGACAAAGGCTTCCCTTGTCGACCGATCCGTGTCTAGACTCCCGCGCTGTGCCAGATCAGCTGATTGTCGGCACAGCGCAGTGGCCATTTTATTTTAACGATGCGGGGATTATTTAAATTCCTGCTTCATTAACTATGTCGGGTAAACTAGTTTACATGGCTCTGTCAACAGACCCATGTAGTCTAGACATACTCTAAGTGCTGCTGTCTCACTGTCACCATCACATAAGCATGGCTAAAGCAATCACTTCTCAGTCCACCCCTGTGATAGGAGAAGGTGGCTTCAATTTCTTTCCTACTGAAATTCTTGTCCCCTTGTTAATTTGATGGAATTTTAATAGCAGCATATGTGTGTAGAAAGAAGAATGGTTTGTTGTACAGCTCCTGAGTTGTGTTCCTAGCTCTAACATGTCTACACTATAGAGTTATTTTGAAATAATTACCCTTATTTTGAAACAAGATGAGCATCCACACAGAATTTCAAAATAATGGATTTGCTTTAGCGAAATAACACCTATATCCAAACTGATATTTTGAAATAGCTGCTGTATTTCAAAATAACTACTCCCTAGAGTCATTCCAAGTAATTATTCCCTAGTGCTTCCGGGGTCTAAGTCAAGGTAGCACTTCCTCATTAAGAGTACATCTACACAGCAATGCTATTTCGGGATACCCTTGGTATCCCAAAATGGCTATTCCACATCTTTTAAACAAGCCCATTATTTTGAAATAATTCTGTCATCCCTGTAAACCTCGTTCCATGAATATTAAAGGATGTTTTGGAATAGTGCTCTATTTCAAAATTTGGTGCTGTATAGACAGCACCAAATTTCAAAATAAGCTATTTTGAAATATGCTTGAAATAAGCTACGCAATTTGCGTAGCTCAAATTGTGTAGCTTATTTGGAGCTACCGGTGCAGTGTAGATGCATCCTAAGGGAGCCTGCCTCAGACTAATTTTGAGGATTCACTGTAGTGTGGATGCACTATTTTGAAATAGTTATTTTGGGAGTTATTTTGAAATAATCTTGTAGTATAGACATAGCCACAGTGATGCCTTGTATAGCTCCTGCCCTTCACCCTTCTGCCTTCTCTACCCCCAGCTGCCATGATGGGTTAATGGTCTCCTTCCCTGGACACCATATAAAGTCAGGAGTGGAATGCCACTCCCCACTGACATCTGTGGAAATTGTGACATTAACATCCAGGTGGGCAGGAATTGCACCAAATTTTGATAAAGATGACTGTGAACTACGACATCCATGATGAATTTTAATTGAAAATTGAGCAAAAGCTTAGAAAAGCTCTGTGTTGCCTGTGAACAGAGTCACATGCTAGGTAACCAGAATATCACTGTGGACTATGGTAGAGATGCTAACATGGCAAATGCTCTGTTTTAATGTGCTGTAAGAAATTCAGGTCAAGCAGAAAACCCAATTAAACAGCTGCCCTGCAAATGCATAATGTAAGAGGTCCAGTTAGCTGAATCTTCTTGCAGCCATATTCCCTATTTCTTTTTAACACCCACTTTCTGCAAATGATAGAGAACTACCAGGTCTGAATGGCCAGCTGAAATGAAGTGATTAGGTTACCTATTGGAATCAGTGTCCATTAGGCACAGTTAATCTGTTGCATCTATTCAATACATTTTTGCTTTCTTGATGGTATCTGAACCCATCTGATTCAAGTTCTTGAGAGTAGAAGAATTTAGGCATCATTAATACCAGTGCACTACTGAAAGGGAAGAGTACATGATATGTTTGTATTCATTTGCACATGCTGGTTTCTAATAATGAGAAAGCAAAAATATTTCTATTTGTTGACTTTACAAATAGAATCAGTTGAAAAATATGTTTTCTAGTCTCCTTGGGTTACATGCATGAATTTAGTTTCTGCACTTGTTTTATAGCTTTGTCCACACTAGTGGATATGGGTAACAAAGAAGGCCCAAAGAAACTAAAGAACTGATTCCTTAGAACAAGGGGAAGGTGAGCTTGCAAGCAAATCTAAACTTAAAAGCAAAGGTTAAAGCTGTATTTAGAAGCTATGGGCACATCTACGTGGCAGGGCTAAAGCTAAAATAAGCTATGCAATGTCAGCTACGTCAATTGCATAGCTTAAGTCGAAATAGCTTATTTTAGCTTTTGGCACTGTCTATACAACAGGAAGTTCAAAGAAGAACACTCTTCCTCTGACTTCCCTTACTCCTCATAAAATGAGGGTTACAAGAGTCAGAGTGAGAAGCCCTCCAGGTCAACATTATTTTGACATTATGTAGAAATAACTGCTTGTATTGCAGATGCAGACTGTGTGATTTTGGAATAACGTCAGTTATTCCAAAATAACACTGCTGTGCAGATGTACCCTACTGCTGGCTACTTTTGGAGAAGTAAGAAAAGGAAACTGTTTTCATTTAGCACATTTTCCCAGGGTCTTCTCTTTTTTTCCCTCAAACTCCGCTTCCCCTCTATGCACTGTATTCATGAGACCTTAATCCACTTCTGTGTTTTTCTATGTATAGTGAAACAAATCAATATTAATGTGCAACACCCTGTCTGAAAGCAGTCCAGAAAAGGATATGGCTTTATGTATTTATTTTTGCTGGTGACATTTTGTAATCTTTTGGAAGGATCTTGAAAATAAGCATTAAAAAGTTGCACAACTGGATGTGTCTTTGGGGAAAAATATTAATGAATCTTCTACAGTTGTGATTATTACTATGCTTTGAATGTGTTGACAGGCCTATAGTTTTTATTGAAAAATATATAAAGTGTATCTATGTACATTAGTACTTCATCCAAGGAAACAAAAATAGTCATATTGGGTTCACATCAATAAGATCTCAGAACTGAGTCCTAGACACTCCTGTGAGATAAGTAGGAGCCACTATTTGCATTTTGCAAATGGGGAAACTGAGGCACAGAGTGCTTGCAGAAGGCTTCAGTGATCTGGGAATAGAACCCAGTTCTCATGATGCCCAGTCCTGATCTTTAATTATAAAATCATTCTTCATTATAGGAAAATACTCAGGAACTATCATCCCAGATAAAACCCTGCCTTCAGCTGTACTGGAGGGATTTAAGGAAAGCAAAAGACCTTCATACAACTGTGAATATCTGCCCAGGCTGCCAGGTTCTTTCATTTATTAATATATACCCAGGATGTGAAAGGAAGACTCCTATTTTGTTTACATCAGGGCTGGGCAAAATACGGCCCAGGGGCTGGATCCAGCCCACTAATCCACTGGATGTGGCCCCACAAGCCACCCTGCTGGAACCCTCAGGCACACAGTTGCTGTAATTTAAAGCACAGTCTGTATGGCTCTCTGTTATGCAGGGAAGGGTAGGCTTCCTGTGATCTCTCAGCCCCCAGCCCAATACTCAGCTCCTATAGGCTGGAAACAGCCGGCCAATAGGAATTGACCCCAGCCAATCTCTCAGCTCCTATTGGCTGGAAACAACCAGCCAATGGGAACTGAAACATTGGCCTGGGGCTGGGGGGGGTCAGCACAAGCCTCTTTCCCTTCCCAGAGCTGAGAGCCAAGTGGAGGGAACAAACCTTCTGTTCAAAGTGATCTGGGGCTGCAGCAGGAAGGGAGCCCAGTCTGCCTTGGGGGGTGCTGCAAGGCTGCTGGCTTAGGTAAGTGCCTCCCAGCCAGAGCCTACCTCTGGCACCCCAGCCCCTCCTGCCCCCCAACTCCCTCCACCAGGTCACCATCCAAGCCTTCTGCACTTCCCTGCCCCAGGTCAGAACTCCCTCCCAGACTCTGTATCTTTGGGAAAGGTCACTGCTGACAAAGTGCAGCAAAATTACATTGCTCAAAATATAGAGGTCAAAGGGGCCTAGCAGGAAGGCCCAAATGCTACATTTTAAACCCCCCTCCAGGTGAATACATTTTTACAAACCTTTAGACACATTTTCAAAGCCATTGTTCCTACCACTGTTCTGCAAGGGAGTTCTGAGACAGTTCTAACAGCTGATTTGCCCCCCCCCTTAGGCAATGGAGCTTTGAGTCCCATTGTCCTGTCCCTCATGAACTCACCATTTGCCTACAAGTGCCTGAGATTATATGGACCAAAGGTAATGGCAGTCCACAACCAATGGTTGGGAGGCCCTGTACCTCTGCTTCCCTTGTGGGTCATCCTTCTTGCATTCCAGGGCAGCACAACTCTGATGGTGTATGAAACAAGTCCTACCCTGCCTTGCCCCACCCCACTTCCTTCCCTTCCTCCCAGCCTTCTCACTGCATCACCCCTCACAGACCCCAGAAACCACAGTGCAGACTCCACAAGGTGCATGAGGCAAGCCACAGAGGCAATGCTGCCCTGTTTCTGCAGGTAGACAACACTGGCACATAAAAGGTCCTTTCCTCATGTGCATCTTGGAACCACAATCTGGCCTTCATACCATTGTCTAATGAAATGCTCAATCTTGCAAGGTATGGAGCTCTCTGACCCCAACTCAGCCAAGCACTTAGGCATAAGCTTGAATTAGTGCAGGGATGGTTTCATTGAACTCAGTGGGACTCAGCCAAGTGGATCTGATGGCAGTGTTAGAGCCCAAGAAACTAGCAGCAGAGCAGTATTGTGGGGGGGGGGGGGGGGGGGGGGGGAGGAGGGAAGGGAAGGAGGAAAAGGCTCGACATGTTAAATGAACAGTGGTTAAAAATAGCTCAGAGACGGTTATGTTTACATGCAGAGAAGGGGTAACTGAGATGATTTTCAAAGGTGTACAAGATTCTCAATCTAGGGGTCACTGCAGCAATTGCTCCTTTGGCTGCCACCCAAAGTGGTGGAATACCTTAAATGTGGATTGAAAAAAAGAATGGCAGGGACATCACACTGTCGTGAAGGACAGACATTCACCAGGCAGTTTAGAAGGAGGATGCATGATGTAATGGCCATCTATGTCACACCTGAGCAAATTGGTCATGGAGGAGTGACTCTGATGCAGAAGGGGTCTAAAAGAAGAGCAGAAAGACTGGATGGAGGAAGCAGTATTAATCTGGTGGATCTCTCTCAGGCCACCTTGCTGAGCACTGGTGTGATGAGTAGTTGTGCTCTGGCATCAGACTGAGGTGCGACAAAGTTCTCTCAAATGGAGAAGAGAGGCATCCACCATGAGCTTGCCCTCCATTTAACCAGTGAAACCAACCTGGTAAGTTCAGGGAGAAGGAGTGTTGGTATCAGCTGATTTCATATCACACCTCTTCTCCACTGTTCATTGCAACTGGGCATCTTCTGGACAAATAATTAGTTACCCTCCTTCGCTCAAGCAAGTGGTTGTTTTCTTCTTCCAGCAAACCTACAGATGTTTATTCATTTATACATGTTATTGCATGATCCACTGTGCTAAAGCAGCTCTTTTTAACCCAGGGAGGAATTATGGCACCTTTACCTCAGTTTCCTCTTGGTCTTCTACAATTCCACTCTACCAATGCCTTCTATGCTAATTCAGCAATTTAGCCCTCTGATTAATCACATTTAGTCCCAGCTCTTCTGAGGTACCAAGGTCCCCAGGTCTTACCTCAGACCTGTAAACATTACTTCCTCTGTATCACTGTACACCACTTTCCTACTTCTTCTTCTTCACTGCAGAGGTTCTGTACAGCCTTTTCACTAGGGTCTGTGAACAGTCTTTTTCACTACCCCATAGTTCCAGGGATCCGCAATAGGCCCAGGCAAACCTGAGGTCTCATTTGTTTCTGGCCCAAGACTCACTTCAGATCCTTCCCTGGGCTTTTACTATATAAGAAATCAAACAGCCACACCTGTTTTCCCAGAGGGCTTCCAATGACAAGACGCCCTACTCACCTCTGGATCTCTTCCACAGGCAGGCATATTCAATTTATACTCTTCCTCACCTCAATCAGCTCCCCCTGGTGGACTTTCTTATAAGTCCCACATCCTGCCCAGCTGTGGCAGAGTGGGGCTAACTGAATGAGACTGACTGGTGTTATGTTTCCTAGCTCTTAAAGGGGCAGGGCACCCTGCCACCCTTACCTGGTAATTTTCAGTCCCCCTGCTCTTCTTTTAGACTCCACCTGGACCAATATTATTTACTCCTTGACCAACTTGCTCTAAAGGCCACCATGTGGTACATGGCTACCATGTCACAAACATTGGCCTTAAATTGTCTAGGGAATGGAGCTTTCCTTTCATGTTCTCATACAGCTTAAAGAAGTTCTTTCTTTGTAGTGAATGTTTGTGGAATATTATGTGGGATCATTTCACAAGTGCTTTTGTAATATCTTAGAAGTTCTAAAGACTCAAGCTTCATAAATTCTCGTAGCCTTAAAATACATAAGCACTGTAAAATGTCAGCCAGCACTCACTGTTATGTTTGTCCCATTCTGTTTATGCAGCAGCAGCTGCAGAAAAAGCAGGTACAGTAGAAAATCTGCCTGTAGCTTTTCCCCAACTTAAGTGAAACTTTCCAAGACCACATACTTTATATCAAAAATATATTTCAATTTTTTCCTTTAAGTTTCAGAAACATATCCATATATGGTCTACTTGTCAAGCACAATAAATAATGATGTAATAGAAAGGTCAGCCTTGTGTCACTTAGCTACAGGATGCTTGATGAAGTGAAGTTCTTCAAATTAAAGCAACAAAGTAGAACTTTAGGATGGGTAAAAGTTTCTCCAGTGTATCCTCAAGCAGGAAATCTGAGATTCAGAACAAGTTATATTTTGGCTGGTAATCGTTGATCATGGGGTGATCCAGAAATAAACTACAGCCTTCAAAGAGAGAGCATTTTAAAGCTGCCCTGCAGTACATCAGTGCACCCAGGGAAAGGAGAGACATGAAAACTGAAGGGGATTTTCTGTACTGAGACTTACCCAAGAGGAGAACTCTTTGCAGCATTATTGTTTTGTTTCAGAAACCATCAGGTAATGCAATGGTAATTTACTTATCTTATGCAGAATCTATTAAATAGGGTAGCCAGGTGTCCAGTTTTGAAACGGGCAGTCAAGAATTTGAGCTTTCTGTTCAGGAAACAAATTGAGAAAATATAAATGAGAAAATATAAATGTCCGGTATTTTCAAAATAAGATGTAATGTAGATTGTGATGTAATGTCAAGTGTGTCCAGTATTTTTGTTGAAACCATCTGGCAACCCTACTATTAAATGGTTATAATTTGTGCAAATACTTACTCGTATAGCTTTTTGTCAATTAACCTAGTCTTTTTAAAACACTCAGTTAAATTTAATTTGAAAATGGTGGGAAAAGACATAGTTGCATGGTTTATTTACTTTTCCTTTATGTGGAGAATGTGCACTTGGAATATTTGCATGTCATGTTTCTACGGCAGCACATGAAAAATAGTTGCTGATGTTATTACATATTTAGGATACTGTAAAGTGCATGCCATGTACCAGATATAGAGTATTAGCAAAATTATATTAGCAAATGGTTCCGTTCATTTATATATTTGCAATTGTTACTGCAGTTAACTCTGTACTGATGGATCCAATTTGGTAAGAAATAAACCCTTTGCATCAAAAAGTTTGCCATCAAATCATGATTCTGCACAATGTGAGATATGCCAAGCTTACTTCATAAACAGTTAGACATGTTCTGACAGCTGGGGCTGGACTGGATTTGTTTACTTGGAAAGTTCCATCTGGAAGCCTATAGTTGCTTTATTCAGCATCGTGGTATAACTTGACCGGCTTGCATCAACCGTTATTGCAAAAATATATTTGGCTGCTGCTGCTGACCTATATTGTTTGTTGTTCCTCTAAGCATGAGAGTTCTGAATGTTTTCAAATGGAAAATCTTTCCATTGTTTAAAAAACCCATGATATTCTTAACAGAAAACTGCCATATTCACTGGGAAAATTGCAGAGGTTTGACGGCTACCTTCCTCTCCCCAAAAAAGCCAGATCCTTAATTAGTGTAAATCAGTGTAGCTCCATAGACTTCAACCCTGGCCCCAAACATGCTGACCTAAAGACACAAGTTATGGCTTCGACACTGCAAAAACATGTGTAATTTTGCATATAGGGGGTGTCTTGATGACTTTATATGTAAAGTTAAGTATGTATGGAAGTGTTTGCTGAACTGGGGCCTAAAAACCAAGAGAGAAAGAAATAGTAAATGAAGAAAATCATCCTTAAGTCTTTGACATTTAATGAAGCATAAACCACAGAAACTGAAATTCTGTATCTCCCTACAAGTTGAGCACGGTGAAATCAATACCAAGGCAAGATTCCCTGCACAGTTTTTTAATGACCTCTTCATTGTCCATAACCTACTGTCACCTTCTGGAATGGTAAGCCTTAATGCTGCTTCCATGAATCTTTTGAACAGGAACTGGCAGTCTTGATACACTGTTTTATGGGAAGTGCATTGGAGTGGGAAGGGGGGAGGAGGGCTGCTGTTTCATATAAATTGTGATATTTAGTCACTAATTGGACTGAACTCTGGCTCAAGAAGTTAATGACCAACTTTTTACTTCCTGTACTATTATTATTATTATTATTATTATTTATTTTATTAATAGAGCAGATGTCCTGACTTTTTCTTAAAAATGGACAAATTGCCCCATTTTTTTCTGTCTCTCCCACGATTAGTACTGGTAGTTCCTGCTGCTGGCCAGATCCCTGCTCACCAGCTGCCTGCTCACCAGGGGTTGAGTTGGGGGGGGGAGGTCCAGTGTCTGACAATAGGTCCTGTGTGTGCAAGACTGGTGGAGGGGCACAGATACAGTGTGCAAGGTCAGCTGCTCCCCCTGCTGGTCAATCAGCATAGCTCTCATTATGTGTAGACTCTTGACCAGCAGCCCCTCCCCTTCCCTTCTCTCTCCCCCCAGCCTCCCCAGTGGCATTTCTGGTTTGTGCTGGCTGTACACTGCAAGCTGCAGTGGCTGGTGAGTGTGGGCAGGTAGCAGGCAGTAGCCGGTTGAGTGTTACCTCTGCTGCCCACTCATTGGCCCTTTACATGCTACCCTTCTTGCTGTTTTCGCCCTGCTTTTCCCTTTCACTCCTTCCCAATGCTAGCACTTCATCCCTTACCATATAGTTTTGTCTGTGTATAAACTTGACATATCCGTGTATGTTATGGGTCTGAACTTCAGTGACTTAGGCAAACTTTCACTGAAGCCAATGCAATAAAAAGAAGAATACTTAGCAAGCTGGAGGTTTGCCTATGCCACATAGGAGGAAACCTATGTGGAGATGGCTGTGAATTTACACCCAGGAGGATATTGTTAGACTTAAAAAAAACAATGAGGAATCCTGTGGCATCTTAAAGACTAACACATTTATTTGGGCATAAGCTTTCAGGGATAAAAACCACTTCTCTAGGTTGTAACTTCATGGTTATTACTTACAAAAGCTTATGCCCAAATAAATCTGTTAAGTCTTTAAGGTGCCACAGGACTCCTCGTTATTTTTGCAGATACAGGCTAACATGACTACCCCTCTGAGACTTCTTAGACTGGGATATTAAATTATAGCACAGTCAGTGAAATGGTATAATGCAAAGAGAGATCAGTAACAAAGCAATTCAGAGAAGAAGCAATGGGTTTTGGTAATGAATAGTGATGAGCAAAACTCCTCAATGTCCGGGTTCTGTTCCTATCAGGCACAATAGGTTCAGCCTAATTGAGTGAGTGCAGGCTCTTGTGTGATTCCTAATGTTGTTGGGAGTTTGGGGGACATTCAAAAGTTCAGATCCCAATACAGTGCAGTCATTGTAAGAGTTAATCCAGTATTTTTAAACCTATAAGCAATATTCATTTTCAGTGTGAGGAGATTGTTTGAGTTGGTTCTTATTTTAACTACCTTGGTTCAAGCATTCTTAGTCACAGAGGGTATGTCTACACAGCAAAGTTATTTCAAAATAACGGCTGTTACTTTACTAGCGTCTACATAGCCAAACCGCTATTTTAAAATTAATTCGAAATAGCGGAGTGCTTATTGGTAAACCTCATTCCACAAGGAATAACGCCAAATTCGAAATAGCTATTTTGAAATAAGTGCCGTGTAGATACTAATATTGAAATAGGGGGCCTCCAGATTTCCCAGGGTGCCCTGGTGGCCACTCCAGCCTCAACCAAGAACACTCCTCTCCCTCCCCCCTCCCCAGAGCCCTTAAAGGGGTTGACTCTGGCCACAGTGCCTGTGCCAGCTCCAAGCCTGCCAGCCCAGAGCCAGCAGTCACTGCCTCTGACCCAGTGGCCCCAAAACAAGAGCCAGCAAGCCACTGGCAGCCAGCCCTCCACCGCTCCGCAGGAGCAGTCTGCCAGCTACCAGGAGCCTGCCAGGGCCCAGAGAAGGTGGGCGCCTTCCTGATCCAGGGTGGAGATCATGGACCTTATTCAGGTTTGGGGGGGATTCCCCCAACGTCCATGATTTCTGCACTACATGGAGGAACGCGGCCGTCTATGGCAGGATAGCTGCCAGCCTGGCCACCAAAGGCCACATGCAAATCCAGGAGCAGGTCTGCATGAAAATCAAGTTGGTCCAGTGAGATCCCCAACCCTGAGCCCTGAGCTTCCCCTCCCACTTCTTCCCCTTGCTTCCCCTTCCAGCTCCCTCCTCCCAGGTTTCCCCTTCCCCCTCCCACCCTTTCTTCTCCCCTCTCCCGCCTCCTTTCCCCAGTCACACCAGAGTTTCATCCCCCCCCCCCAGTTTTGTTAAATAAAGAGAGTTTGTGTTCATGAAAATACATGTATTTTATTTGACATCAGGAAGGGGGGTTAGGGAGGGGTAAGTGTAAGGGCATGATGGAGGAATGAGGCACAAGCCCCCAGTGGGGAAGACAAGGGAGGCTCTGAGTGCTCCTCAGGGTGGAAGCTCTCCCGTAGGGCCTCCTGGATACTCACAGCCCCCCGAAGGACCTCCTGCAGAAAGTGCAGCCAGGCTCACAGCAACGCGTCCAAGAGAAGCACCAGAGTGCCCAGGGGCAGCTCTGGCTCCATGTTGCAGAGTGCTGTGGTGTCCCGAGTGAGGGCAACCAGAGCACGCAGAGACAAAATGCTTTGCTGTCCTTCATCGAGGTAGGCAAGCAAGCAGGGAAACCTGTGAACTGGCTGTCCGGAGGGGTCCCTTTAAGCACAGGCCTCAGATAGCCTCAGGCAGCAGCCATACAAAGTAACTCCTGTCTTGATGCCCTGCTGGACCTGGTTCCGGCCAGCCTTAAATGAGATTCAGCATCCACTCAGTGTGGTCGCACTATTTTGAAATAGCAAACTCTATTTCGAAATGCATTTTGTGTGTAGACGTGTTATTTCGAAATAACTATTTCGAAATAACGCCGTAGTGTAGACATACCCAAAGAGTTTTGATGACACAAATTTCTCTTGCAGTTGGTAGAGAATATTCTGTTTATAGCGTATGAATCCAGTGAACATTCATAAAGTCATTATTGATAGCTCACCACTAAATTAAGGCAGCTCAGCTACACAGCAGAAAACCATTGCGAGAGGGAACAATAATTTATCAGCTCTTGTCTGACAGTAGAATGCAGGTTGGCTGGGTGCTCTGGTTCATAAATGCTTCTTGTCTCAACAGACTTAGTTCAGATACACCTGTTAAGCAGTCTCAAAATGGGGTACATCTCTTGACTATATTCTTTATAAACTAATAGATTCTAGTCGATTTATTGTAGATTCTTTAATAACTAGTTCTAAGGAGAATTGTGTATCTAGGCAGGATTTGGATGAAGGTGGGGCATTGCAGATCCACAGAACAGGGAGACAGTTCTAAGCTTAAGGCACGATATGGAAGCAGACACATGGCACCAAGTTTTTAAAAAATGGAGGTGCCTCAAAGTGAGGAAGAATTGCAATTCCAGGTGCCTACACAAGGACAATAATGGCCTCACTTGAGTCACTGTGCCTGAAACCCTTGGCCACAAACAGGAACTTGAGAAGGATAGAGAAGGGGCAGCAGATGGAAGGGATGGGCCAACTGGAATAATGAGAACCAGAGAGGAAGGAAGAGTTATGCAGAGCCTTCTGGGCCCAAATCCTGCCCTATGTTGTGGGAACAGAGGGCTCCTGACACTGCTGAACTGCATGAAAAGACACTACATGGGGTGATGAGCATGTCTACACAGGAGATTGTGCATACTCCTTTGTGCCAGAGCTAATTTCTGAGGATAGGATGGTGACAGGCAGCATCTGGGACAGGCAGGGGTTGGAAGAGCCAATGCCATGAAGATTCTGACAAAAGAGGTGTTCTTAAAATGGTAGGGAGCCTATTGCAACCCATATGCTGGAGTTGAATGGAAAAAAGGATTCCTCCCACGTACCTCACTCTGAAGGGCCCAACATCAAGTCAAATGACTTACATCTGGGCCATAATGACTTAGGGATTGGTCATTGTTATTTATTTGTTTAGCAAGGACACTGTATCTTGTGTCTAGTGACAGGCTGAATGTTCCTCCTTCTGATGACACCTCTGCATTAGAGTACAGTTGTCTGATGAAAATGTGGCCTTGCTGTCAGAGCTCCAGATGTCCATGAAAATAACAGGGAATGAGTGAGAATTAAATCTGGGCTCTTGCTGATCAGGAACCAGAATGTCCACTGCTTTCTGTTACTTTGGGCCTCTCTGAAAATCCTTAGAAGCCAGGAATTTGGCTTTGGCTCTCTCATCCTTGGTCCTGAAAATTAGATAAGAGAAACATGATTTATTATTTAAAAAACCCTCTCTATTTTGGGCCGCATACCATTTCTTTCTGCAGGATGAGTCAGCGGTGGAGTCACTGCCAACACTGTTGTTTCTGCACTCGATGGGACTCTTGTCATAATATTTAGCTAAGTGGAGAGTACCAATATGGATTCGGGTTTATTGTAAGTGGGTGGAATTGTTTAACCCACAAAGAAGATGCAAGAGACAAAATAAGAATAATCTCAAAATTCATGATCTCATGGGTTCCCTGTTACACACTCTACAGGTGATGTAACAAAAGAAAAAGGAATAGTTAGACACTAAAAAATTACTTTATATCTGGGTTGTATGAGGCTTTCTATCATCCAAAACTCCATCAGTTACTTTGCCATGTGCAGGCAGGCCATGTGATTTCCATACATCCACAGCACACAGCCATCAGCTACCAGGCAAGCACAGTGGATGACGGGGTGTAAATCAGCTGAGCAACATGCCAGGAGTTCTACCAACCCAGTGGCTAAGAAATCCATTGGGAAAATCTCTGTGTCATGGTGCTTGTCTTGTCTGTGGCACTAATATCAAAGCATGGATAGGTAACAGAGCGGCTGAGAAAGGGTCCATTCCTGGAGCTACCAGCTGTTTAGCGACTTGACCCAGATCTCTTAGCTGCACAGGGGCCAGAGCACCGGCCTAAGTCACTGCCAGCTATTCCTGAAGACAACAATAAAGTACCAAACTTTTACTTAGGCAACTGCTGCAGACTACAGCCTCAAGAGTCAGATTACCACTCCCAGCATCACACCATCAAGGGTTACTACTCTCATGTCTGCCCTCTCCCTCTTTTGCTCCTGTGTTGTTTGGAGTCTGAGATCAGTGCAGGCAGCACGTCTGTGTTATATACCAAGTGGAACTTTGCACAGCAGCATAAGTGAATCCTTAAATCCACATTTCCTTGCTTTGGTAGGATTTACTGAGGCTCTGAAATTTTCCTTAAGAGCTTCAAAGACAGTTTCACTGGGTTTTTTTTTCTTTAGCAGAAATCAGAAGAAAATATCCCACCTCTCAAAGGAAATCTGGAGACTGTCTTTCTAGCCTTGGGTGCATCCCTTGGCCACTATAAAGACAAGCATTGGGGCTAGCTCCTCTGCCCTACAGACAAAGACTGTGAAGGTTGTTTAGCGCACTGGTAGCATTCTATAGCTGGAACATGAAACATTTTAGGCTCCTGGGATCATAGTGATACGTCACTGATTGGGGATGAAAGGTGGTCTAGAGGAACAAAAGGTTATGTGGCTCTCTGCAGTGTTTGTGTGTGAAACAGAGACTCTGGGACAAGAGGGGTAGGCATTGTCCTATGTGCATAGCACAGTAGAAATGCTACAGGACTGTCAGCACCTGACATCTCTCCCAAGAACCCAGGCTATACTCTTCTATGAGATCTTGCATACAGCTTTAGTTGAAGAACTAGGGGACACTAAATGAAATTATTAGGTAGCAGGTTTAAAACAAACAAAAGGAAGTACTTCATTCAGCACACTGCCAACCTGTGGAACTCCTTACCAGAGGATGTTCTGAAGACCAGGATTTTAATAGGGTTAAAAAAAGAACTAGATAAATTCATGGATGGTAGGTCCATCAATGTCTATTAGCCAGGATGGGTAGGAATGGTGTCCCTAGCCTCTGTTTGTCAGGGGTGGGAATGGGTTAAAAGGGGAGGGGATCATTGATGATTACCTGTTCACTCCCTCTGGGGGCACCTAGTGTTGGCCAGAGCCAGAAGACAGGATACTGGACTAGATGGACCTTTGGTCTGACCCAATATGGTGGTTCTTATGTTTACAAATGTCTCTCCTCACAGCAATCTTGAGGGCCCCATTATTTTGCTTATGGCAGCATGATCAATACTTGGCAAATGTCAGTTTCAATAGGACAGCAAAGAGAGCACATAAAAAAGGATTCAACCATTGGGCTGAATGGCTGACACATAATAGCCCTCATGAGAGGCTCTTGTGGATCCTGAAGAGCTGATGGAGATCTGTACTGGTTACCTTCAGTACAAGAAATAGGGACTCATCAGCTTTTCAGCAACCCAGAGCACCCTTTTGGCACAATTGCAGCTGGCTCTTGTTTCCCAATTAGAAACCCCATTGCTAGAAAAGTTATTTGCACTGGAGTAGCAGCATTAACGGTCTGTTTGCTTTTTCAGCCTTGTGCATTACTTCCTCTGAGCAGCCAGCTCCTTGGGTTTCTCCCACTTCCTGTAACCTTCTTTTAAGCATGAAACTAACGAGACACTTTTTGCTGTTCCCGCTGACCTCATTAAGAGTGTAAAGAGCGAAGAGGGCATGTCAGGCCAGATCCTCAACTAGTGCAAATGGGACTAACTAATTTGAAATCAACAGTTATCTTGCTTTATACCGTCGGGTGGTGATCTGGCCCATCAACTTTCATTTTCAATAATCAAAGGGTAGTATGAGTAAGACAGATGGGGACGTGTGAATGTTTTCTCTGATTCATTTTTAACCTGACAGTATCCTTTTAATCCCCTGGCGGATTTCCACTATCTCTTATTACCCAGAAGTGCCCTAACCTGAAGGAAGTGGAGAAGAGCCTCTCTTACTCACTAGTCACTTCTCTCATTTAGCAGGAGGTTCAATTATTATAAAAGGGCAAAAACAGAAAAAAAAAGAACTCTGGCCCATTACGTTTAAATGTTGATTCTAGAGGATTTGTTAAAATGTATTTTCTCCTCATGCACATTTTCAAGATTTTAATTTTTGCAGTTTCTTCTTATTCCTGGTGCTAGGCAAGCAGAGGATGGCTACAAAAATTACTGCCCCAGCCAATGCCCAAAGACAAACAATAGGACAGGAGGAGTACAGTCTGTACAGCAGCATGACTGAAGATGAGCTTATTCAACTGGCCATAGAACAGAGTCTGACAGAGGATCCCTCAGGTCAGTCAGCTGCCCAGAGTCATCAGAAATCTGTCATGACAACCCCTGGAGAGCCACCCACGATGAATCGCCCTTGCTCTCATAATCCGCCATACCAGCTTAGTCCTTGGCACAGGTGAGTGTGTGAGTGAGCTTGGACCTTCATAAAGCCCACACTGAAAAATTGTTTTCTTCCCATCTTTACAGAACAGCACTGAAACTCCTTGAATAGTTAAGCTTGTAATTTGTTTAAAATTCTGATCTCGTTTCCATTGCAGTAGCACTGGGGTAATTCCACTAGCGTCAGTGGCGTTATTCCGGCATTACATCATGGTCCATTACATTAGAACTTGAGCCAGAATGTCCACTAATGTCTGTGCAGTAAACTAGACCAGTCCTGCAACCTTTTCTTACCTAATGAGTTCTCAGTCAGGTGACAGTGGCATTGCTTCACAGAGAATCGTGCGCTGTCCCAAGTTAGTTCTATTCAAGGGAAGCTTGCGGGATTTTTATGAAAAAATGTAGAATGGTTCTGATTCTCCACCCATAGACAAAAGAAATCATAGGGCTAAGGTCACTATGTATATAAAATATTTGAATATAATCAATACTGAGGTGTCAAAAAGTATCAGTTTTGTTTACTTAGGTGCACATTGTGAGTGAGCTCATGTACACCAGAATAACTCCAGACGTACCACACAGTGTCACGCTCAGTGCCACTGCTTAAGCAGCCCACAGTGAGTTACAGGAACCTGCCATTTCAGAATGCAAACATACTTGGCTTTCATTTTTAAAAATGAAACATTCTCAAAAAAAAGAGGAAAAAAGCTCAATAAATAATTCCACAAAAATGATGATAAAAAGGTGCATTTCAAACCCTGCAAAAGAACAACAATTTATAGATAAATATTGTGTGCATTTTTGACAGCTCTAATTGTAATCTTATGATAACACATTTATTGCAGACCCTCAAACAATGTGATGAGTGGAATGAGTCTTTTATAGATACAGAGTGAAATCTTGTCACTGTTAAAGTCAATGGCAAAATGTCCATTGATTTCATTAGAGCCAGGATTTTATCCTGATGACGGTAGTATTGCAAGATGTGGTGGAGGTACTTCACCAAATAGGTACCATACAGAAGTATCTCCACCAGGCATGTTGTTTATCATATGGTATGAGATGGAGATCTGATATGGGACTGGTTACGGGCAGATCTGTCAGATCTGGCCCTGTACTCTAAGGATCCCTTGCCACCTGCTGATTTTAGAACAGGAGAGCCATCTGCTGCCTTGCATATTGTTTGGTGCCCTCCCGTCTCCACCTGAGCACAGCAGCTTAGGGCTCCCCTGCTCTGCAAGGGCACACCTATGATGGCTGGTATGGAAGATTTGTGGCCCCAGGTTTTCAGCCAGCCCAGGACCCTCTGCAGTCCTTGGATAAAGTTCAGCATGAAGCCTGTTCCTGAATGCACAGTGCTCGTGACCCTGTTTCCACCCCTCACCAGGCTTCCTCATCTGACTGTGCTCTCAGACTCTCCTTGAGGTGAAGAATGTCATCTAGCTCTGCATCTTCCTCCAGTGCAGTGTGGGGGGGGGAGGGGGGGATTAACCTCACTGTTGTCTTATATGGTCATTCAAATCCCCTGACACTTCCTCAGTGGGCCAAAAATAATCCAGAGCTGAGAGAGCAGCTGAGTTCTGCACAGAGCAAGCCGTGGCCATCTGCTTTCATTCAAAGCCCAAGCAGCAGGCTCCTTCTCTCTCTCTGTCTCTTTCGGCTCCTGCCTTTACCCAGGGGCCCGGATATGACCTGCTTCTCCTACTCAAAGTATTTCTCTTTGTTTCATTCCTGCCATCACTACTCCAGGTTGGCAGCCCAGGCTGGAGGCCAAGCTCCGGGGTCATCTCGGGGGGTCAGACGGAGATACGATGGCAGCCTGTTCATCACCCCCCAGCCTGTGTAAGTGTCTCCGTTTCACTGTGTCTTGCTCCAAGCTAGCCGTGTTGTCTGTCTGCCCTCACTAGCCAGCTGCAGGCTGTTGGGAGGCGGGGGTGGTGGCGTTATGTGTGTCAGGAGGAATGTATAGAACTGCTGGAGGGAATCTTATTGATTTCCTCCCTTTTCCACCCTGCCTGCCTGCTTGCCTGCTCCCTGCCTCTTCCCCCCAAGAAATTCCTGGGCAATTCAGCCCTACATTTTTCTATGTATGTCTGGCCACCTGTGGATCCTTCAGCAGCACTGAGATGGAAGGAAAGAGAGCAGAAAAGGGAGGTGTGTGTTGTGGTTTATTTATACACACTGGCTTCTCTGTCACAATCGTAACAGAGTCAGGCAGGTGTTATTTTTAACCGTATCTGTATGGAGTTAAGAGTTCAAGCCTGGAAAACAGAACATAAACACGTCAAGGGGCAGCAGATCTGAGTGAAGATGCCTGATGCTTATCAGTGCATTTGGCCAATGACACCAGGACCCCGTAAGCCTCAGCTGTACAGTGCAGGGGAACATATCTGTTCCCACACTATCAAGAGGGGCCATGGTGCTCCTCCTCACAGGCTGTGGCTCTTACCCACAGGGGGAAGCTGCCATTGCAGGCTGGGCTTCTTCCTTGTGCAAGAGAGAAACCAGCTTGTCTGAGTACAGCTACTTTTGGGGAAGCTGCTGGATAGTTAGAGAGCTCAGATAGGGAAAGTGAAACTGTGACCATATGCCTGCGTAAGTGCTCAGAAGGGTGGGAACCCCTGTATGCTGTCTGCATTTAGCTCTGCTGCCTACGCACAAGCCTGGGAGGGTGTGTTGGGGTATGTCTACACTACCCTCCTAGTTCGAACTAGCGGGGTAATGTAGGCATACCGCACTTGCAAATGAAGCCCGGGATTTGAATTTCCCGGGCTTCATTTGCATAAGCGGGGAGCCGCCATTTTTAAAACCCCGCTGGTTCGAACCCCGTGCAGCGCGGCTACACGGGGCTCGAACTAGGTAGTTCGGACTAGGCTTCCACGAGGTGTACAGGTAGTTCAGAATAGGAAGCCTAGTCCGAACTACCTAGTTCGAGCCCCGTATAGCCGCGCTGCACGGGGTTCGAACCAGCGGGGTTTTAAAAATGGCGGCTCCCCGCTTATGCAAATGAAGCCCGGGAAATTCAAATCCCGGGCTTCATTTGCAAGTGCGGTATGCCTACATTACCCCGCTAGTTCGAACTAGCGGGGTAGTGTAGACATACCCTTGGGGAGAGTGCTCAGTGCAGAAAGGCGCAACCTATATTACCCTGCCCACCTGCTTCTGGGTGCTAGCAGGAATGTGACTGGGTGGGAGCCTTGGTTATACCCCCAGTTAAGATGGCCACGCCCTTTCAAGCCTCCATTCGCTCGAAGGGAACCAATATCATCATTCTTTCTAGAGGCTGAATGAGTGGCTGGGAAGAAAAGATGCTTCCCGCACCATTTGTGTTCCTGCCAGTCTGCTCAGGATTACCCAGAATTGACCCCATCCCGCACTGGTCTTGCTGTGGGAATTCAGCCACCTGCTCCTTGTCTTTGAGGTGCAGTAACAGTTCTGAGCAGCTTGCAAAAGTCAGATTAAAAAAAAAACCCTGCCTGGGTCCTTCCATGCTCCTGCTGCAGAGTTGTCATGTTTCTGACAGAATCCAAGCAGAGAATTTATTTTTTATACTGGCCAGCTGGGCTGCAGGCCAATCACACAAGGGCTCCAGTGAGACACTTGTTTAACTTTTTGTGCTGCCATAGTGTTTGCTTGTCTAAAGCAATGAGGGCCTGGTCCAGCATTCGCCATACTCACACGAGTAGATTTTACTCAAAGAACTACTCATGGGAATGAAGACTACTCACTCGAATGCAGGGTTTTCAGGGAATGCCGTTAGGGATTTTCTAAAGAGCTAAGGGGCACATTTTCAAGAGATACTATGTAGATACGTAAAAAAGAACCAGTTTTTCACAGCTGTTCAGTGCTCAGAATCTCCTATTGTGACACCTACAGACTAATTTGCAAAGGAACTAAACATCCAACTTGTTAAATTCTTCTCAAGATCAGGCCACTTATTTTTGTGCCTAAGCTGAAGCTGAGCATTCCTCGTCCTTATTGTGTGGCACTCTGAGTTCCATTGGGGCAGACAGCTTTTTTCCCACCCCTTTATTCCAGGGGAGGTGAGTTCAGATAACCACACAAAAAGTTCCAGTGCTGTTCTCAACTACATCACTGACTTCTTAGAAATTGGACCAGCTATCTTCCCAGAACAGGCCCTTTTGTGAGCTTCCCAGCACTTTCTGCTTTTCAGAAACACCACAAGAACCAATCCCTCATTGTACTTCAACATTTCTACTTCTAGGCTCATTTCTTGCACACAGTTAAGCAAACTTGTTCAAACCTCAGAAAAGTTTGGTGCAAGTTAGGTGGGAGTTTGGAGTAAAGCATTGGAAAGAGATTTCTGAACAGGTTTGATCATCCCAAGTCATCTTTTAGAGCAGTGGTTCTTAACCTTACTGCAGCCTGCACCCCTTTGGTTCTCAAAATATGTTCTCGCACCCCTTATTAAAAATCATTGAAGTAGGTCAGTTCTTTAAACCTAAGATATATAATAAAAATCTGGCATGTCTTGCACCCCCAGAAAGGGCATCTCGCACCCCCAGGGGGTGCATGCACCCCAGATTAGGAACCACTGTTTTAGAGGAAATCACAGCTAGTGTCAACTGCAGCCAGTGTACCCCAAAGACACCAAAATCTTACCATTTTCGTTTGCACAAGTGGGCCCTAGGCTTTCTCAGAGCTTCTTGGTTGATGCTGTAAAAGGCTTTACTGTAATGCTGCAATATGTAATTGATTTTCAACACTGTTTTAAAGAGAGCTGGATCCTGTAGTGGCAGCAATCAAGGAAGGAAATGAAAGTGCCCTGCTCAACATGATGAAATCAGGGAAGAACCTTTCCAAGCCGAACAAGGATGGATGGCTACCACTGCATGAAGCTGCCTATTATGGCCAAGAAGGCTGCCTGAAAATGTTGCAAAGAGGTTAGTAAAATAAAAACAACTGATTACAAATGGAAAGGGAAACTAAAAATATCAGCCTGTAGGAAGGAAATATAAATACCCCAAGTTATGTTCATGGCATTCACACTGAGACAGATAAATACTCATGCTGAAAGGTTGCACTGTACCACTACTTTATTTCTTAGATAACACACAAGAACCAAAAATTAGAGGGGGACAAAGCAGGCTGCTCCCAGAAAAAGAGAGCCACAACTGACTCCACCTTAACATAGGCTAGCTGGCTGCAGACTGAGTGCTGCTAGGCCAAGATCTCACACTTCCCTATAGAGTCCCCTAGATTGCAAGCAGGAAGAGGAAAAATCCTGAAATCTCAAAGTTTTAACAGAGATTTCAGTATTTCAGTATATCACACCAGCCTTCATTCAGTTCCAGGCAAAAAGACCCTTTATTCACGTGTATGAATTTCACCCCATTTGAATAAGCAGTTTGCCATCTGTACGCTATAAATAACAGCTAAGATCCTAAGTGCTGAGAGATAGCTGTGCTATTCTGGGTCCACGTTGGCTTGCCAGGTTTCTTACGGTATGAAATAGTGGTCTAGATCCTCAGCTGGTGTAAATAAATGTTACTCCAGAGAATCAATGCTGCAGTAAAATCATGCCAGTGAGTTTGTGACACGCTGAAGTGCTTTTATCTACACCAATGTACTCCTGCTGAAAATCTGGCTTTGCCTCTGTTTGCTAATACTGTAGTTAATAATGGGGCTGTTGGGTTCAAGTTCCCATTGGAGAGCAGATACTCAATTGCTTTTTGAATCACCAGTAGCTGTAGTCAATCTACATTTGGGACATTTTAACCTAAGTTAGTGGCCAACCTATTTTTCTGTAACCTATTTTATAGTCAATCTACAGGAGTTTCTCAACCTACCATGGCTTTCTTTATATGAGGTGAGGGGACACTGAACGATTTAAAAGGGTTAAAGTGATTCAGAAAATAAAATGTAATGCATAGGTTTTTGGTATCAGAACACATGGATCCAAACACCATGCTCCTGGATGTCAAAGCAAAGGGCATGCTGCACACCCATTGTCAGTAGGAACACTGCTTTGGGTGCCTCTCCCTCCCCCATGGCTCTCTGCCCCTACACTCTTACCCCCCTCCTCCACATAACTCAAACCCTCCTGAGCCCATACCCCCTCCCACACACTGCACCCCAACCCTCTGCCTGAGATCACAATCCTCCCCTGCCTTAGGTCACTACCCAAACCCCTGCCGTGGGTCACAAGTGTACCCCAGTCCTGTACCTTGGATCACAATTGCCTCCTTCACCCAAACTCCATGGTCCCTGACCCCAAAAAGGTTCCCCACCCCCACCATAAATAAAGACAATGTTGAAACCTTTTGTGTTGGGCATAATATTTTACTTTCTTTAAAAATTAAGCCTGGCCAACAACCCCCCAATTGGGGCCCAGCCGCCATCTGGCCACAGCATCATAACACTCCTGCACCCTCCACACCCCAATCCTGACCCCATCATACACCTGAACCCCCTGCCATGAGCCCCTCTAACCCCGACATCTTCAGACTCCTGCACTTCCACATCCCCAGCACCCTGCAATAATACTCCTGCATGCCCCACACCCCAACATTGTGCCCTGAGTCCATCACAGACCTCAACCCCCCTCCATGAGCCCCTCATGCACTCCAACCCTGACTCTTGTGCCCCCACATCCCCTGCCATAAGATTGACAGAAGACATCCTGAGTACATGCATGAAGCTGGATTTGACCAGTTATGATGTAAACTTCAAAGAAATGTGTGAAAAGATGCAGCAGCAGAAGTCTCATTAAGTAAAGTCTGTGAGTACATTTCATTTATGCTATTGTTAATCATTATGTCAATTATCAATAATATTAAGTTGTATATTTTCAGTCTTACAAATGGACTTTCTTACATGGCTCTTTGTTGACCACTTGTTCTGAATTTTGAGGTAGTTTGGCTCTGTGGTTTGAAAAGGCTGTGGATGCTTGGTCTAGCCCATAATCTCTGCCCTCTTTAATTGCTGAGGTGGATCAGAGTCATGGCATTGCATCCAGATTTGGCTCCATGGCCAAACCCTCAAAGTTCAGGGGTGTTTGGATTTGGTGTTTCACTTTATCCCATGACACAGGCAGTCCTAAGTCCTGAACTTTGAATCCTCATCTGTACGTGATCTGCACTTCACAGGGCTTGATTGTTGTGTTCTTCTTGAGCTCCATGCTGGCTAATTTCTCCATCAGTGTGATAAAGTGTCTCTTATTGATAACCTGGTAATGCATCACCTCTTAGGCTGAGTGTTAGCCAGCATGTATTGCTACAACTGTCTAGATTTAGGCCAGCAGTGTAGATAAAAGCACTTCAGTGTGTCAGCAAACTCACTGGTGCAATTTTACTGCAGCATTGATTTCTAATGCATTGGTTACAGCAGCGTTACTATCTGGAGCAATATGTATTGTCCTCTTTTTAAAAATGCTTCTTATCAGAGAGTTTTTCAGACAGTCCTTGGGTAATTCTTAGCATTTGGTGTTTCATGTTTGAAATAATCATAGGAATATGGGGCTGGAAGGGACCTCAAGTCATCTAGACTGTCTTCTTCACACTGTAATAGGACCAAGTACACCTAGATCTTCCCTGGCCCAAAATGATTAGCAAGAGTGTTGACAGCCTTAGAGTTAGACAACATATTCTATATGCCTTACTAACAATGGAACAATGACATCTCATTAGCATACCCTGGAACCACTGATCAGCGTACGCTTCAGGAAGAGACAGCACTGTACATAGCCACGAACAGGGGAAACCTGGACTGTCTGCTTCTTTTGCTGCAAGCTGGGGCTGAGCCTGATATTGCAAACAGGTCCAGAGAGACTCCACTCTATAAAGGTAAATGGCCCGACTTTTTGAGGTGCTGAGGCCCCCCAGATTTCAACTGGAGTGGCAGGTGCTCAGCACCACGAAAGGTGAAGCCCATGTTGTTTCTCTGTGAGTTTGTATGTGTCTTTTTAAATAAAATATTCTGAATACCTATTGGATATCAGAGCAAAAATAACTGAGAACATGTCAGTCATTCACTTTTAGTGTGGGCACAGGCACAAATGTACAGGAGTTATCACAACAGGTGTATACTGATATGCAAAAAAGTTATAAGGTATCCCGAATATGCTACATTGTTTCTTTGTGTGGAGAACACTTGATTCAGCAAGACCACACAAAATCCATGGAATCAGAATTTGGAGAAGGAAAAGATCTTTTAGATAATGGCTGGGCAAAATACAGCCCCCCAAGCCACCAGATCTGGCCTCCCAGAGGCAGGCTCCCTTTCTTGTCCCACAGCCCCACATGCTGTGTAGAAACGCAGCTGTAGGGCTCCATTTCTGTTTTAAAACTGGAGGGGAGGGGGAAAGTTTCAGGCACTGCCTCGCCCCCAGCACAATCCCATTGGCTGGTTTCTGTCCAGAAAACTGTCCAGAAACCAGCCAGTGGGAGCTGCTTTTTGGAATAACAGGCAGTCAAGATGCACCTTCCCCCATCTCCTTGGCTCAGTTATTCATGGCTAGGCAAGCAGGCAGGTTGGCTGACTGGGAAATGTTTTAAGCTCTGCAAGCCTTAGCTCTGCAGGTAGGCAGGCTAGGTTGGCAGCTGGCAGGTAAGTCTCTTGGCCACAGCCTGCTTCTGGCACCCCAGCCCCTCCCTGCTCCAACCCCCACTCAATATACACAAAACCCTCTGTCCTGTCCCCCTCTTACACCCATACCCCCTTCCAGATATCTCCTGCCCCAGATCACAATTCCCTTCTACTCTAGGTCACATCCCAAACCCTGCACTCCAGTCCCCTGCCCTAGGTCACAACTGCCTGCTTCATCCCAACTCCCTCCCAGACTCCAGTCTCCCTCCTCAACCCTGTCCCTTACCCTAAGCTCCCTTTTACATCCAACCTCCATCCCAGGCCCTGCATCTCCACCATTAATATCATGGAAGAGTGGTCCCTGACCACTTTCCAAAATACTGGCATGGCCCCCCATAAAAAATTATTGCACACTCCTGTCTTAGATCATCCCTGTCAATGGATGGTTCCCCACAGTACTCTTTCTAGTTCTCTATCTAGGGCCCATGGTACTCTTCCTAGTGCTCTGGCTAGGTTTAAATATATAGGCCCAAATTTTTAAAAGTGGCCATTATCTTTGAATGCCTGGATTTATGAACACCCAACTTGAAACACCTGATTTTGAAAATCTGGTCCAAAATAAGCTACTAGATTTAAAGGAGCTCTTTCGCTTTTCAGTAAATATAAAAGAGGTACAATACTTCACCAGCAGCCACCTTCTCCTTACTCCCGGTGTCTCTGGCTAGCTGGTGGCACCGCTACTCAACTCATCCCCCTTCCTCCCAGCACCGCCATACACCATGGATCAGCTGTTCCAAAGTGTGCCAGAGGCCCTGGGAGGGAGGTGGAAGAGAGGGGATGGGGTGCGATCTGGGGAGAGGATGGAAGTAGGCAGGAAGAACCAAGGCAGGAGAGAGTAGCATAGAAACAGGCAAAGCAGGGTTAGAGGCCTGGGGGAAGGAACAGTGTGGAGGTGAGGATGCGGCAGAGCTGGTCTTGAACATCCTTGGGGCAAGGAAAAAGCCAGTGCCTGCGTTTGCTGCCTGTGATTCTAGATACCTCAGGTTCTGAGTGCAGAACTCAGGCACCCTGAGTTAGAGATCTCTTAAAAAGTTTGGCCTCAATGACCTGCCTTTTGTTGAAACAGCCTGTGAACGCAAAAACGTCGAAGCTGTAAAGATGCTGGTGCAGTACAATGCCGACGCAAACCACCGGTGCAATCGGGGATGGACTGCTCTCCACGAGGCCGTCTCTCGCAATGACATAGAAATAATCGATATTCTGGTGAAAGGGGGAGCCAAGATTGAAAGCAAGAATACATATGGGATCACCTCTTTATTTGTGGCTGCCGAGAGTGGGCAGTTAGATGCTTTGCGGTACCTTGCTAAGTGTGGTGAGTACAGGGGTACCGTACATTTGCATATATGTTATGGCCTAACTATTCAAAAGTATCCACTCATTTTGGATGGCTCAGTTTGTCAGTAGACAAGAGGAAATGAGGCCTCGTTTTCAGAGCTGGTGAACACTTGGTGCTCCCATGGAAGCTTCCAGCAAGAACAGTCCAACATAAGTCAGAAGGGCCTGAAGCAGAGGGTATTGCTGATTAGAATAAAGGTGTAGAATGATTGTGCTCCTTCAGCATCAGTGGACACCCAAGTTAGAAGCAATTTGGTGCCCTTAGTTTGTGTGGTAATGAGCACACAAAGGCTGTGTCTAGACTGGCAAGTTTTTCCGCAAAAGCATGTGCTTTTGCAGAAAAACTTGCCAGCTGTCTACACTGGCCGCTTGAATTTCCGCAAGAACACTGACGATCTCATGTAAGAAATCAGTGCATTTTGCGCAAAAGGGCCTGTGTAGACAGCTCAGATTTGTTTTGTGGAAAAAAGCCCCGATCATGAAAATGGCGATCGGGGCTTTTTTGAGCAAAAGCGCGTCTAGATTGGCACAGACGCTTTTCCGCAAAAAGTGCTTTTGCGGAAAAGCATCCGTGCCAATCTAGATGCTCTGTTCCGAAAATGCTTTTAACGGAAAACTTTTCCATTGAAAGCATTTGCGGAAAATCATGCCAGTCTAGATGTAGCCAAAGGCTTTCATTACTGTCACTGTACATGTGTATCCTAAAAATCTAGTTACAGAAGAAAAGCTCACATACAGGGAAAGATAGGAGTAAGGTTAGGGTACAATGTTAGCCAAACAGAATCTGCTCACGAACATTCAGTAAGCTAGGCCTCGGGCAAATATTGTATCACCGTATCCTGTTTCCCATAGTGTTGAAATTTCACAGTATGCTGTGCTGTTTTCGCTATGTCAGAATATTACAGCGACGAAGTGGGTGAGGTAATATCCTTTATTGGACCAACTTCTGAAAAAAAAAAGATATTGCTTCACTCTCCTTGTCTCTCAGAAGGTCACAAGGAAGATACTCAAGAAGCACTGTATTTCTATGCTTGAGGGGCTCCCTCTTGTAGCATAGGATAGTTCACGGAGGCTCTCTATATAGTAACTTTTAGCTAGAGCCCCGAGTAGAAGTTGTGGAGGACTCCAGTGGGAGAAATGGGGGACACAAAGCCTCCTAGAGCTCTGCATCATGCAGAGAAAGTGCAGTACAGTCTATCTGTAAGGCTACGTCTAGACTGGCCCCTTCTCCGGAAGAGGCATGCAAAGCAGGCAAGTCAGAATAGGGAAATCCGCGGGGGATTTAAATATCCCCCACGGGATTTAAATAAACATGGCCGCTGCTTTTTTTCCGGCTTTTCCCCAAGTAGGAATAAGAGATCCTCCGGAAAAGGGCTTTATTCCGGAGGATCGCGCCAGTCTAGACGCTCTTTTCCGGCTTTTCCCCAAGCCGGAAAAAAAGCAGCGGCCATGTTTATTTAAATCCCGCGGGGGATATTTAAATCCCCCGCGGATTTCCCTATTCTGACTTGCCTGCTTTGCATGCCTCTTCCGGAGAAGGGGCCAGTCTAGACGTAGCCTAAGAGTATACACTCTTTTGCTCGGACAGCCAGATCTGTTGGCTGAGGAAATGGTAGGAGGGACCGTAGCCTGGTTCCCCCCTTCTGCACCCCTTTTTGAGTGGCTTGTGCAGGATCAGTTCTTGAAATCTATGTGATTTTTGTCCCAACCCTTTAGCAAGTGGTACAGAGGGAAGGAGGCTTCTTGTACCTTCTGCACTTAGGTTCCTGCATTGGGGCTGGTCATCTCATTCTCATTATCCCCATTTTACAGAAGGGGTAAAGTGTGAAGTGACCCCAGTAGTCACTATTCCCATTTCATAAGAGTACCAGGAGGATAAACGAGGAGGTGTTTGTAAATCACTATGCAGCTGAACAGCACTAAATAAGTTTATCGGTGTTGGTGGTAGGGAAGGGTTTCAAAGCATATTTCTACCACTTCATGAAGCATGTAAACCGAACCTTGTGGCTGCCCAGCATATAGATTTATATTGATGAAATAAGAGCGAAACAGCACTGAAGAATAGAAAAACCTCAAAAGAAATACATCTAGTTGTAAAAATATAGATTACAGTTATGACTGTTATGGAGCAAAAAGTATTGCTGGATTTCCAGATCACATTTTTCACAAGCCAGATTTATATGACATTGAAAACCAATCAGTCACTCCATCATGATTTTAAACTCTGATTTGAATATGATTTATGGTTCAATTCAATTACATAGTTAGTATTTCCTTAAAGTTCAATTTTGAGAAAAGTCCAATAAAACAGTCCAATTTTTCCAAGCCACAGAAGACCTGCTGAGAATCTTAGTAATAACATAATTATATTTTTACAATAAGCAATGTTTGCCATAAATAAAATAGAAAGGTTTAATTTATTTCTCATTAAGAAAGTAGCCCTGTGTTGTGTTTTGTCATTCAAATTCTCCTGGTGTTTCTAGCTACAGTATCTTTAAATTGCCAAACAAAACACAGATGTTTCAGCTGAGGGAAAATGTTCTCTTTGCAGGGAGTTTTCATGATCAAACAAAAGACTGATTGGCTGTGCATTTCTTTTCCTTATCAGAATTTGGAAGCAGAAAACTAGTGGGTTGTAATTCTCTTTTAGGACACACATAGCTCATTCAGCCTGAAGTCAGAGTGGCAATGTGTATAATAATGAAAGCCCAGGTTTGGAAGTTGACACAATTTTTCAGATACTCTGTGCCACAGAAATAGCTACATTTCAACACAGCTGTGGCCCAGCAATATTTTAGAACGGTTTATTTTTAGTGGTGCACACACTAAGCCATGTATTGACTAGCATTAGTCAAATAATGCCAAAAAACAGTGTAAAAACCCTACTGTGTTGCAGAATCATCTTTTAGCCTGTGAATGTACAAGGATTAAAACATGGGTCTCCAACATAGTTATATAACATGAGCTTTTTTCTGTCCACAGAGGTAAGAAAAGTAAGTGTTCTAACATGATTTCTCCTCAACCACATTTAAATGTGGTAAAGAAAATAGGGACGATAGGGCTAGACTTGTGGCCAGGGTCTAACTGTAGACACCCTTTGTGGGTATTATCCTATAGGTATTGCTGTTTAACTGCTCTTCCTTTGTAGTGTATTACCATTTTTAGACAACACGGTCCTCAGTGGATTGGATGGCCCCAGGATGTTACACTCAGTCCCTCAGCACTGGGGAGAACATTTACCTTATATAGCAAAAACACATTTAAGAAGACACCAGCTGTTCTTTTATCACCCTGTATTCACTCTCACCCCACATCAGGAAATGGTGCTAGGGAAATATGAGCACTGACTTTACCTTACTGGCAGCATTTTAGATGAAACCTTAGAGACTTCTGCTTGTTAATCTAAAATATGTTACACCCGAATCTAGTCATTTAGATCTTCAATGGTTTTCTTTCTCGTAGGTGCTGATATCAACACCCAAGCTAGCGACAGTGCCTCTGCACTTTATGAAGCCTGTAAAAATGGACATGAAATGGTGGTGGAGTTTCTCTTGTCCCAAGGTGCAGATGCTAACAAAACCAATAAGGATGGGTTATTACCGCTTCATATAGCATCCAAAAAAGGCAATTATGAGTAAGTGTTTGATGTTTTAATGTTTTATTGTATCGTTTCACTCCATAGAAAGGAATTTAGATTTTTTTCTTCAGCTGATATACATTAGGATATCTCCATTAAAGTCAATAGAACAACACTTATTTATACCACTTGGGAATCTCTGGCCCTATATTCATAGAGTTTAGGTTTCAAATACTAAACTCAAGGGTGTTTCTGACAGAACAGAATGAGCCAGTCATAGGGCATTCCCACCAGGGACAGATCCTGATCTCTTATTAGTGATGGGCCTCCAGAAGGAGAACATGCTGCCCAAGTCTTCAGTGTGTTCAGATTTCATCAGCATTTATAAAGAACAGTCATTCAGAGGCTGACAGGCAGGGAGTGGACAAATCAATCTCTACAGCATTAGTGAGACCACGTCTGGAACATTGTTCTGGTGTCCACACTTTGAAAAGGATGTTCAGAAACTTGAAAGAGTTCAGAAAAGAAGAACAAGAATGCTTTGAGTTCTGCAAAACATGCTTTCAGTTATAGTAACAGTCCAAAGCAGGTCAATCTATTTAAAAACAACAAGGAGTCCTGTGGCACCTTAAAGACTAATGAAGTGGGGTTTTGCCCATGAAAGTTTATGCTCAAATAAATCTGTTAGTCTCTGAGGTGCCAGCTTGTTGGTTTTGCAGATACAGAATAACATGGTTACCTCTGATACTTGTCAATCTATTTAGTTTACACAAAAGAAGGTTAAGAACTGACTTGATCATTTTCTATAAGTGGGGAAAAGATTTCTGATAGATGGCTTTTTCCCATGGGTGGCCATTGAAGGCCCAGCTGGGGAACGCAAGCCTCAACCCTGCCCCAGCGCTGCTCCTTCCACCCAAGGCCCTGCCCCTGGAGCCAAGCCCGCCCTCCCCAGCCTGATATTCCTTGGCCACGTGGAGGGCCACGACTGCCATGCTGTGGACTTGGGCTCAGCCCCAGCCCTCCCTGGTGGCCAGGGAGCAGGGTTGGTGTGCCATGGCCCCGGATGGTTGGGTTATGTAGGCAGTTTTGGGAAGACTGTGCCTTCACTTGCCTATATTACTGACCACCCATGCTTTTTCCCATTTCATAATGAACAGAGTCATACATTTTGACAACACCAGGCTTTTTATCCAAAGATCTCCACCCAATTTTAGACATTAACAAAACATCCCAATATTACTGGGATTTATGTAAGGATTATTATTTTCTGTCACTGTATATTTGTATGTGCTAGGAGTGAATTTATGTAACTGGTATATATATCGCTATAATTTGGATAGGAGTAACTATCATAGCCTTATGCTGGCATGACCGAGAATTCTCTCCAGGGTTTACGTTAAAAAGAGATCTTCTTAAAACGAAATATATTTTAATCTAGAAAAGGGTCAGAGACAAAAATCCAGTTCCAGGCCTCCTCCCTTGAACTCTGTAAAAGTGACTCTGAATCTGAATGCCTCTTCCGAAGCTGAACCCGACTTCTCAATGTGAACATCCCCAAACC